>NC_091749.1:19435693-20635693 GCF_043380555.1 Nothobranchius furzeri
AGAGGTCAGGTTTGTTTTAGAGTACTCCAATTAAAAGTTCCCATTACCCCAAAAAAGGAATGGAGTCATTAGCACTTATGGTTTTTAAATGGCACCCAGATTTATGTTGCACGAAGCACAATTTCACATCATTCTGGGTTCATTTGTGTGAAAACAAGGTCTAATCAGGCTGAAACGTTACAGGAAGGTAGAATCTATTGAGTTGTAAGTGATCTGAACGTTTCACGATGATAGCACTTTCCTAAGGGGGTCTAACCATGTCCCAAATGTCACCGGATCTGGTGTCAATTTAAAGTAGTCCAGTTACACCTTTGTGGGCTTATAACTTGTCTCCTGAATGTCCTAGAGAGGTCAGGTTTGTTTTAGTGTACTCCAGTCAACAGCCCCTACAACCACAAAAAGGAATGGAGTCATTAGCACTTATGGTTTTTAAATGGCACCCAGAATTATGTTGCACGAAGCACAATTTCACATCATTCTGGGTCCATTTGTGTGAAAACAAGGTCCATTCAGGCTGAAACGTTACAAGAAGTTAGAATCTATTGAGTTGTAAGTGATCTGAACGTTTCATGATGATCGCACATTCCTATAGGGGGTCAAACCATGTCCCAAAGGTCACCGGATCTGGTGTCAATTTAAAGAAGTGGTCCAGTTACACATTTGTGGGCTTATAACTTTGCTTCTGAATGTCCGAGAGAGATCAGGTTTGTTTTAGTGTACTCCAATCAACAGCCACCATTACCCCAAAAAGGAATGGAGTCATTAGCACTTATGGTTTTTAAATGGCACCCAGAATTATGTTGCACAAAGCACAATTTCACATCATTCTTGGTTCATTTGTGTGAAAACAAGGTCCAATCAGGCTGAAACGTTACAGGAAGGTAGAATCTATTGAGTTGTAAGTGATCTGAACGTTTCATGATTATAGCACTTTCCTAAGTGGGTCAAACCATGTCCCAAAGGTCACCGGATCTGGTGTCAATTTAAAGAAGTGGTCCAGTTACACATTTGTGGGCTTATAACTTTGCTTCTGAATGTCCGAGAGAGATCAGGTTTGTTTTAGTGTACTCCAATCAACAGCCCCTACAACCTCAAAAAGGAAAGGAGTCACTAGCACTTATGGTTTGGAAATGGCACCCAGAATTATGTTGCACGAAGCACAATTTCACATCATTCTGGGTCCATTTGTGTGAAAACAAGGTGCAATCAGGCTGAAACATTACAAGAAGGTAGAATCTATTGAGGTTGTAAGTGATCTGAATGTTTCATGATGATAGCACTTTCATAAGGGGGTCAAACCATGTCCCAAAGGTCACCGGATCTGGTGTCAATTTAAAGAAGTGGTCCAGTTACACATTTGTGGGCTTATAACTTGGCTTCTGAATATCCTAGAGAGGTCAGGTTTGTTTTAGAGTACTCCAATCAACAGCCTCCATTACCCCAAAAAGGAATGGAGTCATTAGCACTTATGGTTTTTAAATGGCACCCAGAATTATGTTGCACGAAGCACAATTTCACATCATTCTGGGTTCATTCGTGTGAAAACAAGGTCCAATCAGGCTGAAACGTTACAGGAAGGTAGAATCTATTGAGTTGTAAGTGATCTGAACGTTTCATGATGATAGCACTTTCCTAAGGGGGTCAAACCATGTCCCAAAGGTCACCGGATCTGGTGTCAATTTAAAGAAGTGGTCCAGTTACACATTTGTGGGCTTATAACTTGGCTTCTGAATGTCCTAGAGAGATCAGGTTTGTTTCAGTGTACTCCACTCAACAGCCCCTTCAATCACAAAAAGTAATGGAGTCATTAGCACTTATGGTTTGGAAATGGCACCCAGAATTATGTTGCACGAAGCACAATTTCACATCATTCTGGGTCCAATTGTGTGAAAACAAGGTCCAATCAGGCTGAAACGTTACAAGAAGGTAGAATCTATTGAGTTGTAATTGATCTGAACATTTCATGATGATCTCACATTCCTATAGGGGGTCAAACCATGTCCCAAAGGTCACCGGGCCTGGTGTCACTTTAAAGTAGTCGTCCAGTTACACATTTGTAGGCTTATAACTTGGCTTCTGAATATCCTAGAGAGGTCAGGTTTTTTTTAGAGTACTCAAATTAACAGCCCCCATTACCACAAAAAGGAATGGAGTCATTAGCACTTATGGTTTTTAAATGGCACCCAGAATTATGTTGCACGAAGCACAATTTCACATCATTCTGGGTTCATTTGTGTGAAAACAAGGTCCAGTCAGGCTGAAATGTTACAGGAAGGTAGAATCTATTGATTTGTAAGTGATCTAAACGTTTCATTATGATAGCACTTTCCTAAGGGGGTCAAACCATGTCCCAAAGGTCACCGGATCTGGTGTCAATTTAAAGAAGTGGTCCAGTTACACATTTGTGGGCTTATAACTTGGCTTCTGAATGTCCTAGAGAGATCAGGTTTGTTTTAGTGTACTCCAATCAACAGCCCCTAGCCCCACAAAAAGGAATGGAGTCATTAGCACTTATGGTTTGGAAATGGCACCCAGAATTATGTTGCACGAAGCACAGTTTCACATCATTCTGGGTCCATTTGTGTGAAAACAAGGTCCAATCAGGCTGAAACGTTACAAGAAGGTAGAATCTATTCAGTTGTAAGTGATCTGAACGTTTCATGATGATCGCACATTCCTATAGGGGGTCAAACCATGTCCCAAAGGTCACCGGGCCTGGTGTCACTTTAAAGAAGTAGTCCAGTTACACATTTGTGGGCTTATAACTTGGCTTCTGAATGTCCTAGAGAGATCAGGTTTGTTTTAATGTACTACAATCAACAGCCCCTACAACCACAAAAAGGAATGGAGTCATTAGCACTTATGGTTTTTAAATGGCACCCAGAATTATGTTGCACGAAGCACAATTTCACATCATTCTGGGTCCATTTGTGTGAAAACAAGGTCCAATCAGGCTGAAACATTACAAGAAGGTAGAATCTATTGAGGTTGTAAGTGATCTGAACGTTTCATGATGATAGCACTTTCCTAAGGGGGTCAAACCATGTCCCAAAGGTCACCGGATCTGGTGTCAATTTAAAGAAGTGGTCCAGTTACACATTTGTGGGCTTATAACTTGGCTTCTGAATATCCTAGAGAGGTCAGGTTTGTTTTAGAGTACTCCAATTAACAGCCGCCATTACCCCAAAAAGGAATGGAGTCATTAGCACTTATGGTTTTTAAATGGCACCCAGAATTATGTTGCATGAAGCACAATTTCACATCATTCTGGGTTCATTTGTGTGAAAACAAGGTCCAATCAGGCTGAAACGTTACAGGAAGGTAGAATCTATTGAGTTGTAAGTGATCTGAACGTTTCATGATGATAGCACTTTCCTAAGGGGGTCAAACCATGTCCCAAAGGTCACCGGATCTGGTGTCAATTTAAAGAAGTTGTCCAGTTACACATTTGTGGGCTTATAACTTGGCTTCTGAATGTCCTAGAGAGATCAGGTTTGTTTCAGTGTACTCCACTCAACAGCCCCTTCAACCACAAAAAGTAATGGAGTCATTAGCACTTATGGTTTGGAAATGGCACCCAGAATTATGTTGCACGAAGCACAATTTCACATCATTCTGCGTCCATTTGTGTGAAAACAAGGTCCAATCAGGCTGAAACGTTACAAGAAGGTAGAATCTATTGAGTTGTAAGTGATCTGAACGTTTCATGATGATCGCACATTCCTATAGGGGGTCAAACCATGTTGCAAAGGTCACCGGGCCTGATGTCGCTTTAAAGAAGTAGTCCAGTTACACCTTTGAGGGCTTATAACTTGGCTTCTAAATATCCTAGAGAGGTCAGGTTTGTTTTAGAGTACTCCAATTAACAGCCCCCATTACCCCAAAAAGGAATGGAGTCATTAGCACTTATGGTTTTTAAATGGCACCCAGAATTATGTTGCACGAAGCACAATTTCACATCATTCTGGGTTCATTTGTGTGAAAACAAGGTCCAATCAGGCTTAAACGTTACAGGAAGGTAGAATCTATTGAGTTGTAAGTGATCTGAACGTTTCATGATGATAGCACTTTCCTAAGGGGGTCAAACCATGTCCCAAAGGTCACCGGATCTGGTGTCAATTTAAAGAAGTAGTCCAGTTACACATTTGTGGGCTTATAACTTGGCTTTTGAATATCCTAGAGAGGTCAGGTTTCTTTTAGTGTACTCCAATTAACAGCCCCCATTACCCCAAAAAGGAATGGAGTCATTAGCACTTATGGTTTGTAAATGGCACCCAGAATTATGTTGCACAAAGCACAATTTCACATCATTCTGGGTCCATTTGTGTGAAAACAAGGTCCAATCAGGCTGAAACGTCACAAGAAGGTAGAATCTATTGAGTTGTAAGTGATCTGAACGTTTCATGATGATCGCACATTCCTATAGGGGGTCAAACCATGTCGCAAAGGTCACCGGGCCTGATGTCACTTTAAAGAAGTAGTCCAGTTACACCTTTGTGGGCTTATAACTTGGCTTCTGAATATCCTAGAGAGGTCAGGTTTGTTTTAGAGTACTCCAATTAACAGCTCCCATTACCCCAAAAAGGAATGGAGTCATTAGCACTTATGGTTTTTAAATGGCACCCAGAATTATGTTGCACGAAGCACAATTTCACATCATTCTGGGTTCATTTGTGTGAAAACAAGGTCCAATCAGGCTGAAACGTTACAGGAAGGTAGAATCTATTGAGTTGTAAGTGATCTGAACGTTTCTTGATGATATCACTTTCCTAAGGGGGTCAAACCATGTCCCAAAGGTCACCGGATCTGGTGTCAATTTAAAGAAGTAGTCCAGTTACACATTTGTGGGCTTATAACTTGGCTTTTGAATATCCTATAGAGGTCAGGTTTCTTTTAGTGTACTCCAATTAACAGCCCCCATTACCCCAAAAAGGAATGGAGTCATTAGCACTCATGGTTTTTAAATGGCACCCAGAATTATGTTGCACGAAGCACAATTTCACATCATTCTGGGTTCATTTGTGTGAAAACAAGGTCCAATCAGTCTGAAACTTTACAGGAAGGTAGAATCTATTGAGCTGTAAGTGATCTGAACGTTTCATGATGATAGCACTTTCCTAAGGGGGGTCAAACCATGTCCCAAAGGTCACCGGATCTGGTGTCAATTTAAAGAAGTGGTCCAGTTACACATTTGTGGGCTTATAACTTGGCTTCTGAATGTCCTAGAGAGATCAGGTTTGTTTCAGTGTACTCCACTCAACAGCCCCTTCAACCACAAAAAGTAATGGAGTCATTAGCACTTATGGTTTGGAAATGGCACCCAGAATTATGTTGCACGAAGCACAATTTCACATCATTCTGGGTCCATTTGCGTGAAAACAAGGTCCAATCAGGCTGAAACATTACAAGAAGGTAGAATCTATTGAGTTGTAAGTGATCTGAACGTTTCATGATGATCGCACATTCCTATAGGGGGTCAAACCATGTCCCAAAGGTCACCGGGCCTGGTGTCACTTTAAAGAAGTAGTCCAGTTACACCTTTGTGGGCTTATAACTTGGCTTCTGAATGTCCTAGAGAGATCAGGTTTGTTTCAGAGTACTCCAATCAACAGCCCCTACAACCACAAAAAGGAATGGAGTCATTAGCACTTATGGTTTGTAAATGGCACCCAGAATTATGTTGCACAAAGCACAATTTCACATCATTCTGGGTCCATTTGTGTGAAAACAAGGTCCAATCAGGCTGAAATGTTACAAGAAGGTAGAATCTATTGAGTTGTAAGTGATCTGAACGTTTCATGATGATCGCACATTCCTATAGGGGGTCAAACCATGTCGCAAAGGTCACCGGGCCTGATGTCACTTTAAAGAAGTAGTCCAGGTACACATTTGTGGGCTTATAACTTGGCTTTTGAATATCCTAGAGAGGTCTTGTTTCTTTTAGTGTACTCCAATTAACAGCCCCCATTACCCCAAAAAGGAATGGAGTCATTAGCACTTATGGTTTTTAAATGGCACCCAGAATTATGTTGCACGAAGCACAATTTCACATCATTCTGGGATCATTGGTGTGAAAACAAGGTCCAATCAGTCTGAAACTTTACAGGAAGGTAGAATCTATTGAGCTGTAAGTGATCTGAACGTTTCATGATGATCGCACTTTCCTATAGGGGGTCAAACCATGTCCCAAAGGTCACCGGGCCTGGTGTCACTTTAAAGAAGTAGTCCAGTTACACCTTTGTGGGCTTATAACTTGGCTTCTGAATGTCCTAGAGAGGTCAGGTTTGTTTTAGAGTACTCCAATTAACAGCCCCCATTACCCCAAAAAGGAATGGAGTCATTAGCACTTATGGTTTTTTAATGGCACCCAGAATTATGTTGCACGAAGCACAATTTCACATCATTCTGGGTTCATTTGTGTTAAAGCAAGGTCCAGTCAGGCGGAAACGTTACAGGAAGGTAGAATCTATTGAGTTGTAAGTGATCTGAACATTTCATGATTATAGCACTTTCCTAAGGGGGTCAAAACATGTCCCAAAGGTCACCGGATCTGGTGTCAATTTAAAGAAGTGGTCCAGTTACACCTTTGTGGGCTTATAACTTGGCTTCTGAATGCCCTAAAGAGGTCAGGTTTGTTTTAGTGTACTCCAATCAACAGCCCCTACAACCACAAAAAGGAATGGAGTCATTAGCACTCATGGTTTGGAAATGGCACTCAGAATTATGTTGCACAAAGCACAATTTCACATCATTCTGGGTTCATTTGTGTGAAAACAAGGTCCAATCAGTCTGAAACTTTACAGGAAGGTAGAATCTATTGAGCTGTAAGTGATCTGAACGTTTCATGATGATAGCACTTTCCTAAGGGGGGTCAAACCATGTCCCAAAGGTCACCGGATCTGGTGTCAATTTAAAGAAGTGGTCCAGTTACACATTTGTGGGCTTATAACTTGGCTTCTGAATGTCCTAGAGAGATCAGGTTTGTTTCAGTGTACTCCACTCAACAGCCCCTTCAACCACAAAAAGTAATGGAGTCATTAGCACTTATGGTTTGGAAATGGCACCCAGAATTATGTTGCACGAAGCACAATTTCACATCATTCTGGGTCCATTTGCGTGAAAACAAGGTCCAATCAGGCTGAAACATTACAAGAAGGTAGAATCTATTGAGTTGTAAGTGATCTGAACGTTTCATGATGATCGCACATTCCTATAGGGGGTCAAACCATGTCCCAAAGGTCACCGGGCCTGGTGTCACTTTAAAGAAGTAGTCCAGTTACACCTTTGTGGGCTTATAACTTGGCTTCTGAATGTCCTAGAGAGATCAGGTTTGTTTCAGAGTACTCCAATCAACAGCCCCTACAACCACAAAAAGGAATGGAGTCATTAGCACTTATGGTTTGTAAATGGCACCCAGAATTATGTTGCACAAAGCACAATTTCACATCATTCTGGGTCCATTTGTGTGAAAACAAGGTCCAATCAGGCTGAAATGTTACAAGAAGGTAGAATCTATTGAGTTGTAAGTGATCTGAACGTTTCATGATGATCGCACATTCCTATAGGGGGTCAAACCATGTCGCAAAGGTCACCGGGCCTGATGTCACTTTAAAGAAGTAGTCCAGGTACACATTTGTGGGCTTATAACTTGGCTTTTGAATATCCTAGAGAGGTCTTGTTTCTTTTAGTGTACTCCAATTAACAGCCCCCATTACCCCAAAAAGGAATGGAGTCATTAGCACTTATGGTTTTTAAATGGCACCCAGAATTATGTTGCACGAAGCACAATTTCACATCATTCTGGGATCATTGGTGTGAAAACAAGGTCCAATCAGTCTGAAACTTTACAGGAAGGTAGAATCTATTGAGCTGTAAGTGATCTGAACGTTTCATGATGATCGCACTTTCCTATAGGGGGTCAAACCATGTCCCAAAGGTCACCGGGCCTGGTGTCACTTTAAAGAAGTAGTCCAGTTACACCTTTGTGGGCTTATAACTTGGCTTCTGAATGTCCTAGAGAGGTCAGGTTTGTTTTAGAGTACTCCAATTAACAGCCCCCATTACCCCAAAAAGGAATGGAGTCATTAGCACTTATGGTTTTTTAATGGCACCCAGAATTATGTTGCACGAAGCACAATTTCACATCATTCTGGGTTCATTTGTGTTAAAGCAAGGTCCAGTCAGGCGGAAACGTTACAGGAAGGTAGAATCTATTGAGTTGTAAGTGATCTGAACATTTCATGATTATAGCACTTTCCTAAGGGGGTCAAAACATGTCCCAAAGGTCACCGGATCTGGTGTCAATTTAAAGAAGTGGTCCAGTTACACCTTTGTGGGCTTATAACTTGGCTTCTGAATGCCCTAAAGAGGTCAGGTTTGTTTTAGTGTACTCCAATCAACAGCCCCTACAACCACAAAAAGGAATGGAGTCATTAGCACTCATGGTTTGGAAATGGCACTCAGAATTATGTTGCACAAAGCACAATTTCACATCATTCTGGGTCCATTTGTGTGAAAACAAGGTCCAATCAGGCTGAAACGTTACAAAAAGGTAGAATCTATTGAGTTATAAGTGATCTGAACGTTTCATGATGATCGCACATACCTATAGGGGGTCAAACCATGTGCCAAAGGTCACCGGGCCTGGTGTCACTTTAAAGAAGTAGTCCAGTTACACCTTTGTGGGCTTATAACTTGGCTTCTGAATATCTTAGAGAGGTCAGGTTTGTTTTAGAGTACTCCAATTAACAGTCCCCATTACCCCAAAAAGGAATGGAGTCATTAGCACTTATGGTTTTTAAATGGCACCCAGAATTATGTTGCACGAAGCACAATTTCACATCATTCTGGGTTCATTTGTGTGAAAGCAAGGTCCAGTCAGGCTGAAACGTTACAGGAAGGTAGAATCTATTGAGTTGTAAGTGATCTGAACGTTTCATGATGATAGCACTTTCCTAAGGGGGTCAAACCATGTCCCAAATGTCACCGGATCTGATGTCAATTTAAAGTAGTCCAGTTACACATTTGTGGGCTTATAACTTGGATTCTGAATGTCCTAGAGAGGTCAGGTTTGTTTTAGTGTACTCCAATCAACAGCCACTACAACCACAAAAAGGAATGGAGTCATTAGCACTCATGGTTGTTAAATGGCACCCAGAATTATGTTGCACGAAGCACAATTTCACATCATTCTGGATCCATTTGTGTGAAAACAAGGTCAATTCAGGCTGAAACGTTACAAGAAGGTAGAATCTATTGAGTTGTAAGTGATCTGAACGTTTCATGATGATCGCACATTCGTATAGGGGGTCAAACCATGTCCCAAAGGTCACCGGGCCTTGTGTCACTTTAAAGAAGTAGTCCAGTTACACCTTTGTGGGCTTATAACTTGGCTTCTGAATATCTTAGAGAGGTCAGGTTTGTTTTAGAGTACTCCAATTAACAGTCCCCATTACCCCAAAAAGGAATGGAGTCATTAGCACTTATGGTTTTTAAATGGCACCCAGAATTATGTTGCACGAAGCACAATTTCACATCATTATGGGTTCATTTGTGTGAAAACAAGGTCCAATCAGGCTGAAACGTTACAGGAAGGTAGAATCTATTGAGTTGTAAGTGATCTGAACGTTTCATGATGATAGCACTTTCCTAAGGGGGTCAAACCATGTCCCAAATGTCACCGGATCTGATGTCAATTTAAAGTAGTCCAGTTACACATTTGTGGGCTTATAACTTGGATTCTGAATGTCCTAAAGAGGTCAGGTTTGTTTTAGTGTACTCCAATCAACAGCCCCTACAACCACAAAAAGGAATGGAGTCATTAGCACTTATGGTTTTTAAATGGCACCCAGAATTATGTTGCACGAAGCACAATTTCACATCATTCTGGGTTCATTTTTGTGAAAACAAAGTCCAGTCAGGCTGAAACGTTACAAGAAGGTAGAATCTATTGAGTTGTAAGTGATCTGAACGTTTCATGATGATAGCACTTTCCTAAGGGGGTCAAACCATGTCCCAAATGTCACCGGATCTGGTGTCAATTTAAAGAAGTGGTCCAGTTACACATTTGTGGGCTTATAACTTGGCTTCTGAATATCCTAGAGAGGTCAGGTTTGTTTTAGAGTACTCCAATTAACAGCCCCCATTACCCCAAAAAGGAATGGAGTCATTAGCACTTATGGTTTTTAAATGGCACCCAGAATTATGTTGCACGAAGCACAATTTCACATCATTCTGGGTTCATTCGTGTGAAAACAAGGTCCAATCAGGCTGAAACGTTACAGGAAGGTAGAATCTATTGAGTTGTAAGTGATCTGAACGTTTCATGATGATAGCACTTTCCTAAGAAGGTCAAACCATGTCCCAAAGGTCACCGGATCTGGTGTCAATTTAAAGAAGTGGTCCAGTTACACATTTGTGGGCTTATAACTTGGCTTCTGAATGTCCTAGAGAGATCGGGTTTGTTTTAATGTACTCCAATAAACAGCCCCTACAAACATAAAAAGGAATGGAGTCATTAGCACTTATGATTTGTAAATGGCACCCAGCTTTATGTTGCACGAAGCACAATTTCACATCATTCTGGGTTCATTTGTGTGAAAACAAGGTCCAATCAGGCTGAAACGTTACAGGAAGGTAGAATCTATTGAGTTGTAAGTGATCTGAACGTTTCATAATGATAGCACTTTCCTAAGGGGGTCAAACCATGTCCCAAAAGTCACCGGATCTGGTGTCAATTTAAAGAAGTGGTCCAGTTACACCTTTGTGGGCTTATAACTTGGCTTCTGAATACCCGAGAGAGGTCAGGTTTGTTTTAGTGTACTCCAATCAACAGCCCCTACAACCACAAAAAGGAATGGAGTCATTAGCACTTCTGGTTTGGAAATGGCACTCAGAATTATGTTGCACAAAGCACAATTTCACATCATTCTGGGTCCATTTGTGTGAAAACAAGGTCCAATCAGGCTGAAACGTTACAAAAAGGTAGAATCTATTGAGTTGTAAGTGATCTGAACGTTTCATGATGATCGCACATACCTATAGGGGGTCAAACCATGTCCCAAAGGTCACCGGGCCTGGTGTCACTTTAAAGAAGTAGTCCAGTTACACCTTTGTGGGCTTATAACTTGGCTTCTGAATATCTTAGAGAGGTCAGGTTTGTTTTAGAGTACTCCAATTAACAGTCCCCATTACCCCAAAAAGGAATGGAGTCATTAGCACTTATGGTTTTTAAATGGCACCCAGAATTATGTTGCACGAAGCACAATTTCACATCATTCTGGGTTCATTTGTGTGAAAACAAGGTCCAGTCAGGCTGAAACGTTACAGGAAGGTAGAATCTATTGAGTTGTAAGTGATCTGAACGTTTCATGATGATAGCACTTTCCTAAGTGGGTCAAACCATGTCCCAAAGGTCACCGGATCTGGTATCAATTTAAAGAAGTGGTCCAGTTACACATTTGTGGGCTTATAACTTGGCTTCTGAATGTCCGAGAGATATCAGGTTTGTTTTAGTGTACTCCAATCAACAGCCCCTACAACCTCAAAAAGGAATGGAGTCATTAGCACTTATGGTTTTTAAATGGCACCCAGAATTATGTTGCACGAAGCACAATTTCACATCATTCTGGGTCCATTTGTGTGAAAACAAGGTCCAGTTAGGCCGAAATGTTACAGGAAGGTAGAATCTATTGAGTTGTAAGTGATCTGAACGTTTCATGATGATCGCACATACCTATAGGGGGTCAAACCATGTCTCAAAGGTCACCGGGCCTGGTGTCACTTTAAAGAAGTAGTCCAGTTACACCTTTGTGGGCTTATAACTTGGCTTCTGAATATCTTAGAGAGGTCAGGTTTGTTTTAGAGTACTTCAATTAACAGTCCCCATTACCCCAAAAAGGAATGGCGTCATTAGCACTTATGGTTTTTAAATGGCACCCAGAATTATGTTGCACGAAGCACAATTTCACATCATTCTGGGTTCATTTGTGTGAAAACAAGGTCCAATCAGGCTGAAACGTTACAGGAAGGTAGAATCTATTGAGTTGTAAATGATCTGAACGTTTCATGATGATCGCACATTCCTATAGGGGGTCAAACCATGTCCCAAAGGTCACCGGGCCTGGTGTCAATTTAAAGTAGTCCAGTTACACCTTTGTGGGCTTATAACTTGTCTCCTGAATGTCCTAGAGAGGTCAGGTTTGTTTTAGTGTACTCCAGTCAACAGCCCCTACAACCACAAAAAGGAATGGAGTCATTAGCACTTATGGTTTTTAAATGGCACCCAGAATTATGTTGCACGAAGCACAATTTCACATCATTCTGGGTCCATTTGTGTGAAAACAAGGTCCATTCAGGCTGAAACGTTACAAGAAGATAGAAACTATTGAGTTGTAAGTGATCTGAATGTTTCATGATGATTGCACATTCCTATAGGGGGACAAACCATGTCCCAAAGGTCACCGGGCCTGGTGTAACTTTAAACTAATCGTCCAGTTACACATTTGTGGGCTTATAACTTGGCTTCTGAATATCCTAGAGAGGTCAGGTTTGTTTTAGAGTACTCCAATTAACAGCCACCATTACCCCAAAAAGGAATGGAGTCATTAGCACTTATGGTTTTTAAATGGCACCCAGAATTATGTTGCACAAAGCACAATTTCACATCATTCTTGGTTCATTTGTGTGAAAACAAGGTCCAATCAGGCTGAAACGTTACAGGAAGGTAGAATCTATTGAGTTGTAAGTGATCTGAACGTTTCATGATGATAGCACTTTCCTAAGTGGGTCAAACCATGTCCCAAAGGTCACCGGATCTGGTGTCAATTTAAAGAAGTGGTCCATTTACACACTTGTGGGCTTATAACTTGGCTTCTGAATGTCCGAGAGAGATCAGGTTTGTTTTAGTGTACTCCAATCAACAGCCCCTACAACCTCAAAAAGGAATGGAGTCACTAGCACTTATGGATTGGAAATGGCACCCAGAATTATGTTGCACGAAGCACAATTTCACATCATTCTGGGTCCATTTGTGAGAAAACAAGGTCCAATCAGGCTGTAACATTACAAGAAGGTAGAATCTATTGAGGTTGTAAGTGATCTGAACGTTTCATGATGATAGCACTTTCCTAAGGGGGTCAAACCATGTCCCAAAGGTCACCGGATCTGGTGTCAATTTAAAGAAGTGGTCCAGTTACTTATTTGTGGGCTTATAACTTGGCTTCTGAATA
The DNA here is from genome assembly GCF_043380555.1 of Nothobranchius furzeri. NCBI lineage: Eukaryota > Metazoa > Chordata > Actinopteri > Cyprinodontiformes > Nothobranchiidae > Nothobranchius > Nothobranchius furzeri. Next base: position 19,448,923 of record NC_091749.1, read on the forward strand.
TCCTAGAGAGGTCAGGTTTGTTTTAGAGTGCTCCAATTAACAGCCCCCATTACCCCAAAAGGGAATGGAGTCATTAGCACTTATGGTTTTTAAATGGCACCCAGAATTATGTTGCACGAAGCACAATTTCACATCATTCTGGGTTCATTCGTGTGAAAACAAGGTCCAATCAGGCTGAAACGTTACAGGAAGGTAGAATCTATTGAGTTGTAAGTGATCTGAATGTTTCATGATGATAGCACTTTCCTAAGGGGGTCAAACCATGTCCCAAAGGTCACCGGATCTGGTGTCAATTTAAAGAAGTGGTCCAGTTACACATTTGTGGGCTTATAACTTGGCTTCTGAATGTCCTAGAGAGATCAGGTTTGTTTCAGTGTACTCCACTCAACAGCCCCTTCAACCACAAAAAGTAATGGAGTCATTAGCACTTATGGTTTGGAAATGGCACCCAGAATTATGTTGCACGAAGCACAATTTCACATCATTCTGGGTCCATTTGTGTGAAAACAAGGTCCAATCAGGCTGAAACGTTACAAGAAGGTAGAATCTATTGAGTTGTAATTGATCTGAACATTTCATGATGATCGCACATTCCTATAGGGGGTCAAACCATGTCCCAAAGGTCACCGGGCCTGGTGTCACTTTAAAGTAGTCGTCCAGGTACACATTTGTAGGCTTATAACTTGGCTTCTGAATATCCTAGAGAGGTCAGGTTTGTTTTAGAGTACTCCAATTAACAGCCCCCATTACCCCAAAAAGGAATGGAGTCATTAGCACTTATGGTTTTTAAATGGCACCCAGAATTATGTTGCACGAAGCACAATTTCACATCATTCTTGGCTCATTTGTGTGAAAACAAGGTCCAATCAGGCTGAAACGTTACAGGAAGGTAGAATCTATTGAGTTGTAAGTGATCTGAACGTTTCATGATGATAGCGCTTTCCTAAGTGGGTCAAACCATGTCCCAAAGGTCACCGGATCTGGTGTAATTTAAAGAAGTGGTCCAGTTACACATTTGAGGGCTTATAACTTGGCTTCTGAATGTCCGAGAGAGATCAGGTTTGTTTTAGTGTACTCCAATCAACAGCCCCTACAACCTCAAAAAGGAATGGAGTCACTAGCACTTATGGTTTGGAAATGGCACCCAGAATTATGTTGCACGAAGCACAATTTCACATCATTCTGGGTCCATTTGTGAGAAAACAAGGTCCAATCAGGCTGAAACATTACAAGAAGGTAGAATCTATTGAGGTTGTAAGTGATCTGAACGTTTCATGATGATAGCACTTTCCTAAGGGGGTCAAACCATGTCCCAAAGGTCACCGGATCTGGTGTCAATTTAAAGAAGTGGTCCAGTTACACATTTGTGGGCTTATAACTTGGCTTCTGAATATCCTAGAGAGGTCAGGTTTGTTTTAGAGTACTCCAATTAACAGCCCCCATTACCCCAAAAAGGAATGGAGTCATTAGCACTTATGGTTTTTAAATGGCACCCAGAATTATGTTGCACGAAGCACAATTTCACATCATTCTGGGTTCATTCGTGTGAAAACAAGGTCCAATCAGGCTGAAACGTTACAGGAAGGTAGAATCTATTGAGTTGTAAGTGATCTGAATGTTTCATGATGATAGCACTTTCCTAAGGGGGTCAAACCATGTCCCAAAGGTCACCGGATCTGGTGTCAATTTAAAGAAGTGGTCCAGTCACACATTTGTGGGCTTATAACTTGGCTTCTGAATGTCCTAGAGAGATCAGGTTTGTTTCAGTGTAATCCACTCAACAGCCCCTTCAACCACAAAAAGTAATGGAGTCATTAGCACTTATGGTTTGGAAATGGCACCCAGAATTATGTTGCACGAAGCACAATTTCACATCATTCTGGGTCCATTTGTGTGAAAACAAGGTCCAATCAGGCTGAAACGTTACAAGAAGGTAGAATCTATTGAGTTGTAATTGATCTGAACATTTCATGATGATCGCACATTCCTATAGGGGGTCAAACCATGTCCCAAAGGTCACCGGGCCTGGTGTCACTTTAAAGTAGTCGTCCAGGTACACATTTGTAGGCTTATAACTTGGCTTCTGAATATCCTAGAGAGGTCAGGTTTGTTTTAGAGTACTCCAATTAACAGCGCCCATTACCCCAAAAAGGAATGGAGTCATTAGCACTTATGGTTTTTAAATGGCACCCAGAATTATGTTGCACGAAGCACAATTTCACATCATTCTTGGCTCATTTGTGTGAAAACAAGGTCCAATCAGGCTGAAACGTTACAGGAAGGTAGAATCTATTGAGTTGTAAGTGATCTGAACGTTTCATGATGATAGCACTTTCCTAAGTGGGTCAAACCATGTCCCAAAGGTCACCGGATCTGGTGTAATTTAAAGAAGTGGTCCAGTTACACATTTGTGGGCTCATGACTTGGCTTCTGAATGTCCGAGAGAGATCAGGTTTGTTTTAGTGTACTCCAATCAACAGCCCCTACAACCTCAAAAAGGAATGGAGTCACTAGCACTTATGGTTTGGAAATGGCACCCAGAATTATGTTGCACGAAGCACAATTTCACATCATTCTGGGTCCATTTGTGAGAAAACAAGGTCCAATCAGGCTGAAACATTACAAGAAGGTAGAATCTATTGAGGTTGTAAGTGATCTGAACGTTTCATGATAATAGCACTTTCCTAAGGGGGTCAAACCATGTCCCAAAGGTCACCGGATCTGGTGTCAATTTAAAGAAGTGGTCCAGTTACACATTTGTGGGCTTATAACTTGGCTTCTGAATGTCCTAGAGAGATCAGGTTTGTTTCAGTGTAATCCACTCAACAGCCCCTTCAACCACAAAAAGTAATGGAGTCATTAGCACTTATGGTTTGGAAATGGCACCCAGAATTATGTTGCACGAAGCACAATTTCACATCATTCTGGGTCCATTTGTGTGAAAACAAGGTCCAATCAGGCTGAAACGTTACAAGAAGGTAGAATCTATTGAGTTGTAATTGATCTGAACATTTCATGATGATCGCACATTCCTATAGGGGGTCAAACCATGTCCCAAAGGTCACCGGGCCTGGTGTCACTTTAAAGTAGTCGTCCAGGTACACATTTGTAGGCTTATAACTTGGCTTCTGAATATCCTAGAGAGGTCAGGTTTGTTTTAGAGTACTCCAATTAACAGCGCCCATTACCCCAAAAAGGAATGGAGTCATTAGCACTTATGGTTTTTAAATGGCACCCAGAATTATGTTGCACGAAGCACAATTTCACATCATTCTTGGCTCATTTGTGTGAAAACAAGGTCCAATCAGGCTGAAACGTTACAGGAAGGTAGAATCTATTGAGTTGTAAGTGATCTGAACGTTTCATGATGATAGCACTTTCCTAAGTGGGTCAAACCATGTCCCAAAGGTCACCGGATCTGGTGTAATTTAAAGAAGTGGTCCAGTTACACATTTGTGGGCTCATGACTTGGCTTCTGAATGTCCGAGAGAGATCAGGTTTGTTTTAGTGTACTCCAATCAACAGCCCCTACAACCTCAAAAAGGAATGGAGTCACTAGCACTTATGGTTTGGAAATGGCACCCAGAATTATGTTGCACGAAGCACAATTTCACATCATTCTGGGTCCATTTGTGAGAAAACAAGGTCCAATCAGGCTGAAACATTACAAGAAGGTAGAATCTATTGAGGTTGTAAGTGATCTGAACGTTTCATGATAATAGCACTTTCCTAAGGGGGTCAAACCATGTCCCAAAGGTCACCGGATCTGGTGTCAATTTAAAGAAGTGGTCCAGTTACACATTTGTGGGCTTATAACTTGGCTTCTGAATATCCTAGAGAGGTCAGGTTTGTTTTAGAGTACTCCAATTAACAGCCCCCATTACCCCAAAAAGGAATGGAGTCATTAGCACTTATGGTTTTTAAATGGCACCCAGAATTATGTTGCACGAAGCACAATTTCACATCATTCTGGATTCATTCGTGTGAAAACAAGGTCCAATCAGGCTGAAACGTTACAGGAAGGTAGAATCTATTGAGTTGTAAGTGATCTGAACGTTTCATGATGATAGCACTTTCCTAAGGGGGTCAAACCATGTCCCAAAGGTCACCGGATCTGGTGTCAATTTAAATAAGTGGTCCAGTTACACATTTGTGGGCTTATAACTTGGCTTCTGAATGTCCTAGAGAGATCAGGTTTGTTTCAGTGTACTCCACTCAACAGCCCCTTCAACCACAAAAAGTAATGGAGTCATTAGCACTTCTGGTTTGGAAATGGCACCCAGAATTATGTTGCACGAAGCACAATTTCACATCATTCTGGGTCCATTTGTGTGAAAACAAGGTCCAATCAGGCTGAAACGTTACAAGAAGGTAGAATAAATTGAGTTGTAAGTGATCTGAACGTTTCATGATGATCGCACATTCCTATAGGGGGTCAAACCATGTCCCAAAGGTCACCGGGCCTGGTGTCACTTTAAAGAAGTAGTCCAGTTACACCTTTGTGGGCTTATAACTTGGCTTCTGAATATCTTAGAGAGGTCAGGGTTGTTTTAGAGTACTCCAATTAACAGTCCCCATTACCCCAAAAAGGAATGGAGTCATTAGCGCTTATGGTTTTTAAATGGCACCCAGAATTATGTTGCACGAAGCACAATTTCACATCATTATGGGTTCATTTGTGTGAAAACAAGGTCCAATCAGGCTGAAACGTTACAGGAAGGTAGAATCTATTGAGTTGTAAGTGATCTGAACGTTTCATGATGATGGCACTTTCCTAAGGGGGTCAAACCATGTCCCAAATGTCACCGGATCTGATGTCAATTTAAAGTAGTCCAGTTACACCTTTGTGGGCTTATAACTTGGCTTCTGAATATCTTAGAGAGGTCAGGTTTGTTTTAGAGTACTCCAATTAACAGTCCCCATTACCCCAAAAAGGAATGGAGTCATTAGCGCTTATGGTTTTTAAATGGCACCCAGAATTATGTTGCACGAAGCACAATTTCACATCATTATGGGTTCATTTGTGTGAAAACAAGGTCCAATCAGGCTGAAAAGTTACAGGAAGGTAGAATCTATTGAGTTGTAAGTGATCTGAACGTTTCATGATGATAGCACTTTCCTAAGGGGGTCAAACCATGTCCCAAAGGTCACCGGATCTGGTGTCAATTTAAAGAAGTGGTCCAGTTACACATTTGTGGGCTTATAACTTGGCTTCTGAATGTCCTAGAGAGATCAGGTTTGTTTTAATGTACTCCAATAAACAGCCCCTACAAACATAAAAAGGAATGGAGTCATTAGCACTTATGGTTTGGAAATGGCACCCAGAATTATGTTGCACGAAGCACAATTTCACATCAATCTGGGTCCATTTGTAAGAAAACAAGGTCCAATCAGGCTGAAACGTTACAAGAAGGTAGAATCTATTGAGTTGTAAGTGGTCTGAACGTTTCATGATGATAGCACATTCGTATAGGGGGTCAAACCATGTCCCAAAGGTCACCGGGCCTGGTGTCACTTTAAAGAAGTAGTCCAGTTACACCTTTGTGGGCTTATAACTTGGCTTCTGAATGTCCTAGAGAGATCAGGTTTGTTTCAGAGTACACCAATCAACAGCCCCTACAACCACAAAAAGGAATGGAGTCATTAGCACTTATGGTTTGTAAATGGCACCCAGAATTATGTTGCACAAAGCACAATTTCACATCATTCTGGGTCCATTTGTGTGAAAACAAGGTCCAATCAGGCTGAAACGTTACAAGAAGGTAGAATCTATTGAGTTGTAAGTGATCTGAACGTTTCATGATGATCGCACATTCCTATAGGGGGTCAAACCATGTCGCAAAGGTCACCGGGCCTGATGTCACTTTAAAGAAGTAGTCCAGTTACACCTTTGTGGGCTTATAACTTGGCTTCTGAATATCCTAGAGAGGTCAGGTTTGTTTTAGAGTACTCCAATTAACAGCCCCCATTACCCCAAAAAGGAATGGAGTCATTAGCACTTATGGTTTTTAAATGGCACCCAGAATTATGTTGCACGAAGCACAATTTCACATCATTCTGGGTCCATTTGTGTGAAAACAAGGTCCAATCAGGCTGAAACATTACAAGAAGGTAGAATCTATTGAGGTTGTAAGTGATCTGAACGTTTCATGATGATAGCACTTTCCTAAGGTGGTCAAACCATGTCCCAAACGTCACCGGATCTGGTGTCAATTTAAAGAAGTGGTCCAGTTACACATTTGTGGACTTATAACTTGGCTTCTGAATATCCTAGAGAGGTCAGGTTTGTTTTAGAGTACTCCACTTAACAGCCCCCATTACCCCAAAAAGGAATGGAGTCATTAGCACTTATGGTTTTTAAATGGCACCCATAATTATGTTGCACGAAGCACAATTTCACATCATTCTGGGTTCATTCGTGTGAAAACAAGGTCCAATCAGGCTGAAAAGTTAGAGGAAGGTAGAATCTATTGAGTTGTAAGTGATCTGAACGTTTCATGATGATAGCACTTTCCTAAGGGGGTCAAACCATGTCCCAAAGGTCACCGGATCTGGTGTCAATTTAAAGAAGTGGTCCAGTTACACATTTGTGGGCTTATAACTTGGCTTCTGAATGTCCTAGAGAGATCAGGTTTGTTTCAGTGTACTCCACTCAACAGCCCCTTCAACCACAAAAAGTAATGGAGTCATTAGCACTTCTGGTTTGGAAATGGCACCCAGAATTATGTTGCACGAAGCACAATTTCACATCATTCTGGGTCCATTTGTGTGAAAACAAGGTCCAATCAGGCTGAAACGTTACAAGAAGGTAGAATAAATTGAGTTGTAAGTGATCTGAACGTTTCATGATGATCGCACATTCCTATAGGGGGTCAAACCATGTCCCAAAGGTCACCGGGCCTTGTGTCACTTTAAAGAAGTAGTCCAGTTACACCTTTGTGGGCTTATAACTTGGCTTCTGAATATCTTAGAGAGGTCAGGTTTGTTTTAGAGTACTCCAATTAACAGTCCCCATTACCCCAAAAAGGAATGGAGTCATTAGCGCTTATGGTTTTTAAATGGCACCCAGAATTATGTTGCACGAAGCACAATTTCACATCATTATGGGTTCATTTGTGTGAAAACAAGGTCCAATCAGGCTGAAACGTTACAGGAAGGTAGAATCTATTGAGTTGTAAGTGATCTGAACGTTTCATGATGATGGCACTTTCCTAAGGGGGTCAAACCATGTCCCAAATGTCACCGGATCTGATGTCAATTTAAAGTAGTCCAGTTACACATTTGTGGGCTTATAACTTGGATTCTAAACGTCCAGAGAGGTCAGGTTTGTTTTAGTGTACTCCTATCAAAAGCCACTACAACCACAAAAAGGAATGGAGTCATTAGCACTTATGGTTGTTAAATGGCACCCAGAATTATGTTGCACGAAGCACAATTTCACATCATTCTGGATCCATTTGTGTGAAAACAAGGTCCAATCAGGCTGAAACGTTACAGGAAGGTAGAATCTATTGAGTTGTAAGGGATCTGAACGTTTCATGATGATAGCACTTTCCTAAGGGGGTCAAACCATGTCCCAAAGGTCACCGGATCTGGTGTCAATTTAAAGAAGTGGTCCAGTTACACATTTGTGGGCTTATAACTTGGCTTCTGAATGTCCTAGAGAGATCAGGTTTGTTTCAGTGTACTCCACTCAACAGCCCCTTCAACCACAAAAAGTAATGGAGTCATTAGCACTTCTGGTTTGGAAATGGCACCCAGAATTATGTTGCACGAAGCACAATTTCACATCATTCTGGGTCCATTTGTGTGAAAACAAGGTCCAATCAGGCTGAAACGTTACAAGAAGGTAGAATAAATTGAGTTGTAAGTGATCTGAACGTTTCATGATGATCGCACATTCCTATAGGGGGTCAAACCATGTCCCAAAGGTCACCGGGCCTGGTGTCACTTTAAAGAAGTAGTCCAGTTACACCTTTGTGGGCTTATAACTTGGCTTCTGAATATCTTAGAGAGGTCAGGTTTGTTTTAGAGTACTCCAATTAACAGTCCCCATTACCCCAAAAAGGAATGGAGTCATTAGCGCTTATGGTTTTTAAATGGCACCCAGAATTATGTAGCACGAAGCACAATTTCACATCATTATGGGTTCATTTGTGTGAAAACAAGGTCCAATCAGGCTGAAACGTTACAGGAAGGTAGAATCTATTGAGTTGTAAGTGATCTGAACGTTTCATGATGATGGCACTTTCCTAAGGGGGTCAAACCATGTCCCAAATGTCACCGGATCTGATGTCAATTTAAAGTAGTCCAGTTACACATTTGTGGGCTTATAACTTGGATTCTAAACGTCCAGAGAGGTCAGGTTTGTTTTAGTGTACTCCTATCAACAGCCACTACAACCACAAAAAGGAATGGAGTCATTAGCACTTATGGTTGTTAAATGGCACCCAGAATTATGTTGCACGAAGTGCAATTTCACATCATTCTGGATCCATTTGTGTGAAAACAAGGTCCAATCAGGCTGAAACGTTACAGGAAGGTAGAATCTATTGAGTTGTAAGGGATCTGAACGTTTCATGATGATAGCACTTTCCTAAGGGGGTCAAACCATGTCCCAAAGGTCACCGGATCTGGTGTCAATTTAAAGAAGTGGTCCAGTTACACATTTGTGGACTTATAACTTGGCTTCTGAATGTCCTAGAGAGATCAGGTTTGTTTCAGTGTACTCCACTCAACAGCCCCTTCAACCACAAAAAGTAATGGAGTCATTAGCACTTATGGTTTGGAAATGGCACCCAGAATTATGTTGCACGAAGCACAATTTCACATCATTCTGGGTCCATTTGTGTGAAAACAAGGTCCAATCAGGCTGAAACGTTACAAGAAGGTAGAATCTATTGAGTTGTAATTGATCTGAACATTTCATGATGATCGCACATTCCTATAGGGGGTCAAACCATGTCCCAAAGGTCACCGGGCCTGGTGTCACTTTAAAGTAGTCGTCCAGTTACACATTTGTAGGCTTATAACTTGGCTTCTGAATATCCTAGAGAGGTCAGGTTTGTTTTAGAGTACTCCAATTAACAGCCCCCATTACCCCAAAAAGGAATGGAGTCATTAGCACTTATGGTTTTTAAATGGCACCCAGAATTATGTTGCACGAAGCACAATTTCACATCATTCTGGGTTCATTTGTGTGAAAACAAGGTCCAGTCAGGCTGAAAAGTTACAGGAAGGTAGAATCTATTGAGTTGTAAGTGATCTGAACGTTTCATGATGATAGCACTTTCCTAAGGGGGTCAAACCATGTCCCAAAGGTCACCGGGCCTGGTGTCACTTTAAAGAAGTAGTCCAGTTACACCTTTGTGGGCTTATAACTTGGCTTCTGAATGTCCTAGAGAGATCAGGTTTGTTTCAGAGTACACCAATCAACAGCCCCTACAACCACAAAAAGGAATGGAGTCATTAGCACTTATGGTTTGTAAATGGCACCCAGAATTATGTTGCACAAAGCACAATTTCACATCATTCTGGGTCCATTTGTGTGAAAACAAGGTCCAATCAGGCAGAAACGTTACAAGAAGGTAGAATCTATTGAGTTGTAAGTGATCTGAACATTTCATGATGATCGCACATTCCTATAGGGGGTCAAACCATGTCGCAAAGGTCACCGGGCCTGATGTCACTTTAAAGAAGTTGTCCAGTTACACCTTTGTGGGCTTATAACTTGGCTTCTGAATATCCTAGAGAGGTCAGGTTTGTTTTAGAGTACTCCAATTAACAGCCCCCATTACCCCAAAAAGGAATGGAGTCATTAGCACTTATGGTTTTTAAATGGCACCCAGAATTATGTTGCACGAAGCACAATTTCACATCATTCTGGGTCCATTTGTGTGAAAACAAGGTCCAATCAGGCTGAAACCTTACAAGAAGGTAGAATCTATTGAGGTTGTAAGTGATCTGAACGTTTCATGATGATAGCACTTTCCTAAGGTGGTCAAACCATGTCCCAAACGTCACCGGGCCTGGTGTCAATTTAAAGAAGTAGTCCAGTTACACGTTTGTGGGCTTATAACTTGGCTTCTGAATGTCCTAGAGAGATCAGGTTTGTTTCAGTGTAATCCACTCAACAGCCCCTTCAACCACAAAAAGTAATGGAGTCATTAGCACTTATGGTTTGGAAATGGCACCCAGAATTATGTTGCACGAAGCACAATTTCACATCATTCTGGGTCCATTTGTGTGAAAACAAGGTCCAATCAGGCTGAAACGTTACAAGAAGGTAGAATCTATTGAGTTGTAATTGATCTGAACATTTCATGATGATCGCACATTCCTATAGGGGGTCAAACCATGTCCCAAAGGTCACCGGGCCTGGTGTCACTTTAAAGTAGTCGTCCAGGTACACATTTGTAGGCTTATAACTTGGCTTCTGAATATCCTAGAGAGGTCAGGTTTGTTTTAGAGTACTCCAATTAACAGCGCCCATTACCCCAAAAAGGAATGGAGTCATTAGCACTTATGGTTTTTAAATGGCACCCAGAATTATGTTGCACGAAGCACAATTTCACATCATTCTTGGCTCATTTGTGTGAAAACAAGGTCCAATCAGGCTGAAACGTTACAGGAAGGTAGAATCTATTGAGTTGTAAGTGATCTGAACGTTTCATGATGATAGCACTTTCCTAAGTGGGTCAAACCATGTCCCAAAGGTCACCGGATCTGGTGTAATTTAAAGAAGTGGTCCAGTTACACATTTGTGGGCTCATGACTTGGCTTCTGAATGTCCGAGAGAGATCAGGTTTGTTTTAGTGTACTCCAATCAACAGCCCCTACAACCTCAAAAAGGAATGGAGTCACTAGCACTTATGGTTTGGAAATGGCACCCAGAATTATGTTGCACGAAGCACAATTTCACATCATTCTGGGTCCATTTGTGAGAAAACAAGGTCCAATCAGGCTGAAACATTACAAGAAGGTAGAATCTATTGAGGTTGTAAGTGATCTGAACGTTTCATGATAATAGCACTTTCCTAAGGGGGTCAAACCATGTCCCAAAGGTCACCGGATCTGGTGTCAATTTAAAGAAGTGGTCCAGTTACACATTTGTGGGCTTATAACTTGGCTTCTGAATATCCTAGAGAGGTCAGGTTTGTTTTAGAGTACTCCAATTAACAGCCCCCATTACCCCAAAAAGGAATGGAGTCATTAGCACTTATGGTTTTTAAATGGCACCCAGAATTATGTTGCACGAAGCACAATTTCACATCATTCTGGATTCATTCGTGTGAAAACAAGGTCCAATCAGGCTGAAACGTTACAGGAAGGTAGAATCTATTGAGTTGTAAGTGATCTGAACGTTTCATGATGATAGCACTTTCCTAAGGGGGTCAAACCATGTCCCAAAGGTCACCGGATCTGGTGTCAATTTAAATAAGTGGTCCAGTTACACATTTGTGGGCTTATAACTTGGCTTCTGAATGTCCTAGAGAGATCAGGTTTGTTTCAGTGTACTCCACTCAACAGCCCCTTCAACCACAAAAAGTAATGGAGTCATTAGCACTTCTGGTTTGGAAATGGCACCCAGAATTATGTTGCACGAAGCACAATTTCACATCATTCTGGGTCCATTTGTGTGAAAACAAGGTCCAATCAGGCTGAAACGTTACAAGAAGGTAGAATAAATTGAGTTGTAAGTGATCTGAACGTTTCATGATGATCGCACATTCCTATAGGGGGTCAAACCATGTCCCAAAGGTCACCGGGCCTGGTGTCACTTTAAAGAAGTAGTCCAGTTACACCTTTGTGGGCTTATAACTTGGCTTCTGAATATCTTAGAGAGGTCAGGGTTGTTTTAGAGTACTCCAATTAACAGTCCCCATTACCCCAAAAAGGAATGGAGTCATTAGCGCTTATGGTTTTTAAATGGCACCCAGAATTATGTTGCACGAAGCACAATTTCACATCATTATGGGTTCATTTGTGTGAAAACAAGGTCCAATCAGGCTGAAACGTTACAGGAAGGTAGAATCTATTGAGTTGTAAGTGATCTGAACGTTTCATGATGATGGCACTTTCCTAAGGGGGTCAAACCATGTCCCAAATGTCACCGGATCTGATGTCAATTTAAAGTAGTCCAGTTACACCTTTGTGGGCTTATAACTTGGCTTCTGAATATCTTAGAGAGGTCAGGTTTGTTTTAGAGTACTCCAATTAACAGTCCCCATTACCCCAAAAAGGAATGGAGTCATTAGCGCTTATGGTTTTTAAATGGCACCCAGAATTATGTTGCACGAAGCACAATTTCACATCATTATGGGTTCATTTGTGTGAAAACAAGGTCCAATCAGGCTGAAAAGTTACAGGAAGGTAGAATCTATTGAGTTGTAAGTGATCTGAACGTTTCATGATGATAGCACTTTCCTAAGGGGGTCAAACCATGTCCCAAAGGTCACCGGATCTGGTGTCAATTTAAAGAAGTGGTCCAGTTACACATTTGTGGGCTTATAACTTGGCTTCTGAATGTCCTAGAGAGATCAGGTTTGTTTTAATGTACTCCAATAAACAGCCCCTACAAACATAAAAAGGAATGGAGTCATTAGCACTTATGGTTTGGAAATGGCACCCAGAATTATGTTGCACGAAGCACAATTTCACATCAATCTGGGTCCATTTGTAAGAAAACAAGGTCCAATCAGGCTGAAACGTTACAAGAAGGTAGAATCTATTGAGTTGTAAGTGGTCTGAACGTTTCATGATGATAGCACATTCGTATAGGGGGTCAAACCATGTCCCAAAGGTCACCGGGCCTGGTGTCACTTTAAAGAAGTAGTCCAGTTACACCTTTGTGGGCTTATAACTTGGCTTCTGAATGTCCTAGAGAGATCAGGTTTGTTTCAGAGTACACCAATCAACAGCCCCTACAACCACAAAAAGGAATGGAGTCATTAGCACTTATGGTTTGTAAATGGCACCCAGAATTATGTTGCACAAAGCACAATTTCACATCATTCTGGGTCCATTTGTGTGAAAACAAGGTCCAATCAGGCTGAAACGTTACAAGAAGGTAGAATCTATTGAGTTGTAAGTGATCTGAACGTTTCATGATGATCGCACATTCCTATAGGGGGTCAAACCATGTCGCAAAGGTCACCGGGCCTGATGTCACTTTAAAGAAGTAGTCCAGTTACACCTTTGTGGGCTTATAACTTGGCTTCTGAATATCCTAGAGAGGTCAGGTTTGTTTTAGAGTACTCCAATTAACAGCCCCCATTACCCCAAAAAGGAATGGAGTCATTAGCACTTATGGTTTTTAAATGGCACCCAGAATTATGTTGCACGAAGCACAATTTCACATCATTCTGGGTCCATTTGTGTGAAAACAAGGTCCAATCAGGCTGAAACATTACAAGAAGGTAGAATCTATTGAGGTTGTAAGTGATCTGAACGTTTCATGATGATAGCACTTTCCTAAGGTGGTCAAACCATGTCCCAAACGTCACCGGATCTGGTGTCAATTTAAAGAAGTGGTCCAGTTACACATTTGTGGACTTATAACTTGGCTTCTGAATATCCTAGAGAGGTCAGGTTTGTTTTAGAGTACTCCACTTAACAGCCCCCATTACCCCAAAAAGGAATGGAGTCATTAGCACTTATGGTTTTTAAATGGCACCCATAATTATGTTGCACGAAGCACAATTTCACATCATTCTGGGTTCATTCGTGTGAAAACAAGGTCCAATCAGGCTGAAAAGTTAGAGGAAGGTAGAATCTATTGAGTTGTAAGTGATCTGAACGTTTCATGATGATAGCACTTTCCTAAGGGGGTCAAACCATGTCCCAAAGGTCACCGGATCTGGTGTCAATTTAAAGAAGTGGTCCAGTTACACATTTGTGGGCTTATAACTTGGCTTCTGAATGTCCTAGAGAGATCAGGTTTGTTTCAGTGTACTCCACTCAACAGCCCCTTCAACCACAAAAAGTAATGGAGTCATTAGCACTTCTGGTTTGGAAATGGCACCCAGAATTATGTTGCACGAAGCACAATTTCACATCATTCTGGGTCCATTTGTGTGAAAACAAGGTCCAATCAGGCTGAAACGTTACAAGAAGGTAGAATAAATTGAGTTGTAAGTGATCTGAACGTTTCATGATGATCGCACATTCCTATAGGGGGTCAAACCATGTCCCAAAGGTCACCGGGCCTTGTGTCACTTTAAAGAAGTAGTCCAGTTACACCTTTGTGGGCTTATAACTTGGCTTCTGAATATCTTAGAGAGGTCAGGTTTGTTTTAGAGTACTCCAATTAACAGTCCCCATTACCCCAAAAAGGAATGGAGTCATTAGCGCTTATGGTTTTTAAATGGCACCCAGAATTATGTTGCACGAAGCACAATTTCACATCATTATGGGTTCATTTGTGTGAAAACAAGGTCCAATCAGGCTGAAACGTTACAGGAAGGTAGAATCTATTGAGTTGTAAGTGATCTGAACGTTTCATGATGATGGCACTTTCCTAAGGGGGTCAAACCATGTCCCAAATGTCACCGGATCTGATGTCAATTTAAAGTAGTCCAGTTACACATTTGTGGGCTTATAACTTGGATTCTAAACGTCCAGAGAGGTCAGGTTTGTTTTAGTGTACTCCTATCAAAAGCCACTACAACCACAAAAAGGAATGGAGTCATTAGCACTTATGGTTGTTAAATGGCACCCAGAATTATGTTGCACGAAGCACAATTTCACATCATTCTGGATCCATTTGTGTGAAAACAAGGTCCAATCAGGCTGAAACGTTACAGGAAGGTAGAATCTATTGAGTTGTAAGGGATCTGAACGTTTCATGATGATAGCACTTTCCTAAGGGGGTCAAACCATGTCCCAAAGGTCACCGGATCTGGTGTCAATTTAAAGAAGTGGTCCAGTTACACATTTGTGGGCTTATAACTTGGCTTCTGAATGTCCTAGAGAGATCAGGTTTGTTTCAGTGTACTCCACTCAACAGCCCCTTCAACCACAAAAAGTAATGGAGTCATTAGCACTTCTGGTTTGGAAATGGCACCCAGAATTATGTTGCACGAAGCACAATTTCACATCATTCTGGGTCCATTTGTGTGAAAACAAGGTCCAATCAGGCTGAAACGTTACAAGAAGGTAGAATAAATTGAGTTGTAAGTGATCTGAACGTTTCATGATGATCGCACATTCCTATAGGGGGTCAAACCATGTCCCAAAGGTCACCGGGCCTGGTGTCACTTTAAAGAAGTAGTCCAGTTACACCTTTGTGGGCTTATAACTTGGCTTCTGAATATCTTAGAGAGGTCAGGTTTGTTTTAGAGTACTCCAATTAACAGTCCCCATTACCCCAAAAAGGAATGGAGTCATTAGCGCTTATGGTTTTTAAATGGCACCCAGAATTATGTAGCACGAAGCACAATTTCACATCATTATGGGTTCATTTGTGTGAAAACAAGGTCCAATCAGGCTGAAACGTTACAGGAAGGTAGAATCTATTGAGTTGTAAGTGATCTGAACGTTTCATGATGATGGCACTTTCCTAAGGGGGTCAAACCATGTCCCAAATGTCACCGGATCTGATGTCAATTTAAAGTAGTCCAGTTACACATTTGTGGGCTTATAACTTGGATTCTAAACGTCCAGAGAGGTCAGGTTTGTTTTAGTGTACTCCTATCAACAGCCACTACAACCACAAAAAGGAATGGAGTCATTAGCACTTATGGTTGTTAAATGGCACCCAGAATTATGTTGCACGAAGTGCAATTTCACATCATTCTGGATCCATTTGTGTGAAAACAAGGTCCAATCAGGCTGAAACGTTACAGGAAGGTAGAATCTATTGAGTTGTAAGGGATCTGAACGTTTCATGATGATAGCACTTTCCTAAGGGGGTCAAACCATGTCCCAAAGGTCACCGGATCTGGTGTCAATTTAAAGAAGTGGTCCAGTTACACATTTGTGGACTTATAACTTGGCTTCTGAATGTCCTAGAGAGATCAGGTTTGTTTCAGTGTACTCCACTCAACAGCCCCTTCAACCACAAAAAGTAATGGAGTCATTAGCACTTATGGTTTGGAAATGGCACCCAGAATTATGTTGCACGAAGCACAATTTCACATCATTCTGGGTCCATTTGTGTGAAAACAAGGTCCAATCAGGCTGAAACGTTACAAGAAGGTAGAATCTATTGAGTTGTAATTGATCTGAACATTTCATGATGATCGCACATTCCTATAGGGGGTCAAACCATGTCCCAAAGGTCACCGGGCCTGGTGTCACTTTAAAGTAGTCGTCCAGTTACACATTTGTAGGCTTATAACTTGGCTTCTGAATATCCTAGAGAGGTCAGGTTTGTTTTAGAGTACTCCAATTAACAGCCCCCATTACCCCAAAAAGGAATGGAGTCATTAGCACTTATGGTTTTTAAATGGCACCCAGAATTATGTTGCACGAAGCACAATTTCACATCATTCTGGGTTCATTTGTGTGAAAACAAGGTCCAGTCAGGCTGAAAAGTTACAGGAAGGTAGAATCTATTGAGTTGTAAGTGATCTGAACGTTTCATGATGATAGCACTTTCCTAAGGGGGTCAAACCATGTCCCAAAGGTCACCGGATCTGGTGTCAATTTAAAGAAGTGGTCCAGTTACACATTTGTGGGCTTATAACTTGGCTTCTGAATGTCCTAGAGAGATCAGGTTTGTTTTAATGTACTCCAATAAACAGCCCCTACAAACATAAAAAGGAATGGAGTCATTAGCACTTATGGTTTGGAAATGGCACCCAGAATTATGTTGCACGAAGCACAATTTCACATCAATCTGGGTCCATTTGTAAGAAAACAAGGTCCAATCAGGCTGAAACGTTACAAGAAGGTAGAATCTATTGAGTTGTAAGTGGTCTGAACGTTTCATGATGATAGCACATTCCTATAGGGGGTCAAACCATGTCCCAAAGGTCACCGGGCCTGGTGTCACTTTAAAGAAGTAGTCCAGTTACACCTTTGTGGGCTTATAACTTGGCTTCTGAATGTCCTAGAGAGATCAGGTTTGTTTCAGAGTACACCAATCAACAGCCCCTACAACCACAAAAAGGAATGGAGTCATTAGCACTTATGGTTTGTAAATGGCACCCAGAATTATGTTGCACAAAGCACAATTTCACATCATTCTGGGTCCATTTGTGTGAAAACAAGGTCCAATCAGGCAGAAACGTTACAAGAAGGTAGAATCTATTGAGTTGTAAGTGATCTGAACATTTCATGATGATCGCACATTCCTATAGGGGGTCAAACCATGTCGCAAAGGTCACCGGGCCTGATGTCACTTTAAAGAAGTTGTCCAGTTACACCTTTGTGGGCTTATAACTTGGCTTCTGAATATCCTAGAGAGGTCAGGTTTGTTTTAGAGTACTCCAATTAACAGCCCCCATTACCCCAAAAAGGAATGGAGTCATTAGCACTTATGGTTTTTAAATGGCACCCAGAATTATGTTGCACGAAGCACAATTTCACATCATTCTGGGTCCATTTGTGTGAAAACAAGGTCCAATCAGGCTGAAACCTTACAAGAAGGTAGAATCTATTGAGGTTGTAAGTGATCTGAACGTTTCATGATGATAGCACTTTCCTAAGGTGGTCAAACCATGTCCCAAACGTCACCG
The DNA here is from genome assembly GCF_043380555.1 of Nothobranchius furzeri. Lineage (NCBI taxonomy): Eukaryota > Metazoa > Chordata > Actinopteri > Cyprinodontiformes > Nothobranchiidae > Nothobranchius > Nothobranchius furzeri. The sequence goes on from NC_091749.1 coordinate 19,466,604, forward strand.
GGCCTGGTGTCAATTTAAAGAAGTAGTCCAGTTACACGTTTGTGGGCTTATAACTTGGCTTCTGAATGTCCTAGAGAGATCAGGTTTGTTTTAGTGTACTCCAATTAACACCCCCCATTACCCGAAAAAGGAATGGAGTCATTAGCACTTATGGTTTTTAAATGGCACCCAGAATTATGTTGCACGAAGCACAATTTCACATCATTCTGGGTTCATTTGTGTGAAAACAAGGACCAATCAGGCTGAAACTTTACAGGAAGGTAGAATCTATTGAGTTGTAAGTGATCTGAACGTTTCATGATGATAGCACTTTCCTAAGGGGGTCAAACCATGTCCCAAAGGTCACCGGATCTGGTGTCAATTTAAAGAAGTGGTCCAGTTACACCTTTGTGGGCTTATAAATTGGCTTCTGAATGTCCTAGAGAGGTCAAGTTTGTTTTAGTGTACTCCAATCAACAGCCCCTACAACCACAAAAAGGAATGGAGTTATTAGCACTTATGGTTTTTAAATGCCACCCAGAATTATGTTGCACGAAGCACAATTTCACATCATTCTGGGTCCATTTGTGTGAAAACAAGGTCCATTCAGGCTGAAATGTTACAAGAAGGTAGAATCTATTGAGTTGTAAGTGATCTGAACGTTTCATGATGATCGCACATTCCTATAGGGGGTCAAACCATGTCCCAAAGGTCACCGGATCTGGTGTCAATTTAAAGAAGTGGTCCAGTTACACATTTGTGGGCTTATAACTTGGCTTCTGAATGTCCTAGAGAGATCAGGTTTGTTTCAGTGTACTCCACTCAACAGCCCCTTCAACCACAAAAAGTAATGGAGTCATTAGCACTTATGGTTTGGAAATGGCACCCAGAATTATGTTGCACGAAGCACAATTTCACATCATTCTGGGTCCATTTGTGTGAAAACAAGGTCCAATCAGGCTGAAACGTTACAAGAAGGTAGAATCTATTGAGTTGTAAGTGATCTTAACGTTTCATGATGATCGCACATTCCTATAGGGGGTCAAACCATGTCCCAAAGGTCACCGGGCCTGGTGTCACTTTAAAGAAGTAGTCCAGTTACACATTTGTGGGCTTATAACTTGGCTTCTGAATGTCCTAGAGAGATCAGGTTTGTTTCAGAGTACTCCAATCAACAGCCCCTACAACCACAAAAAGGAATGGAGTCATTAGCACTTATGGTTTGTAAATGGCACCCAGAATTATGTTGCACAAAGCACAATTTCACATCATTCTGGGTCCATTTGTGTGAAAACAAGGTCCAATCAGGCTGAAACGTTACAAGAAGGTAGAATCTATTGAGTTGTAAGTGATCTGAACGTTTCATGATGATCGTACATTCCTATAGGGGGTCAAACCATGTCGCAAAGGTCACCGGGCCTGATGTCACTTTAAAGAAGTAGTCCAGTTACACCTTTGTGGTGCTTATAACTTGGCTTCTGATTATCCTAGAGAGGTCAGGTTTGTTTTAGAGTACTCCAATTAACAGCCCCCATTACCCCAAAAAGGAATGGAGTCATTAGCACTTATGGTTTTTAAATGGCACCCAGAATTATGTTGCACGAAGCACAATTTCACATCATTCTGGGTCCATTTGTGTGAAAACAAGGTCCATTCAGGCTGAAATGTTACAAGAAGGTAGAATCTATTGAGTTGTAAGTTATCTGAACGTTTCATGATGATCGCACATTCCTATAGGGGGTCAAACCATGTCCCAAAGGTCACCGGATCTGGTGTCAATTTAAAGAAGTGGTCCAGTTACACATTTGTGGGCTTATAACTTGGCTTCTGAATGTCCTAGAGAGATCAGGTTTGTTTCAGTTTACTCCACTCAACAGCCCCTTCAACCACAAAAAGTAATGGAGTCATTAGCACTTATGGTTTGGAAATGGCACCCAGAATTATGTTGCACGAAGCACAATTTCACATCATTCTGGGTCCATTTGTGTGAAAACAAGGTCCAATAAGGCTGAAACGTTACAAGAAGGTAGAATCTATTGAGTTGTAAGTGATCTGAACGTTTCATGATGATCGCACATTCCTATAGGGGGTCAAACAATGTCCCAAAGGTCACCGGGCCTGGTGTCACTTTAAAGAAGTAGTCCAGTTACACCTTTGTGGGCTTATAACTTGGCTTCTGAATGTCCTAGAGAGATCAGGTTTGTTTCAGAGTACTCCAATCAACAGCCCCTACAACCACAAAAAGGAATGGAGTCATTAGCACTTATGGTTTGTAAATGGCACCCAGAATTATGTTGCACAAAGCACAATTTCACATCATTCTGGGTCCATTTGTGTGAAAACAAGGTCCAATCAGGCTGAAACGTTACAAGAAGGTAGAATCTATTGAGTTGTAAGTGATCTGAACGTTTCATGATGATCGTACATTCCTATAGGGGGTCAAACCATGTCGCAAAGGTCACCGGGCCTGATGTCACTTTAAAGAAATAGTCCAGTTACACCTTTGTGGGCTTATAACTTGGCTTCTGAATATCCTAGAGAGGTCAGGTTTGTTTTAGAGTACTCCAATTAACAGCCCCCATTACCCCAAAAAGGAATGGAGTCATTAGCACTTATGGTTTTTAAATGGCACCCAGAATTATGTTGCACGAAGCACAATTTCACATCATTCTGGGTTCATTTGTGTGAAAACAAGGTCCAATCAGGCTGAAACGTTACAGGAAGGTAGAATCTATTGAGTTGTAAGTGTTCTGAACGTTTCATGATGATAGCACTTTCCTAAGGGGGTCAAACCATGTCCCAAAGGTCACCGGATCTGGTGTCAATTTAAAGAAGTAGTCCAGTTACACATTTGTGGGCTTATAACTTGGCTTTTGAATATCCTATAGAGGTCAGGTTTCTTTTAGTGTACTCCAATTAACAGCCCCCATTACCCCAAAAAGGAATGGAGTCATTAGCACTTATGGTTTTTAAATGGCACCCAGAATTATGTTGCACGAAGCACAATTTCACATCATTCTGGGTTCATTTTTGTGAAAACAAGGTCCAATCAGTCTGAAACTTTACAGGAAGGTAGAATCTATTGAGCTGTAAGTGATCTGAACGTTTCATGATGATCGCACTTTCCTATAGGGGGTCAACCCATGTCCCAAAGGTCACCGGGCCTGGTGTCACTTTAAAGAAGTAGTCCAGTTACACATTTGTGGGCTTATAACTTGGCTTCTGAATGTCCTAGAGAGGTCAGGTTTGTTTTAGAGTACTCCAATTAACAGCCCCCATTACCCCAAAAAGGAATGGAGTCATTAGCACTTATGGTTTTTTAATGGCACCCAGAATTATGTTGCACGAAGCACAATTTCACATCATTCTGGGTTCATTTGTGTGAAAACAAGGTCCAATCAGGCGGAAACGTTACAGGAAGGTAGAATCTATTGAGTTGTAAGTGATCTGAACGTTTCATGATTATAGCACTTTCCTAAGGGGGTCAAACCATGTCCCAAAGGTCACCGGATCTGGTGTCAATTTAAAGAAGTGGTCCAGTTACACCTTTGTGGGCTTATAACTTGGCTTCTGAATGCCCTAGAGAGGTCAGGTTTGTTTTAGTGTACTCCAATCAACAGCCCCTACAACCACAAAAAGGAATGGAGTCATTAGCACTTATGGTTTGGAAATGGCACTCAGAATTATGTTGCACAAAGCACAATTTCACATCATTCTGGGTCCATTTGTGTGAAAACAAGGTCCAATCAGGCTGAAACGTTACAAAAAGGTAGAATCTATTGAGTTGTAAGTGATCTGAACGTTTCATGATGATCGCACATTCCTATAGGGGGTCAAACCATGTCCCAAAGTCACCGGGCCTGGTGTCACTTTAAAGAAGTAGTCCAGTTACACCTTTGTGGGCTTATAACTTGGCTTCTGAATATCTTAGAGAGGTCAGGTTTGTTTTAGAGTACTCCAATTAACAGTCCCCATTACCCCAAAAAGGAATGGAGTCATTAGCGCTTATGGTTTTTAAATGGCACCCAGAATTATGTTGCACGAAGCACAATTTCACATCATTATGGGTTCATTTGTGTGAAAACAAGGTCCAATCAGGCTGAAACGTTACAGGAAGGTAGAATCTATTGAGTTGTAAGTGATCTGAACGTTTCATGATGATGGCACTTTCCTAAGGGGGTCAACCCATGTCCCAAATGTCACCGGATCTGATGTCAATTTAAAGTAGTCCAGTTACACATTTGTGGGCTTATAACTTGGATTCTAAACGTCCTAGAGAGGTCAGGTTTGTTTTAGTGTACTCCTATCAACAGCCACTACAACCACAAAAAGGAATGGAGTCATTAGCACTTATGGTTGTTAAATGGCACCCAGAATTATGTTGCACGAAGCACAATTTCACATCATTCTGGATCCATTTGTGTGAAAACAAGGTCAATTCAGGCTGAAACGTTACAAGAAGGTAGAATCTATTGAGTTGTAAGTGATCTTAACGTTTGATGATGATAGCACTTTCCTAAGGGGGTCAAACCATGTCCCAAAGGTCACCGGATCTGGTGTCAATTTAAAGAAGTGGTCCAGTTACACATTTGTGGGCTTATAACGTGGCTTCTGAATATCCTAGAGAGGTCTGGTTTGTTTTAGAGTACTCCAATTAACAGCCCCCATTACCCCAAAAAAGAATGGAGTCATTAGCACTTATGGTTTTTAAATGGCACCCAGAATTATGTTGCACGAAGCACAATTTCACATCATTCTGGGTCCATTTGTGTGAAAACAAGGTCCATTCAGGCTGAAATGTTACAAGAAGGTAGAATCTATTGAGTTGTAAGTTATCTGAACGTTTCATGATGATCGCACATTCCTATAGGGGGTCAAACCATGTCCCAAAGGTCACCGGATCTGGTGTCAATTTAAAGAAGTGGTCCAGTTACACATTTGTGGGCTTATAACTTGGCTTCTGAATGTCCTAGAGAGATCAGGTTTGTTTCAGTTTACTCCACTCAACAGCCCCTTCAACCACAAAAAGTAATGGAGTCATTAGCACTTATGGTTTGGAAATGGCACCCAGAATTATGTTGCACGAAGCACAATTTCACATCATTCTGGGTCCATTTGTGTGAAAACAAGGTCCAATAAGGCTGAAACGTTACAAGAAGGTAGAATCTATTGAGTTGTAAGTGATCTGAACGTTTCATGATGATCGCACATTCCTATAGGGGGTCAAACAATGTCCCAAAGGTCACCGGGCCTGGTGTCACTTTAAAGAAGTAGTCCAGTTACACCTTTGTGGGCTTATAACTTGGCTTCTGAATGTCCTAGAGAGATCAGGTTTGTTTCAGAGTACTCCAATCAACAGCCCCTACAACCACAAAAAGGAATGGAGTCATTAGCACTTATGGTTTGTAAATGGCACCCAGAATTATGTTGCACAAAGCACAATTTCACATCATTCTGGGTCCATTTGTGTGAAAACAAGGTCCAATCAGGCTGAAACGTTACAAGAAGGTAGAATCTATTGAGTTGTAAGTGATCTGAACGTTTCATGATGATCGTACATTCCTATAGGGGGTCAAACCATGTCGCAAAGGTCACCGGGCCTGATGTCACTTTAAAGAAATAGTCCAGTTACACCTTTGTGGGCTTATAACTTGGCTTCTGAATATCCTAGAGAGGTCAGGTTTGTTTTAGAGTACTCCAATTAACAGCCCCCATTACCCCAAAAAGGAATGGAGTCATTAGCACTTATGGTTTTTAAATGGCACCCAGAATTATGTTGCACGAAGCACAATTTCACATCATTCTGGGTTCATTTGTGTGAAAACAAGGTCCAATCAGGCTGAAACGTTACAGGAAGGTAGAATCTATTGAGTTGTAAGTGTTCTGAACGTTTCATGATGATAGCACTTTCCTAAGGGGGTCAAACCATGTCCCAAAGGTCACCGGATCTGGTGTCAATTTAAAGAAGTAGTCCAGTTACACATTTGTGGGCTTATAACTTGGCTTTTGAATATCCTATAGAGGTCAGGTTTCTTTTAGTGTACTCCAATTAACAGCCCCCATTACCCCAAAAAGGAATGGAGTCATTAGCACTTATGGTTTTTAAATGGCACCCAGAATTATGTTGCACGAAGCACAATTTCACATCATTCTGGGTTCATTTGTGTGAAAACAAGGTCCAATCAGTCTGAAACTTTACAGGAAGGTAGAATCTATTGAGCTGTAAGTGATCTGAACGTTTCATGATGATCGCACTTTCCTATAGGGGGTCAACCCATGTCCCAAAGGTCACCGGGCCTGGTGTCACTTTAAAGAAGTAGTCCAGTTACACATTTGTGGGCTTATAACTTGGCTTCTGAATGTCCTAGAGAGGTCAGGTTTGTTTTAGAGTACTCCAATTAACAGCCCCCATTACCCCAAAAAGGAATGGAGTCATTAGCACTTATGGTTTTTTAATGGCACCCAGAATTATGTTGCACGAAGCACAATTTCACATCATTCTGGGTTCATTTGTGTGAAAACAAGGTCCAATCAGGCGGAAACGTTACAGGAAGGTAGAATCTATTGAGTTGTAAGTGATCTGAACGTTTCATGATTATAGCACTTTCCTAAGGGGGTCAAACCATGTCCCAAAGGTCACCGGATCTGGTGTCAATTTAAAGAAGTGGTCCAGTTACACCTTTGTGGGCTTATAACTTGGCTTCTGAATGCCCTAGAGAGGTCAGGTTTGTTTTAGTGTACTCCAATCAACAGCCCCTACAACCACAAAAAGGAATGGAGTCATTAGCACTTATGGTTTGGAAATGGCACTCAGAATTATGTTGCACAAAGCACAATTTCACATCATTCTGGGTCCATTTGTGTGAAAACAAGGTCCAATCAGGCTGAAACGTTACAAAAAGGTAGAATCTATTGAGTTGTAAGTGATCTGAACGTTTCATGATGATCGCACATTCCTATAGGGGGTCAAACCATGTCCCAAAGTCACCGGGCCTGGTGTCACTTTAAAGAAGTAGTCCAGTTACACCTTTGTGGGCTTATAACTTGGCTTCTGAATATCTTAGAGAGGTCAGGTTTGTTTTAGAGTACTCCAATTAACAGTCCCCATTACCCCAAAAAGGAATGGAGTCATTAGCGCTTATGGTTTTTAAATGGCACCCAGAATTATGTTGCACGAAGCACAATTTCACATCATTATGGGTTCATTTGTGTGAAAACAAGGTCCAATCAGGCTGAAACGTTACAGGAAGGTAGAATCTATTGAGTTGTAAGTGATCTGAACGTTTCATGATGATGGCACTTTCCTAAGGGGGTCAACCCATGTCCCAAATGTCACCGGATCTGATGTCAATTTAAAGTAGTCCAGTTACACATTTGTGGGCTTATAACTTGGATTCTAAACGTCCTAGAGAGGTCAGGTTTGTTTTAGTGTACTCCTATCAACAGCCACTACAACCACAAAAAGGAATGGAGTCATTAGCACTTATGGTTGTTAAATGGCACCCAGAATTATGTTGCACGAAGCACAATTTCACATCATTCTGGATCCATTTGTGTGAAAACAAGGTCAATTCAGGCTGAAACGTTACAAGAAGGTAGAATCTATTGAGTTGTAAGTGATCTTAACGTTTGATGATGATAGCACTTTCCTAAGGGGGTCAAACCATGTCCCAAAGGTCACCGGATCTGGTGTCAATTTAAAGAAGTGGTCCAGTTACACATTTGTGGGCTTATAACGTGGCTTCTGAATATCCTAGAGAGGTCTGGTTTGTTTTAGAGTACTCCAATTAACAGCCCCCATTACCCCAAAAAGGAATGGAGTCATTAGCACTTATGGTTTTTAAATGGCACCCAGAATTATGTTGCACGAAGCACAATTTCACATCATTCTGGGTTCATTTGTGTGAAAACAAGGACCAATCAGGCTGAAACGTTACAGGAAGGTAGAATCTATTGAGTTGTAAGTGATCTGAACGTTTCATGATGATAGCACTTTCCTAAGGGGGTCAAACCATGTCCCAAAGGTCACCGGATCTGGTGTCAATTTAAAGAAGTGGTCCAGTTACACCTTTGTGGGCTTATAAATTGTCTTCTGAATGTCCTAGAGAGGTCAAGTTTGTTTTAGTGTACTCCAATCAACAGCCCCTACAACCACAAAAAGGAATGGAGTTATTAGCACTTATGGTTTTTAAATGGCACCCAGAATTATGTTGCACGAAGCACAATTTCACATCATTATGGGTCCATTTGTGTGAAAACAAGGTCCATTCAGGCTGAAACGTTACAAGAAGGTAGAATCTATTGAGTTGTAAGTGATCTGAACGTTTCATGATGATCGCACATTCCTATAGGGGGTCAAACCATGTCCCAAAGGTCACCGGATCTGTTGTCAATTTAAACAAGTGGTCCAGTTACACATTTGTGTGCTTATAACTTGGCTTCTGAATGTCCTAGAGAGATCAGGTTTGTTTCAGTGTACTCCACTCAACAGCCCCTTCAACCACAAAAAGTAATGGAGTCATTAGCACTTATGGTTTGGAAATGGCACCCAGAATTATGTTGCACGAAGCACAATTTCACATCATTCTGGGTCCATTTGTGTGAAAACAAGGTCCAATCAGGCTGAAACGTTACAAGAAGGTAGAATCTATTGAGTTGTAAGTGATCTGAACATTTCATGATGATCGCACATTCCTATAGGGGGTCAAACCATGTCCCAAAGGTCACCGGGCCTGGTGTCACTTTAAAGAAGTAGTCCAGTTACACCTTTGTGGGCTTATAACTTGGCTTCTGAATGTCCTAGAGAGATCAGGTTTTGTTTCAGAGTACTCCAATCAACAGCCCCTACAACCACAAAAAGGAATGGAGTCATTAGCACTTATGGTTTGTAAATGGCACCCAGAATTATGTTGCACAAAGCACAATTTCACATCATTCTGGGTCCATTTGTGTGAAAACAAGGTGCAATCAGGCTGAAACGTTACAAGAAGGTAGAATCTATTGAGTTGTAAGTGATCTGAACGTTTCATGATGATCGTACATTCCTATAGGGGGTCAAACCATGTCGCAAAGGTCACCGGGCCTGATGTCACTTTAAAGAAGTAGTCCAGTTACACCTTTGTGGGATTATAACTTGGCTTCTGAAAATCCTAGAGAGGTCAGGTTTGTTTTAGAGTACTCCAATTAACAGCCCCCATTACCCCAAAAAGGAATGGAGTCATTAGCACTTATGGTTTTTAAATGGCACCCAGAATTATGTTGCACGAAGCACAATTTCACATCATTCTGGGTTCATTTGTGTGAAAACAAGGTCCAATCAGGCTGAAACGTTACAGGAAGGTAGAATCTATTGAGTTGTAAGTGTTCTGAACGTTTCATGATGATAGCACTTTCCTAAGGGGGTCAAACCATGTCCCAAAGGTCACTGGATCTGGTGTCAATTTAAAGAAGTAGTCCAGTTACACATTTGTGGGCTTATAACTTGGCTTTTGAATATCCTATAGAGGTCAGGTTTCTTTTAGTGTACTCCAATTAACAGCCCCCATTACCCCAAAAAGGAATGGAGTCATTAGCACTTATGGTTTTTAAATGGCACCCAGAATTATGTTGCACGAAGCACAATTTCACATCATTCTGGGTTCATTCGTGTGAAAACAAGGTCCAATCAGGCTGAAACGTTACAGCAAGGTAGAATCTATTGAGTTGTAAGTGATCTGAACGTTTCATGATGATAGCACTTTCCTAAGAAGGTCAAACCATTTCCCAAAGGTCACCGGATCTGGTGTCAATTTAAAGAAGTGGTCCAGTTACACATTTGTGGGCTTATAACTTGGCTTCTGAATGTCCTAGAGAGATCAGGTTTGTTTCAGTGTACTCCACTCAACAGCCCCTTCAACCACAAAAAGGAATGGAGTCATTAGCACTTATGGTTTTTAAATGGCACCCAGAATTATGTTGCACGAAGCACAATTTCACGTCATTCTGTGTTCATTTGTGTGAAAACAAGGTCCAGTCAGGCTGAAATGTTACAGGAAGGTAGAATCTATTGAGTTGTAAGTGATCTGAAAGTTTCATGATGACAGCACCTTCCTAAGGGGGGCAAACCATGTCCCAAAGGTCACCGGATCTGGTGTCAATTTAAAGAAGTAGTCCAGTTACACGTTTGTGGGCTTATAACTTGGCTTCTGAATGTCCTAGAGAGATCAGGTTTGTTTTAGTGTACTCCACTCAACAGCCCCTACAACCACAAAAAGGAATTGAGTCATTAGCACTTATGGTTTGGAAATGGCACCCAGAATTATGTTGCACGAAGCACAATTTCACATCATTCTGGATTCATTCGTGTGAAAACAAGGTCCAATCAGGCTGAAACGTTACAGGAAGGTAGAATCTATTGAGTTGTAAGGGATCTGAACGTTTCATGATGATAGCACTTTCCTAAGGGGGTCAAACCATGTCCCAAAGGTCACCGGATCTGGTGTCAATTTAAAGAAGTGGTCCAGTTACACATTTGTGGGCTTATAACTTGGCTTCTGAATGTCCTAGAGAGATCAGGTTTGTTTCAGTGTAATCCACTCAACAGCCCCTTCAACAACAAAAAGTAATGGAGTCATTAGCACTTATGGTTTTTAAATGGCACCCAGAATTATGTTGCACGAAGCACAATTTCACATCATTATGGGTCCATTTGTGTGAAAACAAGGTCCATTCAGGCTGAAACGTTACAAGAAGGTAGAATCTATTGAGTTGTAAGTGATCTGAACGTTTCATGATGATCGCACATTCCTATAGGGGGTCAAACCATGTCCCAAAGGTCACCGGATCTGTTGTCAATTTAAACAAGTGGTCCAGTTACACATTTGTGTGCTTATAACTTGGCTTCTGAATGTCCTAGAGAGATCAGGTTTGTTTCAGTGTACTCCACTCAACAGCCCCTTCAACCACAAAAAGTAATGGAGTCATTAGCACTTATGGTTTGGAAATGGCACCCAGAATTATGTTGCACGAAGCACAATTTCACATCATTCTGGGTCCATTTGTGTGAAAACAAGGTCCAATCAGGCTGAAACGTTACAAGAAGGTAGAATCTATTGAGTTGTAAGTGATCTGAACATTTCATGATGATCGCACATTCCTATAGGGGGTCAAACCATGTCCCAAAGGTCACCGGGCCTGGTGTCACTTTAAAGAAGTAGTCCAGTTACACCTTTGTGGGCTTATAACTTGGCTTCTGAATGTCCTAGAGAGATCAGGTTTTGTTTCAGAGTACTCCAATCAACAGCCCCTACAACCACAAAAAGGAATGGAGTCATTAGCACTTATGGTTTGTAAATGGCACCCAGAATTATGTTGCACAAAGCACAATTTCACATCATTCTGGGTCCATTTGTGTGAAAACAAGGTGCAATCAGGCTGAAACGTTACAAGAAGGTAGAATCTATTGAGTTGTAAGTGATCTGAACGTTTCATGATGATCGTACATTCCTATAGGGGGTCAAACCATGTCGCAAAGGTCACCGGGCCTGATGTCACTTTAAAGAAGTAGTCCAGTTACACCTTTGTGGGATTATAACTTGGCTTCTGAAAATCCTAGAGAGGTCAGGTTTGTTTTAGAGTACTCCAATTAACAGCCCCCATTACCCCAAAAAGGAATGGAGTCATTAGCACTTATGGTTTTTAAATGGCACCCAGAATTATGTTGCACGAAGCACAATTTCACATCATTCTGGGTTCATTTGTGTGAAAACAAGGTCCAATCAGGCTGAAACGTTACAGCAAGGTAGAATCTATTGAGTTGTAAGTGATCTGAACGTTTCATGATGATAGCACTTTCCTAAGAAGGTCAAACCATTTCCCAAAGGTCACCGGATCTGGTGTCAATTTAAAGAAGTGGTCCAGTTACACATTTGTGGGCTTATAACTTGGCTTCTGAATGTCCTAGAGAGATCAGGTTTGTTTCAGTGTACTCCACTCAACAGCCCCTTCAACCACAAAAAGGAATGGAGTCATTAGCACTTATGGTTTTTAAATGGCACCCAGAATTATGTTGCACGAAGCACAATTTCACGTCATTCTGGGTTCATTTGTGTGAAAACAAGGTCCAGTCAGGCTGAAATGTTACAGGAAGGTAGAATCTATTGAGTTGTAAGTGATCTGAAAGTTTCATGATGACAGCACCTTCCTAAGGGGGGCAAACCATGTCCCAAAGGTCACCGGATCTGGTGTCAATTTAAAGAAGTAGTCCAGTTACACGTTTGTGGGCTTATAACTTGGCTTCTGAATGTCCTAGAGAGATCAGGTTTGTTTTAGTGTACTCCACTCAACAGCCCCTACAACCACAAAAAGGAATTGAGTCATTAGCACTTATGGTTTGGAAATGGCACCCAGAATTATGTTGAACGAAGCACAATTTCACATCATTCTGGATTCATTCGTGTGAAAACAAGGTCCAATCAGGCTGAAACGTTACAGGAAGGTAGAATCTATTGAGTTGTAAGGGATCTGAACGTTTCATGATGATAGCACTTTCCTAAGGGGGTCAAACCATGTCCCAAAGGTCACCGGATCTGGTGTCAATTTAAAGAAGTGGTCCAGTTACACATTTGTGGGCTTATAACTTGGCTTCTGAATGTCCTAGAGAGATCAGGTTTGTTTCAGTGTACTCCACTCAACAGCCCCTTCAACAACAAAAAGTAATGGAGTCATTAGCACTTATGGTTTGGAAATGGCACCCAGAATTATGTTGCACGAAGCACAATTTCACATCATTCTGGGTCCATTTGTGTGAAAACAAGGTCCAATCAGGCTGAAACGTTACAAGAAGGTAGAATCTATTGAGTTGTAATTGATCTGAACATTTCATGATGATCGCACATTCCTATAGGGGGTCAAACCATGTCCCAAAGGTCACCGGGCCTGGTGTCACTTTAAAGTAGTCGTCCAGTTACACATTTGTAGGCTTATAACTTGGCTTCTGAATATCCTAGAGAGGTCAGGTTTGTTTTAGAGTACTCCAATTAACAGCCCCCATTACCCCAAAAAGGAATGGAGTCATTAGCACTTATGGTTTTTAAATGGCACCCAGAATTATGTTGCACGAAGCACAATTTCACATCATTCTGGGTTCATTTGTGTGAAAACAAGGTCCAATCAGGCTGAAACATTACAAGAAGGTAGAATCTATTGAGGTTGTAAGTGATCTGAACGTTTCATGATGATAGCACTTTCCTAAGGTGGTCAAACCATGTCCCAAACGTCACCGGATCTGGTGTCAATTTAAAGAAGTGGTCCAGTTACACATTTGTGGACTTATAACTTGGATTCTGAATATCCTAGAGAGGTCAGGTTTGTTTTAGAGTACTCCACTTAACAGCCCCCATTACCCCAAAAAGGAATGGAGTCATTAGCACTTATGGTTTTTAAATGGCACCCATAATTATGTTGCACGAAGCACAATTTCACATCATTCTGGGTTCATTCGTGTGAAAACAAGGTCCAATCAGGCTGAAAAGTTAGAGGAAGGTAGAATCTATTGAGTTGTAAGTGATCTGAACGTTTCATGATGATAGCACTTTCCTAAGGGGGTCAAACCATGTCCCAAAGGTCACCGGATCTGGTGTCAATTTAAAGAAGTGGTCCAGTTACACATTTGTGGGCTTATAACTTGGCTTCTGAATGTCCTAGAGAGATCAGGTTTGTTTCAGTGTACTCCACTCAACAGCCCCTTCAACCACAAAAAGTAATGGAGTCATTAGCACTTCTGGTTTGGAAATGGCACCCAGAATTATGTTGCACGAAGCACAATTTCACATCATTCTGGGTCCATTTGTGTGAAAACAAGGTCCAATCAGGCTGAAACGTTACAAGAAGGTAGAATAAATTGAGTTGTAAGTGATCTGAACGTTTCATGATGATCGCACATTCCTATAGGGGGTCAAACCATGTCCCAAAGGTCACCGGGCCTGGTGTCACTTTAAAGAAGTAGTCCAGTTACACCTTTGTGGGCTTATAACTTGGCTTCTGAATATCTTAGAGAGGTCAGGTTTGTTTTAGAGTACTCCAATTAACAGTCCCCATTACCCCAAAAAGGAATGGAGTCATTAGCGCTTATGGTTTTTAAATGGCACCCAGAATTATGTTGCACGAAGCACAATTTCACATCATTATGGGTTCATTTGTGTGAAAACAAGGTCCAATCAGGCTGAAACGTTACAGGAAGGTAGAATCTATTGAGTTGTAAGTGATCTGAACGTTTCATGATGATGGCACTTTCCTAAGGGGGTCAAACCATGTCCCAAATGTCACCGGATCTGATGTCAATTTAAAGTAGTCCAGTTACACATTTGTGGGCTTATAACTTGGATTCTAAACGTCCAGAGAGGTCAGGTTTGTTTTAGTGTACTCCTATCAACAGCCACTACAACCACAAAAAGGAATGGAGTCATTAGCACTTATGGTTGTTAAATGGCACCCAGAATTATGTTGCACGAAGCACAATTTCACATCATTCTGGATCCATTTGTGTGAAAACAAGGTCAATTCAGGCTGAAACGTTACAAGAAGGTAGAATCTATTGAGTTGTAAGTGATCTTAACGTTTCATGATGATAGCACTTTCCTAAGGGGGTCAAACCATGTCCCAAAGGTCACCGGATCTGGTGTCAATTTAAAGAAGTGGTCCAGTTACACATTTGTGGGCTTATAACGTGGCTTCTGAATATCCTAGAGAGGTCAGGTTTGTTTTAGAGTACTCCAATTAACAGCCCCCATTACCCCAAAAAGGAATGGAGTCATTAGCACTTATGGTTTTTAAATGGCACCCAGAATTATGTTGCACGAAGCACAATTTCACATCATTCTGGGTTCATTCGTGTGAAAACAAGGTCCAATCAGGCTGAAACGTTACAGGAAGGTAGAATCTATTGAGTTGTAAGTGATCTGAACGTTTCATGATGATAGCACTTTCCTAAGGGGGTCAAACCATGTCCCAAAGGTCACCGGATCTGGTGTCAATTTAAAGAAGTGGTCCAGTTACACATTTGTGGGCTTATAACTTGGCTTCTGAATGTCCTAGAGAGATCAGGTTTGTTTTAATGTACTCCAATAAACAGCCCCTACAAACATAAAAAGGAATGGAGTCATTAGCACTTATGGTTTGGAAATGGCACCCAGAATTATGTTGCACGAAGCACAATTTCACATCAATCTGGGTCCATTTGTAAGAAAACAAGGTCCAATCAGGCTGAAACGTTACAAGAAGGTAGAATCTATTGAGTTGTAAGTGGTCTGAACGTTTCATGATGATAGCACATTCCTATAGGGGGTCAAACCATGTCCCAAAGGTCACCGGGCCTGGTGTCACTTTAAAGAAGTAGTCCAGTTACACCTTTGTGGGCTTATAACTTGGCTTCTGAATGTCCTAGAGAGATCAGGTTTGTTTCAGAGTACACCAATCAACAGCCCCTACAACCACAAAAAGGAATGGAGTCATTAGCACTTATGGTTTGTAAATGGCACCCAGAATTATGTTGCACAAAGCACAATTTCACATCATTCTGGGTCCATTTGTGTGAAAACAAGGTCCAATCAGGCTGAAACGTTACAAGAAGGTAGAATCTATTGAGTTGTAAGTGATCTGAACGTTTCATGATGATCGCACATTCCTATAGGGGGTCAAACCATGTCGCAAAGGTCACCGGGCCTGATGTCACTTTAAAGAAGTAGTCCAGTTACACCTTTGTGGGCTTATAACTTGGCTTCTGAATATCCTAGAGAGGTCAGGTTTGTTTTAGAGTACTCCAATTAACAGCCCCCATTACCCCAAAAAGGAATGGAGTCATTAGCACTTATGGTTTTTAAATGGCACCCAGAATTATGTTGCACGAAGCACAATTTCACATCATTCTGGGTCCATTTGTGTGAAAACAAGGTCCAATCAGGCTGAAACATTACAAGAAGGTAGAATCTATTGAGGTTGTAAGTGATCTGAACGTTTCATGATGATAGCACTTTCCTAAGGTGGTCAAACCATGTCCCAAACGTCACCGGATCTGGTGTCAATTTAAAGAAGTGGTCCAGTTACACATTTGTGGACTTATAACTTGGATTCTGAATATCCTAGAGAGGTCAGGTTTGTTTTAGAGTACTCCACTTAACAGCCCCCATTACCCCAAAAAGGAATGGAGTCATTAGCACTTATGGTTTTTAAATGGCACCCATAATTATGTTGCACGAAGCACAATTTCACATCATTCTGGGTTCATTCGTGTGAAAACAAGGTCCAATCAGGCTGAAAAGTTAGAGGAAGGTAGAATCTATTGAGTTGTAAGTGATCTGAACGTTTCATGATGATAGCACTTTCCTAAGGGGGTCAAACCATGTCCCAAAGGTCACCGGATCTGGTGTCAATTTAAAGAAGTGGTCCAGTTACACATTTGTGGGCTTATAACTTGGCTTCTGAATGTCCTAGAGAGATCAGGTTTGTTTCAGTGTACTCCACTCAACAGCCCCTTCAACCACAAAAAGTAATGGAGTCATTAGCACTTCTGGTTTGGAAATGGCACCCAGAATTATGTTGCACGAAGCACAATTTCACATCATTCTGGGTCCATTTGTGTGAAAACAAGGTCCAATCAGGCTGAAACGTTACAAGAAGGTAGAATAAATTGAGTTGTAAGTGATCTGAACGTTTCATGATGATCGCACATTCCTATAGGGGGTCAAACCATGTCCCAAAGGTCACCGGGCCTGGTGTCACTTTAAAGAAGTAGTCCAGTTACACCTTTGTGGGCTTATAACTTGGCTTCTGAATATCTTAGAGAGGTCAGGTTTGTTTTAGAGTACTCCAATTAACAGTCCCCATTACCCCAAAAAGGAATGGAGTCATTAGCGCTTATGGTTTTTAAATGGCACCCAGAATTATGTTGCACGAAGCACAATTTCACATCATTATGGGTTCATTTGTGTGAAAACAAGGTCCAATCAGGCTGAAACGTTACAGGAAGGTAGAATCTATTGAGTTGTAAGTGATCTGAACGTTTCATGATGATGGCACTTTCCTAAGGGGGTCAAACCATGTCCCAAATGTCACCGGATCTGATGTCAATTTAAAGTAGTCCAGTTACACATTTGTGGGCTTATAACTTGGATTCTAAACGTCCAGAGAGGTCAGGTTTGTTTTAGTGTACTCCTATCAACAGCCACTACAACCACAAAAAGGAATGGAGTCATTAGCACTTATGGTTGTTAAATGGCACCCAGAATTATGTTGCACGAAGCACAATTTCACATCATTCTGGATCCATTTGTGTGAAAACAAGGTCAATTCAGGCTGAAACGTTACAAGAAGGTAGAATCTATTGAGTTGTAAGTGATCTTAACGTTTCATGATGATAGCACTTTCCTAAGGGGGTCAAACCATGTCCCAAAGGTCACCGGATCTGGTGTCAATTTAAAGAAGTGGTCCAGTTACACATTTGTGGGCTTATAACGTGGCTTCTGAATATCCTAGAGAGGTCAGGTTTGTTTTAGAGTACTCCAATTAACAGCCCCCATTACCCCAAAAAGGAATGGAGTCATTAGCACTTATGGTTTTTAAATGGCACCCAGAATTATGTTGCACGAAGCACAATTTCACATCATTCTGGGTTCATTCGTGTGAAAACAAGGTCCAATCAGGCTGAAACGTTACAGGAAGGTAGAATCTATTGAGTTGTAAGTGATCTGAACGTTTCATGATGATAGCACTTTCCTAAGAAGGTCAAACCATGTCCCAAAGGTCACCGGATCTGGTGTCAATTTAAAGAAGTGGTCCAGTTACACATTTGTGGGCTTATAACTTGGCTTCTGAATGTCCTAGAGAGATCAGGTTTGTTTCAGTGTACTCCACTCAACAGCCCCTTCAACCACAAAAAGGAATGGAGTCATTAGCACTTATGGTTTTTAAATGGCACCCAGAATTATGTTGCAAGAAGCACAATTTCACGTCATTCTGGGTTCATTTGTGTGAAAACAAGGTCCAGTCAGGCTGAAATGTTACAGGAAGGTAGAATCTATTGAGTTGTAAGTGATCTGAAAGTTTCATGATGACAGCACTTTCCTAAGGGGGGCAAACCATGTCCCAAAGGTCACCGGATCTGGTGTCAATTTAAAGAAGTAGTCCAGTTACACGTTTGTGGGCTTATAACTTGGCTTCTGAATGTCCTAGAGAGATCAGGTTTGTTTTAGTGTACTCCAATTAACACCCCCCATTACCCGAAAAAGGAATGGAGTCATTAGCACTTATGGTTTTTAAATGGCACCCAGAATTATGTTGCACGAAGCACAATTTCACATCATTCTGGGTTCATTTGTGTGAAAACAAGGACCAATCAGGCTGAAACTTTACAGGAAGGTAGAATCTATTGAGTTGTAAGTGATCTGAACGTTTCATGATGATAGCACTTTCCTAAGGGGGTCAAACCATGTCCCAAAGGTCACCGGATCTGGTGTCAATTTAAAGAAGTGGTCCAGTTACACCTTTGTGGGCTTATAAATTGGCTTCTGAATGACCTAGAGAGGTAAAGTTTGTTTTAGTGTACTCCAATCAACAGCCCCTACAACCACAAAAAGGAATGGAGTTATTAGCACTTATGGTTTTTAAATGCCACCCAGAATTATGTTGCACGAAGCACAATTTCACATCATTCTGGGTCCATTTGTGTGAAAACAAGGTCCATTCAGGCTGAAATGTTACAAGAAGGTAGAATCTATTGAGTTGTAAGTGATCTGAACGTTTCATGATGATCGCACATTCCTATAGGGGGTCAAACCATGTCCCAAAGGTCACCGGATCTGGTGTCAATTTAAAGAAGTGGTCCAGTTACACATTTGTGGGCTTATAACTTGGCTTCTGAATGTCCTAGAGAGATCAGGTTTGTTTCAGTGTACTCCACTCAACAGCCCCTTCAACCACAAAAAGTAATGGAGTCATTAGCACTTATGGTTTGGAAATGGCACCCAGAATTATGTTGCACGAAGCACAATTTCACATCATTCTGGGTCCATTTGTGTGAAAACAAGGTCCAATCAGGCTGAAACGTTACAAGAAGGTAGAATCTATTGAGTTGTAAGTGATCTTAACGTTTCATGATGATCGCACATTCCTATAGGGGGTCAAACCATGTCCCAAAGGTCACCGGGCCTGGTGTCACTTTAAAGAAGTAGTCCAGTTACACCTTTGTGGGCTTATAACTTGGCTTCTGAATGTCCTAGAGAGATCAGGTTTGTTTCAGAGTACTCCAATCAACAGCCCCTACAACCACAAAAAGGAATGGAGTCATTAGCACTTATGGTTTGTAAATGGCACCCAGAATTATGTTGCACAAAGCACAATTTCACATCATTCTGGGTCCATTTGTGTGAAAACAAGGTCCAATCAGGCTGAAACGTTACAAGAAGGTAGAATCTATTGAGTTGTAAGTGATCTGAACGTTTCATGATGATCGTACATTCCTATAGGGGGTCAAACCATGTCGCAAAGGTCACCGGGCCTGATGTCACTTTAAAGAAGTAGTCCAGTTACACCTTTGTGGTGCTTATAACTTGGCTTCTGAATATCCTAGAGAGGTCAGGTTTGTTTTAGAGTACTCCAATTAACAGCCCCCATTACCCCAAAAAGGAATGGAGTCATTAGCACTTATGGTTTTTAAATGGCACCCAGAATTATGTTGCACGAAGCACAATTTCACATCATTCTGGGTCCATTTGTGTGAAAACAAGGTCCATTCAGGCTGAAATGTTACACGAAGGTAGAATCTATTGAGTTGTAAGTGATCTGAACGTTTCATGATGATCGCACATTCCTATAGGGGGTCAAACCATGTCCCAAAGGTCACCGGATCTGGTGTCAATTTAAAGAAGTGGTCCAGTTACACATTTGTGGGCTTATAACTTGGCTTCTGAATGTCCTAGAGAGATCAGGTTTGTTTCAGTGTACTCCACTCAACAGCCCCTTCAACCACAAAAAGTAATGGAGTCATTAGCACTTATGGTTTGGAAATGGCACCCAGAATTATGTTGCACGAAGCACAATTTCACATCATTCTGGGTCCATTTGTGTGAAAACAAGGTCCAATAAGGCTGAAACGTTACAAGAAGGTAGAATCTATTGAGTTGTAAGTGATCTGAACGTTTCATGATGATCGCACATTCCTATAGGGGGTCAAACCATGTCCCAAAGGTCACCGGGCCTGGTGTCACTTTAAAGAAGTAGTCCAGTTACACCTTTGTGGGCTTATAACTTGGCTTCTGAATGTCCTAGAGAGATCAGGTTTGTTTCAGAGTACTCCAATCAACAGCCCCTACAACCACAAAAAGGAATGGAGTCATTAGCACTTATGGTTTGTAAATGGCACCCAGAATTATGTTGCACAAAGCACAATTTCACATCATTCTGGGTCCATTTGTGTGAAAACAAGGTCCAATCAGGCTGAAACGTTACAAGAAGGTAGAATCTATTGAGTTGTAAGTGATCTGAACGTTTCATGATGATCGTACATTCCTATAGGGGGTCAAACCATGTCGCAAAGGTCACCGGGCCTGATGTCACTTTAAAGAAGTAGTCCAGTTACACCTTTGTGGGCTTATAACTTGGCTTCTGAATATCCTAGAGAGGTCAGGTTTGTTTTAGAGTACTCCAATTAACAGCCCCCATTACCCCAAAAAGGAATGGAGTCATTAGCACTTATGGTTTTTAAATGGCACCCAGAATTATGTTGCACGAAGCACAATTTCACATCATTCTGGGTTCATTTGTGTGAAAACAAGGTCCAATCAGGCTGAAACGTTACAGGAAGGTAGAATCTATTGAGTTGTAAGTGTTCTGAACGTTTCATGATGATAGCACTTTCCTAAGGGGGTCAAACCATGTCCCAAAGGTCACCGGATCTGGTGTCAATTTAAAGAAGTAGTCCAGTTACACATTTGTGGGCTTATAACTTGGCTTTTGAATATCCTATAGAGGTCAGGTTTCTTTTAGTGTACTCCAATTAACAGCCCCCATTACCCCAAAAAGGAATGGAGTCATTAGCACTTATGGTTTTTAAATGGCACCCAGAATTATGTTGCACGAAGCACAATTTCACATCATTCTGGGTTCATTTGTGTGAAAACAAGGTCCAATCAGTCTGAAACTTTACAGGAAGGTAGAATCTATTGAGCTGTAAGTGATCTGAACGTTTCATGATGATCGCACTTTCCTATAGGGGGTCAACCCATGTCCCAAAGGTCACCGGGCCTGGTGTCACTTTAAAGAAGTAGTCCAGTTACACATTTGTGGGCTTATAACTTGGCTTCTGAATGTCCTAGAGAGGTCAGGTTTTTTTTAGAGTACTCCAATTAACAGCCCCCATTACCCCAAAAAGGAATGGAGTCATTAGCACTTATGGTTTTTTAATGGCACCCAGAATTATGTTGCACGAAGCACAATTTCACATCATTCTGGGTTCATTTGTGTGAAAACAAGGTCCAATCAGGCGGAAACGTTACAGGAAGGTAGAATCTATTGAGTTGTAAGTGATCTGAACGTTTCATGATTATAGCACTTTCCTAAGGGGGTCAAACCATGTCCCAAAGGTCACCGGATCTGGTGTCAATTTAAAGAAGTGGTCCAGTTACACCTTTGTGGGCTTATAACTTGGCTTCTGAATGCCCTAGAGAGGTCAGGTTTGTTTTAGTGTACTCCAATCAACAGCCCCTACAACCACAAAAAGGAATGGAGTCATTAGCACTTATGGTTTGGAAATGGCACTCAGAATTATGTTGCACAAAGCACAATTTCACATCATTCTGGGTCCATTTGTGTGAAAACAAGGTCCAATCAGGCTGAAACGTTACAAAAAGGTAGAATCTATTGAGTTGTAAGTGATCTGAACGTTTCATGATGATCGCACATTCCTATAGGGGGTCAAACCATGTCCCAAAGTCACCGGGCCTGGTGTCACTTTAAAGAAGTAGTCCAGTTACACCTTTGTGGGCTTATAACTTGGCTTCTGAATATCTTAGAGAGGTCAGGTTTGTTTTAGAGTACTCCAATTAACAGTCCCCATTACCCCAAAAAGGAATGGAGTCATTAGCGCTTATGGTTTTTAAATGGCACCCAGAATTATGTTGCACGAAGCACAATTTCACATCATTATGGGTTCATTTGTGTGAAAACAAGGTCCAATCAGGCTGAAACGTTACAGGAAGGTAGAATCTATTGAGTTGTAAGTGATCTGAACGTTTCATGATGATGGCACTTTCCTAAGGGGGTCAAACCATGTCCCAAATGTCACCGGATCTGATGTCAATTTAAAGTAGTCCAGTTACACATTTGTGGGCTTATAACTTGGATTCTAAACGTCCTAGAGAGGTCAGGTTTGTTTTAGTGTACTCCTATCAACAGCCACTACAACCACAAAAAGGAATGGAGTCATTAGCACTTATGGTTGTTAAATGGCACCCAGAATTATGTTGCACGAAGCACAATTTCACATCATTCTGGATCCATTTGTGTGAAAACAAGGTCAATTCAGGCTGAAACGTTACAAGAAGGTAGAATCTATTGAGTTGTAAGTGATCTTAACGTTTGATGATGATAGCACTTTCCTAAGGGGGTCAAACCATGTCCCAAAGGTCACCGGATCTGGTGTCAATTTAAAGAAGTGGTCCAGTTACACATTTGTGGGCTTATAACGTGGCTTCTGAATATCCTAGAGAGGTCAGGTTTGTTTTAGAGTACTCCAATTAACAGCCCCCATTACCCCAAAAAGGAATGGAGTCATTAGCACTTATGGTTTTTAAATGGCACCCAGAATTATGTTGCACGAAGCACAATTTCACATCATTCTGGGTTCAGTCGTGTGAAAACAAGGTCCAATCAGGCTGAAACGTTACAGGAAGGTAGAATCTATTGAGTTGTAAGTGATCTGAACGTTTCATGATGATAGCACTTTCCTAAGAAGGTCAAACCATTTCCCAAAGGTCACCGGATCTGGTGTCAATTTAAAGAAGTGGTCCAGTTACACATTTGTGGGCTTATAACTTGGCTTCTGAATGTCCTAGAGAGATCAGGTTTGTTTCAGTGTACTCCACTCAACAGCCCCTTCAACCACAAAAAGGAATGGAGTCATTAGCACTTATGGTTTTTAAATGGCACCCAGAATTATGTTGCACGAAGCACAATTTCCCGTCATTCTGGGTTCATTTGTGTGAAAACAAGGTCCAGTCAGGCTGAAATGTTACAGGAAGGTAGAATCTATTGAGTTGTAAGTGATCTGAAAGTTTCATGATGACAGCACTTTCCTAAGGGGGGCAAACCATGTCCCAAAGGTCACCGGATCTTCTGTCAATTTAAAGAAGTAGTCCAGTTACACGTTTGTGGGCTTATAACTTGGCTTCTGAATGTCCTAGAGAGATCAGGTTTGTTTTAGTGTACTCCAATTAACACCCCCCATTACCCGAAAAAGAAATGGAGTCATTAGCACTTATGGTTTTTAAATGGCACCCAGAATTATGTTGCACGAAGCACAATTTCACATCATTCTGGGTTCATTTGTGTGAAAACAAGGACCAATCAGGCTGAAACGTTACAGGAAGGTAGAATCTATTGAGTTGTAAGTGATCTGAACGTTTCATGATGATAGCACTTTCCTAAGGGGGTCAAACCATGTCCCAAAGGTCACCGGATCTGGTGTCAATTTAAAGAAGTGGTCCAGTTACACCTTTGTGGGCTTATAAATTGTCTTCTGAATGTCCTAGAGAGGTCAAGTTTGTTTTAGTGTACTCCAATCAACAGCCCCTACAACCACAAAAAGGAATGGAGTTATTAGCACTTATGGTTTTTAAATGGCACCCAGAATTATGTTGCACGAAGCACAATTTCACATCATTCTGGGTCCATTTGTGTGAAAACAAGGTCCATTCAGGATGAAACGTTACAAGAAGGTAGAATCTATTGAGTTGTAAGTGATCTGAACGTTTCATGATGATCGCACATTCCTATAGGGGGTCAAACCATGTCCCAAAGGTCACCGGATCTGTTGTCAATTTAAACAAGTGGTCCAGTTACACATTTGTGTGCTTATAACTTGGCTTCTGAATGTCCTAGAGAGATCAGGTTTGTTTCAGTGTACTCCACTCAACAGCCCCTTCAACCACAAAAAGTAATGGAGTCATTAGCACTTATGGTTTGGAAATGGCACCCAGAATTATGTTGCACGAAGCACAATTTCACATCATTCTGGGTCCATTTGTGTGAAAACAAGGTCCAATCAGGCTGAAACGTTACAAGAAGGTAGAATCTATTGAGTTGTAAGTGATCTGAACGTTTCATGATGATCGCACATTCCTATAGGGGGTCAAACCATGTCCCAAAGGTCACCGGGCCTGGTGTCACTTTAAAGAAGTAGTCCAGTTACACCTTTGTGGGCTTATAACTTGGCTTCTGAATGTCCTAGAGAGATCAGGTTTTGTTTCAGAGTACTCCAATCAACAGCCCCTACAACCACAAAAAGGAATGGAGTCATTAGCACTTATGGTTTGTAAATGGCACCCAGAATTATGTTGCACAAAGCACAATTTCACATCATTCTGGGTCCATTTGTGTGAAAACAAGGCCCAATCAGGCTGAAACGTTACAAGAAGGTAGAATCTATTGAGTTGTAAGTGATCTGAACGTTTCATGATGATCGTACATTCCTATAGGGGGTCAAACCATGTCGCAAAGGTCACCGGGCCTGATGTCACTTTAAAGAAGTAGTCCAGTTACACCTTTGTGGGCTTATAACTTGGCTTCTGAAAATCCTAGAGAGGTCAGGTTTGTTTTAGAGTACTCCAATTAACAGCCCCCATTACCCCAAAAAGGAATGGAGTCATTAGCACTTATGGTTTTTAAATGGCACCCAGAATTATGTTGCACGAAGCACAATTTCACATCATTCTGGGTTCATTTGTGTGAAAACAAGGTCCAATCAGGCTGAAACGTTACAGGAAGGTAGAATCTATTGAGTTGTAAGTGTTCTGAACGTTTCATGATGATAGCACTTTCCTAAGGGGGTCAAACCATGTCCCAAAGGTCACCGGATCTGGTGTCAATTTAAAGAAGTAGTCCAGTTACACATTTGTGGGCTTATAACCTGGCTTTGAATATCCTATAGAGGTCAGGTTTCTTTTAGTGTACTCCAATTAACAGCCCCCATTACCCCAAAAAGGAATGGAGTCATTAGCACTTATGGTTTTTAAATGGCACCCAGAATTATGTTGCACGAAGCACAATTTCACATCATTCTGGGTTCATTCGTGTGAAAACAAGGTCCAATCAGGCTGAAACGTTACAGCAAGGTAGAATCTATTGAGTTGTAAGTGATCTGAACGTTTCATGATGATAGCACTTTCCTAAGAAGGTCAAACCATTTCCCAAAGGTCACCGGATCTGGTGTCAATTTAAAGAAGTGGTCCAGTTACACATTTGTGGGCATATAACTTGGCTTCTGAATGTCCTAGAGAGATCAGGTTTGTTTCAGTGTACTCCACTCAACAGCCCCTTCAACCACAAAAAGGAATGGAGTCATTAGCACTTATGGTTTTTAAATGGCACCCAGAATTATGTTGCACGAAGCACAATTTCACATCATTCTGGGTTCATTCGTGTGAAAACAAGGTCCAATCAGGCTGAAACGTTACAGGAAGGTAGAATCTATTGAGTTGTAAGTGATCTGAACGTTTCATGATGATAGCACTTTCCTAAGAAGGTCAAACCATGTCCCAAATGTCACCGGATCTGGTGTCAATTTAAAGAAGTGGTCCAGTTACACATTTGTGGGCTTATAACTTGGCTTCTGAATGTCCTAGAGAGATCAGGTTTGTTTCAGTGTACTCCACTCAACAGCCCCTTCAACCACAAAAAGGAATGGAGTCATTAGCACTTATGGTTTTTAAATGGCACCCAGAATTATGTTGCACGAAGCACAATTTCACGTCATTCTGGGTTCATTTGTGTGAAAACAAGGTCCAGTCAGGCTGAAATGTTACAGGAAGGTAGAATCTATTGAGTTGTAAGTGATCTGAAAGTTTCATGATGACAGCACTTTCCTAAGGGGGGCAAACCATGTCCCAAAGGTCACCGGATCTGGTGTCAATTTAAAGAAGTAGTCCAGTTACACGTTTGTGGGCTTATAACTTGGCTTCTGAATGTCCTAGAGAGATCAGGTTTGTTTTAGTGTACTCCAATTAACACCCCCCATTACCCGAAAAAGGAATGGAGTCATTAGCACTTATGGTTTTTAAATGGCACCCAGAATTATGTTGCACGAAGCACAATTTCACATCATTCTGGGTTCATTTGTGTGAAAACAAGGACCAATCAGGCTGAAACTTTACAGGAAGGTAGAATCTATTGAGTTGTAAGTGATCTGAACGTTTCATGATGATAGCACTTTCCTAAGGGGGTCAAACCATGTCCCAAAGGTCACCGGATCTGGTGTCAATTTAAAGAAGTGGTCCAGTTACACCTTTGTGGGCTTATAAATTGGCTTCTGAATGTCCTAGAGAGGTCAAGTTTGTTTTAGTGTACTCCAATCAACAGCCCCTACAACCACAAAAAGGAATGGAGTTATTAGCACTTATGGTTTTTAAATGCCACCCAGAATTATGTTGCACGAAGCACAATTTCACATCATTCTGGGTCCATTTGTGTGAAAACAAGGTCCATTCAGGCTGAAATGTTACAAGAAGGTAGAATCTATTGAGTTGTAAGTGATCTGAACGTTTCATGATGATCGCACATTCCTATAGGGGGTCAAACCATGTCCCAAAGGTCACCGGATCTGGTGTCAATTTAAAGAAGTGGTCCAGTTACACATTTGTGGGCTTATAACTTGGCTTCTGAATGTCCTAGAGAGATCAGGTTTGTTTCAGTGTACTCCACTCAACAGCCCCTTCAACCACAAAAAGTAATGGAGTCATTAGCACTTATGGTTTGGAAATGGCACCCAGAATTATGTTGCACGAAGCACAATTTCACATCATTCTGGGTCCATTTGTGTGAAAACAAGGTCCAATCAGGCTGAAACGTTACAAGAAGGTAGAATCTATTGAGTTGTAAGTGATCTTAACGTTTCATGATGATCGCACATTCCTATAGGGGGTCAAACCATGTCCCAAAGGTCACCGGGCCTGGTGTCACTTTAAAGAAGTAGTCCAGTTACACCTTTGTGGGCTTATAACTTGGCTTCTGAATGTCCTAGAGAGATCAGGTTTGTTTCAGAGTACTCCAATCAACAGCCCCTACAACCACAAAAAGGAATGGAGTCATTAGCACTTATGGTTTGTAAATGGCACCCAGAATTATGTTGCACAAAGCACAATTTCACATCATTCTGGGTCCATTTGTGTGAAAACAAGGTCCAATCAGGCTGAAACGTTACAAGAAGGTAGAATCTATTGAGTTGTAAGTGATCTGAACGTTTCATGATGATCGTACATTCCTATAGGGGGTCAAACCATGTCGCAAAGGTCACCGGGCCTGATGTCACTTTAAAGAAGTAGTCCAGTTACACCTTTGTGGTGCTTATAACTTGGCTTCTGAATGTCCTAGAGAGATCAGGTTTGTTTCAGTGTACTCCACTCAACAGCCCCTTCAACCACAAAAAGTAATGGAGTCATTAGCACTTATGGTTTGGAAATGGCACCCAGAATTATGTTGCACGAAGCACAATTTCACATCATTCTGGGTCCATTTGTGTGAAAACAAGGTCCAATAAGGCTGAAACGTTACAAGAAGGTAGAATCTATTGAGTTGTAAGTGATCTGAACGTTTCATGATGATCGCACATTCCTATAGGGGGTCAAACCATGTCCCAAAGGTCACCGGGCCTGGTGTCACTTTAAAGAAGTAGTCCAGTTACACCTTTGTGGGCTTATAACTTGGCTTCTGAATGTCCTAGAGAGATCAGGTTTGTTTCAGAGTACTCCAATCAACAGCCCCTACAACCACAAAAAGGAATGGAGTCATTAGCACTTATGGTTTGTAAATGGCACCCAGAATTATGTTGCACAAAGCACAATTTCACATCATTCTGGGTCCATTTGTGTGAAAACAAGGTCCAATCAGGCTGAAACGTTACAAGAAGGTAGAATCTATTGAGTTGTAAGTGATCTGAACGTTTCATGATGATCGTACATTCCTATAGGGGGTCAAACCATGTCGCAAAGGTCACCGGGCCTGATGTCACTTTAAAGAAGTAGTCCAGTTACACCTTTGTGGGCTTATAACTTGGCTTCTGAATATCCTAGAGAGGTCAGGTTTGTTTTAGAGTACTCCAATTAACAGCCCCCATTACCCCAAAAAGGAATGGAGTCATTAGCACTTATGGTTTTTAAATGGCACCCAGAATTATGTTGCACGAAGCACAATTTCACATCATTCTGGGTTCATTTGTGTGAAAACAAGGTCCAATCAGGCTGAAACGTTACAGGAAGGTAGAATCTATTGAGTTGTAAGTGTTCTGAACGTTTCATGATGATAGCACTTTCCTAAGGGGGTCAAACCATGTCCCAAAGGTCACCGGATCTGGTGTCAATTTAAAGAAGTAGTCCAGTTACACATTTGTGGGCTTATAACTTGGCTTTTGAATATCCTATAGAGGTCAGGTTTCTTTTAGTGTACTCCAATTAACAGCCCCCATTACCCCAAAAAGGAATGGAGTCATTAGCACTTATGGTTTTTAAATGGCACCCAGAATTATGTTGCACGAAGCACAATTTCACATCATTCTGGGTTCATTTGTGTGAAAACAAGGTCCAATCAGTCTGAAACTTTACAGGAAGGTAGAATCTATTGAGCTGTAAGTGATCTGAACGTTTCATGATGATCGCACTTTCCTATAGGGGGTCAACCCATGTCCCAAAGGTCACCGGGCCTGGTGTCACTTTAAAGAAGTAGTCCAGTTACACATTTGTGGGCTTATAACTTGGCTTCTGAATGTCCTAGAGAGGTCAGGTTTGTTTTAGAGTACTCCAATTAACAGCCCCCATTACCCCAAAAAGGAATGGAGTCATTAGCACTTATGGTTTTTTAATGGCACCCAGAATTATGTTGCACGAAGCACAATTTCACATCATTCTGGGTTCATTTGTGTGAAAACAAGGTCCAATCAGGCGGAAACGTTACAGGAAGGTAGAATCTATTGAGTTGTAAGTGATCTGAACGTTTCATGATTATAGCACTTTCCTAAGGGGGTCAAACCATGTCCCAAAGGTCACCGGATCTGGTGTCAATTTAAAGAAGTGGTCCAGTTACACCTTTGTGGGCTTATAACTTGGCTTCTGAATGCCCTAGAGAGGTCAGGTTTGTTTTAGTGTACTCCAATCAACAGCCCCTACAACCACAAAAAGGAATGGAGTCATTAGCACTTATGGTTTGGAAATGGCACTCAGAATTATGTTGCACAAAGCACAATTTCACATCATTCTGGGTCCATTTGTGTGAAAACAAGGTCCAATCAGGCTAAAACGTTACAAAAAGGTAGAATCTATTGAGTTGTAAGTGATCTGAACGTTTCATGATGATCGCACATTCCTATAGGGGGTCAAACCATGTCCCAAAGTCACCGGGCCTGGTGTCACTTTAAAGAAGTAGTCCAGTTACACCTTTGTGGGCTTATAACTTGGCTTCTGAATATCTTAGAGAGGTCAGGTTTGTTTTAGAGTACTCCAATTAACAGTCCCCATTACCCCAAAAAGGAATGGAGTCATTAGCGCTTATGGTTTTTAAATGGCACCCAGAATTATGTTGCACGAAGCACAATTTCACATCATTATGGGTTCATTTGTGTGAAAACAAGGTCCAATCAGGCTGAAACGTTACAGGAAGGTAGAATCTATTGAGTTGTAAGTGATCTGAACGTTTCATGATGATGGCACTTTCCTAAGGGGGTCAAACCATGTCCCAAATGTCACCGGATCTGATGTCAATTTAAAGTAGTCCATTTACACATTTGTGGGCTTATAACTTGGATTCTAAACGTCCTAGAGAGGTCAGGTTTGTTTTAGTGTACTCCTATCAACAGCCACTACAACCACAAAAAGGAATGGAGTCATTAGCACTTATGGTTGTTAAATGGCACCCAGAATTATGTTGCACGAAGCACAATTTCACATCATTCTGGATCCATTTGTGTGAAAACAAGGTCAATTCAGGCTGAAACGTTACAAGAAGGTAGAATCTATTGAGTTGTAAGTGATCTTAACGTTTGATGATGATAGCACTTTCCTAAGGGGGTCAAACCATGTCCCAAAGGTCACCGGATCTGGTGTCAATTTAAAGAAGTGGTCCAGTTACACATTTGTGGGCTTATAACGTGGCTTCTGAATATCCTAGAGAGGTCAGGTTTGTTTTAGAGTACTCCAATTAACAGCCCCCATTACCCCAAAAAGGAATGGAGTCATTAGCACTTATGGTTTTTAAATGGCACCCAGAATTATGTTGCACGAAGCACAATTTCACATCATTCTGGGTTCAGTCGTGTGAAAACAAGGTCCAATCAGGCTGAAACGTTACAGGAAGGTAGAATCTATTGAGTTGTAAGTGATCTGAACGTTTCATGATGATAGCACTTTCCTAAGAAGGTCAAACCATTTCCCAAAGGTCACCGGATCTGGTGTCAATTTAAAGAAGCTGTCCAGTTACACATTTGTGGGCTTATAACTTGGCTTCTGAATGTCCTAGAGAGATCAGGTTTGTTTCAGTGTACTCCACTCAACAGCCCCTTCAACCACAAAAAGGAATGGAGTCATTAGCACTTATGGTTTTTAAATGGCACCCAGAATTATGTTGCACGAAGCACAATTTCCCGTCATTCTGGGTTCATTTGTGTGAAAACAAGGTCCAGTCAGGCTGAAATGTTACAGGAAGGTAGAATCTATTGAGTTGTAAGTGATCTGAAAGTTTCATGATGACAGCACTTTCCTAAGGGGGGCAAACCATGTCCCAAAGGTCACCGGATCTGGTGTCAATTTAAAGAAGTAGTCCAGTTACACGTTTGTGGGCTTATAACTTGGCTTCTGAATGTCCTAGAGAGATCAGGTTTGTTTTAGTGTACTCCAATTAACACCCCCCATTACCCGAAAAAGGAATGGAGTCATTAGCACTTATGGTTTTTAAATGGCACCCAGAATTATGTTGCACGAAGCACAATTTCACATCATTCTGGGTTCATTTGTGTGAAAACAAGGACCAATCAGGCTGAAACGTTACAGGAAGGTAGAATCTATTGAGTTGTAAGTGATCTGAACGTTTCATGATGATAGCACTTTCCTAAGGGGGTCAAACCATGTCCCAAAGGTCACCGGATCTGGTGTCAATTTAAAGAAGTGGTCCAGTTACACCTTTGTGGGCTTATAAATTGTCTTCTGAATGTCCTAGAGAGGTCAAGTTTGTTTTAGTGTACTCCAATCAACAGCCCCTACAACCACAAAAAGGAATGGAGTTATTAGCACTTATGGTTTTTAAATGGCACCCAGAATTATGTTGCACGAAGCACAATTTCACATCATTCTGGGTCCATTTGTGTGAAAACAAGGTCCATTCAGGCTGAAACGTTACAAGAAGGTAGAATCTATTGAGTTGTAAGTGATCTGAACGTTTCATGATGATCGCACATTCCTATAGGGGGTCAAACCATGTCCCAAAGGTCACCGGATCTGTTGTCAATTTAAACAAGTGGTCCAGTTACACATTTGTGTGCTTATAACTTGGCTTCTGAATGTCCTAGAGAGATCAGGTTTTGTTTCAGAGTACTCCAATCAACAGCCCCTACAACCACAAAAAGGAATGGAGTCATTAGCACTTATGGTTTGTAAATGGCACCCAGAATTATGTTGCACAAAGCACAATTTCACATCATTCTGGGTCCATTTGTGTGAAAACAAGGTCCAATCAGGCTGAAACGTTACAAGAAGGTAGAATCTATTGAGTTGTAAGTGATCTGAACGTTTCATGATGATCGTACATTCCTATAGGGGGTCAAACCATGTCGCAAAGGTCACCGGGCCTGATGTCACTTTAAAGAAGTAGTCCAGTTACACCTTTGTGGGCTTATAACTTGGCTTCTGAAAATCCTAGAGAGGTCAGGTTTGTTTTAGAGTACTCCAATTAACAGCCCCCATTACCCCAAAAAGGAATGGAGTCATTAGCACTTATGGTTTTTAAATGGCACCCAGAATTATGTTGCACGAAGCACAATTTCACATCATTCTGGGTTCATTTGTGTGAAAACAAGGTCCAATCAGGCTGAAACGTTACAGGAAGGTAGAATCTATTGAGTTGTAAGTGTTCTGAACGTTTCATGATGATAGCACTTTCCTAAGGGGGTCAAACCATGTCCCAAAGGTCACCGGATCTGGTGTCAATTTAAAGAAGTAGTCCAGTTACACATTTGTGGGCTTATAACTTGGCTTTTGAATATCCTATAGAGGTCAGGTTTCTTTTAGTGTACTCCAATTAACAGCCCCCATTACCCCAAAAAGGAATGGAGTCATTAGCACTTATGGTTTTTAAATGGCACCCAGAATTATGTTGCACGAAGCACAATTTCACATCATTCTGGGTTCATTCGTGTGAAAACAAGGTCCAATCAGGCTGAAACGTTACAGCAAGGTAGAATCTATTGAGTTGTAAGTGATCTGAACGTTTCATGATGATAGCACTTTCCTAAGAAGGTCAAACCATTTCCCAAAGGTCACCGGATCTGGTGTCAATTTAAAGAAGTGGTCCAGTTACACATTTGTGGGCTTATAACTTGGCTTCTGAATGTCCTAGAGAGATCAGGTTTGTTTCAGTGTACTCCACTCAACAGCCCCTTCAACCACAAAAAGGAATGGAGTCATTAGCACTTATGGTTTTTAAATGGCACCCAGAATTATGTTGCACGAAGCACAATTTCACGTCATTCTGGGTTCATTTGTGTGAAAACAAGGTCCAGTCAGGCTGAAATGTTACAGGAAGGTAGAATCTATTGAGTTGTAAGTGATCTGAAAGTTTCATGATGACAGCACTTTCCTAAGGGGGGCAAACCATGTCCCAAAGGTCACCGGATCTGGTGTCAATTTAAAGAAGTAGTCCAGTTACACGTTTGTGGGCTTATAACTTGGCTTCTGAATGTCCTAGAGAGATCAGGTTTGTTTTAGTGTACTCCAATTAACACCCCCCATTACCCGAAAAAGGAATGGAGTCATTAGCACTTATGGTTTGTAAATGGCACCCAGAATTATGTTGCACGAAGCACAATTTCACATCATTCTGGGTCCATTTGTGTGAAAACAAGGTCCATTCAGGCTGAAACGTTACAAGAAGGTAGAATCTATTGAGTTGTAAGTGATCTGAACGTTTCATGATGATCGCACATTCCTATAGGGGGTCAAACCATGTCCCAAAGGTCACCGGATCTGGTGTCAATTTAAACAAGTGGTCCAGTTACACATTTGTGTGCTTATAACCTGGCTTCTGAATGTCCTAGAGAGATCAGGTTTGTTTCAGTGTACTCCACTCAACAGCCCCTTCAACCACAAAAAGTAATGGAGTCATTAGCACTTATGGTTTGGAAATGGCACCCAGAATTATGTTGCACGAAGCACAATTTCACATCATTCTGGGTCCATTTGTGTGAAAACAAGGTCCAATCAGGCTGAAACGTTACAAGAAGGTAGAATCTATTGAGTTGTAAGTGATCTGAACGTTTCATGATGATCGCACATTCCTATAGGGGGTCAAACCATGTCCCAAAGGTCACCGGGCCTGGTGTCACTTTAAAGAAGTAGTCCAGTTACACCTTTGTGGGCTTATAACTTGGCTTCTGAATGTCCTAGAGAGATCAGGTTTGTTTCAGAGTACTCCAATCAACAGACCCTACAACCACAAAAAGGAATGGAGTCATTAGCACTTATGGTTTGTAAATGGCACCCAGAATTATGTTGCACAAAGCACAATTTCACATCATTCTGGGTCCATTTGTGTGAAAACAAGGTCCAATCAGGCTGAAACGTTACAAGAAGGTAGAATCTATTGAGTTGTAAGTGATCCGAACGTTTCATGATGATCGTACATTCCTATAGGGGGTCAAACCATGTCGCAAAGGTCACCGGGCCTGATGTCACTTTAAAGAAGTAGTCCAGTTACACCTTTGTGGGCTTATAACTTGGCTTCTGAATATCCTAGAGAGGTCAGGTTTGTTTTAGAGTACTCCAATTAACAGCCCCCATTACCCCAAAAAGGAATGGAGTCATTAGCACTTATGGTTTTTAAATGGCACCCAGAATTATGTTGCACGAAGCACAATTTCACATCATTCTGGGTTCATTTGTGTGAAAACAAGGTCCAGTCAGGCTGAAACGTTACAGGAAGGTAGAATCTATTGAGTTGTAAGTGTTCTGAACGTTTCATGATGATAGCACTTTCCTAAGGGGGTCAAACCATGTCCCAAAGGTCACCGGATCTGGTGTCAATTTAAAGAAGTAGTCCAGTTACACATTTGTGGGCTTATAACTTGGCTTTTGAATATCCTATAGAGGTCAGGTTTCTTTTAGTGTACTCCAATTAACAGCCCCCATTACCCCAAAAAGGAATGGAGTCATTAGCACTTATGGTTTTTAAATGGCACCCAGAATTATGTTGCACGAAGCACAATTTCACATCATTCTGGGTTCATTTGTGTGAAAACAAGGTCCAATCAGTCTGAAACTTTACAGGAAGGTAGAATCTATTGAGCTGTAAGTGATCTGAACGTTTCATGATGATCGCACTTTCCTATAGGGGGTCAAACCATGTCCCAAAGGTCACCGGGCCTGGTGTCACTTTAAAGAAGTAGTCCAGTTACACATTTGTGGGCTTATAACTTGGCTTCTGAATGTCCTAGAGAGGTCAGGTTTGTTTTAGAGTACTCCAATTAACAGCCCCCATTACCCCAAAAAGGAATGGAGTCATTAGCACTTATGGTTTTTTAATGGCACCCAGAATTATGTTACACGAAGCACAATTTCACATCATTCTGGGTTCATTTGTGTGAAAACAAGGTCCAATCAGGCGGAAACGTTACAGGAAGGTAGAATCTATTGAGTTGTAAGTGATCTGAACGTTTCATGATTATAGCACTTTCCTAAGGGGGTCAAACCATGTCCCAAATGTCACCGGATCTGGTGTCAATTTAAAGAAGTGGTCCAGTTACACCTTTGTGGGCTTATAACTTGGCTTCTGAATGCCCTAGAGAGGTCAGGTTTGTTTTAGTGTACTCCAATCAACAGCCCCTACAACCACAAAAAGGAATGGAGTCATTAGCACTTATGCTTTGGAAATGGCACTCAGAATTATGTTGCACAAAGCACAATTTCACATCATTCTGGGTCCATTTGTGTGAAAACAAGGTCCAATCAGGCTGAAACGTTACAAAAAGGTAGAATCTATTGAGTTGTAAGTGATCTGAACGTTTCATGATGATCGTACATTCCTATAGGGGGTCAAACCATGTCCCAAAGGTCACCGGGCCTGGTGTCACTTTAAAGAAGTAGTCCAGTTACACCTTTGTGGGCTTATAACTTGGCTTCTGAATATCTTAGAGAGGTCAGGTTTGTTTTAGAGTACTCCAATTAACAGTCCCCATTACCCCAAAAAGGAATGGAGTCATTAGCGCTTATGGTTTTTAAATGGCACCCAGAATTATGTTGCACGAAGCACAATTTCACATCATTATGGGTTCATTTGTGTGAAAACAAGGTCCAATCAGGCTGAAACGTTACAGGAAGGTAGAATCTATTGAGTTGTAAGTGATCTGAACGTTTCATGATGATGGCACTTTCCTAAGGGGGTCAAACCATGTCCCAAATGTCACCGGATCTGATGTCAATTTAAAGTAGTCCAGTTACACATTTGTGGGCTTATAACTTGGATTCTAAACGTCCTAGAGAGGTCAGGTTTGTTTTAGTGTACTCCTATCAACAGCCACTACAACCACAAAAAGGAATGGAGTCATTAGCACTTATGGTTGTTAAATGGCACCCAGAATTATGTTGCACGAAGCACAATTTCACATCATTCTGGATCCATTTGTGTGAAAACAAGGTCAATTCAGGCTGAAACGTTACAAGAAGGTAGAATCTATTGAGTTGTAAGTGATCTTAACGTTTCATGATGATAGCACTTTCCTAAGGGGGTCAAACCATGTCCCAAAGGTCACCGGATCTGGTGTCAATTTAAAGAAGTGGTCCAGTTACACATTTGTGGGCTTATAACGTGGCTTCTGAATATCCTAGAGAGGTCAGGTTTGTTTTAGAGTACTCCAATTAACAGCCCCCATTACCCCAAAAAGGAATGGAGTCATTAGCACTTATGGTTTTTAAATGGCACCCAGAATTATGTTGCACGAAGCACAATTTCACATCATTCTGGGTTCATTCGTGTGAAAACAAGGTCCAATCAGGCTGAAACGTTACAGGAAGGTAGAATCTATTGAGTTGTAAGTGATCTGAACGTTTCATGATGATAGCACTTTCCTAAGAAGGTCAAACCATGTCCCAAACGTCACCGGATCTGGTGTCAATTTAAAGAAGTGGTCCAGTTACACATTTGTGGTCTTATAACTTGGCTTCTGAATGTCCTAGAGAGATCAGGTTTGTTTCAGTGTACTCCACTCAACAGCCCCTTCAACCACAAAAAGGAATGGAGTCATTAGCACTTATGGTTTTTAAATGGCACCCAGAATTATGTTGCACGAAGCACAATTTCACATCATTCTGGGTTCATTTGTGTGAAAACAAGGTCCAGTCAGGCTGAAATGTTACAGGAAGGTAGAATCTATTGAGTTGTAAGTGATCTGAAAGTTTCATGATGACAGCACTTTCCTAAGGGGGGCAAACCATGTCCCAAAGGTCACCGGATCTGGTGTCAATTTAAAGAAGTAGTCCAGTTACACGTTTGTGGGCTTATAACTTGGCTTCTGAATGTCCTAGAGAGATCAGGTTTGTTTTAGTGTACTCCAATTAACACCCCCCATTACCCGAAAAAGGAATGGAGTCATTAGCACTTATGGTTTTTAAATAGCACCCAGAATTATGTTGCACGAAGCACAATTTCACATCATTCTGGGTTCATTTGTGTGAAAACAAGGACCAATCAGGCTGAAACGTTACAGGAAGGTAGAATCTATTGAGTTGTAAGTGATCTGAACGTTTCATGATGATAGCACTTTCCTAAGGGGGTCAAACCATGTCCCAAAGGTAACCGGATCTGGTGTCAATTTAAAGAAGTGGTCCAGTTACACCTTTGTGGGCTTATAAATTGGCTTCTGAATGTCCTAGAGAGGTCAAGTTTGTTTTAGTGTACTCCAATCAACAGCCCCTACAACCACAAAAAGGAATGGAGTTATTAGCACTTATGGTTTTTAAATGGCACCCAGAATTATGTTGCACGAAGCACAATTTCACATCATTCTGGGTCCATTTGTGTGAAAACAAGGTCCATTCAGGCTGAAACGTTACAAGAAGGTAGAATCTATTGAGTTGTAAGTGATCTGAACGTTTCATGATGATCGCACATTCCTATAGGGGGTCAAACCATGTCCCAAAGGTCACCGGGCCTGGCGTCACTTTAAAGTAGTCGTCCAGTTACACATTTGTGGGCTTATAACTTGGCTTCTGAATATCCTAGAGAGGTCAGGTTTGTTTTAGAGTACTCCAATTAACAGCCCCTATTACCCCAAAAAGGAATGGAGTCATTAGCACTTATGGTTTTTAAATGGCACCCAGAATTATGTTGCACGAAGCACAATTTCACATCATTCTGGGTTCATTTGTGTGAAAACAATGTCCAGTCAGGCTGAAACGTTACAAGAAGGTAGAATCTATTGAGTTTTAAGTGATCTGAACGTTTCATGATGATCGCACATTCCTATAGGGGGTCAAACCATGTCCCAAAGGTCACCGGGCCTGGTGTCACTTTAAAGTAGTCGTCCAGTTACACATTTGTGGGCTTATAACTTGGCTTCTGAATATCCTAGAGAGGTCAGGTTTGTTTTAGAGTACTCCAATTAACAGCCCCCATTACCCCAAAAACGAATGGAGTCATTAGCACTTATGGTTTTTAAATGGCACCCAGAATTTTGTTGCACGAAGCACAATTTCACATCATTCTGGGTCCATTTGTGTGAAAACAAGGTCCAGTCAGGCTGAAATGTTACAGGAAGGTAGAATCTATTGATTTGTAAGTGATCTGAACGTTTCATGATGACAGCACTTTCCTAAGGGGGTCAAACCATGTCCCAAAGGTCACCGGATCTGGTGTCAATTTAAAGAAGTAGTCCAGTTACACATTTGTGGGCTTATAACTTGGCTTCTGAATGTCCTAGAGAGATCAGGTTTGTTTTAATGTACTACAATCAACATCCCCTACAACCACAAAAAGGATTGGAGTCATTAGCACTTATGGGTTGTAAATGGCACCCAGAATTATGTTGCACGAAGCACAATTTCACATCATTCTGGGTCCATTTGTGTGAAAACAAGGTCCAATCAGGCTGAAACGTTACAAGAAGGTAGAATCTATTGAGTTGTAAGTGATCTGAACGTTTAATGATGATCGCACATTCCTATAGGGGGTCAAACCATGTCCCAAAGGTCACCGGGCCTGGTGTCACTTTAAAGAAGTACTTCAGTTACACCTTTGTTGGCTTATAACTTGGCTTCTGAATATCCTAGAGAGGTCAGGTTTCTTTTAGTGTACTCCAATTAACACCCCCCATTACCCCAAAAAGGAATGGAGTCATTAGCACTTATGGTTTTTAAATGGCACCCAGAATTATGTTGCATGAAGCACAATTTCACATCATTCTGGGTTCATTTGTGTGAAAACAAGGTCCAATCAGGTTGAAACGTTACAGGAAGGTAGAATCTATTGAGTTGTAAGTGATCTGAACGTTTCATGATGATCGCACATTCCTATAGTTGGTCAAACCATGTCCCAACGGTCACCGGGCCTGGTGTCACTTTAAAGAAGTAGTCCAGTTACACCTTTGTGGGCTTATAACTTGGCTTCTGAATATCCTAGAGAGGTCAGGTTTGTTTTAGAGTACTCCAATTAACAGCCCCCACAACCACAAGAAGGAATGGAGTCATTAGCACTTATGGTTTGTAAATGCCACCCAGAATTATGTTGCACGAAGCACAATTTCACATCATTCTGGGTCCATTTGTTTGAAAACAAGGTCTAATCAGGCTGAAACGTTACAAGAAGGTAGAATCTATTGAGTTGTAAGTGATCTGAACGTTTCATGATGATCGCACATTCCTATAGGGGGTCAAACCATGTCCCAAAAGTCACCGGGCATGGTGTCACTTTAAAGAAGTAGTCCAGTTACACGTTTGTGGGCTTATAACTTGGCTTCTGAATGTCCTAGAGAGATCAGGTTTGTTTCAGAGTACTCCAATTAACAGCCCCCACAACCACAAGAAGGAATGGAGTCATTAGCACTTATGGTTTGTAAATGCCACCCAGAATTATGTTGCACGAAGCACAATTTCACATCATTCTGGGTCCATTTGTTTGAAAACAAGGTCCAATCAGGCTGAAACGTTACAAGAAGGTAGAATCGATTGAGTTGTAAGTGATCTGAACTTTTCATGATGATCGCACATTCCTATAGGGGGTCAAACCATGTCCCAAAGGTCACCGGGCCTGGTGTCACTTTAAAGAAGTAGTCCAGTTACACATTTGTGGGCTTATAACTTGGCTTCTGAATATCCTAGAGAGGTCAGGTTTGTTTTAGAGTACTCCAATTAACAGCCCCCATTACCCCAAAAAGGAATGGAGTCATTAGCACTTATGGTTTTTAAATGGCACCCAGATTTATGTTGCACAAAGCACAATTTCACATCATTCTGGGTTCATTTGTGTGAAAATAAGGTCCAATCAGGCTGAAACGTTACAGGAAGGTAGAATTTATTGAGATGTATGTGATCTGATGGTTTCATGATGATAGCACTTTCCTAAGGGGGTCAACCCATGTCCCAAAGGTCACCGGATCTGGTGTCAATTTAAAGAAGTAGTCCAGTTACACATTTGTGGGCTTATAACTTGGCTTCTGAATATCCTAGAGAGGTCAGGTTTGTTTTAGAGTACTCCAATTAACAGCCCCCATTACCCCAAAAAGGAATGGAGTCATTAGCACTTATGGTTTTTAAATGGCACCCAGAATTATATTGCACAAAGCACAATTTCACATCATTCTGGGTTCATTTGTGTGAAAACAAGGTCCAATCAGGCTGAAACGTTACAGGAAGGTAGAATCTATTGAGTTGTAAGTGATCTGAACGTTTCATGATGATAGCACTTTCCTAAGGGGGTCAAACCATGTCCCAAAGGTCACCGGATCTGGTGTCAATTTAAAGAAGAGGTCCAGTTACACCTTTTTGGGCTTATAACTTGGCTTCTGAATGTCCTAGAGAGATCAGGTTTGTTTCAGAGTACTCCAATTAACAGCCCCCACAACCACAAGAAGGAATGGAGTCATTAGCACTTATGGTTTGTAAATGCCACCCAGAATTATGTTGCACGAAGCACAATTTCACATCATTCTGGGTCCATTTGTTTGAAAACAAGGTCCAATCAGGCTGAAACGTTACAAGAAGGTAGAATCGATTGAGTTGTAAGTGATCTGAACTTTTCATGATGATCGCACATTCCTATAGGGGGTCAAACCATGTCCCAAAGGTCACCGGGCCTGGTGTCACTTTAAAGAAGTAGTACAGTTACACATTTGTGGGCTTATAACTTGGCTTCTGAATATCCTAGAGAGGTCAGGTTTGTTTTAGAGTACTCCAATTAACAGCCCCCATTACCCCAAAAAGGAATGGAGTCATTAGCACTTATGGTTTTTAAATGGCACCCAGAATTATGTTGCACAAAGCACAATTTCACATCATTCTGGGTTCATTTGTGTGAAAATAAGGTCCAATCAGGCTGAAACGTTACAGGAAGGTAGAATCTATTGAGATGTAAGTGATCTGATGGTTTCATGATGATAGCACTTTCCTAAGGGGGTCAACCCATGTCCCAAAGGTCACCGGATCTGGTGTCAATTTAAAGAAGTAGTCCAGTTACACATTTGTGGGCTTATAACTTGGCTTCTGAATATCCTAGAGAGGTCAGGTTTGTTTTAGAGTACTCCAATTAACAGCCCCCATTACCCCAAAAAGGAATGGAGTCATTAGCACTTATGGTTTTTAAATGGCACCCAGAATTATATTGCACAAAGCACAATTTCACATCATTCTGGGTTCATTTGTGTGAAAACAAGGTCCAATCAGGCTGAAACGTTACAGGAAGGTAGAATCTATTGAGTTGTAAGTGATCTGAACGTTTCATGATGATAGCACTTTCCTAAGGGGGTCAAACCATGTCCCAAAGGTCACCGGATCTGGTGTCAATTTAAAGAAGAGGTCCAGTTACACCTTTTTGGGCTTATAACTTGGCTTCTGAATGTCCTAGAGAGGTCAGGTTTGTTTTAGTGTACTCTAATCAACAGCCCCTACAACCACAAAAAGGAATGGAGTCATTAGCACTTATGGTTTTTAAATGGCACCCAGAATTATGTTGCACGAAGCACAATTTCACATCATTCTGGGTCCATTTGTGTGAAAACAAGATCCAATCAGGCTGAAACGTTACAAGAAGGTAGAATCGATTGAGTTGTAAGTGATCTGAACGTTTCATGATGATCGCACATTCCTATAGGGGGTCAAACCATGTCCCAAAGGTCACCGGGCCTGGTGTCACTTTAAAGAAGTAGTCCAGTTACAACTTTGTGGGCTTATAACTTGGCTTCTGAATATCCTAGAGAGGTCAGGTTTGTTTTATAGCACTCCAATTAACAGCCCCCATTACCCCAAAAAGGAATGGAGTCATTAGCACTTATGGTTTTTAAATGGCACCCAGAATTATGTTGCACGAAGCACAATTTCACATCATTCTGGGTTCATTTGTGTGAAAACAAGGTCCAATCAGGCTGAAACGTTACAGGAAGGTAGAATCTATTGAGTTGTAAGTGATCTGAACATTTCATGATGATCGCACATTCCTACAGGGGGTCAAACCATGTCCCAAAGGTCACCGGGACTGGTGTCACTTTAAAGAAGTAGTCCAGTTTCACATTTGTGGGCTTATAACTTGGCTTCTGAATGTCCTAGAGAGATCAGGTTTGTTTTAATGTACTCCAATCAACAGCCCCTACAACCACAAAAATGAATGGAGTCATTAGCACATATGGTTTGTAAATGTAACCCAGAATTATGTTGCACGAAGCACAATTTCACATCATTCTGGGTTCATTTGTGTGAAAACAAGGTCCAATCAGGCTGAAACGTTACAAGAAGGTAGAATCTATTGAGTTGTAAGTGATCTGAACGTTTCATGATGATCGCACATTCCTATAGGGGGTCAAACCATGTCCCAAAGGTCACCGGGCCGGGTGTCACTTTAAAGAAGTAGTCCAGTTACACATTTGTGGGCTTATAACTTGGCTTCTGAATGTCCTAGAGAGGTCAGGTTTGTTTTAGTGTACTCCAATCAACAGCCCCTACAACCACAAAAAGAATGGAGTCATTAGCACTTATGGTTTGTAAATGGCACCCAGAATTATGTTGCACGAAGCACAATTTCACATCATTCTGGGTCCATTTGTGTGAAAACAAGGTCCAATCAGGCTGAAACGTTACAGGAAGGTAGAATCTATTGAGTTGTAAGTGATCGGAACGTTTCATGATGATAGCACTTTCCTAAGGGGGTCAAACCATGTCCCAAAGGTCACCGGATCTGGTGTCAATTTAAAGAAGTAGTCCAGTTACACATTTGTGGGCTTATAACTTGGCTTCTGAATGTCCTAGAGAGATCAGGATTGTTTTAATGTACTACAATCAACAGCCCCTACAACCACAAAAAGGAATGGAGTCATTAGCACTTATGGTTTGTAAATGGCACCCAGAATTATGTTGCACGAAGCACAATTTCACATCATTCTGGGTTCATTTGTGTGAAAACAAGGTCCAATCAGGCTGAAACGTTACAGGAAGGTAGAATCTATTGAGTTGTAAGTGATCTGAACGTTTCATGATGATAGCACTTTCCTAAGGGGGTCAAACCATGTCCCAAAGGTCACCGGGCCTGGTGTCACTTTTAAGAAGTAGTCCAGTTACACATTTGTGGGCTTATAACTTGGCTTCTGAATATCCTAGAGAGGTCAGTTTTGTTTTAGAGTACTCCAATTAACAGCCCCCATTACCCCAAAAAGGAATGGAGTCATTAGCACTTATGGTTTTTAAATGGCACCCAGAATTATGTTGCACAAAGCACAATTTCACATCATTCTGGGTTCATTTGTGTGAAAACAAGGTCCAATCAGGCTGAAACATTACAGGAAGGTAGAATCTATTGAGTTGTAAGTGATCTGAACGTTTCATGATGATAGCACTTTCCTAAGGGGGTCAAACCATGTCCCAAAGGTCACCGGATCTGGTGTCAATTTAAAGAAGAGGTCCAGTTACACCTTTTTGGGCTTATAACTTGGCTTCTGAATGTCCTAGAGAGGTCAGGTTTGTTTTATAGTACTCCAATTAACAGCCCCCATTACCCCAAAAAGGAATGGAGTCATTAGCACTTATGGTTTTTAAATGGCACCCAGAATTATGTTGCACGAAGCACAATTTCACATCATTCTGGGTTCATTTGTGTGAAAACAAGGTCCAATCAGGCTGAAACGTTACAGGAAGGTAGAATCTATTGAGTTGTAAGTGATCTGAACATTTCATGATGATCGCACATTCCTACAGGGGGTCAAACCATGTCCCAAAGGTCACCGGGCCTGGTGTCACTTTTAAGAAGTAGTCCAGTTACACATTTGTGGGCTTATAACTTGGCTTCTGAATATCCTAGAGAGGTCAGTTTTGTTTTAGAGTACTCCAATTAACAGCCCCCATTACCCCAAAAAGGAATGGAGTCATTAGCACTTATGGTTTTTAAATGGCACCCAGAATTATGTTGCACAAAGCACAATTTCACATCATTCTGGGTTCATTTGTGTGAAAACAAGGTCCAATCAGGCTGAAACATTACAGGAAGGTAGAATCTATTGAGTTGTAAGTGATCTGATGGTTTCATGATGATAGCACTTTCCTAAGGGGGTCAACCCATGTCCCAAAGGTCACCGGATCTGGTGTCAATTTAAAGAAGTAGTCCAGTTACACATTTGTGGGCTTATAACTTGGCTTCTGAATATCCTAGAGAGGTCAGGTTTGTTTTAGAGTACTCCAATTAACAGCCCCCATTAC
Source organism: Nothobranchius furzeri (assembly GCF_043380555.1). Taxonomy (NCBI): domain Eukaryota; kingdom Metazoa; phylum Chordata; class Actinopteri; order Cyprinodontiformes; family Nothobranchiidae; genus Nothobranchius; species Nothobranchius furzeri. The sequence goes on from NC_091749.1 coordinate 19,510,961, forward strand.
CCCAAAAAGGAATGGAGTCATTAGCACTTATGGTTTTTAAATGGCACCCAGAATTATATTGCACAAAGCACAATTTCACATCATTCTGGGTTCATTTGTGTGAAAACAAGGTCCAATCAGGCTGAAACGTTACAGGAAGGTAGAATCTATTGAGTTGTAAGTGATCTGAACGTTTCATGATGATAGCACTTTCCTAAGGGGGTCAAACCATGTCCCAAAGGTCACCGGATCTGGTGTCAATTTAAAGAAGAGGTCCAGTTACACCTTCTTGGGCTTATAACTTGGCTTCTGAATGTCCTAGAGAGATCAGGTTTGTTTCAGAGTACTCCAATTAACAGCCCCCACAACCACAAGAAGGAATGGAGTCATTAGCACTTATGGTTTGTAAATGCCACCCAGAATTATGTTGCACGAAGCACAATTTCACATCATTCTGGGTCCATTTGTTTGAAAACAAGGTCCAATCAGGCTGAAACGTTACAAGAAGGTAGAATCGATTGAGTTGTAAGTGATCTGAACTTTTCATGATGATCGCACATTCCTATAGGGGGTCAAACCATGTCCCAAAGGTCACCGGGCCTGGTGTCACTTTAAAGAAGTAGTACAGTTACACATTTGTTGGCTTATAACTTGGCTTCTGAATATCCTAGAGAGGTCAGGTTTGTTTTAGAGTACTCCAATTAACAGCCCCCATTACCCCAAAAAGGAATGGAGTCATTAGCACTTATGGTTTTTAAATGGCACCCAGAATTATGTTGCACAAAGCACAATTTCACATCATTCTGGGTTCATTTGTGTGAAAATAAGGTCCAATCAGGCTGAAACGTTACAGGAAGGTAGAATCTATTGAGATGTAAGTGATCTGATGGTTTCATGATGATAGCACTTTCCTAAGGGGGTCAACCCATGTCCCAAAGGTCACCGGATCTGGTGTCAATTTAAAGAAGTAGTCCAGTTACACATTTGTGGGCTTATAACTTGGCTTCTGAATATCCTAGAGAGGTCAGGTTTGTTTTAGAGTACTCCAATTAACAGCCCCCATTACCCCAAAAAGGAATGGAGTCATTAGCACTTATGGTTTTTAAATGGCACCCAGAATTATATTGCACAAAGCACAATTTCACATCATTCTGGGTTCATTTGTGTGAAAACAAGGTCCAATCAGGCTGAAACGTTACAGGAAGGTAGAATCTATTGAGTTGTAAGTGATCTGAACGTTTCATGATGATAGCACTTTCCTAAGGGGGTCAAACCATGTCCCAAAGGTCACCGGATCTGGTGTCAATTTAAAGAAGAGGTCCAGTTACACCTTTTTGGGCTTATAACTTGGCTTCTGAATGTCCTAGAGAGGTCAGGTTTGTTTTAGTGTACTCTAATCAACAGCCCCTACAACCACAAAAAGGAATGGAGTCATTAGCACTTATGGTTTTTAAATGGCACCCAGAATTATGTTGCACGAAGCACAATTTCACATCATTCTGGGTCCATTTGTGTGAAAACAAGATCCAATCAGGCTGAAACGTTACAAGAAGGTAGAATCGATTGAGTTGTAAGTGATCTGAACGTTTCATGATGATCGCACATTCCTATAGGGGGTCAAACCATGTCCCAAAGGTCACCGGGCCTGGTGTCACTTTAAAGAAGTAGTCCAGTTACAACTTTGTGGGCTTATAACTTGGCTTCTGAATATCCTAGAGAGGTCAGGTTTGTTTTATAGCACTCCAATTAACAGCCCCCATTACCCCAAAAAGGAATGGAGTCATTAGCACTTATGGTTTTTAAATGGCACCCAGAATTATGTTGCACGAAGCACAATTTCACATCATTCTGGGTTCATTTGTGTGAAAACAAGGTCCAATCAGGCTGAAACGTTACAGGAAGGTAGAATCTATTGAGTTGTAAGTGATCTGAACATTTCATGATGATCGCACATTCCTACAGGGGGTCAAACCATGTCCCAAAGGTCACCGGGACTGGTGTCACTTTAAAGAAGTAGTCCAGTTTCACATTTGTGGGCTTATAACTTGGCTTCTGAATGTCCTAGAGAGATCAGGTTTGTTTTAATGTACTCCAATCAACAGCCCCTACAACCACAAAAATGAATGGAGTCATTAGCACATATGGTTTGTAAATGTAACCCAGAATTATGTTGCACGAAGCACAATTTCACATCATTCTGGGTTCATTTGTGTGAAAACAAGGTCCAATCAGGCTGAAACGTTACAAGAAGGTAGAATCTATTGAGTTGTAAGTGATCTGAACGTTTCATGATGATCGCACATTCCTATAGGGGGTCAAACCATGTCCCAAAGGTCACCGGGCCGGGTGTCACTTTAAAGAAGTAGTCCAGTTACACATTTGTGGGCTTATAACTTGGCTTCTGAATGTCCTAGAGAGGTCAGGTTTGTTTTAGTGTACTCCAATCAACAGCCCCTACAACCACAAAAAAGAATGGAGTCATTAGCACTTATGGTTTGTAAATGGCACCCAGAATTATGTTGCACGAAGCACAATTTCACATCATTCTGGGTCCATTTGTGTGAAAACAAGGTCCAATCAGGCTGAAACGTTACAGGAAGGTAGAATCTATTGAGTTGTAAGTGATCGGAACGTTTCATGATGATAGCACTTTCCTAAGGGGGTCAAACCATGTCCCAAAGGTCACCGGATCTGGTGTCAATTTAAAGAAGTAGTCCAGTTACACATTTGTGGGCTTATAACTTGGCTTCTGAATGTCCTAGAGAGATCAGGATTGTTTTAATGTACTACAATCAACAGCCCCTACAACCACAAAAAGGAATGGAGTCATTAGCACTTATGGTTTGTAAATGGCACCCAGAATTATGTTGCACGAAGCACAATTTCACATCATTCTGGGTTCATTTGTGTGAAAACAAGGTCCAATCAGGCTGAAACGTTACAGGAAGGTAGAATCTATTGAGTTGTAAGTGATCTGAACGTTTCATGATGATAGCACTTTCCTAAGGGGGTCAAACCATGTCCCAAAGGTCACCGGGCCTGGTGTCACTTTTAAGAAGTAGTCCAGTTACACATTTGTGGGCTTATAACTTGGCTTCTGAATATCCTAGAGAGGTCAGTTTTGTTTTAGAGTACTCCAATTAACAGCCCCCATTACCCCAAAAAGGAATGGAGTCATTAGCACTTATGGTTTTTAAATGGCACCCAGAATTATGTTGCACAAAGCACAATTTCACATCATTCTGGGTTCATTTGTGTGAAAACAAGGTCCAATCAGGCTGAAACATTACAGGAAGGTAGAATCTATTGAGTTGTAAGTGATCTGAACGTTTCATGATGATAGCACTTTCCTAAGAGGGTCAAACCATGTCCCAAAGGTCACCGGATCTGGTGTCAATTTAAAGAAGAGGTCCAGTTACACCTTTTTGGGCTTATAACTTGGCTTCTGAATGTCCTAGAGAGGTCAGGTTTGTTTTATAGTACTCCAATTAACAGCCCCCATTACCCCAAAAAGGAATGGAGTCATTAGCACTTATGGTTTTTAAATGGCACCCAGAATTATGTTGCACGAAGCACAATTTCACATCATTCTGGGTTCATTTGTGTGAAAACAAGGTCCAATCAGGCTGAAACGTTACAGGAAGGTAGAATCTATTGAGTTGTAAGTGATCTGAACATTTCATGATGATCGCACATTCCTACAGGGGGTCAAACCATGTCCCAAAGGTCACCGGGCCTGGTGTCACTTTTAAGAAGTAGTCCAGTTACACATTTGTGGGCTTATAACTTGGCTTCTGAATATCCTAGAGAGGTCAGTTTTGTTTTAGAGTACTCCAATTAACAGCCCCCATTACCCCAAAAAGGAATGGAGTCATTAGCACTTATGGTTTTTAAATGGCACCCAGAATTATGTTGCACAAAGCACAATTTCACATCATTCTGGGTTCATTTGTGTGAAAACAAGGTCCAATCAGGCTGAAACATTACAGGAAGGTAGAATCTATTGAGTTGTAAGTGATCTGAACGTTTCATGATGATAGCACTTTCCTAAGGGGGTCAAACCATGTCCCAAAGGTCACCGGATCTGGTGTCAATTTAAAGAAGAGGTCCAGTTACACATTTGTGGGCTTATAACTTGGCTTCTGAATGTCCTAGAGAGGTCAGGTTTGTTTTAGAGTACTCCAATTAACAGCCCCCATTACCGCAAAAAGGAATGGAGTCATTAGCACTTATGGTTTTTAAATGGCACCCAGAATTATGTTGCACAAAGCACAATTTCACATCATTCTGGGTTCATTTGTGTGAAAACAAGGTCCAATCAGGCTGAAACGTTACAGGAAGGTAGAAACTATTGAGTTGTAAGTGATCTGAACGTTTCATGATGATAGCACTTTCCTAAGGCGGTCAAACCATGTCCCAAAGGTCACCGGATCTGGTGTCAATTTAAAGAAGTAGTCCAGTTACACATTTGTGGGCTTATGACTTGGCTTCTGAATGTCTTAGAGAGATCAGGTTTGTTTTAGTGTACTCCAATCAACAGCCCCTACAACCACAAAAAGGAATGGAGTCATTAGGACTTATGGTTTGTAAATGGCACCCAGAATTATGTTGCACGAAGCACAATTTCACATCATTCTGGGTTCATTTGTGTGAAAACAAGGTCCAATCAGGCTGAAACGTTACAGGAAGGTAGAATCTATTGAGTTGTAAGTGATCTGAACGTTTCATGATGATAGCACTTTCCTAAGGGGGTCAAACCATGTCCCAAAGGTCACCGGGCCTGGTGTCACTTTAAAGAAGTAGTCCAGTTACACATTTGTGGGCTTATAACTTGGCTTCTGAATATCCTAGAGAGGTCAGGTTTGTTTTAGAGTACTCCAATTAACAGCCCCCATTACCCCAAAAAGGAATGGAGTCATTAGCACTTATGGTTTTTAAATGGCACCCAGAATTATGTTGCACAAAGCACAATTTCACATCATTCTGGGTTCATTTGTGTGAAAACAAGGTCCAATCAGGCTGAAACGTTACAGGAAGGTAGAATCTACTGAGTTGTAAGTGATCTGAACGTTTCACGATGATAGCACTTTCCTAAGGGGGTCAAACCATGTCCCAAAGGTCACCGGATCTGGTGTCAATTTAAAGAAGTAGTCCAGTTACACATTTGTGGGCTTATAACTTGGCTTCTGAATGTCCTAGAGAGATCAGGTTTGTTTTAATGTACTACAATCAACAGCCCCTACAACCACAAAAAGGAATGGAGTCATTAGCACTTATGGTTTGTAAATGGCACCCAGAATTATGTTGCACGAAGCACAATTTCACATCATTCTGGGTTCATTTGTGTGAAAACAAGGTCCAATCAGGCTGAAACGTTACAGGAAGGTAGAATCTATTGAGTTGTAAGTGATCTGAACGTTTCATGATGATAGCACTTTCCTAAGGGGGTCAAACCATGTCCCAAAGGTCACCGGGCCTGATGTCACTTTAAAGAAGTAGTCCAGTTACACATTTGTGGGCTTATAACTTGGCTTCTGAATATCCTAGAGAGGTCAGGTTTGTTTTAGAGTACTCCAATTAACAGCCCCCATTACCCCAAAAAGGAATGGAGTCATTAGCACTTATGGTTTTTAAATGGCACCCAGAATTATATTGCACAAAGCACAATTTCACATCATTCTGGGTTCATTTGTGTGAAAACAAGGTCCAATCAGGCTGAAACGTTACAGGAAGGTAGAATCTACTGAGTTGTAAGTGATCTGAACGTTTCACGATGATAGCACTTTCCTAAGGGGGTCAAACCATGTCCCAAAGGTCACCGGATCTGGTGTCAATTTAAAGAAGTAGTCCAGTTACACATTTGTGGGCTTATAACTTGGCTTCTGAATGTCCTAGAGAGATCAGGTTTGTTTTAATGTACTACAATCAACAGCCCCTACAACCACAAAAAGGAATGGAGTCATTAGCACTTATGGTTTGTAAATGGCACCCAGAATTATGTTGCACGAAGCACAATTTCACATCATTCTGGGTTCATTTGTGTGAAAACAAGGTCCAATCAGGCTGAAACGTTACAGGAAGGTAGAATCTATTGAGTTGTAAGTGATCTGAACGTTTCATGATGATAGCACTTTCCTAAGGGGGTCAAACCATGTCCCAAAGGTCACCGGGCCTGGTGTCAATTTAAAGAAGTAGTCCAGTTACACATTTGTGGGCTTATAACGTGGCTTCTGAATATCCTAGAGAGATCAGGTTTGTTTTAGAGTACTCCAATTAACAGCCCCCATTACCCCAAAAAGGAATGGAGTCATTAGCACTTATGGTTTTTAAATGGCACCCAGAATTATGTTGCACAAAGCACAATTTCACATCATTCTGGGTTCATTTGTGTGAAAACAAGGTCCTATCAGGCTGAAACGTTACAGGAAGGTAGAATCTATTGAGTTGTAAGTGATCTGAACGTTTCATGATGATAGCACTTTCCTAAGGGGGTCAAACCATGTCCCAAAGGTCACCGGATCTGGTGTAAATTTAAAGAAGTGGTCCAGTTACACCTTTTTGGGCTTATAACTTGGCTTCTGAATGTCCTAGAGAGGTCGGGTTTGTTTTAGTGTACTCCAATAAACAGCCCCTACAACCACAAAAAGGAATGGAGTCATTAGCACTAATGGTTTTTAAATGGCACCCAGAATTATGTTGCACGAAGCACAATTTCACATCATTCTGGGTCCATTTGTGTGAAAGCAAGGTCCATTCAGGCTGAAATGTTACTGGAAGGTAGAATCTATTGAGTTGTAAGTGATCTGAACATTTCATGATGATCGCACATTCCTATAGGGGGTCAAACCATGTCCCAAAGGTCACCGGGCCTGGTGTCACTTTAAAGTAGTCGTCCAGTTACACATTTGTGGGCTTATAACTTGGCTTCTGAATATCCTAGAGAGGTCAGGTTTGTTTTAGAGTACTCCAATTAACAGCCCCCATTACCCCAAAAAGGAATGGAGTCATTAGCACTTATGGTTTTTAAATGGCACCCAGAATTATGTTGCACAAAGCACAATTTCACATCATTCTGGGTTCATTTGTGTGAAAACAAGGTCCAATCAGGCTGAAACGTTACAGGAAGGTAGAATCTACTGAGTTGTAAGTGATCTGAACGTTTCACGATGATAGCTCTTTCCTAAGGGGGTCAAACCATGTCCCAAAGGTCACCGGATCTGGTGTCAATTTAAAGAAGTAGTCCAGTTACACATTTGTGGGCTTATAACTTGGCTTCTGAATGTCCTAGAGAGATCAGGTTTGTTTTAATGTACTACAATCAACAGCCCCTACAACCACAAAAAGGAATGGAGTCATTAGCACTTATGGTTTGTAAATGGCACCCAGAATTATGTTGCACGAAGCACAATGTCACATCATTCTGGGTTCATTTGTGTGAAAACAAGGTCCAATCAGGCTGAAACGTTACAGGAAGGTAGAATCTATTGAGTTGTAAGTGATCTGAACGTTTCATGATGATAGCACTTTCCTAAGGGGGTCAAACCATGTCCCAAAGGTCACCGGGCCTGGTGTCAATTTAAAGAAGTAGTCCAGTTACACATTTGTGGGCTTATAACTTGGCTTCTGAATATCCTAGAGAGGTCAGGTTTGTTTTAGAGTACTCCATTTAACAGCCCCCATTACCCCAAAAAGGAATGGAGTCATTAGCACTTATGGTTTTTAAATGGCACCCAGAATTATGTTGCACGAAGCACAATTTCACATAATTCTGGGTTCATTTGTGTGAAAACAAGGTCCAATCAGGCTGAAACGTTACAGGAAGGTAGAATCTATTGAGTTGTAAGTGATCTGAACGTTTCATGATGATAGCACTTTCCTAAGGGGGTCAAACCATGTCCCAAAGGTCACCGGATCTGGTGTAAATTTAAAGAAGTGGTCCAGTTACACCTTTTTGGGCTTATAACTTGGCTTCTGAATGTCCTAGAGAGGTCGGGTTTGTTTTAGTGTACTCCAATCAACAGCCCCTACAACCACAAAAAGGAATGGAGTCATTAGCACTTATGGTTTTTAAATGGCACCCAGAATTATGTTGCACGAAGCACAATTTCACATCATTCTGGGTCCATTTGTGTGAAAGCAAGGTCCATTCAAGCTGAAACGTTACAAGAAGGTAGAATCTATTGAGTTGTAAGTGATCTGAACATTTCATGATGATCGCACATTCCTATAGGGGGTCAAACCATGTCCCAAAGGTCACCGGGCCCGGTGTCACTTTAAAGTAGTCGTCCAGTTACACATTTGTGGGCTTATAACTTGGCTTCTGAATATCCTAGAGAGGTCAGGTTTGTTTTAGAGTACTCCAATTAACAGCCCCCATTACCCCAAAAAGGAATGGAGTCATTAGCACTTATGGTTTTTAAATGGCACCCAGAGTTATGTTGCACGAAGCACAATTTCACATCTTTCTGGGTTCATTTGTGTGAAAACAAGGTCCAATCAGGCTGAGTCATTACAGGAAGGTAGAATCTATTGAGTTGTAAATGATCTGAACGTTTCACGATGATAGCACTTTCCTAAGGGGGTCAAACCATGTCCCAAAGGTCACCGGATCTGGTGTCAATTTAAAGAAGTAGTCCAGTTACACATTTGTGGGCTTATAACTTGGCTTCTGAATGTCCTAGAGAGATCAGGTTTGTTTTAGTGTACTCCAATCAACAGCCCCTACAACCACAAAAAGGAAGGGGGTCATTAGCACTTATGGTTTTTAAATGGCACCCAGAATTATGTTGCACGAAGCACAATTTCACATCATTCTGGGTTCATTTGTGTGAAAACAAGGTCCAATCAGGCTGAAACGTTACAAGAAGGTAGAATCTATTGAGTTGTAAGTGATCTGAACGTTTCATGATGATCGCATATTCCTATAGGGGGTCAAACCATGTCCCAAAGGTCACCGGGCCTGGTGTCACTTTAAAGAAGTAGTCCAGTTACAACTTTGTGGGCTTATAACTTGGCTTCTGAATATCCTAGAGAGGTCAGGTTTGTTTTAGTGTACTCCAATCAACAGCCCCTACAACCACAAAAAGGAATGGAGTCATTAGCACTTATGGTTTGGAAATGGCACCCAGAATTATGTTGCACGAAGCACAATTTCACATCATTCTGGGTTCATTTGTGTGAAAACAAGGTCCAATCAGGCTGAAACGTTACAGGAAGGTAGAATCTATTGAGTTGTAAGTGATCTGAACGTTTCATGATGATAGCACTTTCCTAAGGGGGTCAAACCATGTCCCAAAGGTCACCGGATCTGGTGTCAATTTAAAGAAGTGGTCCAGTTACACATTTGTGGGCCTATAACTTGGCTTCTGAATGTCCTAGAGAGATCAGGTTTGTTTTAGTGTACTCCAATCAACAGCCCCTACAACCACAAAAAGGAATGGAGTCATTAGAACTTATGGTTTGTAAATGGCACCCAGAATTAGGTTGCACGAAGCACAATTTCACATCATTCTGGGTCCATTTGTGTGAAAACAAGGTCCATTCAGGCTGAAACGTTACAAGAAGGTAGAATCTATTGAGTTGTAAGTGATCTGAACGTTTCATGATGATCACACATTCCTATAGGGGGTCAAACCATGTCCCAAAGGTCACCGGGCCTGGTGTCACTTTAAAGAAGTAGTCCAGTTACACCTTTTTGGGCTTATAACTTGGCTTCTGAATGTCCTAGAGAGGTCAGGTTTGTTTTAGTGTACTCCAATCAACAGCCCCTACAACCACAAAAAGGAATGGAGTCATTAGCACTTATGGTTTGTAAATGGCACCCAGAATTATGTTGCACAAAGCACAACTTCACATCATTCTGGGTCCATTTGTGTGAAAACAAGGTCCAATCAGGCTGAAACGTTACAGGAAGGTAGAATCTATTGAGTTGTAAGTGATCTGAACGTTTCATGATGATAGCACTTTCCTAAGGGGGTCAAACCATGTCCCAAAGGTCACCGGGCCTGGTGTCACTTTAAAGAAGTAGTCCAGTTACACATTTGTGGGCTTATAACTTGGCTTCTGAAAATCCTAGAGAGGTCAGGTTTGTTTTAGAGTACTACAATTAACAGCCCCCATTACCCCAAAAAGGAATGGAGTCATTAGCACTTATGGTTTTTAAATGGCACCCAGAATTATGTTGCACAAAGCACAATTTCACATCATTCTGGGTTCATTTGTGTGAAAACAAGGTCCAATCAGGCTGAAACGTTACAGGAAGGTAGAATCTACTGAGTTGTAAGTGATCTGAACGTTTCACGATGATAGCACTTTCCTAAGGGGGTCAAACCATGTCCCAAAGGTCACCGGATCTGGTGTCAATTTAAAGAAGTAGTCCAGTTACACATTTGTGGGCTTATAACTTGGCTTCTGAATGTCCTAGAGAGATCAGGTTTGTTTTAATGTACTACAATCAACAGCCCCTACAACCACAAAAAGGAATGGAGTCATTAGCACTTATGGTTTGTAAATGGCACCCAGAATTATGTTGCACGAAGCACAATTTCACATCATTCTGGGTTCATTTGTGTGAAAACAAGGTCCAATCAGGCTGAAACGTTACAGGAAGGTAGAATCTATTGAGTTGTAAGTGATCTGAACGTTTCATGATGATAGCACTTTCCTAAGGGGGTCAAACCATGTCCCAAAGGTCACCGGGCCTGGTGTCAATTTAAAGAAGTAGTCCAGTTACACATTTGTGGGCTTATAACTTGGCTTCTGAATATCCTAGAGAGGTCAGGTTTGTTTTAGAGTACTCCAATTAACAGCCCCCATTACCCCAAAAAGGAATGGAGTCATTAGCACTTATGGTTTTTAAATGGCACCCAGAATTATGTTGCACAAAGCACAATTTCACATCATTCTGGGTTCATTTGTGTGAAAACAAGGTCCTATCAGGCTGAAACGTTACAGGAAGGTAGAATCTATTGAGTTGTAAGTGATCTGAACGTTTCATGATGATAGCACTTTCCTAAGGGGGTCAAACCATGTCCCAAAGGTCACCGGATCTGGTGTAAATTTAAAGAAGTGGTCCAGTTACACCTTTTTGGGCTTATATCTTGGCTTCTGAATGTCCTAGAGAGGTCGGGTTTGTTTTAGTGTACTCCAATAAACAGCCCCTACAACCACAAAAAGGAATGGAGTCATTAGCACTTATGGTTTTTAAATGGCACCCAGAATTATGTTGCACGAAGCACAATTTCACATCATTCTGGGTCCATTTGTGTGAAAGCAAGGTCCATTCAGGCTGAAACGTTACAAGAAGGTAGAATCTATTGAGTTGTAAGTGATCTGAACATTTCATGATGATCGCACATTCCTATAGGGGGTCAAACCATGTCCCAAAGGTCACCGGGCCTGGTGTCACTTTAAAGTAGTCGTCCAGTTACACATTTGTGGGCTTATAACTTGGCTTCTGAATATCCTAGAGAGGTCAGGTTTGTTTTAGAGTACTCCAATTAACAGCCCCCATTACCCCAAAAAGGAATGGAGTCATTAGCACTTATGGTTTTTAAATGGCACCCAGAATTATGTTGCACAAAGCACAATTTCACATCATTCTGGGTTCATTTGTGTGAAAACAAGGTCCAATCAGGCTGAAACGTTACAGGAAGGTAGAATCTACTGAGTTGTAAGTGATCTGAACGTTTCACGATGATAGCTCTTTCCTAAGGGGGTCAAACCATGTCCCAAAGGTCACCGGATCTGGTGTCAATTTAAAGAAGTAGTCCAGTTACACATTTGTGGGCTTATAACTTGGCTTCTGAATGTCCTAGAGAGATCAGGTTTGTTTTAATGTACTACAATCAACAGCCCCTACAACCACAAAAAGGAATGGAGTCATTAGCACTTATGGTTTGTAAATGGCACCCAGAATTATGTTGCACGAAGCACAATGTCAAATCATTCTGGGTTCATTTGTGTGAAAACAAGGTCCAATCAGGCTGAAACGTTACAGGAAGGTAGAATCTATTGAGTTGTAAGTGATCTGAACGTTTCATGATGATAGCACTTTCCTAAGGGGGTCAAACCATGTCCCAAAGGTCACCGGGCCTGGTGTCAATTTAAAGAAGTAGTCCAGTTACACATTTGTGGGCTTATAACTTGGCTTCTGAATATCCTAGAGAGGTCAGGTTTGTTTTAGAGTACTCCAATTAACAGCCCCCATTACCCCAAAAAGGAATGGAGTCATTAGCACTTATGGTTTTTAAATGGCACCCAGAATTATGTTGCACGAAGCACAATTTCACATAATTCTGGGTTCATTTGTGTGAAAACAAGGTCCAATCAGGCTGAAACGTTACAGGAAGGTAGAATCTATTGAGTTGTAAGTGATCTGAACGTTTCATGATGATAGCACTTTCCTAAGGGGGTCAAACCATGTCCCAAAGGTCACCGGATCTGGTGTAAATTTAAAGAAGTGGTCCAGTTACACCTTTTTGGGCTTATAACTTGGCTTCTGAATGTCCTAGAGAGGTCGGGTTTGTTTTAGTGTACTCCAATCAACAGCCCCTACAACCACAAAAAGGAATGGAGTCATTAGCACTTATGGTTTTTAAATGGCACCCAGAATTATGTTGCACGAAGCACAATTTCACATCATTCTGGGTCCATTTGTGTGAAAGCAAGGTCCATTCAAGCTGAAACGTTACAAGAAGGTAGAATCTATTGAGTTGTAAGTGATCTGAACATTTCATGATGATCGCACATTCCTATAGGGGGTCAAACCATGTCCCAAAGGTCACCGGGCCCAGTGTCACTTTAAAGTAGTCGTCCAGTTACACATTTGTGGGCTTATAACTTGGCTTCTGAATATCCTAGAGAGGTCAGGTTTGTTTTAGAGTACTCCAATTAACAGCCCCCATTACCCCAAAAAGGAATGGAGTCATTAGCACTTATGGTTTTTAAATGGCACCCAGAGTTATGTTGCACGAAGCACAATTTCACATCTTTCTGGGTTCATTTGTGTGAAAACAAGGTCCAATCAGGCTGAGTCATTACAGGAAGGTAGAATCTATTGAGTTGTAAATGATCTGTACGTTTCACGATGATAGCACTTTCCTAAGGGGGTCAAACCATGTCCCAAAGGTCACCGGATCTGGTGTCAATTTAAAGAAGTAGTCCAGTTACACATTTGTGGGCTTATAACTTGGCTTCTGAATGTCCTAGAGAGATCAGGTTTGTTTTAGTGTACTCCAATCAACAGCCCCTACAACCACAAAAAGGAAGGGGGTCATTAGCACTTATGGTTTTTAAATGGCACCCAGAATTATGTTGCACGAAGCACAATTTCACATCATTCTGGGTTCATTTGTGTGAAAACAAGGTCCAATCAGGCTGAAACGTTACAAGAAGGTAGAATCTATTGAGTTGTAAGTGATCTGAACGTTTCATGATGATCGCACATTCCTATAGGGGGTCAAACCATGTCCCAAAGGTCACCGGGCCTGGTGTCACTTTAAAGAAGTAGTCCAGTTACAACTTTGTGGGCTTATAACTTGGCTTCTGAATATCCTAGAGAGGTCAGGTTTGTTTTAGTGTACTCCAATCAACAGCCCCTACAACCACAAAAAGGAATGGAGTCATTAGCACTTATGGTTTGGAAATGGCACCCAGAATTATGTTGCACGAAGCACAATTTCACATCATTCTGGGTTCATTTGTGTGAAAACAAGGTCCAATCAGGCTTAAACGTTACAGGAAGGTAGAATCTATTGAGTTGTAAGTGATCTGAACGTTTCATGATGATAGCACTTTCCTAAGGGGGTCAAACCATGTCCCAAAGGTCACCGGATCTGGTGTCAATTTAAAGAAGTGGTCCAGTTAGTCATTTGTGGGCCTATAACTTGGCTTCTGAATGTTCTAGAGAGATCAGGTTTGTTTTAGTGTACTCCAATCAACAGCCCCTACAACCACAAAAAGGAATGGAGTCATTAGAACTTATGGTTTGTAAATGGCACCCAGAATTAGGTTGCACAAAGCACAATTTCACATCATTCTGGGTCCATTTGTGTGAAAACAAGGTCCAATCAGGCTGAAACGTTACAAGAAGGTAGAATCTATTGAGTTGTAAGTGATCTGAACGTTTCATGATGATCACACATTCCTATAGGGGGTCAAACCATGTCCCAAAGGTCACCGGGCCTGGTGTCACTTTAAAGAAGTAGTCCAGTTACACCTTTTTGGGCTTATAACTTGGCTTCTGAATGTCCTAGAGAGGTCAGGTTTGTTTTAGTGTACTCCAATCAACAGCCCCTACAACCACAAAAAGGAATGGAGTCATTAGCACTTATGGTTTGTAAATGGCACCCAGAATTATGTTGCACAAAGCACAACTTCACATCATTCTGGGTCCATTTGTGTGAAAACAAGGTCCAATCAGGCTGAAACGTTACAGGAAGGTAGAATCTATTGAGTTGTAAGTGATCTGAACGTTTCATGATGATAGCACTTTCCTAAGGGGGTCAAACCATGTCCCAAAGGTCACCGGGCCTGGTGTCACTTTAAAGAAGTAGTCCAGTTACACCTTTGTGGGCTTATAACTTGGCTTCTGAATATCCTAGAGAGGTCAGGTTTGTTTTAGAGTACTCCAGTTAACAGCCCCCATTACCCCAAAAAGGAATGGAGTCATTAGCACTTATGGTTTTTAAATGGCACCCAGAATTATGTTGCACGAAGCACAATTTCACATCATTCTGGGTTCATTTGTGTGAAAACAAGGTCCAATCAGGCTGAAACGTTACAGGAAGGTAGAATCTATTGAGTTGTAAGTGATCTGAACATTTCATGATGATAGCACTTTTCTAAGGGGGTCAAACCATGTCCCAGAGGTCACCGGATCTGGTGTCAATTTAAAGAAGTAGTACAGTTACACATTTGTGGGCTTATAACTTGGCTTCTGAATGTCCTAGAGAGATCAGGTTTGTTTTAGTGTACTCCAATCAACAGCACCTACAACCACAAAAAGGAATGGAGTCATTAGCACTTATGGTTTTTAAATGGCACCCAGAATTATGTTGCACGAAGCACAATTTCACATCATTCTGGGTTCATTTGTGTGAAAACAAGGTCCAATCAGGCTGAAACGTTACAGGAAGGTAGAATCTATTGAGTTGTAAGTGATCTGAACGTTTCATGATGATCGCACATTCCTATAGGGGGTCAAACCATGTCCCAAAGGTCACCGGGCCTGGTGTCACTTTAAAGAAGTAGTTCAGTTACACATTTGTGAGCTTATAACTTGGCTTCTGAATGTCCTAGAGAGGTCAGGTTTGTTTTAGTGTACTCCAATCAACAGCCCCTACAACCACAAAAAGGAATGGAGTCATTAGCACTTATGGTTTGTAAATGGCACCCAGAATTATGTTGCACGAAGCACAATTTCACATCATTCTGGGTCCATTTGTGTGAAAACAAGGTCCAATCAGGCTGAAACATTACAGGAAGGTAGAATCTATTGAGTTGTAAGTGATCTGAACGTTTCATGATGATAGCACTTTCCTAAGGGGGTCAAACCATGTCCCAAAGGTCACCGGATCTGGTGTCAATTTAAAGAAGTAGTCCAGTTACCCATTTGTGGGCTTATAACTTGGCTTCTGAATGTCCTAGAGAGATCAGGGTTGTTTTAGTGTACTCCAATTAACAGCCCCCATTACCCCAAAAAGGAATGGAGTCATTAGCACTTATGGTTTTTAAATGGCACCCAGAATTATGTTGCACGAAGCACAATTTCACATCATTCTGGGTTCATTTGTGTGAAAACAAGGTCCAATCAGGCTGAAACGTTACAGGAAGGTAGAATCTATTGAGTTGTAAGTGATCTGAACATTTCATGATGATAGCACTTTTCTAAGGGGGTCAAACCATGTCCCAGAGGTCACCGGATCTGGTGTCAATTTAAAGAAGTAGTACAGTTACACATTTGTGGGCTTATAACTTGGCTTCTGAATGTCCTAGAGAGATCAGGTTTGTTTTAGTGTACTCCAATCAACAGCACCTACAACCACAAAAAGGAATGGAGTCATTAGCACTTATGGTTTTTAAATGGCACCCAGAATTATGTTGCACGAAGCACAATTTCACATCATTCTGGGTTCATTTGTGTGAAAACAAGGTCCAATCAGGCTGAAACTTTACAGGAAGGTAGAATCTATTGAGTTGTAAGTGATCTGAACGTTTCATGATGATCGCACATTCCTATAGGGGGTCAAACCATGTCCCAAAGGTCACCGGGCCTGGTGTCACTTTAAAGAAGTAGTTCAGTTACACATTTGTGAGCTTATAACTTGGCTTCTGAATGTCCTAGAGAGGTCAGGTTTGTTTTAGTGTACTCCAATCAACAGCCCCTACAACCACAAAAAGGAATGGAGTCATTAGCACTTATGGTTTGTAAATGGCACCCAGAATTATGTTGCACGAAGCACAATTTCACATCATTCTGGGTCCATTTGTGTGAAAACAAGGTCCAATCAGGCTGAAACATTACAGGAAGGTAGAATCTATTGAGTTGTAAGTGATCTGAACGTTTCATGATGATAGCACTTTCCTAAGGGGGTCAAACCATGTCCCAAAGGTCACCGGATCTGGTGTCAATTTAAAGAAGTAGTCCAGTTACCCATTTGTGGGCTTATAACTTGGCTTCTGAATGTCCTAGAGAGATCAGGGTTGTTTTAGTGTACTCCAATGAACAGCCCCTACAACCACAAAAATGAATGGAGTCATTAGCACTTATGGTTTGTAAATGGCACCCAGAATTATGTTGCACGAAGCACAATTTCACATCATTCTGGGTCCATTTGTGTGAAAACAAGGTCCAATCAGGCTGAAACATTACAGGAAGGTAGAATCTATTGAGTTGTAAGTGATCTGAACGTTTCATGATGATCACACATTCCTATAGGGGGTCAAACCATGTCCCAAAGGTCACCGGGCCTGGTGTCACTTTAAAGAAGTAGTCCAGTTACACCTTTGTGGGCTTATAACTTGGCTTCTGAATGTCCAAGAGAGGTCAGGTTTGTTTTAGTGTAGTCCAATCAACAGCCCCTACAACCACAAAAAGGAATGGAGTCATTAGCACTTATGGTTTGTAAATGGCACCCAGAATTATGTTGCACAAAGCACAATTTCACATCATTCTGGGTCCATTTGTGTGAAAACAAGGTCCAATCAGGCTGAAACGTTACAGGAAGGTAGAATCTATTGAGTTGTAAGTGATCTGAACGTTTCATGATGATCGCACATTCCTATAGGGGGTCAAACCATGTCCCAAAGGTCACCGGGCCTGGTGTCACTTTAAAGAAGTAGTCCAGTTACACCTTTGTGGGCTTATAACTTGGCTTTTGAATATCCTAGAGAGGTCAGGTTTGTTTTAGTGCACTCCAATCAACAGCCCCTACAACCACAAAAAGGAATGGAGTCATTAGCACTTATGGTTTTTAAATGAAACCCAGAATTATGTTGCATGAAGCACAATTTCACATCATTCTGGGTTCATTTGTGTGAAAACAAGGTCCAATCAGGCTGAAACATTACTGGAAGGTAGAATCTATTGAGTTGTAAGTGATCTGAACGTTTCATGATGATAGCACTTTCCTAAGGGGGTCAAACCATGTCCCAAAGGTCACCGGATCTGGTGTCAATTTAAAGAAGTAGTCCATTTACACATTTGTGGGCTTATAACTTGGCTTCTGAATGTCCTAGAGAGATCAGGGTTGTTTTAGTGTACTCCAATGAACAGCCCCTACAACCACAAAAAGGAATGGAGTCATTAGCACTTATGGTTAGTAAATGGCACCCAGAATTATGTTGCACGAAGCACAATTTCACATCATTCTGGGTTCATTTGTGTGAAAACAAGGTCCAATCAGGCTGAAACGTTACAAGAAGGTAGAATCTATTGAGTTGTAAGTGATCTGAACGTTTCATGATGATCGCACATTCCTATAGGGGGTCAAACCATGTCCCAAAGGTCACCGGGCCTGGTGTCACTTTAAAGAAGTAGTCCAGTTACACATTTGTGAGCTTATAACTTGGCTTCTGAATGTCCTAGAGAGGTCAGGTTTGTTTTAGTGTACTCCAATCAACAGCCCCTACAACCACAAAAAAGAATGGAGTCATTAGCACTTATGGTTTGTAAATGGCACCCAGAATTATGTTGCAGAAAGCACAATTTCACATCATTCTGGGTCCATTTGTGTGAAAACAAGGTCCAATCAGGCTGAAACATTACAGGAAGGTAGAATCTATTGAGTTGTAAGTGATCTGAACGTTTCATGATGATCACACATTCCTATAGGGGGTCAAACCATGTCCCAAAGGTCACCGGGCCTGGTGTCACTTTAAAGAAGTAGTCCAGTTACACCTTTGTGGGCTTATAACTTGGCTTCTGAATGTCCAAGAGAGGTCAGGTTTGTTTTAGTGTAATCAAATAAACAGCCCCTACAACCACAAAAAGGAATGGAGTCATTAGCACTTATCGTTTGTAAATGGCACCCAGAATTATGTTGCACAAAGCACAATTTCACATCATTCTGGGTCCATTTGTGTGAAAACAAGGTCCAATCAGGCTGAAACGTTACAGGAAGGTAGAATCTATTGAGTTGTAAGTGATCTGAATGTTTCATGATGATCGCACATTCCTATAGGGGGTCAAACCATGTCCCAAAGGTCACCGGGCCTGGTGTCACTTTAAAGAAGTAGTCCAGTTACACCTTTGTGGGCTTATAACTTGGCTTTTGAATATCCTAGAGAGGTCAGGTTTGTTTTAGTGTACTCCAATCAACAGCCCCTACAACCACAAAAAGGAATGGAGTCATTAGCACTTATGGTTTTTAAATGAAACCCAGAATTATGTTGCACGAAGCACAATTTCACATCATTCTGGGTTCATTTGTGTGAAAACAAGGTCCAATCAGGCTGAAACGTTACAAGAAGGTAGAATCTATTGAGTTGTAAGTGATCTGAACGTTTCATGATGATAGCACTTTCCTAAGGGGGTCAAACCATGTTCCAAAGGTCACCGGATCTGGTGTCAATTTAAAGAAGTGGTCCAGTTACACATTTGTGGGCTTATAACTTGGCTTCTGAATGTCCTAGAGAGATCAGGTTTGTTTTAGTGTACTCCAATCAACAGCCCCTACAACAACAAAAAGGAATGGAGTCATTAGCACTTATGGTTTGGAAATGGCACCCAGAATTATGTTGCACGAAGCACAATTTCACATCATTCTGGGTCCATTTGTGTGAAAACAAGGTCCAATCAGGCTGAAAAGTTACAAGAAGGTAGAATCTATTGAGTTGTAAGTGATCTGAACGTTTCTTGATGATAGCACTTTCCTAAGGGGGTCAAACCATGTCCCAAAGGTCACCGGGCCTGGTGTCACTTTAAAGAAGTAGTCCAGTTACACCTTTGTGGGCTTATAACTTGGCTTCTGGATATCCTAGAGAGGTCAGGTTTGTTTTAGTGTACTCCAATCAACAGTCCCTACAACCACAAAAAGGAATGGAGTCATTAGCACTTATGGTTTGTAAATGGCACCCAGAATTATGTTGCGCAAAGCACAATTTCACATCATTCTGGGTCCATTTGTGTGAAAACAAGGTCCAATCAAGCTGAAACGTTACAAGAAGGTAGAATCTATTGAGTTGTAAGTTATCTGAACGTTTCATGATGATCGCACATTCCTATAGGGGGTCAAACCTTGTCCCAAAGGTCACCGGTCCTGGTGTCACTTTAAAGAAGTAGTCCAGTTACACCTTTGTGGGCTTATAACTTGGCTTTTGAATATCCTAGAGAGGTCAGGTTTGTTTTAGTGTACTCCAATCAACAGCCCCTACAACCACAAAAAGGAATGGAGTCATTATCACTTATGGTTTTTAAATGGCACCCAGAATTATGTTGCACGAAGCACACTTACACATCATTCTGGGTTCATTTTTGTGAAAACAAGGTCAGATCAGGCTGAAACGTTACAAGAAGGTAGAATTTATTGAGTTGTAAGTGATCTGAACGTTTCATGATGATCGCACATTCCTATAGGGGGTCAAACCATGTCCCAAAAGTCACCGGGCCTGGTGTCACTTTAAAGAAGTAGTCCAGTTACACCTTTGTGGGCTTATAACTTGGCTTCTGAATATCCTAGAGAGGTCAGGTTTGTTTTAGAGTACTCCAATTAACAGCCCCCAATACCCCAAAAAGGAATGGAGTCATTAGCACTTATGGTTTTTAAATGGCACCCAGAGTTATGTTGCACGAAGCACAATTTCACATCATTCTGGGTTCATTTGTGTGAAAACAAGGTCCAATCAGGCTGAAACGTTACAAGAAGGTAGAATCTAATGAGTTGTAAGTCATCTGAACGTTTCATGATGATAGCACTTTCCTAAGGGGGTCAAACTATGTTCCAAAGGTCACCGGATCTGGTGTCAATTTAAAGAAGTGGTCCAGTTACACATTTGTGGGCTTATAACTTGGCTTCTGAATGTCCTAGAGAGATCAGGTTTGTTTTAGTGTACTCCAATCAACAGCCCCTACAACCACAAAAAGGAATGGAGTTATTAGCACTTATGGTTTGGAAATGGCACCCAGAATTATGTTGCACGAAGCACAATTTCACATCATTCTGGGTCCATTTGTGTGAAAACAAGGTCCAATCAGGCTGAAAAGTTACAAGAAGGTAGAATCTATTGAGTTGTAAGTGATCTGAACGTTTCATGATGATAGCACTTTCCTAAGGGGGTCAAACCATGTCCCAAAGGTCACCGGGCCTGGTGTCACTTTAAAGAAGTAGTCCAGTTACACCTTTGTGGGCTTATAACTTGGCTTCTGAATATCCTAGAGAGGTCAGGTTTGTTTTAGTGTACTCCAATCAACAGCCCCTACAACCACAAAAAGGAATGGAGTCATTAGCACTTATGGTTTGTAAATGGCACCCAGAATTATGTTGCACAAAGCACAATTTCACATCATTCTGGGTCCATTTGTGTGAAAACAAGGTCCAATCAGGCTGAAACGTTACAAGAAGGTAGAATCTATTGAGTTGTAAGTGATCTTAACGTTTCATGATGATCACACATTCCTATAGGGGCTCAAACCATGTCCCAAAGGTCACCGGGCCTGGTGTCACTTTAAAGAAGTAGTCCAGTTACACCTTTTTGGGCTTATAACTTGGCTTCTGAATGTCCTAGAGAGGTCAGGTTTGTTTTAGTGTACTCCAATCAACAGCCCCTACAACCACAAAAAGGAATGGAGTCATTAGCACTTATGGTTTGTAAATGGCACCCAGAATTATGTTGCACAAAGCACAACTTCACATCATTCTGGGTCCATTTGTGTGAAAACAAGGTCCAATCAGGCTGAAACGTTACAGGAAGGTAGAATCTATTGAGTTGTAAGTGATCTGAACGTTTCATGATGATAGCACTTTCCTAAGGGGGTCAAACCATGTCCCAAAGGTCACCGGGCCTGGTGTCACTTTAAAGAAGTAGTCCAGTTACACCTTTGTGGGCTTATAACTTGGCTTCTGAATATCCTAGAGAGGTCGGGTTTGTTTTAGAGTACTCCAATTAACAGCCCCCATTACCCCAAAAAGGAATGGAGTCATTAGCACTTATGGTTTTTAAATGGCACCCAGAATTATGTTGCACGAAGCACAATTTCACATCATTCTGGGTTCATTTGTGTGAAAATAAGGTCCAATCAGGCTGAAACGTTACAGGAAGGTAGAATCTATTGAGTTGTAAGTGATCTGAACATTTCATGATGATAGCACTTTTCTAAGGGGGTCAAACCTCGTCCCAGAGGTCACCGGATCTGGTGTCAATTTAAAGAAGTAGTCCAGTTACACATTTGTGGGCTTATAACTTGGCTTCTGAATGTCCTAGAGAGGTCAGGTTTGTTTTAGTGTACTCCAATCAACAGCCCCTACAACCACAAAAAGGAATGGAGTCATTAGCACTTATGGTTTGTAAATGGCACCCAGAATTATGTTGCACAAAGCACAACTTCACATCATTCTGGGTCCATTTGTGTGAAAACAAGGTCCAATCAGGCTGAAACGTTACAGGAAGGTAGAATCTATTGAGTTGTAAGTGATCTGAACGTTTCATGATGATAGCACTTTCCTAAGGGGGTCAAACCATGTCCCAAAGGTCACCGGGCCTGGTGTCACTTTAAAGAAGTAGTCCAGTTACACCTTTGTGGGCTTATAACTTGGCTTCTGAATATCCTAGAGAGGTCGGGTTTGTTTTAGAGTACTCCAATTAACAGCCCCCATTACCCCAAAAAGGAATGGAGTCATTAGCACTTATGGTTTTTAAATGGCACCCAGAATTATGTTGCACGAAGCACAATTTCACATCATTCTGGGTTCATTTGTGTGAAAATAAGGTCCAATCAGGCTGAAACGTTACAGGAAGGTAGAATCTATTGAGTTGTAAGTGATCTGAACATTTCATGATGATAGCACTTTTCTAAGGGGGTCAAACCTCGTCCCAGAGGTCACCGGATCTGGTGTCAATTTAAAGAAGTAGTCCAGTTACACCTTTGTGGGCTTATAACTTGGCTTTTGAATATCCTAGAGAGGTCAGGTTTGTTTTAGTGCACTCCAATCAACAGCCCCTACAACCACAAAAAGGAATGGAGTCATTAGCACTTATGGTTTTTAAATGAAACCCAGAATTATGTTGCATGAAGCACAATTTCACATCATTCTGGGTTCATTTGTGTGAAAACAAGGTCCAATCAGGCTGAAACATTACTGGAAGGTAGAATCTATTGAGTTGTAAGTGATCTGAACGTTTCATGATGATAGCACTTTCCTAAGGGGGTCAAACCATGTCCCAAAGGTCACCGGATCTGGTGTCAATTTAAAGAAGTAGTCCATTTACACATTTGTGGGCTTATAACTTGGCTTCTGAATGTCCTAGAGAGATCAGGGTTGTTTTAGTGTACTCCAATGAACAGCCCCTACAACCACAAAAAGGAATGGAGTCATTAGCACTTATGGTTAGTAAATGGCACCCAGAATTATGTTGCACAAAGCACAATTTCACATCATTCTGGGTCCATTTGTGTGAAAACAAGGTCCAATCAGGCTGAAACGTTACAAGAAGGTAGAATCTATTGAGTTGTAAGTGATCTTAACGTTTCATGATGATCACACATTCCTATAGGGGCTCAAACCATGTCCCAAAGGTCACCGGGCCTGGTGTCACTTTAAAGAAGTAGTCCAGTTACACCTTTTTGGGCTTATAACTTGGCTTCTGAATGTCCTAGAGAGGTCAGGTTTGTTTTAGTGTACTCCAATCAACAGCCCCTACAACCACAAAAAGGAATGGAGTCATTAGCACTTATGGTTTGTAAATGGCACCCAGAATTATGTTGCACAAAGCACAACTTCACATCATTCTGGGTCCATTTGTGTGAAAACAAGGTCCAATCAGGCTGAAACGTTACAGGAAGGTAGAATCTATTGAGTTGTAAGTGATCTGAACGTTTCATGATGATAGCACTTTCCTAAGGGGGTCAAACCATGTCCCAAAGGTCACCGGGCCTGGTGTCACTTTAAAGAAGTAGTCCAGTTACACCTTTGTGGGCTTATAACTTGGCTTCTGAATATCCTAGAGAGGTCGGGTTTGTTTTAGAGTACTCCAATTAACAGCCCCCATTACCCCAAAAAGGAATGGAGTCATTAGCACTTATGGTTTTTAAATGGCACCCAGAATTATGTTGCACGAAGCACAATTTCACATCATTCTGGGTTCATTTGTGTGAAAATAAGGTCCAATCAGGCTGAAACGTTACAGGAAGGTAGAATCTATTGAGTTGTAAGTGATCTGAACATTTCATGATGATAGCACTTTTCTAAGGGGGTCAAACCTCGTCCCAGAGGTCACCGGATCTGGTGTCAATTTAAAGAAGTAGTCCAGTTACACATTTGTGGGCTTATAACTTGGCTTCTGAATGTCCTAGAGAGGTCAGGTTTGTTTTAGTGTACTCCAATCAACAGCCCCTACAACCACAAAAAGGAATGGAGTCATTAGCACTTATGGTTTGTAAATGGCACCCAGAATTATGTTGCACAAAGCACAACTTCACATCATTCTGGGTCCATTTGTGTGAAAACAAGGTCCAATCAGGCTGAAACGTTACAGGAAGGTAGAATCTATTGAGTTGTAAGTGATCTGAACGTTTCATGATGATAGCACTTTCCTAAGGGGGTCAAACCATGTCCCAAAGGTCACCGGGCCTGGTGTCACTTTAAAGAAGTAGTCCAGTTACACCTTTGTGGGCTTATAACTTGGCTTCTGAATATCCTAGAGAGGTCGGGTTTGTTTTAGAGTACTCCAATTAACAGCCCCCATTACCCCAAAAAGGAATGGAGTCATTAGCACTTATGGTTTTTAAATGGCACCCAGAATTATGTTGCACGAAGCACAATTTCACATCATTCTGGGTTCATTTGTGTGAAAATAAGGTCCAATCAGGCTGAAACGTTACAGGAAGGTAGAATCTATTGAGTTGTAAGTGATCTGAACATTTCATGATGATAGCACTTTTCTAAGGGGGTCAAACCTCGTCCCAGAGGTCACCGGATCTGGTGTCAATTTAAAGAAGTAGTCCAGTTACACCTTTGTGGGCTTATAACTTGGCTTTTGAATATCCTAGAGAGGTCAGGTTTGTTTTAGTGCACTCCAATCAACAGCCCCTACAACCACAAAAAGGAATGGAGTCATTAGCACTTATGGTTTTTAAATGAAACCCAGAATTATGTTGCATGAAGCACAATTTCACATCATTCTGGGTTCATTTGTGTGAAAACAAGGTCCAATCAGGCTGAAACATTACTGGAAGGTAGAATCTATTGAGTTGTAAGTGATCTGAACGTTTCATGATGATAGCACTTTCCTAAGGGGGTCAAACCATGTCCCAAAGGTCACCGGATCTGGTGTCAATTTAAAGAAGTAGTCCATTTACACATTTGTGGGCTTATAACTTGGCTTCTGAATGTCCTAGAGAGATCAGGGTTGTTTTAGTGTACTCCAATGAACAGCCCCTACAACCACAAAAAGGAATGGAGTCATTAGCACTTATGGTTAGTAAATGGCACCCAGAATTATGTTGCACGAAGCACAATTTCACATCATTCTGGGTTCATTTGTGTGAAAACAAGGTCCAATCAGGCTGAAACGTTACAAGAAGGTAGAATCTATTGAGTTGTAAGTGATCTGAACGTTTCATGATGATCGCACATTCCTATAGGGGGTCAAACCATGTCCCAAAGGTCACCGGGCCTGGTGTCACTTTAAAGAAGTAGTCCAGTTACACATTTGTGAGCTTATAACTTGGCTTCTGAATGTCCTAGAGAGGTCAGGTTTGTTTTAGTGTACTCCAATCAACAGCCCCTACAACCACAAAAAAGAATGGAGTCATTAGCACTTATGGTTTGTAAATGGCACCCAGAATTATGTTGCAGAAAGCACAATTTCACATCATTCTGGGTCCATTTGTGTGAAAACAAGGTCCAATCAGGCTGAAACATTACAGGAAGGTAGAATCTATTGAGTTGTAAGTGATCTGAATGTTTCATGATGATCACACATTCCTATAGGGGGTCAAACCATGTCCCAAAGGTCACCGGGCCTGGTGTCACTTTAAAGAAGTAGTCCAGTTACACCTTTGTGGGCTTATAACTTGGCTTCTGAATGTCCAAGAGAGGTCAGGTTTGTTTTAGTGTAATCAAATAAACAGCCCCTACAACCACAAAAAGGAATGGAGTCATTAGCACTTATCGTTTGTAAATGGCACCCAGAATTATGTTGCACAAAGCACAATTTCACATCATTCTGGGTCCATTTGTGTGAAAACAAGGTCCAATCAGGCTGAAACGTTACAGGAAGGTAGAATCTATTGAGTTGTAAGTGATCTGAATGTTTCATGATGATCGCACATTCCTATAGGGGGTCAAACCATGTCCCAAAGGTCACCGGGCCTGGTGTCACTTTAAAGAAGTAGTCCAGTTACACCTTTGTGGGCTTATAACTTGGCTTTTGAATATCCTAGAGAGGTCAGGTTTGTTTTAGTGTACTCCAATCAACAGCCCCTACAACCACAAAAAGGAATGGAGTCATTAGCACTTATGGTTTTTAAATGAAACCCAGAATTATGTTGCACGAAGCACAATTTCACATCATTCTGGGTTCATTTGTGTGAAAACAAGGTCCAATCAGGCTGAAACGTTACAAGAAGGTAGAATCTATTGAGTTGTAAGTGATCTGAACGTTTCATGATGATAGCACTTTCCTAAGGGGGTCAAACCATGTTCCAAAGGTCACCGGATCTGGTGTCAATTTAAAGAAGTGGTCCAGTTACACATTTGTGGGCTTATAACTTGGCTTCTGAATGTCCTAGAGAGATCAGGTTTGTTTTAGTTTACTCCAATCAACAGCCCCTACAACAACAAAAAGGAATGGAGTCATTAGCACTTATGGTTTGGAAATGGCACCCAGAATTATGTTGCACGAAGCACAATTTCACATCATTCTGGGTCCATTTGTGTGAAAACAAGGTCCAATCAGGCTGAAAAGTTACAAGAAGGTAGAATCTATTGAGTTGTAAGTGATCTGAACGTTTCATGATGATAGCACTTTCCTAAGGGGGTCAAACCATGTCCCAAAGGTCACCGGGCCTGGTGTCACTTTAAAGAAGTAGTCCAGTTACACCTTTGTGGGCTTATAACTTGGCTTCTGGATATCCTAGAGAGGTCAGGTTTGTTTTAGTGTACTCCAATCAACAGCCCCTACAACCACAAAAAGGAATGGAGTCATTAGCACTTATGGTTTGTACATGGCACCCAGAATTATGTTGCGCAAAGCACAATTTCACATCATTCTGGGTCCATTTGTGTGAAAACAAGGTCCAATCAGGCTGAAACGTTACAAGAAGGTAGAATCTATTGAGTTGTAAGTTATCTGAACGTTTCATGATGATCGCACATTCCTATAGGGGGTCAAACCTTGTCCCAAAGGTCACCGGTCCTGGTGTCACTTTAAAGAAGTAGTCCAGTTACACCTTTGTGGGCTTATAACTTGGCTTTTGAATATCCTAGAGAGGTCAGGTTTGTTTTAGTGTACTCCAATCAACAGCCCCTACAACCACAAAAAGGAATGGAGTCATTATCACTTATGGTTTTTAAATGGCACCCAGAATTATGTTGCACGAAGCACACTTACACATCATTCTGGGTTCATTTTTGTGAAAACAAGGTCCAATCAGGCTGAAACGTTACAAGAAGGTAGAATTTATTGAGTTGTAAGTGATCTGAACGTTTCATGATGATCGCACATTCCTATAGGGGGTCAAACCATGTCCCAAAAGTCACCGGGCCTGGTTTCACTTTAAAGAAGTAGTCCAGTTACACCTTTGTGGGCTTATAACTTGGCTTCTGAATATCCTAGAGAGGTCAGGTTTGTTTTAGAGTACTCCAATTAACAGCCCCCAATACCCCAAAAAGGAATGGAGTCATTAGCACTTATGGTTTTTAAATGGCACCCAGAGTTATGTTGCACGAAGCACAATTTCACATCATTCTGGGTTCATTTGTGTGAAAACAAGGTCCAATCAGGCTGAAACGTTACAAGAAGGTAGAATCTAATGAGTTGTAAGTCATCTGAACGTTTCATGATGATAGCACTTTCCTAAGGGGGTCAAACTATGTTCCAAAGGTCACCGGATCTGGTGTCAATTTAAAGAAGTGGTCCAGTTACACATTTGTGGGCTTATAACTTGGCTTCTGAATGTCCTAGAGAGATCAGGTTTGTTTTAGTGTACTCCAATCAACAGCCCCTACAACCACAAAAAGGAATGGAGTTATTAGCACTTATGGTTTGGAAATGGCACCCAGAATTATGTTGCACGAAGCACAATTTCACATCATTCTGGGTCCATTTATGTGAAAACAAGGTCCAATCAGGCTGAAAAGTTACAAGAAGGTAGAATCTATTGAGTTGTAAGTGATCTGAACGTTTCATGATGATAGCACTTTCCTAAGGGGGTCAAACCATGTCCCAAAGGTCACCGGGCCTGGTGTCACTTTAAAGAAGTAGTCCAGTTACACCTTTGTGGGCTTATAACTTGGCTTCTGAATATCCTAGAGAGGTCAGGTTTGTTTTAGTGTACTCCAATCAACAGCCCCTACAACCACAAAAAGGAATGGAGTCATTAGCACTTATGGTTTGTAAATGGCACCCAGAATTATGTTGCACAAAGCACAATTTCACATCATTCTGGGTCCATTTGTGTGAAAACAAGGTCCAATCAGGCTGAAACGTTACAAGAAGGTAGAATCTATTGAGTTGTAAGTGATCTGAACGTTTCATGATGATCACACATTCCTATAGGGGGTCAAACCATGTCCCAAAGGTCACCGGGCCTGGTGTCACTTTAAAGAAGTAGTCCAGTTACACCTTTTTGGGCTTATAACTTGGCTTCTGAATGTCCTAGAGAGGTCAGGTTTGTTTTAGTGTACTCCAATCAACAGCCCCTACAACCACAAAAAGGAATGGAGTCATTAGCACTTATGGTTTGTAAATGGCACCCAGAATTATGTTGCACAAAGCACAACTTCACATCATTCTGGGTCCATTTGTGTGAAAACAAGGTCCAATCAGGCTGAAACGTTACAGGAAGGTAGAATCTATTGAGTTGTAAGTGATCTGAACGTTTCATGATGATAGCACTTTCCTAAGGGGGTCAAACCATGTCCCAAAGGTCACCGGGCCTGGTGTCACTTTAAAGAAGTAGTCCAGTTACACCTTTGTGGGCTTATAACTTGGCTTCTGAATATCCTAGAGAGGTCGGGTTTGTTTTAGAGTACTCCAATTAACAGCCCCCATTACCCCAAAAAGGAATGGAGTCATTAGCACTTATGGTTTTTAAATGGCACCCAGAATTATGTTGCACGAAGCACAATTTCACATCATTCTGGGTTCATTTGTGTGAAAATAAGGTCCAATCAGGCTGAAACGTTACAGGAAGGTAGAATCTATTGAGTTGTAAGTGATCTGAACATTTCATGATGATAGCACTTTTCTAAGGGGGTCAAACCTCGTCCCAGAGGTCACCGGATCTGGTGTCAATTTAAAGAAGTGGTCCAGTTACACATTTGTGGGCTTATAACTTGGCTTCTGAATGTCCTAGAGAGATCAGGTTTGTTTTAGTGTACTCCAATCAACAGCCCCTACAACCACAAAAAGGAATGGAGTCATTAGCACTTATGGTTTTTAAATGAAACCCAGAATTATGTTGCACGAAGCACAATTTCACATCATTCTGGGTTCATTTGTGTGAAAACAAGGTCCAATCAGGCTGAAACGTTACAAGAAGGTAGAATCTATTGAGTTGTAAGTGATCTGAACGTTTCATGATGATAGCACTTTCCTAAGGGGGTCAAACCATGTTCCAAAGGTCACCGGATCTGGTGTCAATTTAAAGAAGTGGTCCAGTTACACATTTGTGGGCTTATAACTTGGCTTCTGAATGTCCTAGAGAGATCAGGTTTGTTTTAGTGTACTCCAATCAACAGCCCCTACAACAACAAAAAGGAATGGAGTCATTAGCACTTATGGTTTGGAAATGGCACCCAGAATTATGTTGCACGAAGCACAATTTCACATCATTCTGGGTCCATTTGTGTGAAAACAAGGTCCAATCAGGCTGAAAAGTTACAAGAAGGTAGAATCTATTGAGTTGTAAGTGATCTGAACGTTTCATGATGATAGCACTTTCCTAAGGGGGTCAAACCATGTCCCAAAGGTCACCGGGCCTGGTGTCACTTTAAAGAAGTAGTCCAGTTACACCTTTGTGGGCTTATAACTTGGCTTCTGGATATCCTAGAGAGGTCAGGTTTGTTTTAGTGTACTCCAATCAACAGCCCCTACAACCACAAAAAGGAATGGAGTCATTAGCACTTATGGTTTGTAAATGGCACCCAGAATTATGTTGCGCAAAGCACAATTTCACATCATTCTGGGTCCATTTGTGTGAAAACAAGGTCCAATCAGGCTGAAACGTTACAAGAAGGTAGAATCTATTGAGTTGTAAGTTATCTGAACGTTTCATGATGATCGCACATTCCTATAGGGGGTCAAACCTTGTCCCAAAGGTCACCGGTCCTGGTGTCACTTTAAAGAAGTAGTCCAGTTACACCTTTGTGGGCTTATAACTTGGCTTTTGAATATCCTAGAGAGGTCAGGTTTGTTTTAGTGTACTCCAATCAACAGCCCCTACAACCACAAAAAGGAATGGAGTCATTATCACTTATGGTTTTTAAATGGCACCCAGAATTATGTTGCACGAAGCACACTTACACATCATTCTGGGTTCATTTTTGTGAAAACAAGGTCAGATCAGGCTGAAACGTTACAAGAAGGTAGAATTTATTGAGTTGTAAGTGATCTGAACGTTTCATGATGATCGCACATTCCTATAGGGGGTCAAACCATGTCCCAAAAGTCACCGGGCCTGGTGTCACTTTAAAGAAGTAGTCCAGTTACACCTTTGTGGGCTTATAACTTGGCTTCTGAATATCCTAGAGAGGTCAGGTTTGTTTTAGAGTACTCCAATTAACAGCCCCCAATACCCCAAAAAGGAATGGAGTCATTAGCACTTATGGTTTTTAAATGGCACCCAGAGTTATGTTGCACGAAGCACAATTTCACATCATTCTGGGTTCATTTGTGTGAAAACAAGGTCCAATCAGGCTGAAACGTTACAAGAAGGTAGAATCTAATGAGTTGTAAGTCATCTGAACGTTTCATGATGATAGCACTTTCCTAAGGGGGTCAAACTATGTTCCAAAGGTCACCGGATCTGGTGTCAATTTAAAGAAGTGGTCCAGTTACACATTTGTGGGCTTATAACTTGGCTTCTGAATGTCCTAGAGAGATCAGGTTTGTTTTAGTGTACTCCAATCAACAGCCCCTACAACCACAAAAAGGAATGGAGTTATTAGCACTTATGGTTTGGAAATGGCACCCAGAATTATGTTGCACGAAGCACAATTTCACATCATTCTGGGTCCATTTGTGTGAAAACAAGGTCCAATCAGGCTGAAAAGTTACAAGAAGGTAGAATCTATTGAGTTGTAAGTGATCTGAACGTTTCATGATGATAGCACTTTCCTAAGGGGGTCAAACCATGTCCCAAAGGTCACCGGGCCTGGTGTCACTTTAAAGAAGTAGTCCAGTTACACCTTTGTGGGCTTATAACTTGGCTTCTGAATATCCTAGAGAGGTCAGGTTTGTTTTAGTGTACTCCAATCAACAGCCCCTACAACCACAAAAAGGAATGGAGTCATTAGCACTTATGGTTTGTAAATGGCACCCAGAATTATGTTGCACAAAGCACAATTTCACATCATTCTGGGTCCATTTGTGTGAAAACAAGGTCCAATCAGGCTGAAACGTTACAAGAAGGTAGAATCTATTGAGTTGTAAGTGATCTGAACGTTTCATGATGATCACACATTCCTATAGGGGGTCAAACCATGTCCCAAAGGTCACTGGGCCTGGTGTCACTTTAAAGAAGTAGTCCAGTTACACCTTTTTGGGCTTATAACTTGGCTTCTGAATGCCCTAGAGAGGTCAGGTTTGTTTTAGTGTACTCCAATCAACAGCCCCTACAACCACAAAAAGGAATGGAGTCATTAGCACTTATGGTTTGTAAATGGCACCCAGAATTATGTTGCACAAAGCACAACTTCACATCATTCTGGGTCCATTTGTGTGAAAACAAGGTCCAATCAGGCTGAAACGTTACAGGAAGGTAGAATCTATTGAGTTGTAAGTGATCTGAACGTTTCATGATGATAGCACTTTCCTAAGGGGGTCAAACCATGTCCCAAAGGTCACCGGGCCTGGTGTCACTTTAAAGAAGTAGTCCAGTTACACCTTTGTGGGCTTATAACTTGGCTTCTGAATATCCTAGAGAGGTCGGGTTTGTTTTAGAGTACTCCAATTAACAGCCCCCATTACCCCAAAAAGGAATGGAGTCATTAGCACTTATGGTTTTTAAATGGCACCCAGAATTATGTTGCACGAAGCACAATTTCACATCATTCTGGGTTCATTTGTGTGAAAATAAGGTCCAATCAGGCTGAAACGTTACAGGAAGGTAGAATCTATTGAGTTGTAAGTGATCTGAACATTTCATGATGATAGCACTTTTCTAAGGGGGTCAAACCTCGTCCCAGAGGTCACCGGATCTGGTGTCAATTTAAAGAAGTAGTCCAGTTACACATTTGTGGGCTTATAACTTGGCTTCTGAATGTCCTAGAGAGATCAGGTTTGTTTTAGTGTACTCCAATAAACAGCACCTACAACCACAAAAAGGAATGGAGTCATTAGCACTTATGGTTTTTAAATGGCACCCAGAATTATGTTGCACGAAGCACAATTTCACATCATTCTGGGTTCATTTGTGTGAAAACAAGGTCCAATCAGGCTTAAACATTACAGAAAGGTAGAATCTATTGAGTTGTAAGTGATCTGAACGTTTCATGATGATAGCACTTTCCTAAGGGGGTCAAACCATGTCCCAAAGGTCACCGGATCTGGTGTCAATTTAAAGAAGTAGTCCAGTTACACATTTGTGGGCTTATAACTTGGCTTCTGAATGTCCTAGAGAGATCAGGGTTGTTTTAGTGTACTCCAATGAACAGCCCCTACAACCACAAAAAGGAATGGAGTCATTAGCACTTATGGTTTGTAAATGGCACCCAGAATTATGTTGCACGAAGCACAATTTCACATCATTCTGGGTTCATTTGTGTGAAAACAAGGTCCAATCAGGCTGAAACGTTACAAGAAGGTAGAATCTATTGAGTTGTAAGTGATCTGAACGTTTCATGATGATCGCACATTCCTATAGGGGGTCAAACCATGTCCCAAAGGTCACCGGGCCTGGTGTCACTTTAAAGAAGTAGTCCAGTTACACATTTGTGAGCTTATAACTTGGCTTCTGAATGTCCTAGAGAGGTCAGGTTTGTTTTAGAGTACTCCAATTAACAGCCCCCATTACCCCAAAAAGGAATGGAGTCATTAGCACTTATGGTTTTTAAATGGCACCCAGAATTATGTTGCACGAAGCACAATTTCACATCATTCTGGGTTCATTTGTGTGAAAACAAGGTCCAATCAGGCTGAAACGTTACAGGAAGGTAGAATCTATTGAGTTGTAAGTGATCTGAACGTTTCATGATGATAGCACTTTCCTAAGGGGGTCAAACCATGTCCCAGAGGTCACCGGATCTGGTGTCAATTTAAAGAAGTAGTCCAGTTACACATTTGTGGGCTTATAACTTGGCTTCTGAATGTCCTAGAGAGATCAGGTTTGTTTTAGTGTACTCCAATCAACAGCCCCTACAACCACAAAAAGGAATGGAGTCATTAGCACTTATGGTTTTTAAATGGCACCCAGAATTATTTTGCACGAAGCACAATTTCACATCATTCTGGGTTCATTTGTGTGAAAACAAGGTCCAATCAGGCTGAAACGTTACAGGAAGGTAGAATCTATTGAGTTGTAAGTGATCTGGACGTTTCATGATGATAGCACTTTCCTAAGGGGGTCAAACCATGTCCCAAAGGTCACCGGATCTGGTGTCAATTTAAAGTAGTCCAGTTACACATTTGTGGGCTTATAACTTGGCTTCTGAATGTCCTAGAGGGATCAGGTTTGTTTTAATGTACTCCAATCAACAGCCCCTACAACGACTGTTAGGTAATTTGATTTTATCCCATATTACCTTAAAGGACGACACACCCTTTGATAGAGAGAGAGAGTAAATTGATTATTTGTAATGTCCATGTGTGTAGCTCAACCAGGCCCCATTCTGCTTCAGCCTCAAAGCTTTGTCCTCACCTGCTCTGTATACCTGCATTCTGCAATTATCTGGTAGATAATACTTAACCTCCATAACCCTGGAACCTGAAATAAACCCACATGACAACAAGGAAGACATTTTACCCTGAGTCTCCAAATCCATGGAGAGTTAACGCAGAGAAACCTCCTCCGAGGCTTCCCCCACGTCACTCCCCTGTGCTCCCAGTTCTTCAGGGGCTTTATTCACCAAATGGATGGGGGGAGAAGGCGGACCTTCTCAAGTTACAGAGTTCTCTCAATTAACATCTTTGCTCAACCTTTTTATGAACATACCAACACAGAGATTCATGATGTGTAATGGGCATCTTTTAGGTCTCAAAAAGGTACATTTATAAAAATACCCAACATTCCCTCCTGATGTGACTTTTTGAGCAATAAAAGATTAAACCAATAAAACAACATTAACATGAAATTAGGAAACACCTAACCTGGAATTTGAAATGACCAATTAATCAATCAGATTTTAGTTCAACATTAAACCAGACATCAAACCCAATTTTATCCTGTATTTCTAGCTTCATTAACTTATCCCCCCTGAATGCTACCTTTGAGCAATGATTATCCTGTCAACAAAACCCAGAGCAAGAGTTAAAACCTGGAATTAGGAATGAATAATCAAGACACCAAAACCTACATAATAATCTTGAATTCCTAGCTTTATTAAAGTAACCCATATCATTTGTTATCAAACACTTGTGGATCTTCTGCTCCACATCCGTCGTTACCTCCTGTGCGGCAATCGATCGCTTGTAGGACTGAACAGGTGTCACAGGTTTTGAGTTTTCTGTGGCTGGCTGACCTGTTCTGGTTCCCTCCTGAAGTTTGACCTCTGCACCTCATCTCCAGTTCATGTGTGATATCTCGGTCACAGACTGTGCTCTCAGCTTTGTGTCGTCCCGCTGACGTGTCGACGCAGGTCACTTCCTGAGAGAGCTGACTGCCCCACAGCGGGTTTTGTGGTTTTACATCAGCTCACAGGTTGGTACCGGTTTGGGCTAACTGATCCACTTGGTTTGTGGTTTAACATTAGCTCAGCCGGTGACGGTGGTTTGTGTCACTTCCGTCTTGGACTGCAAGTCAGCAGTTTAGCCATGTCTTTCGTGCTTCCTCCATCTTGGATTGTAGGCTCCACTTCCTTCTGAACACACCTACAAGTCACAAACGCTTCAAAGACC
This sequence comes from Nothobranchius furzeri, assembly GCF_043380555.1. NCBI lineage: Eukaryota > Metazoa > Chordata > Actinopteri > Cyprinodontiformes > Nothobranchiidae > Nothobranchius > Nothobranchius furzeri. Next base: position 19,546,094 of record NC_091749.1, read on the forward strand.
CACAGCAGGATGCCACAGACACAGACCAATTTGCATTCAGTTAGATATGCGTTCAACTTCCACAGCTGCTTGCCCAAAGGAACTCAGATCCTCTGAAGTCTTCTCCTGAGTCTGCCATTCCTGCATTCGGAGAGTATCAGGACAGGACATAGCAAACCATCTTGTGTTGCAATCACAATACCTTCCTGGTTGTGGAGGGTCAATGGGGCACAAAGTGTCTTGTATCCGATCTGTGTCCTTTGATGTTGTCTGCAGTAACCAATGCAGCCAGCCACTGATCTTTATCACCTGTTAATCGAGTTGCCATCATCACATCACAGCAGGACACAAATCAAGGAGTCTCCCAGCCTGTCTTTGCATAGGGAACAATTTGCATTTAGGAAATCAGTGTACCCAAAAGTTGTGCTGCCTAATTGTTTAAATTACTAAACATTGATGTCTGGTTTAGCATGAAACTAGTCAGATATGGTCTGTCCTAAATTATCACAAACAAAATAAAACACATCCAAATTCTTTAAAACTAGCTTGTCTCAAAAGGAGTTTATCAGAGATTCTATCACACTAAGGCGGAGTTAACACACTCACGTCACAGAGGCTTCAAAGGGTTTTTCACAAAAGGGTGCCACAAGAGACTTTCAGTCTAGCTTGATTTAGCTGCTTAGGCTCACACATTTGCATTCAGGCAAAAGGCATTCTAATTTAAACGAACTAGCCCGTCTCCACCTTGTAAGGTAATCAAAACTTTATCAGTTACACCACCCCCTCCTGTGGAGGTAGGCGTCTCACTCATCTACAGGATCTAAGTTAATCAAAAGGAAGTTACTCAGACTTATTAAACCTTATAACCCAAACAGAAAATAAATGATGGTAATAGCTTAAATGTTGAAATAGTTACAAAACAGCCTTACTGTTGAGTAAAATAAAATACTACGATTAGCATTATGGTCTGCAGGGGCTGAGTTGATGTTTACATTTCAAACAAGATTTGCATAGAAATAGCATACAGGAAAAATCTAGCACCGTGTTGATTCAATCATGTTATTACATTAAATCTATCAATGGTCGATAAGACACATTTAACGGGAAGTTTTTACGGTTCATAAAAAATCTAAACACCCTCCTGTAAAGCCAGTCTTATGGCAGGAACACCAAGTTTAACATGATTTAGTCATATGATAAAATGCTGAGATAAAAAACTGTTACTGCATAGTGTAGAATTCTATTTACCTAAGAACATAACCCACTAAAGTAAAACTGCATAATCTAAACAATAATACCGAACATGGTAACACTAGCTTACATCTATCAGATTAGAAAATTTAAACAATAGGTCTCATAAAATCAGAATGTTCAAATTAAACCACGTACACCAGGCTGAAATATTTAGTTTGGGGCTGTTTAAACTATCTATCTAAAGTTTGCATTCCAGTAAAGGAACAGCCTACCACTTGTGAAATAGAGACCATCTTGAGTCAAAGTTGTATTTTTAATCTTGGTTCATGAGCAAAAGGTATCTTCGGATCCAGAGTAGCTGCTGCACAGCTAATCTACCAGAGCTATCAGAAAAGAGTCTGTCATTTTAAAATGGCATAAGCTAGTTATAAGGTTATGTGCCTCTTAAAACACAAAATCATGAATTTTCCCTTCTAATTCTGTAATTTGGGGTCAAATCTATCAATAAAAGAATAGGGGAACTACTTAGGTCTAACTACATGATCTTTTAGAAAGAGTATTTATTTATTTTAATGAAATAATAAAATGCCTGTAGACCAGAATATCTAATTTAATTTGAGGCAATCGCGTGAATCATCTCCATCATATTTGGGCAACCAAGCAGAAGGAGTTAGAGGATGGATGTCTTTATCCCGGCTTAACTGTATTTCCTTAACATTCTATCTACGTAAGTCATTTTGTTTACTAGTTTATTACGAGTTATCATGCAGATAAAAGCAATGACTTTTTCAGATAGTATTTAGCTAATCATCACACCTCAAACATTTCTTTAAAACTTCCTTTTTGCCTTCTCTCTTTTCCTCAACCATTTCTTTAAACTGTCTATTTGCCTTCTCTGTTTCTTCAACCATTTCTTTAATTCTGTCTTTTCTCCATCTGTCTGCTTTTTTCCTTAACCTTCTCTGCTAACCTCTCATTTCTTCCTAACCAAACCATCAAACATTTAGTGGCCTGCAGCCTTATCAAAACCATCCCCCATAACACTTCGTTGTCTCTTCATACACCCCCTCAAACCTTCACCCCTCCTTTCCTTTCTTCTATTTCTCCAGCATCTCTTAGGAAACACATACACACACACACACCTGAGCCTTCTGACCCACACTTACACATCACAGGATGTTAGTGTTATTCATACATGTACAGAATAAAGAACAAGACAACACAGAACAAAACAGAAACATAGAACATAGACTATCTAGAATCTGCAGGTTTCACACAGAACAAACTAGGCTCAAAGCCTCAGTCACACACAGTATCATGCATTCGGACCTTCCACCAATTCAAAGATCTCGGCACATTCAGGCTTCAGAACTTCGGCCCAAAACTTCTCTCTCACACACACACACACACACACACAGAAACGGACCTGCAGGCTTTCACTCACACACATTCAGAACTTGGACACAACCCCCCCAGATCAGACCAGATCCGGTTAGGCCCAAAAACCTTTACTCATACACAGACGGAGCAAAACTCTGTCAGAAATTAACATGCCAGTCCTCAGCGTCAACTTTCAACAATACACAACACGGAAACCGGCAAGTCCACCCACAAAAATGGAACGCAGCCCCATGGCACCAGAAAAATCACAACACAAATAACACAGACCGGGAATTTTAGACCGATTTAAGATCTTTTAAGCCAATCAAATTTTGTGTACCTTGTTGCACCATAAAATATTTAAACAATTCCCTGCGGCAGTGTGATTTCAGCATCAAACCACTCCAATCGACACCAGCACTTACATGCTGCGTGTATTAACCATCCGCGGCTGCTTTAATGCAGCGCTGGTTTAGCAACAGTTTTAGGTGCACCTGAACATTCACCTGTAATTACTACCCACAGCTCTGCGGGACGCCCTGTGCACGCAGACACAAGACTTATTAAAACCTCCTCTTCAAGGCAGGAATACAGCCCGGTTCACGTTTCAATGCAACCCCACGGTTTACATGTGCAACCCCTAGCTGGACACAAAAACGTCTTTTTGTGCGTGAATGTCAGTCACCACCATCAATCTTAAATCACACTGCCAACGGTTAAAAACAAAAAGTGCAATTAATTTTTACTCACCCAGTGTGCTATTCAGCTGCCAGACTGCGAAGCGAACTCCCACCGGAACTCTGCTCTCCAGAGCTCACCAGAGCTGATCCACAGTCTCCCCTTACCAGAAACAGACTCAAACCAATTTTAGCCAAAACAATCTCACACGTCTTTTTCCGGTCATCAACTTTCTCATACACTCAAGAGGTTCACACACACACACGGCCGCAACTGGCCCTCCTCAATCAACTCAAACCACACTGCCAGTGGTTAAAGAAACAGACACAAATTACTGAATTAGCTTAATGAATTAATGAATTAACTACTCTCCGTGGTAATTTCGTCCTGAGTTCGGGAAGGCGAGAGCTTGAATGGGAATCTGCCTGCAAGGCTAAAAAGCCGGCCGGTGAAACAATTTTAGTTCCCCGGGCTTTGATGAGGTAAGTGGCGCCTGTACGGCTCCCCGAAGCCAGCTTCCCGTCGACGGCTCTGCCTTGCCCGCATTCTCCACCACTTGTTAGGTAATTTGATTTTATCCCATATTACCTTAAAGGACGACACACCCTTTGATAGAGAGAGAGAGTAAATTGATTATTTGTAATGTCCATGTGTGTAGCTCAACCAGGCCCCATTCTGCTTCAGCCTCAAAGCTTTATCCTCACCTGCTCTGTATACCTGCATTCTGCAATTATCTGGTAGATAATACTTAACCTCCATAACCCTGGAACCTGAAATAAACCCACATGACAACAAGGAAGACATTTTACCCTGAGTCTCCAAATCCATGGAGAGTTAACGCAGAGAAACCTCCTCCGAGGCTTCCCCCACGTCACTCCCCTGTGCTCCCAGTTCTTCAGGGGCTTTATTCACCAAATGGATGGGGGGAGAAGGCGGACCGTCTCAAGTTACAGAGTTCTCTCAATTAACATCTTTGCTCAACCTTTTTATGAACATACCAACACAGAGATTCATGATGTGTAATGGGCATCTTTTAGGTCTCAAAAAGGTACATTTATAAAAATACCCAACAACGACAAAAAGGAATGGAGTCATTAGCACTTATGGTTTGGAAATGGCACCCAGAATTATGTTGCACGAAGCACAATTTCACATCATTCTGGGTGCATTTGTGTGAAAACAAGGTCCAATCAGGCTAAAACGTTACAAGAAGGTAGAATCTATTGAGTTATAAGTGATCTGAACGTTTCATGATGATAGCACTTTCCTAAGGGGGTCAAACCATGTCCCAAAGGTCACCGGATCTGGTGTCAATTTAAAGAAGTGGTCCAGTTACACATTTGTGGGCTTATAACTTGGCTTCTGAATGTCCTAGAGAGGTCAGGTTTGTTTTAGTGTACTCCAATCAACAGCCCCTACAACCACAAAAAGGAATGGAGTCATTAGCACTTATGGTTTGTAAATGGCACCCAGAATTATGTTGCGCAAAGCACAATTTCACATCATTCTGGGTCCATTTGTGTGAAAACAAGGTCCAATCAGGCTGAAACGTTACAAGAAGGTAGAATCTATTGAGTTGTAAGTTATCTGAACGTTTCATGATGATCGCACATTCCTATAGGGGGTCAAACCTTGTCCCAAAGGTCACCGGTCCTGGTGTCACTTTAAAGAAGTAGTCCAGTTACACCTTTGTGGGCTTATAACTTGGCTTTTGAATATCCTAGAGAGGTCAGGTTTGTTTTAGTGTACTCCAATCAACAGCCCCTACAACCACAAAAAGGAATGGAGTCATTATCACTTATGGTTTTTAAATGGCACCCAGAATTATGTTGCACGAAGCACACTTACACATCATTCTGGGTTCATTTTTGTGAAAACAAGGTCAGATCAGGCTGAAACGTTACAAGAAGGTAGAATTTATTGAGTTGTAAGTGATCTGAACGTTTCATGATGATCGCACATTCCTATAGGGGGTCAAACCATGTCCCAAAAGTCACCGGGCCTGGTGTCACTTTAAAGAAGTAGTCCAGTTACACCTTTGTGGGCTTATAACTTGGCTTCTGAATATCCTAGAGAGGTCAGGTTTGTTTTAGAGTACTCCAATTAACAGCCCCCATTACCCCAAAAAGGAATGGAGTCATTAGCACTTATGGTTTTTAAATGGCACCCAGAGTTATGTTGCACGAAGCACAATTTCACATCATTCTGGGTTCATTTGTGTGAAAACAAGGTCCAATCAGGCTGAAACGTTACAAGAAGGTAGAATCTAATGAGTTGTAAGTCATCTGAACGTTTCATGATGATAGCACTTTCCTAAGGGGGTCAAACTATGTTCCAAAGGTCACCGGGCCTGGTGTCACTTTAAAGAAGTAGTCCAGTTACACATTTGTGGGCTTATAACTTGGCTTCTGAATGTCCTAGAGAGATCAGGTTTGTTTTAATGTACTCCAATCAACAGCCCCTACAACCACAAAAAGGAATGGAGTCATTAGCACTTATGGTTTGGAAATGGCACCCAGAATTATGTTGCACGAAGCACAATTTCACATCATTCTGGGTGCATTTGTGTGAAAACAAGGTCCAATCAGGCTGAAACGTTACAAGAAGGTAGAATCTATTGAGTTATAAGTGATCTGAACGTTTCATGATGATAGCACTTTCCTAAGGGGGTCAAACCATGTCCCAAAGGTCACCGGATCTGGTGTCAATTTAAAGAAGTGGTCCAGTTACACATTTGTGGGCTTATAACTTGGCTTCTGAATGTCCTAGAGAGATCAGGTTTGTTTTAGTGTACTCCAATCAACAGCCCCTACAACCACAAAAAGGAATGGAGTCATTAGCACTTATGGTTTTTAAATGGCACCCAGAATTATGTTGCACGAAGCACAATTTCACATCATTCTGGGTTCATTTGTGTGAAAACAAGGTCCAATCAGGCTGAAACTTTACAGGAAGGTAGAATCTATTGAGTTGTAAGTGATCTGAACGTTTCATGATGATCGCACATTCCTATAGGGGGTCAAACCATGTCCCAAAGGTCACCGGGCCTGGTGTCACTTTAAAGAAGTAGACCAGTTTCACATTTGTGGGCTTATAACTTGGCTTCTGAATGTCCTAGCGAGGTCAGGTTTGTTTTAGTGTACTCCAATCAACAGCCCCTACAACCACAAAAAATAATGGAGTCATTAGCACTTATGGTTTTTAAATGGCACCCAGAGTTATGTTGCACGAAGCACAATTTCACATCATTCTGGGTTCATTTGTGTGAAAACGAGGTCCAATCAGGCTGAAACGTTACAAGAAGGTAGAATCTAATGAGTTGTAAGTCATCTGAACGTTTCATGATGATAGCACTTTCCTAAGGGGGTCAAACTATGTTCCAAAGGTCACCGGGCCTGGTGTCACTTTAAAGAAGTAGTCCAGTTACACCTTTGTGGGCTTATAACTTGGCTTCTGAATATCCTAGAGAGGTCAGGTTTGTTTTAGTGTACTCCAATCAACAGCCCCTACAACCACAAAAAGGAATGGAGTCATTAGCACTTATGGTTTGTAAATGGCACCCAGAATTATGTTGCACAAAGCACAATTTCACATCATTCTGGGTCCATTTGTGTGAAAACAAGGTCCAATCAGGCTGAAACATTACAAGAAGGTAGAATCTATTGAGTTGTAAGTTATCTGAACGTTTCATGATGATCGCACATTCCTATAGGGGGTCAAACCATGTCCCAAAGGTCACCGGTCCTGGTGTCACTTTAAAGAAGTAGTCCAGTTACACCTTTGTGGGCTTATAACTTGTCTTTTGAATATCCTAGAGAGGTCAGGTTTGTTTTAGTGTACTCCAATCAACAGCCCCTACAACCACAAAAAGGAATGGAGTCATTAGGACTTATGGTTTTTAAATGGCACCCAGAATTATGTTGCACGAAGCACACTTACACATCATTCTGGGTTCATTTTTGTGAAAACAAGGTCCAATCAGGCTGAAACGTTACAAGAAGGTAGAATTTATTGAGTTGTAAGTGATCTGAACGTTTCATGATGATCGCACATTTCTATAGGGGGTCAAACCATGTCCCAAAAGTCACCGGGCCTGGTGTCACTTTAAAGAAGTAGTCCAGTTACACCTTTGTGGGCTTATAACTTGGCTTCTGAATATCCTAGAGAGGTCAGGTTTGTTTTAGAGTACTCCAATTAACAGCCCGCATTACCCCAAAAAGGAATGGAGTCATTAGCACTTATGGTTTTTAAATGGCACCCAGAGTTATGTTGCATGAAGCACAATTTCACATCATTCTGGGTTCATTTGTGTGAAAACAAGGTCCAATCAGGCTGAAACGTTACATGAAGGTAGAATCTATTGAGTTGTAAGTGATCTGAACGTTTCATGATGATAGCACTTTCCTAAGGGGGTCAAACCATGTCCCAGAGGTCACCAGATCTGGTGTCAATTTAAAGAAGTAGTCCAGTTACAAATTTGTGGGCTTATAACTTGGCTTCTGAATGTCCTAGAGAGATCAGGTTTGTTTTAGTGTACTCCAATCAACAGCCCCTAAAACCACAAAAAGGAATGGAGTCATTAGTACTTATGGTTTTTAAATGGCACCCAGAATTATGTTGCACGAAGCACAATTTCACATCATTCTGGGTTCATTTGTGTGAAAACAAGGTCCAATCAGGCTGAAACATTACAGGAAGGTAGAATCTATTGAGTTGTAAGTGATGTGAAAGTTTCATGATGATAGCACTTTCCAAAGGGGGTCAAACCATGTCCCAAAGGCCACCGGATCTGGTGTCAATTTAAAGAAGTGGTCCAGTTACACATTTGTGGGCTTATAACTTGGCTTCTGAATGTCCTAGAGAGATCAGGTTTGTTTTAGTGTACTCCAATCAACAGCCCCTGCAACCACAAAAACGAATGGAGTCATTAGCACTTATGGTTTGGAAATGGCACCCAGAATTATGTTGCACAAAGCACAATTTCACATCATTCTGGGTTCATTTGTGTGAAAACAAGGTCCAATCAGGCTGAAACGTTACAGGAAGGTAGAATCTATTGAGTTGTAAGTGATCTGAACGTTTTATGATGATAGCACTTTCCTAAGGGGGTCAAACCATGTCCCAAAGGTCACCGGATCTGGTGTCAATTTAAAGAAGTGGTCCAGTTACACATTTGTGGGCCTATAACTTGGCTTCTGAATGTCCTAGAGAGATCAGGTTTGTTTTAGAGTACTCCAATCAACAGCCCCTACAACCACAAAAAGGAATGGAGTCATTAGAACTTATGGTTTGTAAATGGCACCCAGAATTATGTTGCACGAAGCACAATTTCACATCATTCTGGGTCCATTTGTGTGAAAACAAGGTCCAATCAGGCTGAAACGTTACAAGAAGGTAGAATCTATTGAGTTGTAAGTGATCTGAACGTTTCATGATGATCACACATTCCTATAGGGGGTCAAACCATGTCCCAAAGGTCACCGGGCCTGGTGTCACTTTAAAGAAGTAGTCCAGTTACACCTTTTTGGGCTTATAACTTGGCTTCTGAATGTCCTAGAGAGGTCAGGTTTGTTTTAGTGTACTCCAATCAACAGCCCCTACAACCACAAAAAGGAATGGAGTCATTAGCACTTATGGTTTTTAAATGGCACCCAGAATTATGTTGCACGAAGCACAATTTCACATCATTCTGGGTTCATTTGTGTGAAAATAAGGTCCAATCAGGCTGAAACTTTACAGGAAGGTAGAATCTATTCAGTTGTAAGTGATCTGAACATTTCATGATGATAGCACTTTCCTAAGGGGGTCAAACCTCGTCCCAGAGGTCACCGGATCTGGTGTCAATTTAAAGAAGTAGTCCAGTTACACATTTGTGGGCTTATAACTTGGCTTCTGAATGTCCTAGAGAGATCAGGTTTGTTTTAGTGTACTCCAATCAACAGCACCTACAACCACAAAAAGGAATGGAGTCATTAGCACTTATGGTTTTTAAATGGCACCCAGAATTATGTTGCACGAAGCACAATTTCACATCATTCTGGGTTCATTTGTGTGAAAACAAGGTCCAATCAGGCTTAAACATTACAGAAAGGTAGAATCTATTGAGTTGTAAGTGATCTGAACGTTTCATGATGATAGCACTTTCCTAAGGGGGTCAAACCATGTCCCAAAGGTCACCGGATCTGGTGTCAATTTAAAGAAGTAGTCCAGTTACACATTTGTGGGCTTATAACTTGGCTTCTGAATGTCCTAGAGAGATCAGGGTTGTTTTAGTGTACTCCAATGAACAGCCCCTACAACCACAAAAAGGAATCGAGTCATTAGCACTTATGGTTTGTAAATGGCACCCAGAATTATGTTGCACGAAGCACAATTTCACATCATTCTGGGTTCATTTGTGTGAAAACAAGGTCCAATCAGGCTGAAACGTTACAAGAAGGTAGAATCTATTGAGTTGTAAGTGATCTGAACGTTTCATGATGATCACACTTTCCTATAGGGGGTCAAACCATGTCCCAAAGGTCACCGGGCCTGGTGTCACTTTAAAGAAGTAGTCCAGTTACACATTTGTGAGCTTATAACTTGGCTTCTGAATGTCCTAGAGAGGTCAGGTTTGTTTTAGAGTACTCCAATTAACCGCCCCCATTACCCCAAAAAGGAATGGAGTCATTAGCACTTATGGTTTTTAAATGGCACCCAGAATTATGTTGCACGAAGCACAATTTCACATCATTCTGGGTTCATTTGTGTGAAAACAAGGTCCAATCAGGCTGAAACGTTACAGGAAGGTAGAATCTATTGAGTTGTAAGTGATCTGAACGTTTCATGATGATAGCACTTTCCTAAGGGGGTCAAACCATGTCCCAGAGGTCACCGGATCTGGTGTCAATTTAAAGAAGTAGTCCAGTTACACATTTGTGGGCTTATAACTTGGCTTCTGAATGTCCTAGAGAGATCAGGTTTGTTTTAGTGTACTCCAATCAACAGCCCCTACAACCACAAAAAGGAATGGAGTCATTAGCACTTATGGTTTTTAAATGGCACCCAGAATTATTTTGCACGAAGCACAATTTCACATCATTCTGGGTTCATTTGTGTGAAAACAAGGTCCAATCAGGCTGAAACGTTACAGGAAGGTAGAATCTATTGAGTTGTAAGTGATCTGGACGTTTCATGATGATAGCACTTTCCTAAGGGGGTCAAACCATGTCCCAAAGGTCACCGGATCTGGTGTCAATTTAAAGTAGTCCAGTTACACATTTGTGGGCTTATAACTTGGCTTCTGAATGTCCTAGAGAGATCAGGTTTGTTTTAATGTACTCCAATCAACAGCCCCTACAACGACAAAAAGGAATGGAGTCATTAGCACTTATGGTTTGGAAATGGCACCCAGAATTATGTTGCACGAAGCACAATTTCACATCATTCTGGATGCATTTGTGTGAAAACAAGGTCCAATCAGGCTAAAACGTTACAAGAAGGTAGAATCTATTGAGTTATAAGTGATCTGAACGTTTCATGATGATAGCACTTTCCTAAGGGGGTCAAACCATGTCCCAAAGGTCACCGGATCTGGTGTCAATTTAAAGAAGTGGTCCAGTTACACATTTGTGGGCTTATAACTTGGCTTCTGAATGTCCTAGAGAGGTCAGGTTTGTTTTAGTGTACTCCAATCAACAGCCACTCCAACCACAAAAAAGAATGGAGTCATTAGCACTTATGGTTTGTAAGTGGCACCCAGAATTATGTTGCACGAAGCACAATTTCACATCATTCTGGGTCCATTTGTGTGAAAACAAGGTCCAATCAGGCTGAAACGTTACAGGAAGGTAGAATCTATTGAGTTGTAAGTGATCTGAACGTTTCATGATGATAGCACTTTCCTAAGGGGGTCAAACCATGTCCCAAAGGTCACCGGATCTGGTGTCAATTTAAAGAAGTGGTCCAGTTACACATTTGTGGGCTTATAACTTGGCTTCTGAATGTCCTAGAGAGGTCAGGTTTGTTTTAGTGTACTCCAATCAACAGCCACTACAACCACAAAAAAGAATGGAGTCATTAGCACTTATGGTTTGTAAATGGCACCCAGAATTATGTTGCACGAAGCACAATTTCACATCATTCTGGGTCCATTTGTGTGAAAACAAGGTCCAATCAGGCTGAAACGTTACAGGAAGGTAGAATCTATTGAGTTGTAAGTGATCTGAACGTTTCATGATGATAGCACTTTCCTAAGGGGGTCAAACCATGTCCCAAAGGTCACCGGATCTGGTGTCAATTTAAAGAAGTAGTCCAGTTACACATTTGTGGGCTTATAACTTGGCTTCTGAATGTCCTAGAGAGATCAGGGTTGTTTTAGTGTACTCCAATCAACAGCCCCTACAACCACAAAAAGGAATGGAGTCATTAGCACTTATGGTTTGTAAATGGCACCCAGAATTATGTTGCACGAAGCACAATTTCACATCATTCTGGGTTCATTTGTGTGAAAACAAGGTCCAATCAGGCTGAAACGTTACAAGAATGTAGAATCTATTGAGTTGTAAGTGATCTGAACGTTTCATGATGATCGCACATTCGTAGAGGGGGTCAAAGCATGTCCCAAAGGTCACCGGGCCTGGTGTCACTTTAAAGAAGTAGTCCAGTTACACATTTGTGGGCTTATAACTTGGCTTCTGAATGTCCTAGAGAGATCAGGTTTGTTTTAGTGTACTCCAATCAACAGCCCCTACAACCACAAAAAGGAATGGAGTCATTAGCACTTATGGTTTGTAAGTGGCACCCAGAATTATGTTGCACGAAGCACAATTTCACGTCATTCTGGGTTCATTTGTGTGAAAACAAGGTCCAATCAGGCTGAAACGTTACAGGAAGGTAGAATCTATTGAGTTGTAAGTGATCTGAACGTTTCATGATGATAGCACTTTCCTAAGGGGGTCAAACCATGTCCCAAAGGTCACCGGATCTGGTGTCAATTTAAAGAAGTGGTCCAGTTACACATTTGTGGGCTTATAACTTGGCTTCTGAATGTCCTAGAGAGATCAGGTTTGTTTTAGTGTACTCTAATCAACAGCCCCTACAACCACAAAAAGGAATGGAGTCATTAGCACTTATGGTTTGGAAATGGCACCCAGAATTATGTTGCACGAAGCACAATTTCACATCATTCTGGGTCCATTTGTGTGAAAACAAGGTCCAGTCAGGCTGAAACGTTACAAGAAGGTAGAATCTATTGAGTTGTAAGTGATTTGAACGTTTCATGATGATCGCACTTTCCTAAGGGGGTCAAACCATGTCCCAAAGGTCACCGGGCCTGGTGTCACTTTAAAGAAGTAGTCCAGTTACACCTTTGTGGGCTTATAACTTGGCTTCTGAATATCCTAGAGAGGTCAGGTTTGTTTTAGAGTACTCCAATTAACAGCCCCCATTCCCCAAAAAGGAATGGAGTCATTAGCACTTATGGTTTTTAAATGGCACCCGGAATTATATTGCACGAAGCACAATTTCACATCATTCTGGGTTCATTTGTGTGAAAACAAGGTCCAATCAGGCTGAAACGTTACAGGAAGGTAGAATCTATTGAGTTGTAAGTGATCTGAACATTTCATGATGATAGCTCTTTCCTAAGGGGGTCAAACCATGTCCCAGATGTCACCGGATCTGGTGTCAATTTAAAGAAGTTGTCCAGTTACACATTTGTGGGCTTATAACTTGGCTTCTGAATGTCCTAGAGAGATCAGGTTTGTTTTAGTGTACTCCAATCAACAGCCCCTACAACCACAAAAAGGAATGGAGTCATTAGCACTTATGGTTTGGAAATGGCACCCAGAATTATGTTGCTCGAAGCACAATTTCACATCATTCTGGGTGCATTTGTGTGAAAACAAGGTCCAATCAGGCTGAAACGTTACAGGAAGGTAGAATCTATTGAGTTGTAAGTGATCTGAACGTTTCATGATGATAGCACTTTCCTAAGTGGGTCAAACCATGTCCCAAAGGTCACCGGATCTGGTGTCAATTTAAAGAAGTGGTCCAGTTACACATTTGTGGGCTTATAACTTGGCTTCTGAATGTCCTAGAGAGGTTAGGTTTGTTTTAGTGTACTCCAATCAACAGCCCCTACAACCACAAAAAGGAATGGAGTCATTAGCACTTATGGTTTGGAAAGGGCACCCAGAATTATGTTGCACGAAGCACAATTTCACATCATTCTGGGTCCATTTGTGTGAAAACAAGGTCCAATCAGGCTGAAACGTTACAAGAAGGTAGAATCTATTGAGTTGTAAGTGATCTGAACGTTTCATGATGATCGCACTTTCCTATAGGGGGTCAAACCATGTCCCAAAGGTCACCGGGCCTGGTGTCACTTTAAAGAAGTAGTCCAGTTACACCTTTGTGGGCTTATAACTTGGCTTCTGAATGTCCTAAAGAGGTCAGGTTTGTTTTAGAGTACTCCAATTAACAGCCCCCATTACCCCAAAAAGGATTGGAGTCATTAGCACTTATGGTTTGGAAATGGCACCCAGAATTATGTTGCACGAAGCACAATTTCACATCATTCTGGGTCCATTTGTGTGAAAACAAGGTCCAATCAGGCTGAAACGTTACAAGAAGGTATCATCTATTGAGTTGTAAGTGATCTGAATGTTTCATGATGATCGCACTTTCCTATGGGGGTCAAACCATGTCCCAAAGGTCACCGGGCCTGGTGGTCCAGTTACACCTTTGTGGGCTTATAACTTGGCTTCTGAATGTCCTAGAGAGATCAGGTTTGTTTTAGTGTACTCCAATCAACAGCCCCTACAACCACAAAACGGAATGGAGTCATTAGCACTTATGGTTTGGAAATGGCACCCAGAATTATGTTGCACGAAGCACAATTTCACTTCATTCTGGGTCCATTTGTGTGAAAACAAGGTCCAATCAGGCTGAAACATTACAAGAAGGTAGAATCTATTGAGTTGTAAGTGATCTGAACGTTTCATGATGATAGCACTTTCCTAAGGGGGTCAAACCATGTCCCAAAGGTCACCGGGCCTGGTGTCACTTTAAAGAAGTAGTCCAGTTACACCTTTGTGGGCTTATAACTTGGCTTCTGAATATCCTAGAGAGATCAGGTTTGTTTTAGAGTACTACAATTAACAGCCCCCATTACCCCAAAAAGGAATGGAGTCATTAGCACTTATGGTTTTTAAATGGCACCGAGAATTATGTTGCACGAAGCACAATTTCACATCATTCTGGGTTCATTTGTGTGAAAACAAGGTCCAATCAGGCTGAAACGTTACAGGAAGGTAGAATCTATTGAGTTGTAAGTGATCTGAACATTTCATGATGATAGCACTTTCCAGAGGGTGTCAAACCATGTCCCAGAGGTCACCGGATCTGGTGTCAATTTAAAGAAGTAGTCCAGTTACACATTTGTGGGCTTATAACTTGGCTTCTGAATGTCCTAGAGAGATCAGGTTTGTTTTAATGTACTCCAATCAACAGCCCCTACAACCACAAAAAGGAATGGAGTCATTAGCACTTATGGTTTGGAAATGGCACCCAGAATTATGTTGCACGAAGCACAATTTCACATCATTCTGGGTGCATTTGTGTGAAAACAAGGTCCAATCAGGCTGAAACGTTACAAGAAGGTAGAATCTATTGAGTTATAAGTGATCTGAACGTTTCATGATGATAGCACTTTCCTAAGGGGGTCAAACCATGTCCCAAAGGTCACCGGATCTGGTGTCAATTTAAAGAAGTGGTCCAGTTACACATTTGTGGGCTTATAACTTGGCTTCTGAATGTCCTAGAGAGATCAGGTTTGTTTTAGTGTACTCCAATCAACAGCCCCTACAACCACAAAAAGGAATGGAGTCATTAGCACTTATGGTTTTTAAATGGCACCCAGAATTATGTTGCACGAAGCACAATTTCACATCATTCTGGGTTCATTTGTGTGAAAACAAGGTCCAATCAGGCTGAAACTTTACAGGAAGGTAGAATCTATTGAGTTGTAAGTGATCTGAACGTTTCATGATGATCGCACATTCCTATAGGGGGTCAAACCATGTCCCAAAGGTCACCGGGCCTGGTGTCACTTTAAAGAAGTAGACCAGTTTCACATTTGTGGGCTTATAACTTGGCTTCTGAATGTCCTAGCGAGGTCAGGTTTGTTTTAGTGTACTCCAATCAACAGCCCCTACAACCACAAAAAATAATGGAGTCATTAGCACTTATGGTTTGTAAATGGCACCCAGAATTATGTTGCACGAAGCACAATTTCACATCATTCTGGGTCCATTTGTGTGAAAACAAGGTCCAATCAGGCTGAAACGTTACAAGAAGGTAGAATCTATTGAGTTGTAAGTGATCTGAACGTTTCATGATGATCACACTTTCCTATAGGGGGTCAAACCATGTCCCAAAGGTCACCGGGCCTGGTGTCACTTTAAAGAAGTAGTCCAGTTACACCTTTGTGGGCTTATAACTTGGCTTCTTAATGTCCTAGAGAGGTCAGGTTTGTTTTAGAGTACTCCAATTAACAGCCCCCATTACCCTAAAAAGGAATTGAGTCATTAGCACTTATGGTTTTTAAATGGCACCCAGAATTATGTTGCACGAAGCACAATTTCACATCATTCTGGGTTCATTTGTGTGAAAACAAGGTCCAATCAGGCTGAAACGTTACAGGAAGGTAGAATCTATTGAGTTGTAAGTGATCTGAACGTTTCATGATGATCGCACATTCGTAGAGGGGGTCAAACCATGTCCCAAAGGTCACCGGGCCTGGTGTCACTTTAAAGAAGTAGTCCAGTTACACATTTGTGGGCTTATAACTTGGCTTCTGAATGTCCTAGAGAGATCAGGTTTGTTTTAGTGTACTCTAATCAACAGCCCCTACAACCACAAAAAGGAATGGAGTCATTAGCACTTATGGTTTGGAAATGGCATCCAGAATTATGTTGCACGAAGCACAATTTCACATCATTCTGGGTCCATTTGTGTGAAAACAAGGTCCAGTCAGGCTGAAACGTTACAAGAAGGTAGAATCTATTGAGTTGTAAGTGATCTGAACGTTTCATGATGATCGCACTTTCCTAAGGGGGTCAAACCATGTCCCAAAGGTCACCGGGCCTGGTGTCACTTTAAAGAAGTAGTCCAGTTACACCTTTGTGGGCTTATAACTTGGCTTCTGAATATCCTAGAGAGGTCAGGTTTGTTTTAGAGTACTCCAATTAACAGCCCCCATTACCCCAAAAAGGAATGGAGTCATTAGCACTTATGGTTTTTAAATGGCACCCAGAATTATGTTGCACGAAGCACAATTTCACATCATTCTGGGTTCATTTGTGTGAAAACAAGGTCCAATCAGGCTGAAACGTTACAGGAAGGTAGAATCTATTGAGTTGTAAGTGATCTGAACATTTCATGATGATAGCTCTTTCCTAAGGGGGTCAAACCATGTCCCAGATGTCACCGGATCTGGTGTCAATTTAAAGAAGTTGTCCAGTTACACATTTGTGGGCTTATAACTTGGCTTCTGAATGTCCTAGAGAGATCAGGTTTGTTTTAGTGTACTCCAATCAACAGCCCCTACAACCACAAAAAGGAATGGAGTCATTAGCACTTATGGTTTTTAAATGGCACCCAGAATTATTTTGCACGAAGCACAATTTCACATCATTCTGGGTTCATTTGTGTGAAAACAAGGTCCAATCAGGCTGAAACGTTACAGGAAGGTAGAATCTATTGAGTTGTAAGTGATCTGAACGTTTCATGATGATAGCACTTTCCTAAGGGGGTCAAACCATGTCCCAAAGGTCACCGGATCTGGTGTCAATTTAAAGTAGTCCAGTTACACATTTGTGGGCTTATAACTTGGCTTCTGAATGTCCTAGAGAGATCAGGTTTGTTTTCATGTACTCCAATCAACAGCCCCTACAACCACAAAAAGGAATGGAGTCATTAGCACTTATGGTTTGGAAATGGCACCCAGAATTATGTTGCACGAAGCACAATTTCACATCATTCTGGGTGCATTTGTGTGAAAACAAGGTCCAATCAGGCTGAAACGTTACAGGAAGGTAGAATCTATTGAGTTGTAAGTGATCTGAACGTTTCATGATGATAGCACTTTCCTAAGGGGGTCAAACCATGTGCCAAAGGTCACCGGATCTGGTGTCGATTTAAAGAAGTGGTCCAGTTACTTATTTGTGGGCTTATAACTTGGCTTCTGAATGTCCTAGAGAGATTAGGTTTGTTTTAGTGTACTCCAATCAACAGCCCCTACAACCACAAAAAGGAATGGAGTCATTAGCACTTATGGTTTGGAAAGGGCACCCAGAATTATGTTGCACGAAGCACAATTTCACATCATTCTGGGTCCATTTGTGTGAAAACAAGGTCCAATCAGGCTGAAACGTTACAAGAAGGTAGAATCTATTGAGTTGTAAGTGATCTGAACGTTTCATGATGATCGCAATTTCCTATAGGGGGTCAAACCATGTCCCAAAGGTCACCGGGCCTGGTGTCACTTTAAAGAAGTAGTCCAGTTACACCTTTGTGGGCTTATAACTTGGCTTCTGAATGTCCTAAAGAGGTCAGGTTTGTTTTAGAGTACTCCAATTAACAGCCCCCATTACCCCAAAAAGGAATGGAGTCATTAGCACTTATGGTTTGGAAAAGGCACCCAGAATTATGTTGCACGAAGCACAATTTCACATCATTCTGGGTCCATTTGTGTGAAAACAAGGTCCAATCAGGCTGAAACGTTAGAAGAAGGTATCATCTATTGAGTTGTAAGTGATCTGAACGTTTCATGATGATCGCACTTTCCTAAGGGGGTCAAACCATGTCCCAAAGGTCACCGGGCCTGGTGTCACTTTAAAGAAGTAGTCCAGTTACACCTTTGTGGGCTTATAACTTGGCTTCTGAATGTCCTAGAGAGATCAGGTTTGTTTTAGTGTACTCCAATCAACAGCCCCTACAACCACAAAACGGAATGGAGTCATTAGCACTTATGGTTTGGAAATGGCACCCAGAATTATGTTGCACGAAGCACAATTTCACATCATTCTGGGTCCATTTGTGTGAAAACAAGGTCCAATCAGGCTGAAACATTACAAGAAGGTAGAATCTATTGAGTTGTAAGTGATCTGAACGTTTCATGATGATAGCACTTTCCTAAGGGGGTCAAACCATGTCCCAAAGGTCACCGGGCCTGGTGTCACTTTAAAGAAGTAGTCCAGTTACACCTTTGTGGGCTTATAACTTGGCTTCTGAATATCCTAGAGAGGTCAGGTTTGTTTTAGAGTACTCCAATTAACAGCCCCCATTACCCCAAAAAGGAATGGAGTCATTAGCACTTATGGTTTTTAAATGGCACCGAGAATTATGTTGCACGAAGCACAATTTCACATCATTCTGGGTTCATTTGTGTGAAAACAAGGTCCAATCAGGCTGAAACGTTACAGGAAGGTAGAATCTATTGAGTTGTAAGTGATCTGAACATTTCATGATGATAGCACTTTCCTAAGGGGGTCAAACCATGTCCCAGAGGTCACCGGATCTGGTGTCAATTTAAAGAAGTAGTCCAGTTACACATTTGTGGGCTTATAACTTGGCTTCTGAATGTCCTAGAGTGATCAGGTTTGTTTTAATGTACTCCAATCAACAGCCCCTACAACCACAAAAAGGAATGGAGTCATTAGCACTTATGGTTTGGAAATGGCACCCAGAATTATGTTGCACGAAGCACAATTTCACATCATTCTGGGTGCATTTGTGTGAAAACAAGGGCCAATCAGGCTGAAACGTTACAAGAAGGTAGAATCTATTGAGTTATAAGTGATCTGAACGTTTCATGATGATAGCACTTTCCTAAGGGGGTCAAACCATGTCCCAAAGGTCACCGGATCTGGTGTCAATTTAAAGAAGTGGTCCAGTTACACATTTGTGGGCTTATAACTTGGCTTCTGAATGTCCTAGAGAGATCAGGTTTGTTTTAGTGTACTCCAATCAACAGCCCCTACAACCACAAAAAGGAATGGAGTCATTAGCACTTATGGTTTTTAAATGGCACCCAGAATTATGTTGCACGAAGCACAATTTCACATCATTCTGGGTTTATTTGTGTGAAAACAAGGTCCAATCAGGCTGAAACGTTACAGGAAGGAAGAATCTATTGAGTTGTAAGTGATCTGAACGTTTCATGATGATCGCACATTCGTAGAGGGGGTCAAACCATGTCCCAAAGGTCACCGGGCCTGGTGTCACTTTAAAGAAGTAGTCCAGTTACACATTTGTGGGCTTATAACTTGGCTTCTGAATGTCCTAGAGAGATCAGGTTTGTTTTAGTGTACTCCAATCAACAGCCCCTACAACCACAAAAAGGAATGGAGTCATTAGCACTTATGGTTTTTAAATGGCACCCAGAATTATGTTGCACGAAGCACAATTTCACATAATTCTGGGTTCATTTGTGTGAAAACAAGGTCCAATCAGGCTGAAACGTTACAGGAAGGTAGAATCTATTGAGTTGTAAGTGATCTGAACGTTTCATGATGATAGCACTTTCCTAAGGGGGTCAAACCATGTCCCAAAGGTCACCGGATCTGGTGTCAATTTAAAGAAGTGGTCCAGTTACACATTTGTGGGCTTATAACTTGGCTTCTGAATGTCCTAGAGAGATCAGGTTTGTTTTAGTGTACTCTAATCAACAGCCCCTACAACCACAAAAAGGAATGGAGTCATTAGCACTTATGGTTTGGAAATGGCACCCAGAATTATGTTGCACGAAGCACAATTTCACATCATTCTGGGTCCATTTGTGTGAAAACAAGGTCCACTCAGGCTGAAACGTTACAAGAAGGTAGAATCTATTGAGTTGTATGTGATCTGAACGTTTCATGATGATCGCACTTTCCTAAGGGGGTCAAACCATGTCCCAAAGGTTACCGGGCCTGGTGTCACTTTAAAGAAGTAGTCCAGTTACACCTTTGTGGGCTTATAACTTGGCTTCTGAATATCCTAGAGAGGTCAGGTTTGTTTTAGAGTACTCCAATTAACAGCCCCCATTACCCCAAAAAGGAATGGAGTCATTAGCACTTATGGTTTTTAAATGGCACCCAGAATTATGTTGCACGAAGCACAATTTCACATCATTCTGGGTTCATTTGTGTGAAAACAAGGTCCAATCAGGCTGAAACGTTACAGGAAGGTAGAATCTATTGAGTTGTAAGTGATCTGAACATTTCATGATGATAGCTCTTTCCTAAGGGGGTCAAACCATGTCCCAGATGTCACCGGATCTGGTGTCAATTTAAAGAAGTTGTCCAGTTACACATTTGTGGGCTTGTAACTTGGCTTCTGAATGTCCTAGAGAGATCAGGTTTGTTTTAGTGTACTCCAATCAACAGCCCCTACAACCACAAAACGGAATGGAGTCATTAGCACTTATGGTTTGGAAATGGCACCCAGAATTATGTTGCACGAAGCACAATTTCACATCATTCTGGGTCCATTTGTGTGAAAACAAGGTCCAATCAGGCTGAAACGTTACAAGAAGGTAGAATCTATTGAGTTGTAAGTGATCTGAACGTTTCATGATGATCGCACTTTCCTATAGGGGGTCAAACCATGTCCCAAAGGTCACCGGGCCTGGTGTCACTTTAAAGAAGTAGTCCAGTTACACCTTTGTGGGCTTATAACTTGGCTTCTGAATGTCCTAAAGAGGTCAGGTTTGCTTTAGAGTACTCCAATTAACAGCCCCCATTACCCCAAAAAGGAATGGAGTCATTAGCACTTATGATTTGGAAATGGCACCCAGAATTATGTTGCACGAAGCACAATTTCACATCATTCTGGGTCCATTTGTGTGAAAACAAGGTCCAATCAGGCTGAAATTTTACAAGAAGGTATCATCTATTGAGTTGTAAGTGATCTGAACGTTTCATGATGATCGCACTTTCCTAAGGGGGTCAAACCATGTCCCAAAGGTCACCGGGCCTGGTGTCACTTTAAAGAAGTAGTCCAGTTACACCTTTGTGGGCTTATAACTTGGCTTCTGAATGTCCTAGAGAGATCAGGTTTGTTTTAGTGTACTCCAATCAACAGCCCCTACAACCACAAAACGGAATGGAGTCATTAGCACTTATGGTTTGGAAATGGCACCCAGAATTATGTTGCACGAAGCACAATTTCACATCATTCTGGGTCCATTTGTGTGAAAACAAGGTCCAATCAGGCTGAAACATTACAAGAAGGTAGAATCTATTGAGTTGTAAGTGATCTGAACGTTTCATGATGATAGCACTTTCCTAAGGGGGTCAAACCATGTCCCAAAGGTCACCGGGCCTGGTGTCACTTTAAAGAAGTAGTCCAGTTACACCTTTGTGGGCTTATAACTTGGCTTCTGAATATCCTAGAGAGGTCAGGTTTGTTTTAGAGTACTCCAATTAACAGCCCCCATTACCCCAAAAAGGAATGGAGTCATTAGCACTTATGGTTTTTAAATGGCACCGAGAATTATGTTGCACGAAGCACAATTTCACATCATTCTGGGTTCATTTGTGTGAAAACAAGGTCCAATCAGGCTGAAACGTTACAGGAAGGTAGAATCTATTGAGTTGTAAGTGATCTGAACATTTCATGATGATAGCACTTTCCTAAGGGTGTCAAACCATGTCCCAGAGGTCACCGGATCTGGTGTCAATTTAAAGAAGTAGTCCAGTTACACATTTGTGGGCTTATAACTTGGCTTCTGAATGTCCTAGAGAGATCAGGTTTGTTTTAATGTACTCCAATCAACAGCCCCTACAACCACAAAAAGGAATGGAGTCATTAGCACTTATGGTTTGGAAATGGCACCCAGAATTATGTTGCACGAAGCACAATTTCACATCATTCTGGGTGCATTTGTGTGAAAACAAGGTCCAATCAGTTTGAAACCTTACAAGAAGGTAGAATATATTGAGTTATAAGTGATCTGAACGTTTCATGATGATAGCACTTTCCTAAGGGGGTCAAACCATGTCCCAAAGGTCACCGGATCTGGTGTCAATTTAAAGAAGTGGTCCAGTTACACATTTGTGGGCATATAACTTGGCTTCTGAATGTCCTAGAGAGATCAGGTTTGTTTTAGTGTACTCCAATCAACAGCCCCTACAACCACAAAAAGGAATGGAGTCATTAGCACTTATGGTTTGGAAATGGCACCCAGAATTATGTTGCACGAAGCACAATTTCACATCATTCTGGGTCCATTTGTGTGAAAACAAGGTCCAATCAGGCTGAAACGTTACAGGAAGGTAAAATCTATTGAGTTGTAAGTGATCTGAACATTTCATGATGATAGCACTTTCCTAAGGGGGTCAAACCATGTCCCAGAGGTCACCGGATCTGGTCTCAATTTAAAGAAGTAGTCCAGTTACACATTTGTGGGCTTATAACTTGGCTTCTGAATGTCCTAGAGAGATCAGGTTTGTTTTAGTGTACTCCAATCAACAGCCCCTACAACCACAAAAAGGAATGGAGTCATTAGCACTTATGGTTTTTAAATGGCACCCCGAATTATGTTGCACGAAGCACAATTTCACATCATTCTGGGTTCATTTGTGTGAAAACAAGGTCCAATCAGGCTGAAACTTTACAGGAAGGTAGAATCTATTGAGTTGTAAGTGATCTGAACGTTTCATGATGATCGCACATTCCTATAGGGGGTCAAACCATGTCCCAAAGGTCACCGGGCCTGGTGTCACTTTAAAGAAGTAGTCCAGTTTCACATTTGTGGGCTTATAAATTGGCTTCTGAATGTCCTAGCGAGGTCAGGTTTGTTTTAGTGTACTCCATTCAACAGCCCCTACAACCACAAAAAATAATGGAGTCATTAGCACTTATGGTTTGTAAATGGCACCCAGAATTATGTTGCACGAAGCACAATTTCACATCATTCTGGGTCCATTTGTGTGAAAACAAGGTCCAATCAGGCTGAAACGTTACAAGAAGGTAGAATCTATTGAGTTGTAAGTGATCTGAACGTTTCATGATGATCGCACTTTCCTATAGGGAGTCAAACCATGTCCCAAAGGTCACCGGGCCTGGTGTCACTTTAAAGAAGTAGTCCAGTTACACCTTTGTGGGCTTATAACTTGGCTTCTTAATGTCCTAGAGAGGTCAGGTTTGTTTTAGAGTACTCCAATTAACAGCCCCCATTACCCTAAAAAGGAATGGAGTCATTAGCACTTATGGTTTTTAAATGGCACCCAGATTTATGTTGCACGAAGCACAATTTCACATCATTCTGGGTTCATTTGTGTGAAAACAAGGTCCAATCAGGCTGAAACGTTACAGGAAGGTAGAATCTATTGAGTTGTAAGTGATCTGAACATTTCATGATGATAGCACTTTCCTAAGGGGGTCAAACCATGTCCCAGAGGTCACTGGATCTGGTGTCAATTTAAAGAAGTAGTCCAGTTACACATTTGTGGGCTTATAACTTGGCTTCTGAATGTCCTAGAGAGATCAGGTTTGTTTTAGTGTACTCCAATCAACAGCCCCTACAACGACAAAAAGGAATGGAGTCATTAGCACTTATGGTTTTTAAATGACACCCAGAATTATGTTGCACGAAGCACTATTTCACATCATTCTGGGTTCATTTGTGTGAAAACAAGGTCCAATCAGGCTGAAACTTTACAGGAAGGTAGAATCTACTGAGTTGTAAGTGATCTGAACGTTTCATGATGATCGCACTTTCCTAAGGGGGTCAAACCATGTCCCAAAAGTCACCGGGCCTGGTGTCACTTTAAAGAAGTAGTCCAGTTACACCTTTGTGGGCTTATAACCTGGCTTCTGAATGTCCTAAAGAGGTCAGGTTTGTTTTAGAGTACTCCAATTAACAGCCCCCATTACCCCAAAAAGGAATGGAGTCATTAGCACTTATGGTTTGGAAATGGCACCCAGAATTATGTTGCACGAAGCACAATTTCACATCATTCTGGGTCCATTTGTGTGAAAACAAGGTCCAATCAGGCTGAAACGTTACAAGAAGGTAGAATCTATTGAGTTGTAAGTGATCTGAACGTTTCATGATGATCGCACTTTCCTAAGGGGGTCAAACCATGTCCCAAAGGTCACCGGGCCTGGTGTCACTTTAAAGAAGTAGTCCAGTTACACCTTTGTGGGCTTATAACTTGGCTTCTGAATATCCTAGAGAGGTCAGGTTTGTTTTAGTGTACTCCAATCAACAGCCCCTACAACCACAAAAATGAATGGAGTCATTAGCACTTATGGTTTTTAAATGGCACACAGAATTATTTTGCACAAAGCACAATTTCACATCATTCTGGGTTCATTTGTGTGAAAACAAGGTCCAATCAGGCTGAAACGTTACCGGAAGGTAGAATCTATTGAGTTGTAAGTGATCTGAACGTTTCATGATGATAGCACTTTCCTAAGGGGGTCAAACCATGTTCCAAAGGTCACCGGATCTGGTGTCAATTTAAAGTAGTCCAGTTACACATTTGTGGGCTTATAACTTGGCTTCTGAATGTCCTAGAGAGATCAGGTTTGTTTTAATGTACTCCAATCAACAGCCCCTACAACCACAAAAAGGAATGGAGTCATTAGCACTTATGGTTTGGAAATGGCACCCAGAATTATGTTGCACGAAGCACAATTTCACATCATTCTGGGTCCATTTGTGTGAAAACAAGGTCCAATCAGGCTGAAACGTTACAAGAAGGTAGAATCTATTGAGTTGTAAGTGATCTGAACGTTTCATGATGATCGCACATTCCTATAGGGGGTCAAACCATGTCCCAAAGGTCACCGGGCCTGGTGTCACTTTAAAGAAGTAGTCCAGTTTCACATTTGTGGGCTTATAACTTGGCTTCTGAATGTCCTAGAGAGGTCAGGTTTGTTTTAGTGTACTCCAATCAACAGCACCTACAACCACAAAAATGAATGGAGTCATTAGCACTTATGGTTTGTAAATGGCACCCAGAATTATGTTGCACGAAGCACGATTTCACATCATTCTGGGTTCATTTGTGTGAAAACAAGGTCCAATCAGGCTGAAACGTTACAAGAAGGTAGAATCTATTGAGTTGTAAGTGATCTGAACGTTTCATGATGATCGCACATTCCTAGAGGGGGTCAAACCATGTCACAAAGGTCACCGGGCCTGGTGTCACTTTAAATAAGTAGTCCAGTTACACCTTTGTGGGCTTATAACTTGGCTTCTGAATATCCTAGAGAGGTCAGGTTTGTTTTAGAGGACTCCAATTAACAGCCCACATTACCCCAAAAAGGAATGGAGTCATTAGCACTTATGGTTTTTAAATGGCACCCAGAATTATGTTGCACGAAGCACAATTTCACATCATTCTGGGTCCATTTGTGTGAAAACAAGGTCCAATCAGGCTGAAACATTACAAGAAGGTAGAATCTATTGAGTTGTAAGTGATCTGAACGTTTCATGATGATAGCACTTTCCTAAGTGGGTCAAACCATGTCCCAAAGGTCACCGGGCCTGGTGTCACTTTAAAGAAGTAGTCCAGTTACACCTTTGTGGGCTTATAACTTGGCTTCTGAATATCCTAGAGAGGTCAGGTTTGTTTTTGAGTACTCCAATTAACAGCCCCCATTACCACAAAAAGGAATGGAGTCATTAGCACTTATGGTTTTTAAATGGCACCCAGAATTATGTTGCACGAAGCACAATTTCACATCATTCTGGGTTCATTTGTGTGAAAACAAGGTCCAATCAGGCTGAAACTTTACAGGAAGGTATAATCTATTGAGTTGTAAGTGATCTGAACGTTTCATGATGATCGCACATTCCTATAGGGGGTCAAACCATGTCCCAAAGGTCACCGGGCCTGGTGTCACTTTAAAGAAGTAGTCCAGTTTCACATTTGTGGGCTTATAACTTGGCTTCTGAATGTCCTAGAGAGGTCAGGTTTGTTTTAGTGTACTCCAATCAACATCCCCTACAAACACAAAAATGAATGGAGTCATTAGCACTTATGGTTTGGAAATGGCACCCAGAATTATGTTGCACGAAGCACAATTTCACATCATTCTGGGTCCATTTGTGTGAAAACAAGGTCCAATCAGGCTGAAACGTTACAAGAAGGTAGAATCTATTGAGTTGTAAGTGATCTGAACGTTTCATGATGATCGCACATTCCTATAGGGGGTCAATCCATGTCCCAAAGGTCACCGGTCCTGGTGTCACTTTAAAGAAGTAGTTCAGTTACACCTTTGTGGGCTTATAACTTGGCTTCTGAATGCCCTAGAGAGGTCAGGTTTGTTTTAGTGTACTCCAATCAACAGCCCCTACAACCACAAAAAGGAATGGAGTCATTAGCACTTATGGTTTTTAAATGGCACCCAGAATTATGTTGCACGAAGCACAATTTCACATCATTCTGGGGTCATTTGTGTGAAAACAAGGTCCAATCAGGCTGAAACGTTACAAGAAGGTAGAATCTATTGAATTGTAAGTGATCTGAACGTTTCATGATGATCACCCATTCCTATAGGGGGTCAAACCATGTCCCAAAGGTCACCGGGCCTGGTGTCACTTAAAAGAAGTAGTCCAGTTTCACATTTGTGGGCTTATAACTTGGCTTCTGAATGTCCTAGAGAGGTCAGGTTTGTTTTAGTGTACTCCAATCAACAGCCCCTACACCCACAAAAATGAATGGAGTCATTAGCACTTATGGTTTTTAAACTGCACCCAGAATTATGTTGCACGAAGCACAATTTCACATCATTCTGGGTTCATTTGTGTGAAAACAAAGTCCAATCAGGCTGAAACGTTACAAGAAGGTAGAATCTATTGAGTTGTAAGTGATCTGAACGTTTCATGATGATCGCACATTCCTATAGGGGGTCAAACCATGTCCCAAAGGTCACCGGGCCTGGTGTCACTTTAAAGAAGTAGTCCAGTTACACCTTTTTGGGCTTATAACTTGGCTTCTGAATATCCTAGAGAGGCCAGGTTTGTTTTAGAGGACTCCAATTAACAGCCCCCATTACCCCAAAAAGGAATGGAGTCATTAGCACTTATGGTTTTTAAATGGCACCCAGAATTATGTTGCACGAAGCACAATTTCACATCATTCTGGGTTCATTTGTGTGAAAACAAGGTCCAATCAGGTTGAAACGTTACAGGAAGGTAGAATCTATTGAGTTGTAAGTGATCTGAACGTTTCATGATGATAGCAATTTCCTAAGGGGGTCAAACCATGTCCCAAAGGTCACCGGATCTGGTGTCAATTTAAAGAAGTGGTCCATTTACACATTTGTGGGCTTATAACTTGGCTTCTGAATGTCCTAGAGAGATCAGGTTTGTTTTAGTGTACTCCAATCAACAGCCCCTACAACCACAAAAAGGAATGGAGTCATTAGCACTTATGGTTTGGAAATGGCACCCAGAATTATGTTGCACGAAGCACAATTTCACATCATTCTGGGTCCATTTGTGTGAAAACAAGGTCCAATCAGGCTGAAACGTTACAAGAAGGTAGAATCTATTGAGTTGTAAGTGATCTGAACGTTTCATGATGATAGCACTTTCCTAAGGGGGTCAAACCATGTCCCAAAGGTCACCGGGCCTGGTGTCACTTTAAAGAAGTAGTCCAGTAACACCTTTGTGGGCTTATAACTTGGCTTCTGAATATCCTAGAGAGGTCAGGTTTGTTTTAGAGTACTCCAATTAACAGCCCCCATTACCACAAAAAGGAATGGAGTCATTAGCACTTATGGTTTTTAAATGGCACCCAGAATTATGTTGCACGAAGCACAATTTCACATCTTTCTGGGTTCATTTGTGTGAAAACAAGGTCCAATCAGGCTGAAACTTTACAGGAAGGTAGAATCTATTGAGTTGTAAGTGATCTGAACGTTTCATGATGATCGCACATTCCTATAGGGGGTCAAACCATGTCCCAAAGGTCACCGGGCCTGGTGTCACTTTAAAGAAGTAGTCCAGTTTCACATTTGTGGGCTTATAACTTGGCTTCTGAATGTCCTAGAGAGGTCAGGTTTGTTTTAGTGTACTCCAATCAACAGCCCCTACAACCACAAAAATGAATGGAGTCATTAGCACTTATCGTTTGTAAATTGCACCCAGAATTATGTTGCAAGAAGCACAATTTCACATCATTCTGGGTCCATTTGTGTGAAAACACGGTCCAATCAGGCTGAAACGTTACAAGACGGTAGAATTTATTGAGTTGTAAGTGATCTCAACGTTTCATGATGATCGCACATTCCTATAGGGGGTCAAACCATGTCCCAAAGGTCACCGGGCCTGGTGTCACTTTAAAGAAGTAGTCCAGTTACACCTTTGTGGGGTTATAACTTGGCTTCTGAATATCCTAGAGAGATCAGGTTTATTTTAATGTACTCCAATCAACAGCCCCTACAACCACAAAAAGGAATGGAGTCATTAGCACTTATGGTTTGTAAATGGCACCCAGAATTATTTTGCACGAAGCACAATTTCACATCATTCTGGGTTCATTTGTGTGAAAACAAGGTCCAATCAGATTGAAACGTTACGGGAAGGTAGAATCTATTGAGTTGTAAGTGATCTGAACGTTTCATGATGATAGCACTTTCCTAAGGGGGTCAAACCATGTCCCAAAGGTCACCGGATCTGGTGTCAATTTAAAGTAGTCCAGTTACACCTTTGTGGGCTTATAACTTGGCTTCTGAATGCCCTAGAGAGGTCAGGTTTGTTTTAGAGTACTCCAATTAACAGCCCCCACTACCCCAAAAAGGAATGGAGTCATTAGCACTTATGGTTTTTAAATGGCACCCCGAATTATGTTGCACGAAGCACAATTTCACATCATTCTGGGTTCATTTGTGTGAAAACAAGGTCCAATCAGGCTGAAACATTACAGGAAGGTAGAATCTATTGAGTTGTAAGTGGTCTGAACATTTCATGATGATAGCACTTTCCTAAGGTGGTCAAACCATGTCCCAGAGGTCACCGGATCTGGTCTCAATTTAAATAAGTAGTCCAGTTTCACATTTGTGGGCTTATAACTTGGCTTCTGAATGTCCTAGCGAGGTCAGGTTTGTTTTAGTGTACTCCAATCAACAGCCCCTACAACCACAAAAATTAATGGAGTCATTAGCACTTATGGTTTGTAAATGGCACCCAGAATTATGTTGCACGAAGCACAATTTCACATCATTCTGGGTCCATTTGTGTGAAAACAAGGTCCAATCAGGCTGAAACGTTACAAGAAGGTAGAATCTATTGAGTTGTAAGTGATCTGAACGTTTCATGATGATCGCACTTTCCTATTGGGGGTCAAACCATGTCCCAAAGGTCACCGGGCCTGGTGTCACTTTAAAGAAGAAGTCCAGTTACATCTTTGTGGGCTTATAACTTGGCTTCTGAATGTCCTAGAGAGGTCAGGTTTGTTTTAGAGTACTCCAATTAACAGCCCCCATTACCCCAAAAAGGAATGGAGTCACTAGCACTTATGGTTTTTACATGGCACCCAGAATTATGTTGCACGAAGCACAATTTCACATCATTCTGGGTTCATTTGTGTGAAAACAAGGTCCAATCAGGCTGAAACGTTACAGGAAGGTAGAATCTATTGAGTTGTAAGTGATCTGAACGTTTCATGATGATAGCACTTTCCTAAAGGGGTCAAACCATGTCCCAAAGGTCACCGGATCTGGTGTCAATTTAAAGAATTGGTCCAGTTACACATTTGTGGGCTTATAACTTGGCTTCTGAATGTCCTAGAGAGATCAGGTTTGTTTTAGTGTACTCCAATCAACAGCCCCTACAACCACAAAAAGGAATGGAGTCATTAGCACTTATGGTTTGGAAATGGCACCCAGAATTATGTTGCACGAAGCAAAATTTCACATCATTCTGGGTCCATTTGTGTGAAAACAAGGTCCAATCAGGCTGAAACATTACAAGAAGGTAGAATCTATTGAGTTGTAAGTGATCTGAACGTTTCATGATGATAGCACTTTCCTAAGGGGGTCAAACCATGTCCCAAAGGTCACCGGGCCTGGTGTCACTTTAAAGAAGTAGTCCAGTTACACCTTTGTGGGCTTATAACTTGGCTTCTGAATATCCTAGAGAGATCAGGTTTGTTTTAGTGTACTCCAATCAACAGCCCCAACAACCACAAAAAGGAATGGAGTCATTAGCACTTATGGTTTGGAAATGGCACCCAGAATTATGTTGCACGAAGCACAATTTCACATCATTCTGGGTCCATTTGTGTGAAAACAAGGTCCAATCAGGCTGAAACATTACAAGGAGGTAGAATATATTGAGTTGTAAGTGATCTGAACGTTTCATGATGATAGCACTTTCCTAAGGGGGTCAAACCATGTCCCAGAGGTCACCGGATCTGGTGTCAATTTAAAGAAGTAGTCCAGTTACACATTTGTGGGCTTATAACTTGGCTTCTGAATGTCCTAGAGAGATCAGGTTTGTTTTAGTGTACTCCAATCAACATCCCCTACAACCACAAAAAGGAATGGAGTCATTAGCACTTATGGTTTTTAAATGGCACCCAGAATTATGTTGCACGAAGCACAATTTCACATCATTCTGGGTCCATTTGTGTGAAAACAAGGTCCAATCAGGCTGAAACGTTACAGGAAGGTAGAATCTATTGAGTTGTAAGTGATCTGAACGTTTCATGATGATCGCACTTTCCTAAGGGGGTCAAACCATGTCCCAAAGGTCACCGGATCTGGTGTCAATTTAAAGTAGTCCAGTTACACATTTGTGGGCTTATAACTTGGCTTCTGAATGTCCTAGAGAGATCAGGTTTGTTTTAATGTATTCCAATCAACAGCCCCTACAACCACAAAAAGGAATGGAGTCATTAGCACTTATGGTTTGGAAATGGCACCCAGAATTATGTTGCACGAAGCACAATTTCACATCATTCTGGGTCCATTTGTGTGCAAACAAGGTCCAATCAGGCTGAAACGTTACAAGAAGGTAGAATCTATTGAGTTGTAAGTGATCTGAACGTTTCATGATGATAGCACTTTCCTAAGGGGGTCAAACCATGTCCCAAAGGTCACCGGGCCAGGTGTCACTTTAAAGAAGTAGTCCAGTTTCACATTTGTGGGCTTATAACTTGGCTTCTGAATGTCCTCGAGAGGTCAGGTTTGTTTTAGTGTACTCCAATCAACAGCCCCTACAACCACAAAAAGGAATGGAGTCATTAGCACTTATGGTTTTTAAATGGCACCCAGAATTATTTTGCACGAAGCACAATTTCACATCATTCTGGGTTCATTTGTGTGAAAACAAGGTCCAATCAGGCTGAAACGTTACAGGAAGGTAGAATCTATTGAGTTGTAAGTGATCTGAACGTTTCATGATGATAGCACTTTCCTAAGGGGGTCAAACCATGTCCCAAAGGTCACCGGATCTGGTGTCAATTTAAAGTAGTCCAGTTACACATTTGTGGGCTTACAACTTGGCTTCTGAATGTCCTAGAGAGATCAGGTTTGTTTTAATGTACTCCAATCAACAGTTCCTACAACCACAAAAAGGAATGGAGTCATTAGCACTTATGGTTTGGAAATGGCACCCAGAATTATGTTGCACGAAGCACAATTTCACATCATTCTGGGTTCATTTGTGTGAAAACAAGGTCCAATCAGGCTGAAAAGTTACAGGAAGGTAGAATCTATTGAGTTGTAAGTGATCTGAACGTTTCATGATGATCGCACTTTCCTATAGGGGGTCAAACCATGTCCCAAAGGTCACCGGGCCTGGTGTCACTTTAAATAAGTAGTCCAGTTACACCTTTGTGGGCTTATAACTTGGCTTCTGAATGCCCTAGAGAGGTCAGGTTTGTTTTAGAGTACTCCAATTAACAGCCCCCACTACCCCAAAAAGGAATGGAGTCATTAGCACTTATGGTTTTTAAATGGCACCCCGAATTATGTTGCACGAAGCACAATTTCACATCATTCTGGGTTCATTTGTGTGAAAACAAGGTCCAATCAGGCTGAAACATTACAGGAAGGTAGAATCTATTGAGTTGTAAGTGGTCTGAACATTTCATGATGATAGCACTTTCCTAAGGGGGTCAAACCATGTCCCAGAGGTCACCGGATCTGGTCTCAATTTAAATAAGTAGTCCAGTTTCACATTTGTGGGCTTATAACTTGGCTTCTGAATGTCCTAGCGAGGTCAGGTTTGTTTTAGTGTACTCCAATCAACAGCCCCTACAACCGCAAAAATTAATGGAGTCATTAGCACTTATGGTTTGTAAATGGCACCCAGAATTATGTTGCACGAAGCACAATTTCACATCATTCTGGGTCCATTTGTGTGAAAACAAGGTCCAATCAGGCTGAAACGTTACAAGAAGGTAGAATCTATTGAGTTGTAAGTGATCTGAACGTTTCATGATGATCGCACTTTCCTATTGGGGGTCAAACCATGTCCCAAAGGTCACCGGGCCTGGTGTCACTTTAAAGAAGAAGTCCAGTTACATCTTTGTGGGCTTATAACTTGGCTTCTGAATGTCCTAGAGAGGTCAGGTTTGTTTTAGAGTACTCCAATTAACAGCCCCCATTACCCCAAAAAGGAATGGAGTCACTAGCACTTATGGTTTTTAAATGGCACCCAGAATTATGTTGCACGAAGCACAATTTCACATCATTCTGGGTTCATTTGTGTGAAAACAAGGTCCAATCAGGCTGAAACGTTACAGGAAGGTAGAATCTATTGAGTTGTAAGTGATCTGAACGTTTCATGATGATAGCACTTTCCTAAGGGGGTCAAACCATGTCCCAAAGGTCACCGGATCTGGTGTCAATTTAAAGAATTGGTCCAGTTACACATTTGTGGGCTTATAACTTGGCTTCTGAATGTCCTAGAGAGATCAGGTTTGTTTTAGTGTACTCCAATCAACAGCCCCTACAACCACAAAAAGGAATGGAGTCATTAGCACTTATGGTTTGGAAATGGCACCCAGAATTATGTTGCACGAAGCAAAATTTCACATCATTCTGGGTCCATTTGTGTGAAAACAAGGTCCAATCAGGCTGAAACATTACAAGAAGGTAGAATCTATTGAGTTGTAAGTGATCTGAACGTTTCATGATGATAGCACTTTCCTAAGGGGGTCAAACCATGTCCCAAAGGTCACCGGGCCTGGTGTCACTTTAAAGAAGTAGTCCAGTTACACCTTTGTGGGCTTATAACTTGGCTTCTGAATATCCTAGAGAGATCAGGTTTGTTTTAGTGTACTCCAATCAACAGCCCCAACAACCACAAAAAGGAATGGAGTCATTAGCACTTATGGTTTGGAAATGGCACCCAGAATTATGTTGCACGAAGCACAATTTCACATCATTCTGGGTCCATTTGTGTGAAAACAAGGTCCAATCAGGCTGAAACATTACAAGGAGGTAGAATATATTGAGTTGTAAGTGATCTGAACGTTTCATGATGATAGCACTTTCCTAAGGGGGTCAAACCATGTCCCAGAGGTCACCGGATCTGGTGTCAATTTAAAGAAGTAGTCCAGTTACACATTTGTGGGCTTATAACTTGGCTTCTGAATGTCCTAGAGAGATCAGGTTTGTTTTAGTGTTCTCCAATCAACATCCCCTACAACCACAAAAAGGAATGGAGTCATTAGCACTTATGGTTTTTAAATGGCACCCAGAATTATGTTGCACGAAGCACAATTTCACATCATTCTGGGTCCATTTGTGTGAAAACAAGGTCCAATCAGGCTGAAACGTTACAGGAAGGTAGAATCTATTGAGTTGTAAGTGATCTGAACGTTTCATGATGATAGCACTTTCCTAAGGGGGTCAAACCATGTCCCAAAGGTCACCGGATCTGGTGTCAATTTAAAGTAGTCCAGTTACACCTTTGTGGGCTTATAACTTGGCTTCTGAATGTCCTAGAGAGATCAGGTTTGTTTTAATGTATTCCAATCAACAGCCCCTACAACCACAAAAAGGAATGGAGTCATTAGCACTTATGGTTTGGAAATGGCACCCAGAATTATGTTGCACGAAGCACAATTTCACATCATTCTGGGTGCATTTGTGTGAAAACAAGGTCCAATCAGGCTGAAACGTTACAGGAAGGTAGAATCTATTGAGTTGTAAGTGATCTGAACATTTCATGATGATAGCACTTTCCTAAGGGGGTCAAACCATGTCCCAGAGGTCACCGGATCTGGTCTCAATTTAAAGAAGTAGTCCAGTTACACATTTGTGGGCTTATAACTTGGCTTCTGAATGTCCTAGAGAGGTCAGATTTGTTTTAGAGTACTCCAATTAACAGCCCCCATTACCCCAAAATGAATGGAGTCATTAGCACTTATGGTTTTTAAATGGCACCCCGAATTATGTTGCACGAAGCACAATTTCACATCATTCTGGGTTCATTTGTGTGAAAACAAGGTCCAATCAGGCTGAAACGTTACAGGAAGGTAGAATCTATTGAGTTGTAAGTGATCTGAACATTTCATGATGATAGCACTTTCCTAAGGGGGTCAAACCATGTCCCAGAGGTCACCGGATCTGGTCTCAATTTAAAGAAGTAGTCCAGTTACACATTTGTGGGCTTATAACTTGGCTTCTGAATGTCCTAGAGAGATCAGGTTTGTTTTAGTGTACTCTAATCAACAGCCCCTACAACCACAAAAAGGAATGGAGTCATTAGCACTTATGGTTTTTAAATGGCACCCAGAATTATGTTGCACGAAGCACAATTTCACATCATTCTGGGTTCATTTGTGTGAAAACAAGGTCCAATCAGGCTGAAACTTTACAGGAAGGTAGAATATATTGAGTTGTAAGTGATCTGAACGTTTCATGATGATCGCACATTCCTATAGGGGGTCAAACCATGTCCCAAAGGTCACCGGGCCTGGTGTCACTTTAAAGAAGTAGTCCAGTTTCACATTTGTGGGCTTATAACTTGGCTTCTGAATGTCCTAGCGAGGTCAGGTTTGTTTTAGTGTACTCCAATCAACAGCCCCTACAACCACAAAAATTAATGGAGTCATTAGCACTTATGGTTTGTAAATGGCACCCAGAATTATGTTGCACGAAGCACAATTTCACATCATTCTGGGTCCATTTGTGTGAAAACAAGGTCCAATCAGGCTGAAACGTTACAAGAAGGTAGAATCTATTGAGTTGTAAGTGATCTGAACGTTTCATGATGATCGCACATTCCTATAGGGGGTCAAACCATGTCCCAAAGGTCACCGGGCCTGGTGTCACTTTAAAGAAGTAGTCCAGTTACATCTTTGTGGGCTTATAACTTGGCTTCTGAATGTCCTAGAGAGGTCAGGTTTGTTTTAGAGTACTCCAATTAACAGCCCCCATTACCCCAAAAAGGAATGGAGTCACTAGCACTTATGGTTTTTAAATGGCACCCAGAATTATGTTGCACGAAGCACAATTTCACATCATTCTGGGTTCATTTGTGTGAAAACAAGGTCCAATCAGGCTGAAACATTACAGGAAGGTAGAATCTATTGAGTTGTAAGTGATCTGAACGTTTCATGATGATAGCACTTTCCTAAGGGGGTCAAACCATGTCCCAAAGGTCACCGGATCTGGTGTCAATTTAAAGAATTGGTCCAGTTACACATTTGTGGGCTTATAACTTGGCTTCTGAATGTCCTAGAGAGATCAGGTTTGTTTTAGTGTACTCCAATCAACAGCCCCTACAA
Organism: Nothobranchius furzeri; assembly: GCF_043380555.1. Lineage (NCBI taxonomy): Eukaryota > Metazoa > Chordata > Actinopteri > Cyprinodontiformes > Nothobranchiidae > Nothobranchius > Nothobranchius furzeri. The sequence goes on from NC_091749.1 coordinate 19,582,057, forward strand.
CCACAAAAAGGAATGGAGTCATTAGCACTTATGGTTTGGAAATGGCACCCAGAATTATGTTGCACGAAGCACAATTTCACATCATTCTGGGTCCATTTGTGTGAAAACAAGGTCCAATCAGGCTGAAACATTACAAGAAGGTAGAATCTATTGAGTTGTAAGTGATCTGAACGTTTCATGATGATAGCACTTTCCTAAGGGGGTCAAACCATGTCCCAAAGGTCACCGGGCCTGGTGTCACTTTAAAGAAGTAGTCCAGTTACACCTTTGTGGGCTTATAACTTGGCTTCTGAATATCCTAGAGAGATCAGGTTTGTTTTAGTGTACTCCAATCAACAGCCCCAACAACCACAAAAAGGAATGGAGTCATTAGCACTTATGGTTTGGAAATGGCACCCAGAATTATGTTGCACGAAGCACAATTTCACATCATTCTGGGTCCATTTGTGTGAAAACAAGGTCCAATCAGGCTGAAACATTACAAGAAGGTAGAATATATTGAGTTGTAAGTGATCTGAACGTTTCATGATGATAGCACTTTCCTAAGGGGGTCAAACCATGTCCCAGAGGTCACCGGATCTGGTGTCAATTTAAAGAAGTAGTCCAGTTTCACATTTGTGGGCTTATAACTTGGCTTCTGAATGTCCTAGAGAGATCAGGTTTGTTTTAGTGTACTCCAATCAACAGCCCCTACAACCACAAAAAGGAATGGAGTCATTAGCACTTATGGTTTTTAAATGGCACCCAGAATTATGTTGCACAAAGCACAATTTCACATCATTCTGGGTTCATTTGTGTGAAAACAAGGTCCAATCAGGCTGAAACGTTACAGGAAGGTAGAATCTATTGAGTTGTAAGTGATCTGAACGTTTCATGATGATAGCACTTTCCTAAGGGGGTCAAACCATGTCCCAAAGGTCACCGGATCTGGTGTCAATTTAAAGTAGTCCAGTTACACATGTGTGGGCTTATAACTTGGCTTCTGAATGTCCTAGAGAGATCAGGTTTGTTTTAATGTATTCCAATCAACAGCCCCTACAACCACAAAAAGGAATGGAGTCATTAGCACTTATGGTTTGGAAATGGCACCCAGAATTATGTTGCACGAAGCACAATTTCACATCATTCTGGGTGCATTTGTGTGAAAACAAGGTCCAATCAGGCTGAAACGTTACAGGAAGGTAGAATCTATTGAGTTGTAAGTGATCTGAACATTTCATGATGATAGCACTTTCCTAAGGGGGTCAAACCATGTCCCAGAGGTCACCGGATCTGGTCTCAATTTAAAGAAGTAGTCCAGTTACACATTTGTGGGCTTATAACTTGGCTTCTGAATGTCCTAGAGAGGTCAGGTTTGTTTTAGAGTACTCCAATTAACAGCCCCCATTACCCCAAAATGAATGGAGTCATTAGCACTTATGGTTTTTAAATGGCACCCCGAATTATGTTGCACGAAGCACAATTTCACATCATTCTGGGTTCATTTGTGTGAAAACAAGGTCCAATCAGGCTGAAACGTTACAGGAAGGTAGAATCTATTGAGTTGTAAGTGATCTGAACATTTCATGATGATAGCACTTTCCTAAGGGGGTCAAACCATGTCCCAGAGGTCACCGGATCTGGTCTCAATTTAAAGAAGTAGTCCAGTTACACATTTGTGGGCTTATAACTTGGCTTCTGAATGTCCTAGAGAGATCAGGTTTGTTTTAGTGTACTCCAATCAACAGCCCCTACAACCACAAAAAGGAATGGAGTCATTAGCACTTATGGTTTTTAAATGGCACCCAGAATTATGTTGCACGAAGCACAAATTCACATCATTCTGGGTTCATTTGTGTGAAAACAAGGTCCAATCAGGCTGAAACTTTACAGGAAGGTAGAATATATTGAGTTGTAAGTGATCTGAACGTTTCATGATGATCGCACATTCCTATAGGGCGTCAAACCATGTCCCAAAGGTCACCGGGCCTGGTGTCACTTTAAAGAAGTAGTCCAGTTTCACATTTGTGGGCTTATAACTTGGCTTCTGAATCTCCTAGCGAGGTCAGGTTTGTTTTAGTGTACTCCAATCAACAGCCCCTACAACCACAAAAAATAATGGAGTCATTAGCACTTATTGTTTGGAAATGGCACCCAGAATTATGTTGCACGAAGCACAATTTCACATCATTCTGGGTCCATTTGTGTGAAAACAAGGTCCAATCAGGCTGAAACGTTACAAGAAGGTAGAATCTATTGAGTTGTAAGTGATCTGAACGTTTCATGATGATCGCACTTTCCTATAGGGGGTCAAACCATGTCCCAAAGGTCACCGGGCCTGGTGTCACTTTAAAGAAGTAGTCCAGTTACACCTTTGTGGGCTTATAACTTGGCTTCTGAATGCCCTAGAGAGGTCAGGTTTGTTTTAGAGTACTCCAATTAACAGCCCCCATTACCCCAAAAAGGAATGGAGTCATTAGCACTTATGGTTTTTAAATGGCACCCCGAATTATGTTGCACGAAGCACAATTTCACATCATTCTGGGTTCATTTGTGTGAAAACAAGGTCCAATCAGGCTGAAACATTACAGGAAGGTAGAATCTATTGAGTTGTAAGTGATCTGAACATTTCATGATGATAGCACTTTCCTAAGGGGGTCAAACCATGTCCCAGAGGTCAACGGATCTGGTCTCAATTTAAAGAAGTAGTCCAGTTACACATTTGTGGGCTTATAACTTGGCTTCTGAATGTCCCAGAGAGATCAGGTTTGTTTTAGTGTACTCCAATCAACAGCCCCTACAACCACAAAAAGGAATGGAGTCATTAGCACTTATGGTTTTTAAATGGCACCCAGAATTATGTTGCATGAAGCACAATTTCACATCATTCTGGGTTCATTTGTGTGAAAACAAGGTCCAATCAGGCTGAAACTTTACAGGAAGGTAGAATCTGTTGAGTTGTAAGTGATCTGAACGTTTCATGATGATCGCACATTCCTATAGGGGGTCAAACCATGTGCCAAAGGTCACCGGGCCTGGTGTCACTTTAAAGAAGTAGTCCAGTTTCACATTTGTGGGCTTATAACTTGGCTTCTGAATGTCCTAGCGAGGTCAGGTTTGTTTTAGTGTACTCCAATCAACAGCCCCTACAACCACAAAAAGGAATGGAGTCATTAGCACTTATGGTTTGTAAATGGCACCCAGAATTATGTTGCACGAAGCACAATTTCACATCATTCTGGGTCCATTTGTGTGAAAACAAGGTCCAATCAGGCTGAAACGTTACAAGAAGGTAGAATCTATTGAGTTGTAAGTGATCTGAACGTTTCATGATGATCGCACTTTCCTATAGGGGGTCAAACCATGTCCCAAAGGTCACCGGGCCTGGTGTCACTTTAAAGAAGTAGTCCAGTTCATCTTTGTGGGCTTATAACTTGGCTTCTGAATGTCCTAGAGAGGTCAGGTTTGTTTTAGAGTACTCCAATTAACAGGCCCCATTACCCCAAAAAGGAATGGAGTCATTAGCACTTATGGTTTTTAAATGGCACCCAGAATTATGTTGCACAAAGCACAATTTCACATCATTCTGGGTTCATTTGTGTGAAAACAAGGTCCAATCAGGCTGAAACCTTACAGGAAGGTAGAATCTATTGAGTTGTAAGTGATCTGAACGTTTCATGATGATAGCACTTTCCTAAGGGGGTCAAACCATGTCCCAAAGGTTACCGGATCTGGTGTCAATTTAAAGAAGTGGTCCAGTTACACATTTGTGGGCTTATAACTTGGCTTCTGAATGTCCTAGAGAGATCAGGTTTGTTTTAGTGTACTCCAATCAACAGCCCCTACAACCACAAAAAGGAATGGAGTCATTAGCACTTATGGTTTGAAAATGGCACCCAGAATTATGTTGCACGAAGCACAATTTCACATCATTCTGGGTCCATTTGTGTGAAAACAAGGTCCAATCAGGCTGAAACATTACAAGAAGGTAGAATCTATTGAGTTGTAAGTGATCTGAACGTTTCATGATGATAGCACTTTCCTATAGGGGGTCAAACCATGTCCCAAAGGTCACCGGGCCTGGTGTCACTTTAAAGAAGTAGTCCAGTTACACCTTTGTGGGCTTATAACTTGGCTTCTGAATATCCTAGAGAGGTCAGGTTTGTTTTAGTGTACTCCAATCAACAGCCCCAACAACCACAAAAAGGAATGGAGTCATTAGCACTTATGGATTGGAAATGGCACCCAGAATTATGTTGCACGAAGCACAATTTCACATCATTCTGGGTCCATTTGTGTGAAAACAAGGTCCAATCAGGCTGAAACTTTACAAGAAGGTAGAATCTATTGAGTTGTAAGTGATCTGAACGTTTCATGATGATAGCACTTTCCTAAGGGGGTCAAACCATGTCCCAGAGGTCACCGGATCTGGTGTCAATTTAAAGAAGTAGTCCAGTTACACATTTGTGGGCTTATAACTTGGCTTCTGAATGTCCTAGAGAGATCAGGTTTGTATTAGTGTACTCCAATCAACAGCCCCTACAACCACAAAAAGGAATGGAGTCATTAGCACTTATGGTTTTTAAATGGCACCCAGAATTATGTTGCACGAAGCACAATTTCACATCATTCTGGGTTCATTTGTGTGAAAACAAGGTCCAATCAGGCTGAAACGTTACAGGAAGGTAGAATCTATTGAGTTGTAAGTGATCTGAACGTTTCATGATGATAGCACTTTCCTAAGGGGGTCAAACCATGTCCCAAAGGTCACCGGATCTGGTGTCAATTTAAAGTAGTCCAGTTACACATTTGTGGGCTTATAACTTGGCTTCTGAATGTCCTAGAGAGATCAGGTTTGTTTTAATGTACTCCAATCAACAGCCCCTACAACCACAAAAAGGAATGGAGTCATTAGCACTTATGGTTTGGAAATGGCACCCAGAATTATGTTGCACGAAGCACAATTTCACATCATTCTGGGTGCATTTGTGTGAAAACAAGGTCCAATCAGGCTTAAACGTTACAGGAAGGTAGAATCTATTGAGTTGTAAGTGATCTGAACATTTCATGATGATAGCACTTTAATAAGGGGGTCAAACCTTGTCCCAGAGGTCACCGGATCTGGACTCAATTTAAAGAAGTAGTCCAGTTACACATTTGTGGGCTTATAACTTGGCTTCTGAATGTCCTAGAGAGGTCAGGTTTGTTTTAGAGTACTCCAATTAACAGCCCCCATTACCCCAAAAATGAATGGAGTCATTAGCACTTATGGTTTTTAAATGGCACCCCGAATTATGTTGCACGAAGCACAATTTCACATCATTCTGGGTTCATTTGTGTGAAAACAAGGTCCAATCAGGCTGAAACGTTACAGGAAGGTAGAATCTATTGAGTTGTAAGTGATCTGAACGTTTCATGATGATAGCACTTTCCTAAGGGGGTCAAACCATGTCCCAGAGGTCACCGGATCTGGTCTCAATTTAAAGAAGTAGTCCAGTTACACATTTGTGGGCTTATAACTTGGCTTCTGAATGTCCTAGAGAGATCAGGTTTGTTTTAGTGTACTCAAATCAACAGCCCCTACAACCACAAAAAGGAATGGAGAATTAGCACTTATGGTTTTTAAATGGCACCCAGAATTATGTTGCACGAAGCACAATTTCACATCATTCTGGGTTCATTTGTGTGAAAACAAGGTCCAATCAGGCTGAAACTTTACAGGAAGGTAGAATATATTGAGTTGTAAGTGATCTGAACGTTTCATGATGATCGCACATTCCTATAGGGGGTCAAACCATGTCCCAAAGGTCACCGGGCCTGGTGTCACTTTAAAGAAGTAGTCCAGTTACATCTTTGTGGGCTTATAACTTGGCTCCTGAATGTCCTAGAGAGGTCAGGTTTGTTTTAGAGTACTCCAATTAACAGCCCCCATTACCTCAAAAAGGAATGGAGTCATTAGCACTTATGGTTTTTAAATGGCACCCAGAATTATGTTGCACGAAGCACAATTTCACATCATTCTGGGTTCATTTGTGTGAAAACAAGGTCCAATCAGGCTGAAACGTTACAGGAAGGTAGAATCTATTGAGTTGTAAGTGATCTGAACGTTTCATGATGATAGCACTTTCCTAAGGGGGTCAAACCATGTCCCAAAGGTCACCGGATCTGGTGTCAATTTAAAGTAGTCCAGTTACACATTTGTGGGCTTATAACTTGGCTTCTGAATGTCCTAGAGAGGTCAGGTTTGTTTTAGAGTACTCCAATTAACAGCCCCCATTACCTCAAAAAGGAATGGAGTCATTAGCACTTATGGTTTTTAAATGGCACCAAGAATTATGTTGCACGAAGCACAATTTCACATCATTCTGGGTTCATTTGTGTGAAAACAAGGTCCAATCAGGCTGAAACGTTACAGGAAGGTAGAATCTATTGAGTTGTAAGTTATCTGAACGTTTCATGATGATAGCACTTTCCTAAGGGGGTCAAACCATGTCCCAAAGGTCACCGGATCTGGTGTCAATTTAAAGTAGTCCAGTTACACATTTGTGGGCTTATAACTTGGCTTCTGAATGTCCTAGAGAGATCAGGTTTGTTTTAATGTACTCCAATCAACAGTTCCTACAACCACAAAAAGGAATGGAGTCATTAGCACTTATGGTTTGGAAATGGCCCCCAGAATTATGTTGCACGAAGCACAATTTCACATCATTCTGGGTGCATTTGTGTGAAAACAAGGTCCAATCAGGCTGAAACGTTACAAGAAGGTAGAATCTATTGAGTTATAAGTGATCTGAACGTTTCATGATGATAGCACTTTCCTAAGGGGGTCAAACCATGTCCCAAAGGTCACCGGATCTGGTGTCAATTTAAAGAAGTAGTCCAGTTACACATTTGTGGGCTTATAACTTGGCTTCTGAATGTCCTAGAGAGATCAGGTTTGTTTTAGTGTACTCCAATCAACAGCCCCTACAACCACAAAAAGGAATGGAGTCATTAGCACTTATTGTTTGGAAATGGCACCCAGAATTATGTTGCACGAAGCACAATTTCACATCATTCTGGGTCCATTTGTGTGAAAACAAGGTCCAATCAGGCTGAAACGTTACAAGAAGGTAGAATCTATTGAGTTGTAAGTGATCTGAACGTTTCATGATGATCGCACTTTCCTATAGGGGGTCAAACCATGTCCCAAAGGTCACCGGGCCTGGTGTCACTTTAAAGAAGTAGTCCAGTTTCACATTTGTGGGCTTATAACTTGGCTTCTGAATGTCCTAGCGAGGTCAGGTTTGTTTTAGTGTACTCCAATCAACAGCCCCTACAACCACAAAAATTAATGGAGTCATTAGCACTTATGGTTTGTAAATGGCACCCAGAATTATGTTGCACGAAGCACAATTTCACATCATGCTGGGTCCATTTGTGTGAAAACAAGGTCCAATCAGGCTGAAACGTTACAAGAAGGTAGAATCTATTGAGTTGTAAGTGATCTGAACATTTCATGATGATGGCACTTTCCTATAGGGGGTCACACCATGTCCCAAAGGTCACCGGGCCTGGTGTGACTTTAAAGAAGTAGTCCAGTTACATCTTTGTGGGCTTATAACTTGGCTTCTGAATGTCCTAGAGAGGTCAGGTTTGTTTTAGAGTACTCCAATTAACAACCCCATTACCCCAAAAAGGAATGGAGTCATTAGCACTTATGGTTTTTAAATGGCACCCAGAATTATGTTGCACAAAGCACAATTTCACATCATTCTGGGTTCATTTGTGTGAAAACAAGGTCCAATCAGGCTGAAACGTTACAGGAAGGTAGAATCTATTGAGTTGTAAGTGATCTGAACGTTTCATGATGATAGCACTTTCCTAAGGGGGTCAAACCATGTCCCAAAGGTCACCGGATCTGGTGTCAATTTAAAGTAGTCCAGTTACACATTTGTGGGCTTATAACTTGGCTTCTGAATGTCCTAGAGAGATCAGGTTTGTTTTAATGTACTCCAATCAACAGTTCCTACAACCACAAAAAGGAATGGAGTCATTAGCACTTATGGTTTGGAAATGGCACCCAGAATTATGTTGCACGAAGCACAATTTCACATCATTCTGGGTGCATTTTTGTGAAAACAAGGTCCAATCGGGCTGAAACGTTACAAGAAGGTAGAATCTATTGAGTTATAAGTGATCTGAACGTTTCATGATGATAGAACTTTCCTAAGGGGGTCAAACCATGTCCCAAAGGTCACCGGATCTGGTGTCAATTTAAAGAAGTGGTCCAGTTACACATTTGTGGGCTTATAACTTGGCTTCTGAATGTCCTAGAGAGATCAGGTTTGTTTTAGTGTACTCCAATAAACAGCCCCTACAACCACAAAAAGGAATGGAGTCATTAGCACTTATTGTTTGGAAATGGCACCCAGAATTATGTTGCACGAAGCACAATTTCACATCATTCTGGGTCCATTTGTGTGAAAACAAGGTCCAATCAGGCTGAAACGTTACAAGAAGGTAGAATCTATTGAGTTGTAAGTGATCTGAACGTTTCATGATGATCGCACTTTCCTATAGGGGGTCACACCATGTCCCAAAGGTCACCGGGCCTGGTGTCACTTTAAAGAAGTAGTCCAGTTACAACTTTGTGGGCTTATAACTTGGCTTCTGAATGCCCTAGAGAGGTCAGGTTTGTTTTAGAGTACTCCAATTAACAGCCCCCATTACCCCAAAAAGGAATGGAGTCATTAGCACTTATGGTTTTTAAATGGCACCCCGAATTATGTTGCACGAAGCACAATTTCACATCATTCTGGGTTCATTTGTGTGAAAACAAGGTCCAATCAGGCTGAAACATTACAGGAAGGTAGAATCTATTGAGTTGTCAGTGATCTGAACATTTCATGATGATAGCACTTTCCTAAGGGGGTCAAACCATGTCCCAGAGGTCACCGGATCTGGTCTCAATTTAAAGAAGTAGTCCAGTTACACATTTGTGGGCTTATAACTTGGCTTCTGAATGTCCTAGAGAGATCAGGTTTGTTTTAGTGTACTCCAATCAACAGCCCCTACAACCACAAAAAGGAATGGAGTCATTAGCACTTATGGTTTTTAAATGGCACCCAGAATTATGTTGCATGAAGCACAATTTCACATCATTCTGGGTTCATTTGTGTGAAAACAAGGTCCAATCAGGCTGAAACTTTACAGGAAGGTAGAATCTGTTGAGTTGTAAGTGATCTGAACGTTTCATGATGATCACACATTCCTATAGGGGGTCAAACCATGTCCCAAAGGTCACCGGGCCTGGTGTCACTTTAAAGAAGTAGTCCAGTTACATCTTTGGGGGCTTATAACTTGGCTTCTGAATGTCCTAGAGAGATCAGGTTTGTTTTAGAGTACTCCAATTAACAGCCCCCATTACCCCAAAAAGGAATGGAGTCATTAGCACTTATGGTTTTTAAATGGCACCCAGAATTATGTTGCACGAAGCACAATTTCACATCATTCTGGGACCATTTGTGTGAAAACAAGGTCCAATCAGGCTGAAACATTACAAGAAGGTAGAATCTATTGAGTTGTAAGTGATCTGAACGTTTCATGATGATAGCACTTTCCTAAGGGGGTCAAACCATGTCCCAAAGGTCACTGGGCCTGGTGTCACTTTAAAGAAGTAGTCCAGTTACACATTTGTGGGCTTATAACTTGTCTTCTGAATATCCTAGAGAGGTCAGGTTTGTTTTAGTGTACTCCAATCAACAGCCCCTACAACCACAAAAAGGAATGGAGTCATTAGCACTTATGGTTTGGAAATGGCACCCAGAATTATGTTGCACGTAGTCCAATTTCACATCATTCTGGGTCCATTTGTGTGAAAACAAGGTCCAATCAGGCTGAAACATTACAAGAAGGTAGAATCTATTGAGTTGTAAGTGATCTGAACGTTTCATGATGATAGCACTTTCCTAAGGGGGTCAAACCATGTCCCAGAGGTCACCGGATCTGGTGTCAATTTAAAGAAGTAGTCCAGTTACACATTTGTGGGCTTATAACTTGGCTTCTGAATGTCCTAGAGAGATCAGGTTTGTTTTAGTGTACTCCAATCAACAGCCCCTACAACCACAAAAAGGAATGGAGTCATTAGCACTTATGGTTTTTAAATGGCACCCAGAATTATGTTGCACGAAGCACAATTTCACATCATTCTGGGTTCATTTGTGTGAAAACAAGGTCCAATCAGGCTGAAACGTTACAGGAAGATAGAATCTATTGAGCTGTAAGTGATCTGAACGTTTCATGATGATAGCACTTTCCTAAGGGGGTCAAACCATGTCCCAAAGGTCACCGGATCTGGTGTCAATTTAAAGTAGTCCAGTTACACATTTGTGGGCTTATAACTTGGCTTCTGAATGTCCTAGAGAGATCAGGTTTGTTTTAATGTACTCCAATCAACAGCCCCTACAACCACAAAAAGGAATGGAGTCATTAGCACTTATGGTTTGGAAATGGCACCCAGAATTATGTTGCACGAAGCACAATTTCACATCATTCTGGGTGCATTTGTGTGAAAACAAGGTTCAATCAGGCTGAAACGTTACAGGAAGGTAGAATCTATTGAGTTGTAAGTGATCTGAACATTTCATGATGATAGCACTTTCCTAAGGGGGTCAAACCATGTCCCAGAGGTCACCGGATCTGGTCTCAATTTAAAGAAGTAGTCCAGTTACACATTTGTGGGCTTATAACTTGGCTTCTGAATGTCCTAGAGAGGTCAGGTTTGTTTTAGAGTACTCCAATTAACAGCCCCCATTACCCCAAAAATGAATGGAGTCATTAGCACTTATGGTTTTTAAATGGCACCCCGAATTATGTTGCACGAAGCACAATTTCACATCATTCTGGGTTCATTTGTGTAAAAACAAGGCCCAATCAGGCTGAAACGTTACAGGAAGGTAGAATCTATTGAGTTGTAAGTGATCTGAACGTTTCATGATGATCGCACATTCCTATAGGGGGTCAAACCATGTCCCAAAGGTCACCGGATCTGGTGTCACTTTAAAGAAGTAGTCCAGTTTCACATTTGTGGGCTTATAACTTGGCTTCTGAATGTCCTAGAGAGATCAGGTTTGTTTTAGTGTACTCCAATCAACAGCCCCTACAACCAAAAAAAGGAATGGAGTCATTAGCACTTATGGTTTTTAAATGGCACCCAGAATTATGTTGCACGAAGCACAATTTCACATCATTCTGGGTTCATTTGTGTGAAAACAAGGTCCAATCAGGCTGAAACGTTACAGGAAGGTAGAATCTATTGAGTTGTAAGTGATCTGAACGTTTCATGATGATAGCACTTTCCTAAGGGGGTCAAACCATGTCCCAAAGGTCACCGGATCTGGTGTCAATTTAAAGTAGTCCAGTTACACATTTGTGGGCTTATAACTTGGCTTCTGAATGTCCTAGAGAGATCAGGTTTGTTTTAATGTACTCCAATCAACAGCCCCTACAACCACAAAAAGGAATGGAGTCATTAGCACTTATGGTTTGGAAATGGCACCCAGAATTATGTTGCACAAAGCACAATTTCACATCATTCTGGGTTCATTTGTGTAAAAACAAGGTCCAATCAGGCTGAAACGTTACAGGAAGGTAGAATCTATTGAGTTGTAAGTGATCTGAACATTTCATGATGATAGCACTTTCCTAAGGGGGTCAAACCATGTCCCAGAGGTCACCGGATCTGGTCTCAATTTAAAGAAGTAGTCCAGTTACACATTTGTGGGCTTATAACTTGGCTTCTGAATGTCCTAGAGAGGTCAGGTTTGTTTTAGAGTACTCCAATTAACAGCCCCCATTACCCCAAAAATGAATGGAGTCATTAGCACTTATGGTTTTTAAATGGCACCCCGAATTATGTTGCACGAAGCACAATTTCACATCATTCTGGGTTCATTTGTGTAAAAACAAGGCCCAATCAGGCTGAAACGTTACAGGAAGGTAGAATCTATTGAGTTGTAAGTGATCTGAACGTTTCATGATGATCGCACATTCCTATAGGGGGTCAAACCATGTCCCAAAGGTCACCGGATCTGGTGTCACTTTAAAGAAGTAGTCCAGTTTCACATTTGTGGGCTTATAACTTGGCTTCTGAATGTCCTAGAGAGATCAGGTTTGTTTTAGTGTACTCCAATCAACAGCCCCTACAACCAAAAAAAGGAATGGAGTCATTAGCACTTATGGTTTTTAAATGGCACCCAGAATTATGTTGCACGAAGCACAATTTCACATCATTCTGGGTTCATTTGTGTGAAAACAAGGTCCAATCAGGCTGAAACGTTACAGGAAGGTAGAATCTATTGAGTTGTAAGTGATCTGAACGTTTCATGATGATAGCACTTTCCTAAGGGGGTCAAACCATGTCCCAAAGGTCACCGGATCTGGTGTCAATTTAAAGTAGTCCAGTTACACATTTGTGGGCTTATAACTTGGCTTCTGAATGTCCTAGAGAGATCAGGTTTGTTTTAATGTACTCCAATCAACAGCCCCTACAACCACAAAAAGGAATGGAGTCATTAGCACTTATGGTTTGGAAATGGCACCCAGAATTATGTTGCACAAAGCACAATTTCACATCATTCTGGGTTCATTTGTGTAAAAACAAGGTCCAATCAGGCTGAAACGTTACAGGAAGGTAGAATCTATTGAGTTGTAAGTGATCTGAACATTTCATGATGATAGCACTTTCCTAAGGGGGTCAAACCATGTCCCAGAGGTCACCGGATCTGGTCTCAATTTAAAGAAGTAGTCCAGTTACACATTTGTGGGCTTATAACTTGGCTTCTGAATGTCCTAGAGAGATCAGGTTTGTTTTAGTGTACTCCAATCAACAGCCCCTACAACCACAAAAAGGAATGGAGTCATTAGCACTTATGGTTTTTAAATGGCACCCAGAATTATGTTGCACGAAGCACAATTTCACATCATTCTGGGTTCATTTGTGTGAAAACAAGGCCCAATCAGGCTGAAACTTTACAGGAAGGTAGAATATATTGAGTTGTAAGTGATCTGAACATTTCATGATGATCGCACATTCCTATAGGGGGTCAAACCATGTCCCAAAGGTCACCGGGCCTGGTGTCACTTTAAAGAAGTAGTCCAGTTTCACATTTGTGGGCTTATAATTTGGCTTCTGAATGTCCTAGCGAGGTCAGGTTTGTTTTAGTGTACTCTAATCAACAGCCCCTACAACCACAAAAATTAATGGAGTCATTAGCACTTATGGTTTGTAAATGGCACCCAGAATTATGTTGCACGAAGCACAATTTCACATCATTCTGGGTCCATTTGTGTGAAAACAAGGTCCAATCAGGCTGAAACGTTACAGGAAGGTAGAATCTATTGAGTTGTAAGTTACCTGAACGTTTCATGATGATAGCACTTTCCTAAGGGGGTCAAACCATGTCCCAAAGGTCACCGAGCCTGGTGTCAATTTAAAGAAGTAGTCCAGTTACACCTTTGTGGTCTTATAACTTGGCTTCTGAATGCCCTAGAGAGGTCAGGTTTGTTTTAGTGTACTCCAATCAACAGCCCCTACAACCGCAAAAAGGAATGGAGTCATTAGCACTTATGGTTTTTAAATGGCAACCAGAATTATGTTGCACGAAGCACAATTTCACATCATTCTGGGTTCATTTGTGTGAAAACAAGGTCCAATCAGGCTGAAACTTTACAGGAAGGTAGAATCTATTGAGTTGTAAGTGATCTGAACGTTTCATGATGATCGCACATTCCTACAGGGGGTCAAACCATGTCCCAAAGGTCACCGGGCCTGGTGTCACTTTAAAGAAGTAGTCCAGTTTCACATTTGTGGGCTTATAACTTGGCTTCTGAATGTCCTAGAGAGGTCAGGTTTGTTTTAGTGTACTCCAATCAACAGCCCCTACACCCACAAAAATGAATGGAGTCATTAGCACTCATGGTTTGTAAATGGCACCCAGAATTATGTTGCACGAAGCACAATTTCACATCATTCTGGGTCCATTTGTGTGAAAACAAGGTCCAATCAGGCTGAAACGTTACAAGAAGGTAGAATCTATTGAGTTGTAAGTGATCTGAACGTTTCATGATGATCGCACATTCCTATAGGGGGTCAAACCATGTCCCAAAGGTCACCGGGCCTGGTGTCACTTTAAAGAAGTAGTCCAGTTACACCTTTGTGGGCTTATAACTTGGCTTCTGAATATCCTAGAGAGGTCAGGTTTGTTTTAGAGGACTCCAATTAACAGCCCCCATTACCCCAAAAAGGAATGGAGTCATTAGCACTTATGGTTTTTAAATGGCACCCAGAATTATGTTGCACGAAGCACAATTTCACATCATACTGGGTTCATTTGTGTGAAAACAAGGTCCAATCAGGCTGAACCGTTACAGGAAGGTAGAATCTATTGAGTTGTAAGAGATCTGAACGTTTCATGATGATAGCACTTTCCTAAGGGGGTCAAACCATGTCCCAAAGGTCACCGGATCTGGTGTCAATTTACAGAAGTGGTCCAGTTACACATTTGTGGGCTTATAACTTGGCTTCTGAATGTCCTAGAGAGATCAGGTTTGTTTTAGTGTACTCCAATCAACAGCCCCTACAACCACAAAAAGGAATGGAGTCATTAGCACTTATGGTTTGGAAATGGCACCCAGAATTATGTTGCACGAAGCACAATTTCACATCATTCTGGGTCCATTTGTGTGAAAACAAGGTCCAATCAGGCTGAAACATTACAAGAAGGTAGAATCTATTGAGTTGTAAGTGATCTGAACGTTTCATGATGATAGCACTTTCCTAAGGGGGTCAAACCATGTCCCAAAGGTCACCGGGCTTGGTGTCACTTTAAAGAAGTAGTCCAGTTACACCTTTGTGGGCTTATAACTTGTCTTCTGAATATCCTAGAGAGGTCAGGTTTGTTTTAGTGTACTCCAATCAACAGCCCCTACAACATCAAAAAGGAATGGAGTCATTAGCACTTATGGTTTGGAAATGGCACCCAGAATTATGTTGCACGAAGCACAATTTCACATCATTCTGGGTCCATTTGTGTGAAAACAAGGTCCAATCAGGCTGAAACATTACAAGAAGGTAGAATCTATTGAGTTGTAAGTGATCTGAACATTTCATGATGATAGCACTTTCCTAAGGGGGTCAAACCATGTCCCAGAGGTCACCGGATCTGGTGTCAATTTAAAGAAGTAGTCCAGTTACACATTTGTGGGCTTATAACTTGGCTTCTGAATGTCCTAGAGAGATCAGGTTTGTTTTAGTGTACTCCAATCAACAGCCCCTACAACCACAAAAAGGAATGGAGTCATTAGCACTTATGGTTTTTAAATGGCACCCAGAATTATGTTGCACGAAGCACAATTTCACATCATTCTGGGTTCATTTGTGTGAAAACAAGGTCCAATCAGGCTGAAACGTTACAGGAAGGTAGAATCTATTGAGTTGTAAGTGATCTGAACGTTTCATGATGATAGCACTTTCCTAAGGGGGTCAAACCATGTCCCAAAGGTCACCGGATCTGGTGTCAATTTAAAGTAGTCCAGTTACACATTTGTGGGCTTATAACTTGGCTTCTGAATGTCCTAGAGAGATCAGGTTTGTTTTAATGTACTCCAATCAACAGCCCCTACAACCACAAAAAGGAATGGAGTCATTAGCACTTATGGTTTGGAAATGGCACCCAGAATTATGTTGCACAAAGCACAATTTCACATCATTCTGGGTTCATTTGTGTAAAAACAAGGTCCAATCAGGCTGAAACATTACAGGAAGGTAGAATCTATTGAGTTGTAAGTGATCTGAACATTTCATGATGATAGCACTTTCCTAAGGGGGTCAAACCATGTCCCAGAGGTCACCGGATCTGGTCTCAATTTAAAGAAGTAGTCCAGTTACACATTTGTGGGCTTATAACTTGGCTTCTGAATGTCCTAGAGAGATCAGGTTTGTTTTAGTGTACTCCAATCAACAGCCCCTACAACCACAAAAATTAATGGAGTCATTAGCACTTATGGTTTGTAAATGGCACCAAGAATAATGTTGCACGAAGCACAATTTCACATCATTCTGGGTCAATTTGTGTGAAAACAAGGTCCAATCAGGCTGAAACGTTACAAGAAGGTAGAATCTATTGAGTTGTAAGTGATCTGAACGTTTCATGATGATCGCACTTTCCTATAGGGGGTCAAACCATGTCCCAAAGGTCACCGGGCCTGGTGTCACTTTAAAGAAGTAGTCCAGTTACATCTTTGTGGGCTTATAACTTGGCTTCTGAATGTCCTAGAGAGGTCAGGTTTGTTTTAGAGTACTCCAATTAACAGCCCCCACTACCCCAAAAAGGAATGGAGTCATTAGCACTTATGGTTTTTAAATGGCACCCAGAATTATGTTGCACGAAGCACAATTTCACATCATTCTGGGTTCATTTGTGTGAAAACAAGGTCAAATCAGGCTGAAACGTTACAGGAAGGTAGAATCTATTGAGTTGTAAGTTATCTGAACGTTTCATGATGATAGCACTTTCCTAAGGGGGTCAAATCATGTCCCAAAGGTCACCGGGCCTGGTGTCAATTTAAAGAAGTAGTCCAGTTACACCTTTGTGGGCTTATAACTTGGCTTCTGAATGCCCTAGAGAGGTCAGGTTTGTTTTAGTGTACTCCAATCAACAGCCCCTACAACCGCAAAAAGGAATGGAGTCATTAGCACTTATGGTTTTTAAATGGCACCCAGAATTATGTTGCACGAAGCACAATTTCACATCATTCTGGGTTCATTTGTGTGAAAACAAGGTCCAATCAGGCTGAAACTTTACAGGAAGGTAGAATCTATTGAGTTGTAAGTGATCTGAACGTTTCATGATGATCGAACATTCCTATAGGGGGTCAAACCATGTCCCAAAGGTCACCGGGCCTGGTGTCACTTTAAAGAAGTAGTCCAGTTTCACATTTGTGGGCTTATAACTTGGCTTCTGAATGTCCTAGAGAGGTCAGGTTTGTTTTAGTGTACTCCAATCAACAGCCCCTACACCCACAAAAATGAATGGAGTCATTAGCACTTATGGTTTGTAAATGGCACCCAGAATTATGTTGCACGAAGCACAATTTCACATCATTCTGGGTCCATTTGTGTGAAAACAAGGTCCAATCAGGCTGAAACGTTACAAGAAGGTAGAATCTATTGAGTTGTAAGTGATCTGAACGTTTCATGATGATCGCACATTCCTATAGGGGGTCAAACCATGTCCCAAAGGTCACCGGGCCTGGTGTCACTTTAAAGAAGTAGTCCAGTTACACCTTTGTGGGCTTATAACTTGGCTTCTGAATATCATAGAGAGGTCAGGTTTGTTTTAGAGGACTCCAATTAACAGCCCCCATTACCCCAAAAAGGAATGGAGTCATTAGCACTTATGGTTTTTAAATGGCACCCAGAATTATGTTGCACGAAGCACAATTTCACATCATTCTGGGTTCATTTGTGTGAAAACAAGGTCCAATCAGGCTGAAACGTTACAGAAAGGTAGAATCTATTGAGTTGAAAGTGATCTGAACATTTGAGGATGATAGCACTTTCCCAAGGGGGTCAAACCATGTCCCAGAGGTCACCGGATCTGGTGTCAATTTAAAGAAGTAGTCCAGTTACCCATTTGTGGGCTTATAACTTGGCTTCTGAATGTCCTAGAGAGATCAGGTTTGTTTTAGTGTACTCCAATCAACAGCCCCTACAACCACAAAAAGGAATGGAGTCATTAGCACTTATGGTTTTTAAATGGCACCCAGAATTATGTTGCACGAAGCACAATTTCACATCATTCTGGGTTCATTTGTGTGAAAACAAGGTCCAATCATGCTGAAACTTTACAGGAAGGTAGAATCTATTGAGTTGTAAGTGATCTGAACGTTTCATGATGATCGCACATTCCTATAGGGGGTCAAACCATGTCCCAAAGGTCACCGGGCCTGGTGTCACTTGAAGAAGTAGTCCAGTTTCACATTTGTGGGCTTATAACTTGGCTTCTGAATGTCCTAGAGAGGTCAGATTTGTTTTAGTGTACTCCAATCAACAGCCCCTACAACCACAAAAATGAATGGAGTCATTAGCACTTATGGTTTGTAAATGGCACCCAGAATTATGTTGCACGAAGCACAATTTCACATCATTCTGGGTCCATTTGTGTGAAAACAAGGTCTAATCAGGCTGAAACGTTACAAGAAGGTAGAATCTATTGAGTTGTAAGTGATCTGAACATTTCATGATGATCGAACTTTCCTAAGGGGGTCAAACCATGTCCCAAAGGTCACCGGATCTGGTGTCAATTTAAAGAAGTGGTCCAGTTACACATTTGTGGGCTTATAACTTGGCTTCTGAATGTCCTAGAGAGATCAGGTTTGTTTTAGTGTACTCCAATCAACAGCCCCTACAACCACAAAAAGGAATGGAGTCATTAGCACTTATGGTTTGGAAATGGCACCCAGAATTATGTTGCACGAAGCACAATTTCACATCATTCTGGGTCCATTTGTGTGAAAACAAGGTCCAATCAGGCTGAAACATTACAAGAAGGTAGAATCTATTGAGTTGTAAGTGATCTGAACGTTTCATGATGATAGCACTTTCCTAAGGGGGTCAAACCATGTCCCAAAGGTCACCGGGCTTGGTGTCACTTTAAAGAAGTAGTCCAGTTACACCTTTGTGGGCTTATAACTTGTCTTCTGAATATCCTAGAGAGGTCAGGTTTGTTTTAGTGTACTCCAATCAACAGCCCCTACAACATCAAAAAGGAATGGAGTCATTAGCACTTATGGTTTGGAAATGGCACCCAGATTTATGTTGCACGAAGCACAATTTCACATCATTCTGGGTCCATTTGTGTGAAAACAAGGTCCAATCAGGCTGAAACATTACAAGAAGGTAGAATCTATTGAGTTGTAAGTGATCTGAACATTTCATGATGATAGCACTTTCCTAAGGGGGTCAAACCATGTCCCAGAGGTCACCGGATCTGGTGTCAATTTAAAGAAGTAGTCCAGTTACACATTTGTGGGCTTATAACTTGGCTTCTGAATGTCCTAGAGAGATCAGGTTTGTTTTAGTGTACTCCAATCAACAGCCCCTACAACCACAAAAAGGAATGGAGTCATTAGCACTTATGGTTTTTAAATAGCACCCAGAATTATGTTGCACGAAGCACAATTTCACATCATTCTGGGTTCATTTGTGTGAAAACAAGGTCCAATCAGGCTGAAACGTTACAGGAAGGTAGAATCTATTGAGTTGTAAGTGATCTGAACGTTTCATGATGATAGCACTTTCCTAAGGGGGTCAAACCATGTCCCAAAGGTCACCGGATCTGGTGTCAATTTAAAGTAGTCCAGTTACACATTTGTGGGCTTATAACTTGGCTTCTGAATGTCCTAGAGAGATCAGGTTTGTTTTAATGTACTCCAATCAACAGCCCCTACAACCACAAAAAGGAATGGAGTTATTAGCACTTATGGTTTGGAAATGGCACCCAGAATTATGTTGCACAAAGCACAATTTCACATCATTCTGGGTTCATTTGTGTAAAAACAAGGTCCAATCAGGCTGAAACGTTACAGGAAGGTAGAATCTATTGAGTTGTAAGTGATCTGAACATTTCATGATGATAGCACTTTCCTAAGGGGGTCAAACCATGTCCCAGAGGTCACCGGATCTGGTCTCAATTTAAAGAAGTAGTCCAGTTACACATTTGTGGGCTTATAACTTGGCTTTTGAATGTCCTAGAGAGATCAGGTTTGTTTTAGTGTACTCCAATCAACAGCCCCTACAACCACAAAAATTAATGGAGTCATTAGCACTTATGGTTTTTAAATGGCAACCAGAATTATGTTGCACGAAGCACAATTTCACATCATTCTGGGTTCATTTGTGTAAAAACAAGGCCCAATCAGGCTGAAACGTTACAGGAAGGTAGAATCTATTGAGTTGTAAGTGATCTGAACGTTTCATGATGATCGCACATTCCTATAGGGGGTCAAACCATGTCCCAAAGGTCACCGGATCTGGTGTCACTTTAAAGAAGTAGTCCAGTTTCACATTTGTGGGCTTATAACTTGGCTTCTGAATGTCCTAGAGAGATCAGGTTTGTTTTAGTGTACTCCAATCAACAGCCCCTACAACCAAAAAAAGGAATGGAGTCATTAGCACTTATGGTTTTTAAATGGCACCCAGAATTATGTTGCACGAAGCACAATTTCACATCATTCTGGGTTCATTTGTGTGAAAACAAGGTCCAATCAGGCTGAAACGTTACAGGAAGGTAGAATCTATTGAGTTGTAAGTGATCTGAACGTTTCATGATGATAGCACTTTCCTAAGGGGGTCAAACCATGTCCCAAAGGTCACCGGATCTGGTGTCAATTTAAAGTAGTCCAGTTACACATTTGTGGGCTTATAACTTGGCTTCTGAATGTCCTAGAGAGATCAGGTTTGTTTTAATGTACTCCAATCAACAGTTCCTACAACCACAAAAAGGAATGGAGTCATTAGCACTTATGGTTTGGAAATGGCACCCAGAATTATGTTGCACGAAGCACAATTTCACATCATTCTGGGTGCATTTTTGTGAAAACAAGGTCCAATCGGGCTGAAACGTTACAAGAAGGTAGAATCTATTGAGTTATAAGTGATCTGAACGTTTCATGATGATAGAACTTTCCTAAGGGGGTCAAACCATGTCCCAAAGGTCACCGGATCTGGTGTCAATTTAAAGAAGTGGTCCAGTTACACATTTGTGGGCTTATAACTTGGCTTCTGAATGTCCTAGAGAGATCAGGTTTGTTTTAGTGTACTCCAATAAACAGCCCCTACAACCACAAAAAGGAATGGAGTCATTAGCACTTATTGTTTGGAAATGGCACCCAGAATTATGTTGCACGAAGCACAATTTCACATCATTCTGGGTCCATTTGTGTGAAAACAAGGTCCAATCAGGCTGAAACGTTACAAGAAGGTAGAATCTATTGAGTTGTAAGTGATCTGAACGTTTCATGATGATCGCACTTTCCTATAGGGGGTCACACCATGTCCCAAAGGTCACCGGGCCTGGTGTCACTTTAAAGAAGTAGTCCAGTTACAACTTTGTGGGCTTATAACTTGGCTTCTGAATGCCCTAGAGAGGTCAGGTTTGTTTTAGAGTACTCCAATTAACAGCCCCCATTACCCCAAAAAGGAATGGAGTCATTAGCACTTATGGTTTTTAAATGGCACCCCGAATTATGTTGCACGAAGCACAATTTCACATCATTCTGGGTTCATTTGTGTGAAAACAAGGTCCAATCAGGCTGAAACATTACAGGAAGGTAGAATCTATTGAGTTGTCAGTGATCTGAACATTTCATGATGATAGCACTTTCCTAAGGGGGTCAAACCATGTCCCAGAGGTCACCGGATCTGGTCTCAATTTAAAGAAGTAGTCCAGTTACACATTTGTGGGCTTATAACTTGGCTTCTGAATGTCCTAGAGAGATCAGGTTTGTTTTAGTGTACTCCAATCAACAGCCCCTACAACCACAAAAAGGAATGGAGTCATTAGCACTTATGGTTTTTAAATGGCACCCAGAATTATGTTGCATGAAGCACAATTTCACATCATTCTGGGTTCATTTGTGTGAAAACAAGGTCCAATCAGGCTGAAACTTTACAGGAAGGTAGAATCTGTTGAGTTGTAAGTGATCTGAACGTTTCATGATGATCACACATTCCTATAGGGGGTCAAACCATGTCCCAAAGGTCACCGGGCCTGGTGTCACTTTAAAGAAGTAGTCCAGTTACATCTTTGGGGGCTTATAACTTGGCTTCTGAATGTCCTAGAGAGATCAGGTTTGTTTTAGAGTACTCCAATTAACAGCCCCCATTACCCCAAAAAGGAATGGAGTCATTAGCACTTATGGTTTTTAAATGGCACCCAGAATTATGTTGCACGAAGCACAATTTCACATCATTCTGGGACCATTTGTGTGAAAACAAGGTCCAATCAGGCTGAAACATTACAAGAAGGTAGAATCTATTGAGTTGTAAGTGATCTGAACGTTTCATGATGATAGCACTTTCCTAAGGGGGTCAAACCATGTCCCAAAGGTCACTGGGCCTGGTGTCACTTTAAAGAAGTAGTCCAGTTACACATTTGTGGGCTTATAACTTGTCTTCTGAATATCCTAGAGAGGTCAGGTTTGTTTTAGTGTACTCCAATCAACAGCCCCTACAACCACAAAAAGGAATGGAGTCATTAGCACTTATGGTTTGGAAATGGCACCCAGAATTATGTTGCACGTAGTCCAATTTCACATCATTCTGGGTCCATTTGTGTGAAAACAAGGTCCAATCAGGCTGAAACATTACAAGAAGGTAGAATCTATTGAGTTGTAAGTGATCTGAACGTTTCATGATGATAGCACTTTCCTAAGGGGGTCAAACCATGTCCCAGAGGTCACCGGATCTGGTGTCAATTTAAAGAAGTAGTCCAGTTACACATTTGTGGGCTTATAACTTGGCTTCTGAATGTCCTAGAGAGATCAGGTTTGTTTTAGTGTACTCCAATCAACAGCCCCTACAACCACAAAAAGGAATGGAGTCATTAGCACTTATGGTTTTTAAATGGCACCCAGAATTATGTTGCACGAAGCACAATTTCACATCATTCTGGGTTCATTTGTGTGAAAACAAGGTCCAATCAGGCTGAAACGTTACAGGAAGATAGAATCTATTGAGCTGTAAGTGATCTGAACGTTTCATGATGATAGCACTTTCCTAAGGGGGTCAAACCATGTCCCAAAGGTCACCGGATCTGGTGTCAATTTAAAGTAGTCCAGTTACACATTTGTGGGCTTATAACTTGGCTTCTGAATGTCCTAGAGAGATCAGGTTTGTTTTAATGTACTCCAATCAACAGCCCCTACAACCACAAAAAGGAATGGAGTCATTAGCACTTATGGTTTGGAAATGGCACCCAGAATTATGTTGCACGAAGCACAATTTCACATCATTCTGGGTGCATTTGTGTGAAAACAAGGTTCAATCAGGCTGAAACGTTACAGGAAGGTAGAATCTATTGAGTTGTAAGTGATCTGAACATTTCATGATGATAGCACTTTCCTAAGGGGGTCAAACCATGTCCCAGAGGTCACCGGATCTGGTCTCAATTTAAAGAAGTAGTCCAGTTACACATTTGTGGGCTTATAACTTGGCTTCTGAATGTCCTAGAGAGGTCAGGTTTGTTTTAGAGTACTCCAATTAACAGCCCCCATTACCCCAAAAATGAATGGAGTCATTAGCACTTATGGTTTTTAAATGGCACCCCGAATTATGTTGCACGAAGCACAATTTCACATCATTCTGGGTTCATTTGTGTAAAAACAAGGCCCAATCAGGCTGAAACGTTACAGGAAGGTAGAATCTATTGAGTTGTAAGTGATCTGAACGTTTCATGATGATCGCACATTCCTATAGGGGGTCAAACCATGTCCCAAAGGTCACCGGATCTGGTGTCACTTTAAAGAAGTAGTCCAGTTTCACATTTGTGGGCTTATAACTTGGCTTCTGAATGTCCTAGAGAGATCAGGTTTGTTTTAGTGTACTCCAATCAACAGCCCCTACAACCAAAAAAAGGAATGGAGTCATTAGCACTTATGGTTTTTAAATGGCACCCAGAATTATGTTGCACGAAGCACAATTTCACATCATTCTGGGTTCATTTGTGTGAAAACAAGGTCCAATCAGGCTGAAACGTTACAGGAAGGTAGAATCTATTGAGTTGTAAGTGATCTGAACGTTTCATGATGATAGCACTTTCCTAAGGGGGTCAAACCATGTCCCAAAGGTCACCGGATCTGGTGTCAATTTAAAGTAGTCCAGTTACACATTTGTGGGCTTATAACTTGGCTTCTGAATGTCCTAGAGAGATCAGGTTTGTTTTAATGTACTCCAATCAACAGCCCCTACAACCACAAAAAGGAATGGAGTCATTAGCACTTATGGTTTGGAAATGGCACCCAGAATTATGTTGCACAAAGCACAATTTCACATCATTCTGGGTTCATTTGTGTAAAAACAAGGTCCAATCAGGCTGAAACGTTACAGGAAGGTAGAATCTATTGAGTTGTAAGTGATCTGAACATTTCATGATGATAGCACTTTCCTAAGGGGGTCAAACCATGTCCCAGAGGTCACCGGATCTGGTCTCAATTTAAAGAAGTAGTCCAGTTACACATTTGTGGGCTTATAACTTGGCTTCTGAATGTCCTAGAGAGGTCAGGTTTGTTTTAGAGTACTCCAATTAACAGCCCCCATTACCCCAAAAATGAATGGAGTCATTAGCACTTATGGTTTTTAAATGGCACCCCGAATTATGTTGCACGAAGCACAATTTCACATCATTCTGGGTTCATTTGTGTAAAAACAAGGCCCAATCAGGCTGAAACGTTACAGGAAGGTAGAATCTATTGAGTTGTAAGTGATCTGAACGTTTCATGATGATCGCACATTCCTATAGGGGGTCAAACCATGTCCCAAAGGTCACCGGATCTGGTGTCACTTTAAAGAAGTAGTCCAGTTTCACATTTGTGGGCTTATAACTTGGCTTCTGAATGTCCTAGAGAGATCAGGTTTGTTTTAGTGTACTCCAATCAACAGCCCCTACAACCAAAAAAAGGAATGGAGTCATTAGCACTTATGGTTTTTAAATGGCACCCAGAATTATGTTGCACGAAGCACAATTTCACATCATTCTGGGTTCATTTGTGTGAAAACAAGGTCCAATCAGGCTGAAACGTTACAGGAAGGTAGAATCTATTGAGTTGTAAGTGATCTGAACGTTTCATGATGATAGCACTTTCCTAAGGGGGTCAAACCATGTCCCAAAGGTCACCGGATCTGGTGTCAATTTAAAGTAGTCCAGTTACACATTTGTGGGCTTATAACTTGGCTTCTGAATGTCCTAGAGAGATCAGGTTTGTTTTAATGTACTCCAATCAACAGCCCCTACAACCACAAAAAGGAATGGAGTCATTAGCACTTATGGTTTGGAAATGGCACCCAGAATTATGTTGCACAAAGCACAATTTCACATCATTCTGGGTTCATTTGTGTAAAAACAAGGTCCAATCAGGCTGAAACGTTACAGGAAGGTAGAATCTATTGAGTTGTAAGTGATCTGAACATTTCATGATGATAGCACTTTCCTAAGGGGGTCAAACCATGTCCCAGAGGTCACCGGATCTGGTCTCAATTTAAAGAAGTAGTCCAGTTACACATTTGTGGGCTTATAACTTGGCTTCTGAATGTCCTAGAGAGATCAGGTTTGTTTTAGTGTACTCCAATCAACAGCCCCTACAACCACAAAAAGGAATGGAGTCATTAGCACTTATGGTTTTTAAATGGCACCCAGAATTATGTTGCACGAAGCACAATTTCACATCATTCTGGGTTCATTTGTGTGAAAACAAGGCCCAATCAGGCTGAAACTTTACAGGAAGGTAGAATATATTGAGTTGTAAGTGATCTGAACATTTCATGATGATCGCACATTCCTATAGGGGGTCAAACCATGTCCCAAAGGTCACCGGGCCTGGTGTCACTTTAAAGAAGTAGTCCAGTTTCACATTTGTGGGCTTATAATTTGGCTTCTGAATGTCCTAGCGAGGTCAGGTTTGTTTTAGTGTACTCTAATCAACAGCCCCTACAACCACAAAAATTAATGGAGTCATTAGCACTTATGGTTTGTAAATGGCACCCAGAATTATGTTGCACGAAG
Organism: Nothobranchius furzeri; assembly: GCF_043380555.1. Classification (NCBI taxonomy): domain Eukaryota; kingdom Metazoa; phylum Chordata; class Actinopteri; order Cyprinodontiformes; family Nothobranchiidae; genus Nothobranchius; species Nothobranchius furzeri. The sequence continues at coordinate 19,607,856 of NC_091749.1, forward strand.
CACAATTTCACATCATTCTGGGTCCATTTGTGTGAAAACAAGGTCCAATCAGGCTGAAACGTTACAGGAAGGTAGAATCTATTGAGTTGTAAGTTACCTGAACGTTTCATGATGATAGCACTTTCCTAAGGGGGTCAAACCATGTCCCAAAGGTCACCGAGCCTGGTGTCAATTTAAAGAAGTAGTCCAGTTACACCTTTGTGGTCTTATAACTTGGCTTCTGAATGCCCTAGAGAGGTCAGGTTTGTTTTAGTGTACTCCAATCAACAGCCCCTACAACCGCAAAAAGGAATGGAGTCATTAGCACTTATGGTTTTTAAATGGCAACCAGAATTATGTTGCACGAAGCACAATTTCACATCATTCTGGGTTCATTTGTGTGAAAACAAGGTCCAATCAGGCTGAAACTTTACAGGAAGGTAGAATCTATTGAGTTGTAAGTGATCTGAACGTTTCATGATGATCGCACATTCCTACAGGGGGTCAAACCATGTCCCAAAGGTCACCGGGCCTGGTGTCACTTTAAAGAAGTAGTCCAGTTTCACATTTGTGGGCTTATAACTTGGCTTCTGAATGTCCTAGAGAGGTCAGGTTTGTTTTAGTGTACTCCAATCAACAGCCCCTACACCCACAAAAATGAATGGAGTCATTAGCACTCATGGTTTGTAAATGGCACCCAGAATTATGTTGCACGAAGCACAATTTCACATCATTCTGGGTCCATTTGTGTGAAAACAAGGTCCAATCAGGCTGAAACGTTACAAGAAGGTAGAATCTATTGAGTTGTAAGTGATCTGAACGTTTCATGATGATCGCACATTCCTATAGGGGGTCAAACCATGTCCCAAAGGTCACCGGGCCTGGTGTCACTTTAAAGAAGTAGTCCAGTTACACCTTTGTGGGCTTATAACTTGGCTTCTGAATATCCTAGAGAGGTCAGGTTTGTTTTAGAGGACTCCAATTAACAGCCCCCATTACCCCAAAAAGGAATGGAGTCATTAGCACTTATGGTTTTTAAATGGCACCCAGAATTATGTTGCACGAAGCACAATTTCACATCATACTGGGTTCATTTGTGTGAAAACAAGGTCCAATCAGGCTGAACCGTTACAGGAAGGTAGAATCTATTGAGTTGTAAGAGATCTGAACGTTTCATGATGATAGCACTTTCCTAAGGGGGTCAAACCATGTCCCAAAGGTCACCGGATCTGGTGTCAATTTACAGAAGTGGTCCAGTTACACATTTGTGGGCTTATAACTTGGCTTCTGAATGTCCTAGAGAGATCAGGTTTGTTTTAGTGTACTCCAATCAACAGCCCCTACAACCACAAAAAGGAATGGAGTCATTAGCACTTATGGTTTGGAAATGGCACCCAGAATTATGTTGCACGAAGCACAATTTCACATCATTCTGGGTCCATTTGTGTGAAAACAAGGTCCAATCAGGCTGAAACATTACAAGAAGGTAGAATCTATTGAGTTGTAAGTGATCTGAACGTTTCATGATGATAGCACTTTCCTAAGGGGGTCAAACCATGTCCCAAAGGTCACCGGGCTTGGTGTCACTTTAAAGAAGTAGTCCAGTTACACCTTTGTGGGCTTATAACTTGTCTTCTGAATATCCTAGAGAGGTCAGGTTTGTTTTAGTGTACTCCAATCAACAGCCCCTACAACATCAAAAAGGAATGGAGTCATTAGCACTTATGGTTTGGAAATGGCACCCAGAATTATGTTGCACGAAGCACAATTTCACATCATTCTGGGTCCATTTGTGTGAAAACAAGGTCCAATCAGGCTGAAACATTACAAGAAGGTAGAATCTATTGAGTTGTAAGTGATCTGAACATTTCATGATGATAGCACTTTCCTAAGGGGGTCAAACCATGTCCCAGAGGTCACCGGATCTGGTGTCAATTTAAAGAAGTAGTCCAGTTACACATTTGTGGGCTTATAACTTGGCTTCTGAATGTCCTAGAGAGATCAGGTTTGTTTTAGTGTACTCCAATCAACAGCCCCTACAACCACAAAAAGGAATGGAGTCATTAGCACTTATGGTTTTTAAATGGCACCCAGAATTATGTTGCACGAAGCACAATTTCACATCATTCTGGGTTCATTTGTGTGAAAACAAGGTCCAATCAGGCTGAAACGTTACAGGAAGGTAGAATCTATTGAGTTGTAAGTGATCTGAACGTTTCATGATGATAGCACTTTCCTAAGGGGGTCAAACCATGTCCCAAAGGTCACCGGATCTGGTGTCAATTTAAAGTAGTCCAGTTACACATTTGTGGGCTTATAACTTGGCTTCTGAATGTCCTAGAGAGATCAGGTTTGTTTTAATGTACTCCAATCAACAGCCCCTACAACCACAAAAAGGAATGGAGTCATTAGCACTTATGGTTTGGAAATGGCACCCAGAATTATGTTGCACAAAGCACAATTTCACATCATTCTGGGTTCATTTGTGTAAAAACAAGGTCCAATCAGGCTGAAACATTACAGGAAGGTAGAATCTATTGAGTTGTAAGTGATCTGAACATTTCATGATGATAGCACTTTCCTAAGGGGGTCAAACCATGTCCCAGAGGTCACCGGATCTGGTCTCAATTTAAAGAAGTAGTCCAGTTACACATTTGTGGGCTTATAACTTGGCTTCTGAATGTCCTAGAGAGATCAGGTTTGTTTTAGTGTACTCCAATCAACAGCCCCTACAACCACAAAAATTAATGGAGTCATTAGCACTTATGGTTTGTAAATGGCACCAAGAATAATGTTGCACGAAGCACAATTTCACATCATTCTGGGTCAATTTGTGTGAAAACAAGGTCCAATCAGGCTGAAACGTTACAAGAAGGTAGAATCTATTGAGTTGTAAGTGATCTGAACGTTTCATGATGATCGCACTTTCCTATAGGGGGTCAAACCATGTCCCAAAGGTCACCGGGCCTGGTGTCACTTTAAAGAAGTAGTCCAGTTACATCTTTGTGGGCTTATAACTTGGCTTCTGAATGTCCTAGAGAGGTCAGGTTTGTTTTAGAGTACTCCAATTAACAGCCCCCACTACCCCAAAAAGGAATGGAGTCATTAGCACTTATGGTTTTTAAATGGCACCCAGAATTATGTTGCACGAAGCACAATTTCACATCATTCTGGGTTCATTTGTGTGAAAACAAGGTCAAATCAGGCTGAAACGTTACAGGAAGGTAGAATCTATTGAGTTGTAAGTTATCTGAACGTTTCATGATGATAGCACTTTCCTAAGGGGGTCAAATCATGTCCCAAAGGTCACCGGGCCTGGTGTCAATTTAAAGAAGTAGTCCAGTTACACCTTTGTGGGCTTATAACTTGGCTTCTGAATGCCCTAGAGAGGTCAGGTTTGTTTTAGTGTACTCCAATCAACAGCCCCTACAACCGCAAAAAGGAATGGAGTCATTAGCACTTATGGTTTTTAAATGGCACCCAGAATTATGTTGCACGAAGCACAATTTCACATCATTCTGGGTTCATTTGTGTGAAAACAAGGTCCAATCAGGCTGAAACTTTACAGGAAGGTAGAATCTATTGAGTTGTAAGTGATCTGAACGTTTCATGATGATCGAACATTCCTATAGGGGGTCAAACCATGTCCCAAAGGTCACCGGGCCTGGTGTCACTTTAAAGAAGTAGTCCAGTTTCACATTTGTGGGCTTATAACTTGGCTTCTGAATGTCCTAGAGAGGTCAGGTTTGTTTTAGTGTACTCCAATCAACAGCCCCTACACCCACAAAAATGAATGGAGTCATTAGCACTTATGGTTTGTAAATGGCACCCAGAATTATGTTGCACGAAGCACAATTTCACATCATTCTGGGTCCATTTGTGTGAAAACAAGGTCCAATCAGGCTGAAACGTTACAAGAAGGTAGAATCTATTGAGTTGTAAGTGATCTGAACGTTTCATGATGATCGCACATTCCTATAGGGGGTCAAACCATGTCCCAAAGGTCACCGGGCCTGGTGTCACTTTAAAGAAGTAGTCCAGTTACACCTTTGTGGGCTTATAACTTGGCTTCTGAATATCATAGAGAGGTCAGGTTTGTTTTAGAGGACTCCAATTAACAGCCCCCATTACCCCAAAAAGGAATGGAGTCATTAGCACTTATGGTTTTTAAATGGCACCCAGAATTATGTTGCACGAAGCACAATTTCACATCATTCTGGGTTCATTTGTGTGAAAACAAGGTCCAATCAGGCTGAAACGTTACAGAAAGGTAGAATCTATTGAGTTGAAAGTGATCTGAACATTTGAGGATGATAGCACTTTCCCAAGGGGGTCAAACCATGTCCCAGAGGTCACCGGATCTGGTGTCAATTTAAAGAAGTAGTCCAGTTACCCATTTGTGGGCTTATAACTTGGCTTCTGAATGTCCTAGAGAGATCAGGTTTGTTTTAGTGTACTCCAATCAACAGCCCCTACAACCACAAAAAGGAATGGAGTCATTAGCACTTATGGTTTTTAAATGGCACCCAGAATTATGTTGCACGAAGCACAATTTCACATCATTCTGGGTTCATTTGTGTGAAAACAAGGTCCAATCATGCTGAAACTTTACAGGAAGGTAGAATCTATTGAGTTGTAAGTGATCTGAACGTTTCATGATGATCGCACATTCCTATAGGGGGTCAAACCATGTCCCAAAGGTCACCGGGCCTGGTGTCACTTGAAGAAGTAGTCCAGTTTCACATTTGTGGGCTTATAACTTGGCTTCTGAATGTCCTAGAGAGGTCAGATTTGTTTTAGTGTACTCCAATCAACAGCCCCTACAACCACAAAAATGAATGGAGTCATTAGCACTTATGGTTTGTAAATGGCACCCAGAATTATGTTGCACGAAGCACAATTTCACATCATTCTGGGTCCATTTGTGTGAAAACAAGGTCTAATCAGGCTGAAACGTTACAAGAAGGTAGAATCTATTGAGTTGTAAGTGATCTGAACATTTCATGATGATCGAACTTTCCTAAGGGGGTCAAACCATGTCCCAAAGGTCACCGGATCTGGTGTCAATTTAAAGAAGTGGTCCAGTTACACATTTGTGGGCTTATAACTTGGCTTCTGAATGTCCTAGAGAGATCAGGTTTGTTTTAGTGTACTCCAATCAACAGCCCCTACAACCACAAAAAGGAATGGAGTCATTAGCACTTATGGTTTGGAAATGGCACCCAGAATTATGTTGCACGAAGCACAATTTCACATCATTCTGGGTCCATTTGTGTGAAAACAAGGTCCAATCAGGCTGAAACATTACAAGAAGGTAGAATCTATTGAGTTGTAAGTGATCTGAACGTTTCATGATGATAGCACTTTCCTAAGGGGGTCAAACCATGTCCCAAAGGTCACCGGGCTTGGTGTCACTTTAAAGAAGTAGTCCAGTTACACCTTTGTGGGCTTATAACTTGTCTTCTGAATATCCTAGAGAGGTCAGGTTTGTTTTAGTGTACTCCAATCAACAGCCCCTACAACATCAAAAAGGAATGGAGTCATTAGCACTTATGGTTTGGAAATGGCACCCAGATTTATGTTGCACGAAGCACAATTTCACATCATTCTGGGTCCATTTGTGTGAAAACAAGGTCCAATCAGGCTGAAACATTACAAGAAGGTAGAATCTATTGAGTTGTAAGTGATCTGAACATTTCATGATGATAGCACTTTCCTAAGGGGGTCAAACCATGTCCCAGAGGTCACCGGATCTGGTGTCAATTTAAAGAAGTAGTCCAGTTACACATTTGTGGGCTTATAACTTGGCTTCTGAATGTCCTAGAGAGATCAGGTTTGTTTTAGTGTACTCCAATCAACAGCCCCTACAACCACAAAAAGGAATGGAGTCATTAGCACTTATGGTTTTTAAATAGCACCCAGAATTATGTTGCACGAAGCACAATTTCACATCATTCTGGGTTCATTTGTGTGAAAACAAGGTCCAATCAGGCTGAAACGTTACAGGAAGGTAGAATCTATTGAGTTGTAAGTGATCTGAACGTTTCATGATGATAGCACTTTCCTAAGGGGGTCAAACCATGTCCCAAAGGTCACCGGATCTGGTGTCAATTTAAAGTAGTCCAGTTACACATTTGTGGGCTTATAACTTGGCTTCTGAATGTCCTAGAGAGATCAGGTTTGTTTTAATGTACTCCAATCAACAGCCCCTACAACCACAAAAAGGAATGGAGTTATTAGCACTTATGGTTTGGAAATGGCACCCAGAATTATGTTGCACAAAGCACAATTTCACATCATTCTGGGTTCATTTGTGTAAAAACAAGGTCCAATCAGGCTGAAACGTTACAGGAAGGTAGAATCTATTGAGTTGTAAGTGATCTGAACATTTCATGATGATAGCACTTTCCTAAGGGGGTCAAACCATGTCCCAGAGGTCACCGGATCTGGTCTCAATTTAAAGAAGTAGTCCAGTTACACATTTGTGGGCTTATAACTTGGCTTTTGAATGTCCTAGAGAGATCAGGTTTGTTTTAGTGTACTCCAATCAACAGCCCCTACAACCACAAAAATTAATGGAGTCATTAGCACTTATGGTTTGTAAATGGCACCAAGAATTATGTTGCACGAAGCACAATTTCACATCATTCTGGGTCAATTTGTGTGAAAACAAGGTCCAATCAGGCTGAAACGTTACAAGAAGGTAGAATCTATTGAGTTGTAAGTGATCTGAACGTTTCATGATGATCGCACTTTCCTATAGGGGGTCAAACCATGTCCCAAAGGTCACCGGGCCTGGTGTCACTTTAAAGAAGTAGTCCAGTTACATCTTTGTGGGCTCATAACTTGGCTTCTGAATGTCCTAGAGAGGTCAGGTTTGTTTTAGAGTACTCCAATTAACAGCCCCCACTACCCCAAAAAGGAATGGAGTCATTAGCACTTATGGTTTTTAAATGGCACCCAGAATTATGTTGCACGAAGCACAATTTCACATGATTCTGGGTTCATTTGTGTGAAAACAAGGTCCAATCAGGCTGAAACTTTACAGGAAGGTAGAATCTATTGAGTTGTAAGTGATCTGAACGTTTCATGATGATCGAACATTCCTATAGAGGGTCAAACCATGTCCCAAAGGTCACCGGGCCTGGTGTCACTTTAAAGAAGTAGTCCAGTTTCACATTTGTGGGCTTATAACTTGGCTTCTGAATGTCCTAGAGAGGTCAGGTTTGTTTTAGTGTACTCCAATCAACAGCCCCTACACCCACAAAAATGAATGGAGTCATTAGCACTTATGGTTTGTAAATGGCACCCAGAATTATGTTGCACGAAGCACAATTTCACATCATTCTGGGTCCATTTGTGTGAAAACAAGGTCCAATCAGGCTGAAACGTTACAAGAAGGTAGAATCTATTGAGTTGTAAGTGATCTGAACGTTTCATGATGATCGCACATTCCTATAGGGGGTCAAACCATGTCCCAAAGGTCACCGGGCCTGGTGTCACTTTAAAGAAGTAGTCCAGTTACACATTTGTGGGCTTATAACTTGGCTTCTGAATGTCCTAGAGAGATCAGGTTTGTTTTAGTGTAATCCAATCAACAGCCCCTACAACCACAAAAAGGAATGGAGTCATTAGCACTTATGGTTTGGAAATGGCACCCAGAATTATGTTGCACGAAGCACAATTTCACATCATTCTGGGTCCATTTGTGTGAAAACAAGGTCCAATCAGGCTGAAACATTACAAGAAGGTAGAATCTATTGAGTTGTAAGTGATCTGAACGTTTCATGATGATAGCACTTTCCTAAGGGGGTCAAACCATGTCCCAAAGGTCACCGGGCTTGGTGTCACTTTAAAGAAGTAGTCCAGTTACACCTTTGTGGGCTTATAACTTGTCTTCTGAATATCCTAGAGAGGTCAGGTTTGTTTTAGTGTACTCCAATCAACAGCCCCTACAACATCAAAAAGGAATGGAGTCATTAGCACTTATGGTTTGGAAATGGCACCCAGAATTATGTTGCACGAAGCACAATTTCACATCATTCTGGGTCCATTTGTGTGAAAACAAGGTCCAGTCAGGCTGAAACATTACAAGAAGGTAGAATCTATTGAGTTGTAAGTGATCTGAACATTTCATGATGATAGCACTTTCCTAAGGGGGTCAAACCATGTCCCAGAGGTCACCGGATCTGGTGTTAATTTAAAGAAGTAGTCCAGTTACACATTTGTGGGCTTATAACTTGGCTTCTGAATGTCCTAGAGAGATCAGGTTTGTTTTAGTGTACTCCAATCAACAGCCCCTACAACCACAAAAAGGAATGGAGTCATTAGCACTTATGGTTTTTAAATGGCACCCAGAATTATGTTGCACGAAGCACAATTTCACATCATTCTGGGTTCATTTGTGTGAAAACAAGGTCCAATCAGGCTGAAACGTTACAGGAAGGTAGAATCTATTGAGTTGTAAGTGATCTGAACGTATCATGATGATAGCACTTTCCTAAGGGGGTCAAACCATGTCCCAAAGGTCACCGGATCTGGTGTCAATTTAAAGTAGTCCAGTTACACATTTGTGGGCTTATAACTTGGCTTCTGAATGTCCTAGAGAGATCAGGTTTGTTTTAATGTACTCCAATCAACAGCCCCTACAACCACAAAAAGGAATGGAGTCATTAGCACTTATGGTTTTTAAATGGCACCCAGAATTATGTTGCACGAAGCACAATTTCACATGATTCTGGGTTCATTTGTGTGAAAACAAGGTCCAATCAGGCTGAAACTTTACAGGAAGGTAGAATCTATTGAGTTGTAAGTGATCTGAACGTTTCATGATGATCGAACATTCCTATAGGGGGTCAAACCATGTCCCAAAGGTCACCGGGCCTGGTGTCACTTTAAAGAAGTAGTCCAGTTTCACATTTGTGGGCTTATAACTTGGCTTCTGAATGTCCTAGAGAGGTCAGGTTTGTTTTAGTGTACTCCAATCAACAGCCCCTACACCCACAAAAATGAATGGAGTCATTAGCACTTATGGTTTGTAAATGGCAACCAGAATTATGTTGCACGAAGCACAATTTCACATCATTCTGGGTCCATTTGTGTGAAAACAAGGTCCAATCAGGCTGAAACATTACAAGAAGGTAGAATCTATTGAGTTGTAAGTGATCTGAACGTTTCATGATGATCGCACATTCCTATAGGGGGTCAAACCATGTCCCAAAGGTCACCGGGCCTGGTGTCACTTTAAAGAAGTAGTCCAGTTACACCTTTGTGGGCTTATAACTTGGCTTCTGAATATCATAGAGAGGTCAGGTTTGTTTTAGAGGACTCCAATTAACAGCCCCCATTACCCCAAAAAGGAATGGAGTCATTAGCACTTATGGTTTTTAAATGGCACCCAGAATTATGTTGCACGAAGCACAATTTCACATCATTCTGGGTTCATTTGTGTGAAAACAAGGTCCAATCAGGCTGAAACGTTACAGGAAGGTAGAATCTATTGAGTTGAAAGTGATCTGAACATTTCAGGATGATAGCACTTTCCCAAGGGGGTCAAACCATGTCCCAGAGGTCACCGGATCTGGTGTCAATTTAAAGAAGTAGTCCAGTTACCCATTTGTGGGCTTATAACTTGGCTTCTGAATGTCCTAGAGAGATCAGGTTTGTTTTAGTGTACTCCAATCAACAGCCCCTACAACCACAAAAAGGAATGGAGTCATTAGCACTTATGGTTTTTAAATGGCACCCAGAATTATGTTGCACGAAGCACAATTTCACATCATTCTGGGTCCATTTGTGTGAAAACAAGGTCTAATCAGGCTGAAACATTACAAGAAGGTAGAATCTATTGAGTTGTAAGTGATCTGAACATTTCATGATGATCGCACTTTCCTATAGGGGGTCAAACCATGTCCCAAAGGTCACCGGGCCTGGTGTCACTTTAAAGAAGTAGTCCAGTTACACCTTTATGGGCTTATAACTTGGCTTCTGAATGTCCTAGAGAGGTCAGGTTTGTTTTAGAATACTCCAATTAACAGCCCCCATTACCCCAAAAAGGAATGGAGTCATTAGCACTTATGGTTTTTAAATGGCACCCAGAATTATGTTGCACAAAGCACAATTTCACATCATTCTGGGTTCATTTGTGTGAAAACAATGTCCAATCAGGCTGAAACGTTACAGGAAGGTAGAATCTATTGAGTTGTAAGTGATCTGAACATTTCATGATGATAGCACTTTCCTAAGGGGGTCAAACCATGTCCCAGAGTTCACCGGATCTGGTCTCAATTTAAAGAAGTAGTCCAGTTACACATTTATGGGCTTATAACTTGGCTTCTGAATGTCCTAGAGAGATCAGGTTTGTTTTAGTGTACTCCAATCAACAGCCCCTACAACCACAAAAAGGAATGGAGTCATTAGCACTTATGGTTTTTAAATGGCACCCAGAATGATGTTGCACGAAGCACAATTTCACATCATTCGGGGTTCATTTGTGTGAAAACAAGGTCCAATCAGGCTGAAACTTTACAGGAAGGTAGAATCTATTGAGTTGTAAGTGATCTGAACGTTTCATAATGATCGCACATTCCTATAGGGGGTCAAACCATGTCCCAAAGGTCACCGGGCCTGGTGTCACTTTAAAGAAGTAGTCCAGTTTCACATTTGTGGGCTTATAACTTGGCTTCTGAATGTCCTAGCGAGGTCAGGTTTGTTTTAGTGTACTCCAATTAACAGCCCCCATTACCCCAAAAAGGAATGGAGTCATTAGCACTTATGGTTTTTAAATGGCACCCAGAATTATGTTGCACGAAGCACAATTTCACATCATTCTGGGTTCATTTGTGTGAAAACAAGGTCCAATCAGGCTGAAACGTTACAGGAAGGTAGAATCTATTGAGTTGAAAGTGATCTGAACATTTCAGGATGATAGCACTTTCCCAAGGGGGTCAAACCATGTCCCAGAGGTCACCGGATCTGGTGTCAATTTAAAGAAGTAGTCCAGTTACCCATTTGTGGGCTTATAACTTGGCTTCTGAATGTCCTAGAGAGATCAGGTTTGTTTTAGTGTACTCCAATCAACAGCCCCTACAACCACAAAAAGGAATGGAGTCATTAGCACTTATGGTTTTTAAATGGCACCCAGAATTATGTTGCACGAAGCACAATTTCACATCATTCTGGGTCCATTTGTGTGAAAACAAGGTCTAATCAGGCTGAAACGTTACAAGAAGGTAGAATCTATTGAGTTGTAAGTGATCTGAACATTTCATGATGATTGCACTTTCCTATAGGGGGTCAAACCATGTCCCAAAGGTCACCGGGCCTGGTGTCACTTTAAAGAAGTAGTCCAGTTACACCTTTGTGGGCTTATAACTTGGCTTCTGAATGTCCTAGAGAGGTCAGGTTTGTTTTAGAATACTCCAATTAACAGCCCCCATTACCCCAAAAAGGAATGGAGTCATTAGCACTTATGGTTTTTAAATGGCACCCAGAATTATGTTGCACAAAGCACAATTTCACATCATTCTGGGTTCATTTGTGTGAAAACAATGTCCAATCAGGCTGAAACGTTACAGGAAGGTAGAATCTATTGAGTTGTAAGTGATCTGAACATTTCATGATGATAGCACTTTCCTAAGGGGGTCAAACCATGTCCCAGAGTTCACCGGATCTGGTCTCAATTTAAAGAAGTAGTCCAGTTACACATTTGTGGGCTTATAACTTGGCTTCTGAATGTCCTAGAGAGATCAGGTTTGTTTTAGTGTACTCCAATCAACAGCCCCTACAACCACAAAAAGGAATGGAGTCATTAGCACTTATGGTTTTTAAATGGGACCCAGAATGATGTTGCACGAAGCACAATTTCACATCATTCGGGGTTCATTTGTGTGAAAACAAGGTCCAATCAGGCTGAAACTTTACAGGAAGGTAGAATCTATTGAGTTGTAAGTGATCTGAACGTTTCATAATGATCGCACATTCCTATAGGGGGTCAAACCATGTCCCAAAGGTCACCGGGCCTGGTGTCACTTTAAAGAAGTAGTCCAGTTTCACATTTGTGGGCTTATAACTTGGCTTCTGAATGTCCTAGCGAGGTCAGGTTTGTTTTAGTGTACTCCAATCAACAGCCCCTACAACCACAAAAATGAATGGAGTCATTAGCACTTATGGTTTGTAAATGGCACCCAGAATTATGTTGCACGAAGCACAATTTCACATCATTCTGGGTCCATTTGTATGAAAACAAGGTCCAATCAGGCTGAAACGTTACAGGAAGGTAGAATCTATTGAGTTGTAAGTGATCTGAACGTTTCATGATGATAGCACTTTCCTAAGGGGGTCAAACCATGTCCCAAAGGTCACCGGGCCTGGTGTCACTTTAAAGAAGTAGTCCAGTTACACCTTTGTGGGCTCATAACTTGGCTTCCTAATATCCTAGAGAGGTCAGGTTTGTTTTAGTGTACTCCAATTAACAGCCCCCATTACCCCAAAAAGGAATTGAGTCATTAGCACTTATGGTTTTTAAATGGCACCCAGAATTATGTTGCACGAAGCATAATTTCACATCATTCTGGGTTCATTTGTGTGAAAACAAGGTACAATCAGGCTGAAACGTTACAGGAAGGTAAAATCTATTGAGTTGTAAGTGATCTGAACATTTCATGATGATGGTACTTTCCTAAGGGGGTCAAACCATGTCCCAGAGGTCACCGGATCTGGTGTCAATTTAAAGAAGTAGTCCAGTTACACCTTTGTGGGCTTATAACTTGGCTTCTTAATATCCTAGAGAGGTCAGGTTTGTTTTAGAGGACTCCAATTAACAGCCCCCATTACCCCAAAAAGGAATGGAGTCATTAGCACTTATGGTTTTTAAATGGCACCCAGAGTTATTTTGCACGAAGCACAATTTCACATCATTCTGGGTTCATTTGTGTGAAAACAAGGTCCAATCAGGCTGAAACGTTACAAGAAGGTAGAATCTATTGAGTTGTAAGTGATCTGAACGTTTCATGATGATCGCACATTCCTATAGGGGGTCATACCAAGTCCCAAAGGTCACCGGGCCTGGTGTCACTTTAAAGAAGTAGTCCAGTTACACATATGTGGGCTTATAACTTGGCTTCTGAATATCCTAGAGAGGTCAGGTTTGTTTTAGAGTACTCCAATTAACAGCCCCCATTACCCCAAAAAGGAATGGAGTCATTAGCACTTATGGTTTTTAAATGGCACCCAGAATTATGTTGCACGAAGCACAATTTCACATCATTCTGGGTTCATTTGTGTGAAAACAAGGTCCAATCAGGCTGAAACGTTACAGGAAGGTAGAATCTATTGAGTTGCAAGTGATCTGAACATTTCATGATGATAGCACATTCCTATAGGGGGTCAAACCATGTCCCAAAGGTCACCGGGCCTGGTGTCCCTTTAAAGAAGTAGTCCAGTTTCACATTTGTGGGCTTATAACTTGGCTTCTGAATGTCCTAGAGAGGTCAGGTTTATTTTAGTGTACTCCAATCAACAGCCCCTACAACTACAAAAATGAATGGAGTCACTAGGACTTATAGTTTGTAAATGGCACCCAGAATTATGTTGCACGAAGCACAATTTCACATCATTCTGGAGCCATTTGTGTGAAAACAAGGTCCAATCAGGCTGAAACGTTACAAGAAGGTAGAATCTATTGAGTTTTAAGTGATCTGAACGTTTCATGATGATCGCACTTTCCTATAGGGGGTCAAACCATGTCCCAAAGGTCACCGGGCCTGGTGTCACTTTAAAGAAGTAGTCCAGTTTCACATTTGTGGGCTTATAACTTGGCTTCTGAATGTCCTAGAGAGGTCAGGTTTGTTTTAGTGTACTCCAATCAACAGCCCCTACAACCACAAAAAGGAATAGAGTCATTAGCACTTATGGTTTTTAAATGGCACCCAGAATTATGTTGCACGAAGCACAATTTCACATCATTCTGGGTTCATTTGTGTGAAAACAAGGTCCAATCAGGCTGAAACTTTACAGGAAGGTAGAATCTATTGAGTTGTAAGTGATCTGAACGTTTCATGATGATCGCACATTCCTATAGGGGGTCAAACCATGTCCCAAAGGTCACCGGGCCTGGTGTCACTTTAAAGAAGTAGTCCAGTTACACCTTTGTGGGCTTATAACTTGGCTTCTGAATATCCTAGAGAGGTCAGGTTTGTTTTAGAGGACTCCAGTTAACAGCCCCCATTACCCCAAAAAGGAATGGAGTCATTAGCACTTATGGTTTTTAAATGGCACCCAGAATTATGTTGCACGAAGCACAATTTCACATCATTCTGGGTTCATTTGTGTGAAAACAAGGTCCAATCAGGCTGAAACGTTACAGGAAGGTAGAATCTATTGAGTTGTAAGTGATCTGAACATTTCATGATGATAGCACTTTCCTAAGGGGGTCAAACCATGTCCCAGAGGTCACCGGATCTGGTGTCAATTTAAAGAAGTAGTCCAGTTACCCATTTGTGAGCTTATAACTTGGCTTCTGAATGTCCTAGAGAGATCAGGTTTGTTTTAGTGTACTCCAATCAACAGCCCCTACAACCACAAAAAGGAATAGAGTCATTAGCACTTATGGTTTTTAAATGGCACCCAGAATTATGTTGCACGAAGCACAATTTCACATCATTCTGGGTTCATTTGTGTGAAAACAAGGTCCAATCAGGCTGAAACTTTACAGGAAGGTAGAATCTATTGAGTTGTAAGTGATCTGAACGTTTCATGATGATCGCACATTCCTATAGGGGGTCAAACCATGTCCCAAAGGTCACCGGGCCTGGTGTCACTTTAAAGAAGTAGTCCAGTTTCACATTTGTGGGCTTATAACTTGGCTTCTGAATGTCCTAGAGAGGTCAGGTTTGTTTTAGTGTACTCCAATCAACAGCCCCTACAACCACAAAAATGAATGGAGTCATTAGGACTTATCGTTTGTAAATGGCACCCAGAATTATGTTGCACGAAGCACAATTTCAAATCAATCTGGGTTCATTTGTGTGAAAACAAGGTCCAATCAGGCTGAAACGTTACAGGAAGGTAGAATCTATTGAGTTGTAAGGGATCTGAACGTTTCATAATGATAGCACTTTCCTAAGGGGGTCAAACCATGTCCCAAAGGTCACCGGGCCTGGTGTCAATTTAAAGAAGTAGTCCAGTTACACCTTTGTGGGCTTATAAGTTGGCTTCTGAATGCCCTAGAGAGGTCAGGTTTGTTTTAGTGTACTCCAATCAACAGCCCCTACAACCACAAAAAGGAATGGAGTCATTAGCCCTTATGGTTTTTAAATGGCACCCAGAATTATGTTGCACGAAGCACAATTTCATATCATTCTGGGGTCATTTTTGTGAAAACAAGGTCCAATCAGGCTGAAACGTTACAAGAAGGTAGAATCTATTGAGTTGTAAGTGATCTGAACGTTTCATGATGATCGCACATTCCTATAGAGGGTCATACCATGTCCCAAAGGTCACCGGGCCTGGTGTCACTTTAAAGAAGTAGTCCAGTTACACCTTTGTGGGCTCATAACTTGGCTTCTGAATATCCTAGAGAGGTCAGGTTTGTTTTAGTGTACTCCAATTAACAGCCCCCATTACCCCAAAAAGGAATGGAGTCATTAGCACTTATGGTTTTTAAATGGCACCCAGAATTATGTTGCACGAAGCACAATTTCACATCATTCTGGGTTCATTTGTGTGAAAACAAGGTCCAATCAGGCTGAAACGTTACAGGAAGGTAGAATCTATTGAGTTGTAAGTGATCTGAACATTTCATGATGATAGCACTTTCCTAAGGGGGTCAAACCATGTCCCAGAGGTCACCGGATCTGGTGTCAATTTAAAGAAGTAGTCCAGTTACCCATTTGTGATCTTATAACTTGGCTTCTGAATGTCCTAGAGAGATCAGGTTTGTTTTAGTGTACTCCAATCAACAGCCCCTACAACCACAAAAAGGAATAGAGTCATTAGCACTTATGGTTTTTAAATGGCACCCAGAATTATGTTGCACGAAGCACAATTTCACATCATTCTGGGTTCATTTGTGTGAAAACAAGGTCCAATCAGGCTGAAACTTTACAGGAAGGTAGAGTCTATTGAGTTGTAAGTGATCTGAACGTTTCATGATGATCGCACATTCCTATAGGGGGTCAAACCATGTCCCAAAGGTCACCGGGCCTGGTGTCACTTTAAAGAAGTAGTCCAGTTTCACATTTGTGGGCTTATAACTTGGCTTCTGAATGTCCTAGAGAGGTCAGGTTTGTTTTAGTGTACTCCAATCAACAGCCCCTACAACCACAAAAATGAATGGAGTCATTAGGACTTATCGTTTGTAAATGGCACCCAGAATTATGTTGCACGAAGCACAATTTCAAATCAATCTGGGTTCATTTGTGTGAAAACAAGGTCCAATCAGGCTGAAACGTTACAGGAAGGTAGAATCTATTGAGTTGTAAGGGATCTGAACATTTCATAATGATAGCACTTTCCTAAGGGGGTCAAACCATGTCCCAAAGGTCACCGGGCCTGGTGTCAATTTAAAGAAGTAGTCCAGTTACACCTTTGTGGGCTTATAAGTTGGCTTCTGAATGCCCTAGAGAGGTCAGGTTTGTTTTAGTGTACTCCAATCAACAGCCCCTACAACCACAAAAAGGAATGGAGTCATTAGCCCTTATGGTTTTTAAATGGCACCCAGAATTATGTTGCACGATGCACAATTTTACATCATTCTGGGGTCATTTTTGTGAAAACAAGGTCCAATCAGGCTGAAACGTTACAAGAAGGTAGAATCTATTGAGTTGTAAGTGATCTGAACGTTTCATGATGATCGCACATTCCTATAGGGGGTCATACCATGTCCCAAAGGTCACCGGGCCTGGTGTCACTTTAAAGAAGTAGTCCAGTTACACCTTTGTGGGCTCATAACTTGGCTTCTGAATATCCTAGAGAGGTCAGGTTTGTTTTAGTGTACTCCAATTAACAGCCCCCATTACCCCAAAAAGGAATTGAGTCATTAGCACTTATGGTTTTTAAATGGCACCCAGAATTATGTTGCACAAAGCATAATTTCACATCATTCTGGGTTCATTTGTGTGAAAACAAGGTACAATCAGGCTGAAACGTTACAGGAAGGTAAAATCTATTGAGTTGTAAGTGATCTGAACATTTCATGATGATGGTACTTTCCTAAGGGGGTCAAACCATGTCCCAGAGGTCACCGGATCTGGTGTCAATTTAAAGAAGTCGTCCAGTTACACATTTGTGGGCTTATAACTTGGCTTCTGAATGTCCTAGAGAGGTCAGGTTTGTTTTAGTGTACTCCAATCAACAGCCCCTACAACCACAAAAATGAATGGAGTCATTAGCACTTATGGTTTGTAAATGGCACCCAGAATTATGTTGCATGAAGCACAATTTCACATCATTCTGGGTTCATTTGTGTGAAAACAAGGTCTAATCAGGCTGAAACGTTACAAGAAGGTAGAATCTATTGAGTTGTAAGTGATCTGAACGTTTCATGATGATCGCACATTCCT
Source organism: Nothobranchius furzeri (assembly GCF_043380555.1). Lineage (NCBI taxonomy): Eukaryota > Metazoa > Chordata > Actinopteri > Cyprinodontiformes > Nothobranchiidae > Nothobranchius > Nothobranchius furzeri. Next base: position 19,625,396 of record NC_091749.1, read on the forward strand.
ATAGGGGGTCAAACCATGTCCCAAAGGTCACCGGGCCTGGTGTCACTTTAAAGAAGTAGTCCAGTTTCACATTTGTGGGCTTATAACTTGGCTTCTGAATGTCCTAGAGAGGTCAGGTTTGTTTTAGTGTACTCCAATCAACAGCCCCTACAACCACAAAAATGAATGGAGTCATTAGCACTTATGGTTTGTAAATGGCACCCAGAATTATGTTGCACGAAGCACAATTTCACATCATTCGGGGTTCATTTTTGTGAAAACAAGGTCTAATCAGGCTGAAACGTTACAAGAAGGAAGAATCTATTGAGTTGTAAGTGATCTGAACGTTTCATGATGATCGCACATTCCTATAGGGGGTCAAACCATGTCCCAAAGGTCACCGGGCCTGGTGTCACTTTAAAGAAGTAGTCCAGTTACACCTTTGTGGGCTTATAACTTGGCTTCTTAATATCCTAGAGAGGTCAGGTTTGTTTTAGAGGACTCCAATTAACATCCCCCATTACCCCAAAAAGGAATGGAGTCATTAGCACTTATGGTTTTTAAATGGCACCCAGAATTATGTTGCACGAAGCACAATTTCACATCATTCTCGGTTCATTTGTGTGAAAACAAGGTCCAATCAGGCTGAAAAGTTACAGGAAGGTAGAATCTATTAAGTTGTAAGTAATCTGAACGTTTCATGATGATAGCACTTTCCTAAGGGGGTCAAACCATGTCCCTAAGGTCACCGGATCTGGTGTCAATTTAAAGGAGTCCAGTTACACATTTGTGGGCTTATAACTTGGCTTCTGAATGTCCTAGAGAGATCAGGTTTGTTTTAGTGTACTCCAATCAACAGCCCCTACAACCACAAAAAGGAATGGAGTCATTAGCACTTATGGTTTGGAAATGGCACCCAGAATTATGTTGCACAAAGCACAATTTCACATCATTCTGGGTCCATTTGTGTGAAAACAAGGTCCAATCAGGCTGAAACGTTACAAGAAGGTAGAATCTATTGAGTTGTAAGTGATCTGAACGTTTCATGATGATCGCAAATTCCTATAGGGGGTCAAACCATGTCCCAAAGGTCACCGGGCCTGGTGTCACTTTAAAGAAGTAGTCCAATTACACATTTGTGGGCTTATAACTTGGCTTCTGAATGTCCTAGAGAGGTCAGGTTTGTTTTAGTGTACTCCAATCAACAGCCCCTACAACCACAAAAAAGAATGGAGTCATTAGCACTTATGGTTTGTAAATGGCACCCAGAATTATGTTGCACGAAGCACAATTTCACATCATTCTGGGTCCATTTGTGTGAAAAAAAGGTCCAATCAGGCTGAAACGTTACAGGAAGGTAGAATCTATGAGTTGTAAGTCATCTGAACGTTTCATGATGATAGCACTTTCCTAAGGGGGTCAAACCATGTCCCAAAGGTCATCGGATCTGGTGTCAATTTAAAGAAGTAGTCAAGTTACACATTTGTGGGCTTATACCTTGGCTTCTGAATATCCTAGAGAGATCAGGTTTGTTTTAGTGTACTCCAATCAACAGCCCCTACAACCACAACAAGGAATGGAGTCATTAGCACTTATGGTTTGTAAATGGCACCCAGAATTATGTTGCATGAAGCACAATTTAACATCATTCTGGGTCCATTTGTGTGAAAACAAGGTCCAATCAGGCTGAAACGTTACAAGAAGGTAGAATCTATTGAGTTGTAAGTGATCTGAACGTTTCATGATGATCGCACATTCCTATAGAGGGTCAAACTATGTCCCAAAGGTCACCGGGCCTGGTGTCACTTTAAAGAAGTAGTCCAGTTACACCTTTGTGGGCTTATAACTTGGCTTCTGAATGTCCTAGAGAGGTCAGGTTTGTTTTAGAGTACTCCAATTAACAGCCCCCATTACCCCAAAAAGGAATGGAGTCATTAGCACTTATGGTTTTTAAATGGCACCCAGAATTATGTTGCACGAAGCACAATTTCACATCATTCTGGGTTCATTTGTGTGAAAACAAGGTCCAATCAGGCTGAAACGTTACAGGAAGGTAGAATCTATTGAGTTATAAGTCATCTGAACGTTTCATGATGATAGCACTTTCCTAAGGGGGTCAAACCATGTCCCAAAGGTCACCGGGCCTGGTGTCAATTTAAAGAAGTAGTCCAGTTACACCTTTGTGGGCTTATAACTTGGCTTCTGAATGCCCTAGAGAGGTCAGGTTTGTTTTAGTGTACTCCAATCAACAGCCCCCACAACCACAAAAAGGAATGGAGTCATTAGCACTTATGGTTTTTAAATGGCACCCAGAATTATTTTGCACGAAGCACAATTTCACATCATTCTGGGTTCATTTGTGTGAAAACAAGATCCAATCAGGCTGAAACGTTACAAGAAGGTAGAATCTATTGAGTTGTAAGTGATCTGAACGTTTCATGATGATCGCACATTCCTATAGGGGGTCAAACCATGTCCCAAAGGTCACCGGGCCTGGTGTCACTTTAAAGAAGTAGTCCAGTTACACCTTTGTGGGCTTATAACTTGGCTTCTAGATATCCTAGAGAGGTCAGGTTTGTTTTAGTGTACTCCAATCAACAGCCCCTACAACCACAAAAATGAATGGAGTCATTAGCACTTATGGTTTGTAAATGGCACCCAGAATTATGTTGCACGAAGCACAATTTCACATCATTCTGGGTCTATTTGTGTGAAAACAAGGTCCAATCAGGCTGAAACGTTACAGGAAGGTAGAATCTATTGAGTTGTAAGTGATCTGAACGTTTCATGATGATCGCACATTCCTATAGGGGGTCAAACCATGTCCCAAAGGTCACCGGGCCTGGTGTCACTTTAAAGAAGTAGTCCAGTTTCACGTTTGTGGGCTTATAACTTGGCTTCTGAATGTCCTAGAGAGGTCAGGTTTGTTTTAGAGTACTCCAATTAACAGCCCCCATTACCCCAAAAAGGAATGGAGTCATTAGCACTTATGGTTTTTAAATGGCACCCAGAATTATGTTGCACGAAGCACAATTTCACATCATTCTGGGTTCATTTGTGTGAAAACAAGGTCCAATCAGGCTGAAACGTTACAGGAAGGTAGAATCTATTGAGTTGTAAGGGATCTGAACGTTTCATAATGAATGCACTTTCCTAAGGGGGTCAAACCATGTCCCAAAGGTCACCGGGCCTGGTGTCAATTTAAAGAAGTAGTCCAGTTACACCTTTGTGGGCTTATAACTTGGCTTCTGAATGCCCTAGAGAGGTCAGGTTTGTTTTAGTGTACTCCAATCAACAGCCCCTACAACCACAAAAAGGAATGGAGTCATTAGCACTTATGGTTTTTAAATGGCACCCAGAATTATGTTGCACGAAGCACAATTTCACATCATTCTGGGTTCATTTGTGTGAAAACAAGGTCCAATCAGGCTGAAACGTTACAGGAAGGTAGAATCTATTGAGTTGTAAGTGATCTGAACATTTCATGATGATAGCACTTTCCTAAGGGGGTCAAACCATGTCCCAGAGGTCACCGGATCTGGTGTCAATTTAAAGAAGTAGTCCAGTTACCCATTTGTGAGCTTATAACTTGGCTTCTGAATGTCCTAGAGAGATCAGGTTTGTTTTAGTGTACTCCAATCAACAGCCCCTACAACCACAAAAAGGAATAGAGTCATTAGCACTTATGGTTTTTAAATGGCACCCAGAATTATGTTGCACGAAGCACAATTTCACATCATTCTGGGTTCATTTGTGTGAAAACAAGGTCCAATCAGGCTGAAACTTTACAGGAAGGTAGAATCTATTGAGTTGTAAGTGATCTGAACGTTTCATGATGATCGCACATTCCTATAGGGGGTCAAACCATGTCCCAAAGGTCACCGGGCCTGGTGTCACTTTAAAGAAGTAGTCCAGTTTCACATTTGTGGGCTTATAACTTGGCTTCTGAATGTCCTAGAGAGGTCAGGTTTGTTTTAGTGTACTCCAATCAACAGCCCCTACAACCACAAAAATGAATGGAGTCATTAGGACTTATCGTTTGTAAATGGCACCCAGAATTATGTTGTACGAAGCACAATTTCAAATCAATCTGGGTTCATTTGTGTGAAAACAAGGTCCAATCAGGCTGAAACGTTACAGGAAGGTAGAATCTATTGAGTTGTAAGGGATCTGAACGTTTCATAATGATAGCACTTTCCTAAGGGGGTCAAACCATGTCCCAAAGGTCACCGGGCCTGGTGTCAATTTAAAGAAGTAGTCCAGTTACACCTTTGTGGGCTTATAAGTTGGCTTCTGAATGCCCTAGAGAGGTCAGGTTTGTTTTAGTGTACTCCAATCAACAGCCCCTACAACCACAAAAAGGAATGGAGTCATTAGCCCTTATGGTTTTTAAATGGCACCCAGAATTATGTTGCACGAAGCACAATTTCACATCATTCTGGGGTCATTTTTGTGAAAACAAGGTCCAATCAGGCTGAAACGTTACAAGAAGGTAGAATCTATTGAGTTGTAAGTGATCTGAACGTTTCATGATGATCGCACATTCCTATAGGGGGTCATACCATGTCCCAAAGGTCACCGGGCCTGGTGTCACTTTAAAGAAGTAGTCCAGTTACACCTTTGTGGGCTCATAACTTGGCTTCTGAATATCCTAGAGAGGTCAGGTTTGTTTTAGTGTACTCCAATTAACAGCCCCCATTACCCCAAAAAGGAATGGAGTCATTAGCACTTATGGTTTTTAAATGGCACCCAGAATTATGTTGCACGAAGCACAATTTCACATCATTCTGGGTTCATTTGTGTGAAAACAAGGTCCAATCAGGCTGAAACTTTACAGGAAGGTAGAATCTATTGAGTTGTAAGTGATCTGAACGTTTCATGATGATCGCACATTCCTATAGGGGGTCAAACCATGTCCCAAAGGTCACCGGGACTGGTGTCACTTTAAAGAAGTAGTCCAGTTTCACATTTGTGGGCTTATAACTTGGCTTCTGAATGTCCTAGAGAGGTCAGGTTTGTTTTAGTGTACTCCAATCAACAGCCCCTACAACCACAAAAATGAATGGAGTCATTAGCACTTATGGTTTGTAAATGGCACCCAGAATTATGTTGCATGAAGCACAATTTCACATCATTCTGGGTTCATTTGTGTGAAAACAAGGTCTAATCAGGCTGAAACGTTACAAGAAGGTAGAATCTATTGAGTTGTAAGTGATCTGAACGTTTCATGATGATCGCACATTCCTATAGGGGGTCAAACCATGTCCCAAAGGTCACCGGGCCTGGTGTCACTTTAAAGAAGTAGTCCAGTTAAACCTTTGTGGGCCTATAACTTGGCTTCTTAATATCCTAGAGAGGTCAGGTTTGTTTTAGAGGACTCCAATTAACAGCCCCCATTACCCCAAAAAGGAATGGAGTCATTAGCACTTATGGTTTTTAAATGGCACCCAGAATTATGTTGCACAAAGCACAATTTCACATCATTCTGGGTTCATTTGTGTGAAAACAAGGTCCAATCAGGCTGAAAAGTTACAGGAAGGTAGAATCTATTGAGTTGTAAGTAATCTGAAAGTTTCATGATGATAGCACTTTCCTAAGGGGGTCAAACCATGTTCCTAAGGTCACCGGATCTGGTGTCAATTTAAAGGAGTCCAGTTACACATTTGTGGGCTTATAATTTGGCTTCTGAATGTCCTAGAGAGATCAGGTTTGTTTTAGTGTACTCCAATCAACAGCCCCTACAACCACAAAAAAGAATGGAGTCATTAGCACTTATGGTTTGTAAATGGCACCCAGAATTATGTTGCACGAAGCACAATTTCACATCATTCTGGGTCCATTTGTGTGAAAACAAGGTCCAATCAGGCTGAAACGTTACAAGAAGGTAGAATCTATTGAGTTGTAAGTGATCTGAACGTGTCATGATGATCGCACATTCCTATAGGGGGTCAAACCATGTCCCAAAGGTCACCGGGCCTGGTGTCACTTTAAAGAAGTAGTCCAGTTACACATTTGTGGGCTTATAACTTGGCTTCTGAATGTCCTAGAGAGGTCAGGTTTGTTTTAGTGTACTCCAATCAACAGCCCCTACAACCACAAAAAAGAATGGAGTCATTAGCACTTATGGTTTGTAAATGGCACCCAGAATTATGTTGCACGAAGCACAATTTCACATCATTCTGGGTCCATTTGTGTGAAAACAAGGTCCAATCAGGCTGAAACGTTACAGGAAGGTAGAATCTATTGAGTTGTAAGTCATCTGAATGTTTCATGATGATAGCACTTTCCTAAGGGGGTCAAACCATGTCCCAAAGGTCACCGGATCTGGTGTCAATTTAAAGAATTAGTCAAGTTACACATTTGTGGGCTTATATCTTGGCTTCTGAATATCCTAGAGAGATCAGGTGTGTTTTAGTGTACTCCAATCAACAGCCCCTACAACCACAACAAGGAATGGAGTCATTAGCACTTATGGTTTGTAAATGGCACCCAGAATTATGTTGCACAAAGCACAATTTCACATCATTCTGGGGCCATTTGTGTGAAAACAAGGTCCAATCAGGCTGAAACGTTACAAGAAGGTAGAATCTATTGAGTTGTAAGTGATCTGAACATTTCATGATGATCGCACTTTCCTATAGGGGGTCAAACCATGTCCCAAAGGTCACCGGGCCTGGTGTCACTTTAAAGAAGTAGTCCAGTTACACATTTGTGGGCTTATAACTTGGCTTCTGAATGTCCTAGAGAGGTCAGGTTTGTTTTAGTGTACTCCAATCAACAGCCCCTACAACCACAAAAATGAATGGAGTCATTAGCACTTATGGTTTGTAAATGGCACCCAGAATTATGTTGCACGAAGCACAATTTCACATCATTCTGGGTCCATTTGTGTGATAACAAGGTCCAATCAGGCTGAAACGTTACAAGAAGGTAAAATCTATTGAGTTGTAAGTGATCTGAACGTTTCATGATGATCGCACATTCCTATAGGGGGTCAAACCATGTCCCAAAGGTCACCGGGCCTGGTGTCACTTTAAAGAAGTAGTCCAGTTACACCCCTTTGTGGGCTTATAACTTGGCTTCTGAATATCCTAGACAGGTCAGGTTTGTTTTAGAGGACTCCAATTAACAGCCCCCATTACCCCAAAAAGGAATGGAGTCATTAGCACTTATGGTTTTTAAATGGCACCCAGAATTATGTTGCACGAAGCACAATTTCACATCATTCTGGGTCCATTTGTGTGAAAACAAGGTCCAATCAGGCTGAAACGTTACAGGAAGGTAGAATCTATTGAGTTGTAAGTGATCTGAACATTTCATGATGATCGCACATTCCTATAGGGGGTCAAACCATGTCCCAAAGGTCACCGGGCCTGGTGTCACTTTAAAGAAGTGGTCCAGTTACACCCCTTTGTGGGTTTATAACTTGGCTTCTGAATATCCTAGACAGGTCAGGTTTGTTTTAGAGGACTCCAATTAACAGCCCCCATTACCCCAAAAAGGAATGGAGTCATTAGCACTTATGGTTTTTAAATGGCACCCAGAATTATGTTGCACGAAGCACAATTTCACATCATTCTGGGTTCATTTGTGTGAAAGCAAGGTCCAATCAGGCTGAAACGTTACAGGAAGGTAGAATCTATTGAGTTGTAAGTGATCTGAACATTTCATGATGATAGCACTTTCCTAAGGGGGTCAAACCATGTCCCAGAGGTCACCGGATCTGGTGTCAATTTAAAGAAGTAGTCCAGTTACCCATTTGTGAGCTTATAACTTGGCTTCTGAATGTCCTAGAGAGATCAGGTTTGTTTTAGTGTACTCCAATCAACAGCCCCTACAACCACAAAAAGGAATGGAGTCATTAGCCCTTATGGTTTTTAAATGGCACCCAGAATTATGTTGCACGAAGCACAATTTCACATCATTCTGGGTTCATTTGTGTGAAAACAAGGTCCAATCAGGCTGAAACTTTACAGGAAGGTAGAATCTATTGAGTTGTAAGTGATCTGAACGTTTCATGATGATCGCACATTCCTATAGGGGGTCAAACCATGTCCCAAAGGTCACCGGGCCTGGTGTCACTTTAAAGAAGTAGTCCAGTTTCCCATTTGTGGGCTTATAACTTGGCTTCTGAATGTCCTAGAGAGGTCAGGTTTGTTTTAGTGTACTCCAATCAACAGCCCCTACAACCACAAAAATGAATGGAGTCATTAGGACTTATGGTTTGTAAATGGCACCCAGAATTATGTTGCACGAAGCACAATTTCACATCATTCTGGGTTCATTTGTGTGAAAACAAGGTCCAATCAGGCTTAAACGTTACAGGAAGGTAGAATCTATTGAGTTGTAAGGGATCTGAACGTTTCATGATGATAGCACTTTCCTAAGGGGGTCAAACCATGTCCCAAAGGTCACCGGGCCTGGTGTCAATTTAAAGAAGTAGTCCAGTTAAACCTTTGTGGGCTTATAACTTGGCTTCTGAATGCCCTAGAGAGGTCAGATTTGTTTTAGTGTTACTCCAATCAACAGCCCCTACAACCACAAAAAGGAATGGAGTCATTAGCACTTATGGTTTGGAAATGGCACCCAGAATTATGTTGCACAAAGCACAATTTCACATCATTCTGGGTCCATTTGTGTGAAAACAAGGTCCAATCAGGCTGAAACGTTACAAGAAGGTAGAATCTATTGAGTTGTAAGTGATCTGAACGTTTCATGATGATCGCAAATTCCTATAGGGGGTCAAACCATGTCCCAAAGGTCACCGGGCCTGGTGTCACTTTAAAGAAGTAGTCCAGTTACACATTTGTGGGCTTATAACTTGGCTTCTGAATGTCCTAGAGAGGTCAGGTTTGTTTTAGTGTACTCCAATCAACAGCCCCTACAACCACAAAAAAGAATGGAGTCATTAGCACTTATGGTTTGGAAATGGCACCCAGAATTATGTTGCACGAAGCACAATTTCACATCATTCTGGGTCCATTTGTGTGAAAAAAAGGTCCAATCAGGCTGAAACGTTACAGGAAGGTAGAATCTATGAGTTGTAAGTCATCTGAACGTTTCATGATGATAGCACTTTCCTAAGGGGGTCAAACCATGTCCCAAAGGTCATCGGATCTGGTGTCAATTTAAAGAAGTAGTCAAGTTACACATTTGTGGGCTTATACCTTGGCTTCTGAATATCCTAGAGAGATCAGGTTTGTTTTAGTGTACTCCAATCAACAGCCCCTACAACCACAACAAGGAATGGAGTCATTAGCACTTATGGTTTGTAAATGGCACCCAGAATTATGTTGCATGAAGCACAATTTAACATCATTCTGGGTCCATTTGTGTGAAAACAAGGTCCAATCAGGCTGAAACGTTACAAGAAGGTAGAATCTATTGAGTTGTAAGTGATCTGAACGTTTCATGATGATCGCACATTCCTATAGGGGGTCAAACCATGTCCCAAAGGTCACCGGGCCTGGTGTCACTTTAAAGAAGTAGTCCAGTTACACCTTTGTGGGCTTATAACTTGGCTTCTGAATGTCCTAGAGAGGTCAGGTTTGTTTTAGAGTACTCCAATTAACAGCCCCCATTACCCCAAAAAGGAATGGAGTCATTAGCACTTATGGTTTTTAAATGGCACCCAGAATTATGTTGCACGAAGCACAATTTCACATCATTCTGGGTTCATTTGTGTGAAAACAAGGTCCAATCAGGCTGAAACGTTACAGGAAGGTAGAATCTATTGAGTTATAAGTCATCTGAACGTTTCATGATGATAGCACTTTCCTAAGGGGGTCAAACCATGTCCCAAAGGTCACCGGGCCTGGTGTCAATTTAAAGAAGTAGTCCAGTTACACCTTTGTGGGCTTATAACTTGGCTTCTGAATGCCCTAGAGAGGTCAGGTTTGTTTTAGTGTACTCCAATCAACAGCCCCCACAACCACAAAAAGGAATGGAGTCATTAGCACTTATGGTTTTTAAATGGCACCCAGAATTATTTTGCACGAAGCACAATTTCACATCATTCTGGGTTCATTTGTGTGAAAACAAGATCCAATCAGGCTGAAACGTTACAAGAAGGTAGAATCTATTGAGTTGTAAGTGATCTGAACGTTTCATGATGATCGCACATTCCTATAGGGGGTCAAACCATGTCCCAAAGGTCACCGGGCCTGGTGTCACTTTAAAGAAGTAGTCCAGTTACACCTTTGTGGGCTTATAACTTGGCTTCTAGATATCCTAGAGAGGTCAGGTTTGTTTTAGTGTACTCCAATCAACAGCCCCTACAACCACAAAAATGAATGGAGTCATTAGCACTTATGGTTTGTAAATGGCACCCAGAATTATGTTGCACGAAGCACAATTTCACATCATTCTGGGTCCATTTGTGTGAAAACAAGGTCCAATCAGGCTGAAACGTTACAAGAAGGTAGAATCTATTGAGTTGTAAGTGATCTGAACGTGTCATGATGATCGCACATTCCTATAGGGGGTCAAACCATGTCCCAAAGGTCACCGGGCCTGGTGTCACTTTAAAGAAGTAGTCCAGTTACACATTTGTGGGCTTATAACTTGGCTTCTGAATGTCCTAGAGAGGTCAGGTTTGTTTTAGTGTACTCCAATCAACAGCCCCTACAACCACAAAAAAGAATGGAGTCATTAGCACTTATGGTTTGTAAATGGCACCCAGAATTATGTTGCACGAAGCACAATTTCACATCATTCTGGGTCCATTTGTGTGAAAACAAGGTCCAATCAGGCTGAAACGTTACAGGAAGGTAGAATCTATTGAGTTGTAAGTCATCTGAATGTTTCATGATGATAGCACTTTCCTAAGGGGGTCAAACCATGTCCCAAAGGTCACCGGATCTGGTGTCAATTTAAAGAATTAGTCAAGTTACACATTTGTGGGCTTATATCTTGGCTTCTGAATATCCTAGAGAGATCAGGTGTGTTTTAGTGTACTCCAATCAACAGCCCCTACAACCACAACAAGGAATGGAGTCATTAGCACTTATGGTTTGTAAATGGCACCCAGAATTATGTTGCACAAAGCACAATTTCACATCATTCTGGGGCCATTTGTGTGAAAACAAGGTCCAATCAGGCTGAAACGTTACAAGAAGGTAGAATCTATTGAGTTGTAAGTGATCTGAACATTTCATGATGATCGCACTTTCCTATAGGGGGTCAAACCATGTCCCAAAGGTCACCGGGCCTGGTGTCACTTTAAAGAAGTAGTCCAGTTACACATTTGTGGGCTTATAACTTGGCTTCTGAATGTCCTAGAGAGGTCAGGTTTGTTTTAGTGTACTCCAATCAACAGCCCCTACAACCACAAAAATGAATGGAGTCATTAGCACTTATGGTTTGTAAATGGCACCCAGAATTATGTTGCACGAAGCACAATTTCACATCATTCTGGGTCCATTTGTGTGATAACAAGGTCCAATCAGGCTGAAACGTTACAAGAAGGTAAAATCTATTGAGTTGTAAGTGATCTGAACGTTTCATGATGATCGCACATTCCTATAGGGGGTCAAACCATGTCCCAAAGGTCACCGGGCCTGGTGTCACTTTAAAGAAGTAGTCCAGTTACACCCCTTTGTGGGCTTATAACTTGGCTTCTGAATATCCTAGACAGGTCAGGTTTGTTTTAGAGGACTCCAATTAACAGCCCCCATTACCCCAAAAAGGAATGGAGTCATTAGCACTTATGGTTTTTAAATGGCACCCAGAATTATGTTGCACGAAGCACAATTTCACATCATTCTGGGTCCATTTGTGTGAAAACAAGGTCCAATCAGGCTGAAACGTTACAGGAAGGTAGAATCTATTGAGTTGTAAGTGATCTGAACATTTCATGATGATCGCACATTCCTATAGGGGGTCAAACCATGTCCCAAAGGTCACCGGGCCTGGTGTCACTTTAAAGAAGTGGTCCAGTTACACCCCTTTGTGGGTTTATAACTTGGCTTCTGAATATCCTAGACAGGTCAGGTTTGTTTTAGAGGACTCCAATTAACAGCCCCCATTACCCCAAAAAGGAATGGAGTCATTAGCACTTATGGTTTTTAAATGGCACCCAGAATTATGTTGCACGAAGCACAATTTCACATCATTCTGGGTTCATTTGTGTGAAAGCAAGGTCCAATCAGGCTGAAACGTTACAGGAAGGTAGAATCTATTGAGTTGTAAGTGATCTGAACATTTCATGATGATAGCACTTTCCTAAGGGGGTCAAACCATGTCCCAGAGGTCACCGGATCTGGTGTCAATTTAAAGAAGTAGTCCAGTTACCCATTTGTGAGCTTATAACTTGGCTTCTGAATGTCCTAGAGAGATCAGGTTTGTTTTAGTGTACTCCAATCAACAGCCCCTACAACCACAAAAAGGAATGGAGTCATTAGCCCTTATGGTTTTTAAATGGCACCCAGAATTATGTTGCACGAAGCACAATTTCACATCATTCTGGGTTCATTTGTGTGAAAACAAGGTCCAATCAGGCTGAAACTTTACAGGAAGGTAGAATCTATTGAGTTGTAAGTGATCTGAACGTTTCATGATGATCGCACATTCCTATAGGGGGTCAAACCATGTCCCAAAGGTCACCGGGCCTGGTGTCACTTTAAAGAAGTAGTCCAGTTTCCCATTTGTGGGCTTATAACTTGGCTTCTGAATGTCCTAGAGAGGTCAGGTTTGTTTTAGTGTACTCCAATCAACAGCCCCTACAACCACAAAAATGAATGGAGTCATTAGGACTTATGGTTTGTAAATGGCACCCAGAATTATGTTGCACGAAGCACAATTTCACATCATTCTGGGTTCATTTGTGTGAAAACAAGGTCCAATCAGGCTGAAACGTTACAGGAAGGTAGAATCTATTGAGTTGTAAGGGATCTGAACGTTTCATGATGATAGCACTTTCCTAAGGGGGTCAAACCATGTCCCAAAGGTCACAGGGCCTGGTGTCAATTTAAAGAAGTAGTCCAGTTAAACCTTTGTGGGCTTATAACTTGGCTTCTGAATGCCCTAGAGAGGTCAGATTTGTTTTAGTGTTACTCCAATCAACAGCCCCTACAACCACAAAAAGGAATGGAGTCATTAGCACTTATGGTTTGGAAATGGCACCCAGAATTATGTTGCACAAAGCACAATTTCACATCATTCTGGGTCCATTTGTGTGAAAACAAGGTCCAATCAGGCTGAAACGTTACAAGAAGGTAGAATCTATTGAGTTGTAAGTGATCTGAACGTTTCATGATGATCGCAAATTCCTATAGGGGGTCAAACCATGTCCCAAAGGTCACCGGGCCTGGTGTCACTTTAAAGAAGTAGTCCAGTTACACATTTGTGGGCTTATAACTTGGCTTCTGAATGTCCTTGAGAGGTCAGGTTTGTTTTAGTGTACTCCAATCAACAGCCCCTACAACCACAAAAAAGAATGGAGTCATTAGCACTTATGGTTTGGAAATGGCACCCAGAATTATGTTGCACGAAGCACAATTTCACATCATTCTGGGTCCATTTGTGTGAAAAAAAGGTCCAATCAGGCTGAAACGTTACAGGAAGGTAGAATCTATGAGTTGTAAGTCATCTGAACGTTTCATGATGATAGCACTTTCCTAAGGGGGTCAAACCATGTCCCAAAGGTCATCGGATCTGGTGTCAATTTAAAGAAGTAGTCAAGTTACACATTTGTGGGCTTATACCTTGGCTTCTGAATATCCTAGAGAGATCAGGTTTGTTTTAGTGTACTCCAATCAACAGCCCCTACAACCACAACAAGGAATGGAGTCATTAGCACTTATGGTTTGTAAATGGCACCCAGAATTATGTTGCATGAAGCACAATTTAACATCATTCTGGGTCCATTTGTGTGAAAACAAGGTCCAATCAGGCTGAAACGTTACAAGAAGGTAGAATCTATTGAGTTGTAAGTGATCTGAACGTTTCATGATGATCGCACATTCCTATAGGGGGTCAAACCATGTCCCAAAGGTCCCCGGGCCTGGTGTCACTTTAAAGAAGTAGTCCAGTTACACCTTTGTGGGCTTATAACTTGGCTTCTGAATGTCCTAGAGAGGTCAGGTTTGTTTTAGAGTACTCCAATTAACAGCCCCCATTACCCCAAAAAGGAATGGAGTCATTAGCACTTATGGTTTTTAAATGGCACCCAGAATTATGTTGCACGAAGCACAATTTCACATCATTCTGGGTTCATTTGTGTGAAAACAAGGTCCAATCAGGCTGAAACGTTACAGGAAGGTAGATTCTATTGAGTTATAAGTCATCTGAACGTTTCATGATGATAGCACTTTCCTAAGGGGGTCAAACCATGTCCCAAAGGTCACCGGGCCTGGTGTCAATTTAAAGAAGTAGTCCAGTTACACCTTTGTGGGCTTATAACTTGGCTTCTGAATGCCCTAGAGAGGTCAGGTTTGTTTTAGTGTACTCCAATCAACAGCCCCCACAACCACAAAAAGGAATGGAGTCATTAGCACTTATGGTTTTTAAATGGCACCCAGAATTATTTTGCACGAAGCACAATTTCACATCATTCTGGGTTCATTTGTGTGAAAACAAGGTCCAATCAGGCTGAAACGTTACAGGAAGGTAGAATCTATTGAGTTGTAAGTGATCTGAACATTTCATGATGATCGCACATTCCTATAGGGGGTCAAACCATGTCCCAAAGGTCACCGGGCCTGGTGTCACTTTAAAGAAGTGGTCCAGTTACACCCCTTTGTGGGTTTATAACTTGGCTTCTGAATATCCTAGACAGGTCAGGTTTGTTTTAGAGGACTCCAATTAACAGCCCCCATTACCCCAAAAAGGAATGGAGTCATTAGCACTTATGGTTTTTAAATGGCACCCAGAATTATGTTGCACGAAGCACAATTTCACATCATTCTGGGTTCATTTGTGTGAAAGCAAGGTCCAATCAGGCTGAAACGTTACAGGAAGGTAGAATCTATTGAGTTGTAAGTGATCTGAACATTTCATGATGATAGCACTTTCCTAAGGGGGTCAAACCATGTCCCAGAGGTCACCGGATCTGGTGTCAATTTAAAGAAGTAGTCCAGTTACCCATTTGTGAGCTTATAACTTGGCTTCTGAATGTCCTAGAGAGATCAGGTTTGTTTTAGTGTACTCCAATCAACAGCCCCTACAACCACAAAAAGGAATGGAGTCATTAGCCCTTATGGTTTTTAAATGGCACCCAGAATTATGTTGCACAAAGCACAATTTCACATCATTCTGGGTTCATTTGTGTGAAAACAAGGTCCAATCAGGCTGAAACTTTACAGGAAGGTAGAATCTATTGAGTTGTAAGTGATCTGAACGTTTCATGATGATCGCACATTCCTATAGGGGGTCAAACCATGTCCCAAAGGTCACCGGGCCTGGTGTCACTTTAAAGAAGTAGTCCAGTTTCCCATTTGTGGGCTTATAACTTGGCTTCTGAATGTCCTAGAGAGGTCAGGTTTGTTTTAGTGTACTCCAATCAACAGCCCCTACAACCACAAAAATGAATGGAGTCATTAGGACTTATGGTTTGTAAATGGCACCCAGAATTATGTTGCACGAAGCACAATTTCACATCATTCTGGGTTCATTTGTGTGAAAACAAGGTCCAATCAGGCTGAAACGTTACAGGAAGGTAGAATCTATTGAGTTGTAAGGGATCTGAACGTTTCATGATGATAGCACTTTCCTAAGGGGGTCAAACCATGTCCCAAAGGTCACAGGGCCTGGTGTCAATTTAAAGAAGTAGTCCAGTTAAACCTTTGTGGGCTTATAACTTGGCTTCTGAATGCCCTAGAGAGGTCAGATTTGTTTTAGTGTTACTCCAATCAACAGCCCCTACAACCACAAAAAGGAATGGAGTCATTAGCACTTATGGTTTGGAAATGGCACCCAGAATTATGTTGCACAAAGCACAATTTCACATCATTCTGGGTCCATTTGTGTGAAAACAAGGTCCAATCAGGCTGAAACGTTACAAGAAGGTAGAATCTATTGAGTTGTAAGTGATCTGAACGTTTCATGATGATCGCAAATTCCTATAGGGGGTCAAACCATGTCCCAAAGGTCACCGGGCCTGGTGTCACTTTAAAGAAGTAGTCCAGTTACACATTTGTGGGCTTATAACTTGGCTTCTGAATGTCCTAGAGAGGTCAGGTTTGTTTTAGTGTACTCCAATCAACAGCCCCTACAACCACAAAAAAGAATGGAGTCATTAGCACTTATGGTTTGGAAATGGCACCCAGAATTATGTTGCACGAAGCACAATTTCACATCATTCTGGGTCCATTTGTGTGAAAAAAAGGTCCAATCAGGCTGAAACGTTACAGGAAGGTAGAATCTATGAGTTGTAAGTCATCTGAACGTTTCATGATGATAGCACTTTCCTAAGGGGGTCAAACCATGTCCCAAAGGTCATCGGATCTGGTGTCAATTTAAAGAAGTAGTCAAGTTACACATTTGTGGGCTTATACCTTGGCTTCTGAATATCCTAGAGAGATCAGGTTTGTTTTAGTGTACTCCAATCAACAGCCCCTACAACCACAACAAGGAATGGAGTCATTAGCACTTATGGTTTGTAAATGGCACCCAGAATTATGTTGCATGAAGCACAATTTAACATCATTCTGGGTCCATTTGTGTGAAAACAAGGTCCAATCAGGCTGAAACGTTACAAGAAGGTAGAATCTATTGAGTTGTAAGTGATCTGAACGTTTCATGATGATCGCACATTCCTATAGGGGGTCAAACCATGTCCCAAAGGTCACCGGGCCTGGTGTCACTTTAAAGAAGTAGTCCAGTTACACCTTTGTGGGCTTATAACTTGGCTTCTGAATGTCCTAGAGAGGTCAGGTTTGTTTTAGAGTACTCCAATTAACAGCCCCCATTACCCCAAAAAGGAATGGAGTCATTAGCACTTATGGTTTTTAAATGGCACCCAGAATTATGTTGCACGAAGCACAATTTCACATCATTCTGGGTTCATTTGTGTGAAAACAAGGTCCAATCAGGCTGAAACGTTACAGGAAGGTAGATTCTATTGAGTTATAAGTCATCTGAACGTTTCATGATGATAGCACTTTCCTAAGGGGGTCAAACCATGTCCCAAAGGTCACCGGGCCTGGTGTCAATTTAAAGAAGTAGTCCAGTTACACCTTTGTGGGCTTATAACTTGGCTTCTGAATGCCCTAGAGAGGTCAGGTTTGTTTTAGTGTACTCCAATCAACAGCCCCCACAACCACAAAAAGGAATGGAGTCATTAGCACTTATGGTTTTTAAATGGCACCCAGAATTATTTTGCACGAAGCACAATTTCACATCATTCTGGGTTCATTTGTGTGAAAACAAGATCCAATCAGGCTGAAACGTTACAAGAAGGTAGAATCTATTGAGTTGTAAGTGATCTGAACGTTTCATGATGATCGCACATTCCTATAGGGGGTCAAACCATGTCCCAAAGGTCACCGGGCCTGGTGTCACTTTAAAGAAGTAGTCCAGTTACACCTTTGTGGGCTTATAACTTGGCTTCTAGATATCCTAGAGAGGTCAGGTTTGTTTTAGTGTACTCCAATCAACAGCCCCTACAACCACAAAAATGAATGGAGTCATTAGCACTTATGGTTTGTAAATGGCACCCAGAATTATGTTGCACGAAGCACAATTTCACATCATTCTGGGTCTATTTGTGTGAAAACAAGGTCCAATCAGGCTGAAACGTTACAGGAAGGTAGAATCTATTGAGTTGTAAGTGATCTGAACGTTTCATGATGATCGCACATTCCTATAGGGGGTCAAACCATGTCCCAAAGGTCACCGGGCCTGGTGTCACTTTAAAGAAGTAGTCCAGTTTCACGTTTGTGGGCTTATAACTTGGCTTCTGAATGTCCTAGAGAGGTCAGGTTTGTTTTAGAGTACTCCAATTAACAGCCCCCATTACCCCAAAAAGGAATGGAGTCATTAGCACTTATGGTTTTTAAATGGCACCCAGAATTATGTTGCACGAAGCACAATTTCACATCATTCTGGGTTCATTTGTGTGAAAACAAGGTCCAATCAGGCTGAAACGTTACAGGAAGGTAGAATCTATTGAGTTGTAAGGGATCTGAACGTTTCATAATGAATGCACTTTCCTAAGGGGGTCAAACCATGTCCCAAAGGTCACCGGGCCTGGTGTCAATTTAAAGAAGTAGTCCAGTTACACCTTTGTGGGCTTATAACTTGGCTTCTGAATGCCCTAGAGAGGTCAGGTTTGTTTTAGTGTACTCCAATCAACAGCCCCTACAACCACAAAAAGGAATGGAGTCATTAGCACTTATGGTTTTTAAATGGCACCCAGAATTATGTTGCACGAAGCACAATTTCACATCATTCTGGGGTCATTTTTGTGAAAACAAGGTCCAATCAGGCTGAAACGTTACAAGAAGGTAAAATCTATTGAGTTGTAAGTGATCTGAACATTTCATGATGATGGTACTTTCCTAAGGGGGTCAAACCATGTCCCAGAGGTCACCGGATCTGGTGTCAATTTAAAGAAGTAGTCCAGTTACACATTTGTGGGCTTATAACTTGGCTTCTGAATGTCCTAGAGAGATCAGGTTTGTTTTAGTGTACTCCAATCAACAGCCCCTACAACCACAAAAATGAATGGAGTCATTATCACTTATGGTTTTTAAATGGCACCCAGAATTATGTTGCACGAAGCACAATTTCACATCATTCTGGGTTCATTTGTGTGAAAACAAGGTCCAATCAGGCTGAAACTTTACAGGAAGGTAGAATCTATTGAGTTGTAAGTGATCTGAACGTTTCATGATGATCGCACATTCCTATAGGGGGTCAAACCATGTCCCAAAGGTCACCGGGCCTGGTGTCACTTTAAAGAAGTAGTCCAGTTTCACATTTGTGGGCTTATAACTTGGCTTCTGAATGTCCTAGAGAGGTCAGGTTTGTTTTAGTGTACTCCAATCAACAGCCCCTACAACCACAAAAATGAATCGAGTCATTAGCACTTATGGTTTGTAAATGAAACCCAGAATTATGTTGCATGAAGCACAATTTCACATCATTCTGGGTTCATTTGTGTGAAAACAAGGTCTAATCAGGCTGAAACGTTACAAGAAGGTAGAATCTATTGAGTTGTAAGTGATCTGAACGTTTCATGATGATCGCACATTCCTATAGGGGGTCAAACCATGTCCCAAAGGTCACCGGGCCTGGTGTCACTTTAAAGAAGTAGTCCAGTTACACCTTTGTGGGCTTATAACTTGGCTTCTTAATATCCTAGAGAGGTCAGGTTTGTTTTAGAGGACTCCAATTAACAGCCCCCATTACCCCAAAAAGGAATGGAGTCATTAGCACTTATGGTTTTTAAATGGCACCCAGAATTATGTTGCACAAAGCACAATTTCACATCATTCTGGGTTCATTTGTGTGAAAACAAGGTCCAATCAGGCTGAAAAGTTACAGGAAGGTAGAATCTATTGAGTTGTAAGTAATATGAACGTTTCATGATGATAGCACTTTCCTAAGGGGGTCAAACCATGTCCCTAAGGTCACCGGATCTGGTGTCAATTTAAAGGAGTCCAGTTACACATTTGTGGGCTTATAATTTGGCTTCTGAATGTCCTAGAGAGATCAGGTTTGTTTTAGTGTACTCCAATCAACAGCCCCTACAACCACAAAAAAGAATGGAGTCATTAGCACTTATGGTTTTTAAATGGCACCCAGAATTATGTTGCACGAAGCACAATTTCACATCATTCTGGGTTCATTTGTGTGAAAACAAGGTCCAATCAGGCTGAAACTTTACAGGAAGGTAGAATCTATTGAGTTGTAAGTGATCTGAACGTTTCATGATGATGGTACTTTCCTAAGGGGGTCAAACCATGTCCCAGAGGTCACCGGATCTGGTGTCAATTTAAAGAAGTAGTCCAGTCACACATTTGTGGGCTTATAACTTGGCTTCTGAATGTCCTAGAGAGGTCAGGTTTGTTTTAGAGTACTCCAATCAACAGCCCCTACAACCACAAAAATGAATGGAGTCATTAGCACTTATGGTTTGTAAATGGCACCCAGAATTATGTTGCACGAAGCACAATTTCACATCATTCTGGGTTCATTTGTGTGAAAACAAGGTCCAATCAGGCTGAAACGTTACAGGAAGGTAGAATCTATTGAGTTGTAAGTGATCTGAACATTTCATTATGATCGCACATTCCTATAGGGGGTCAAACCATGTCCCAAAGGTCACCGGGCCTGGTGTCACTTTAAAGAAGTAGTCCAGTTACACCCCTTTGTGGGCTTATAACTTGGCTTCTGAATATCCTAGACAGGTCAGGTTTGTTTTAGAGGACTCCAATTAACAGCCCCCATTACCCCAAAAAGGAATGGAGTCATTAGCACTTATGGTTTTTAAATGGCACCCAGAATTATGTTGCACGAAGCACAATTTCACATCATTCTGGGTTCATTTGTGTGAAAACAAGGTCCAATCAGGCTGAAACGTTACAGGAAGGTAGAATCTATTGAGTTGTAAGTGATCTGAACATTTAATGATGATAGCACTTTCCTAAGGGGGTCAAACCATGTCCCAGAGGTCACCGGATCTGGTGTCAATTTAAAGAAGTAGTCCAGTTACCCATTTGTGAGCTTATAACTTGGCTTCTGAATGTCCTAGAGAGATCAGGTTTGTTTTAGTGTACTCCAATCAACAGCCCCTACAACCACAAAAAGGAATGGAGTCATTAGCACTAATGGTTTTTAAATGGCACCCAGAATTAATTTGCACGAAGCACAATTTCACATCATTCTGGGTTCATTTGTGTGAAAACAAGGTCCAATCAGGCTGAAACTTTACAGGAAGGTAGAATCTATTGAGTTGTAAGTGATCTGAACGTTTCATGATGATCGCACATTCCTATAGGGGGTCAAACCATGTCCCAAAGGTCACCGGGCCTGGTGTCACTTTAAAGAAGTAGTCCAGTTTCACATTTGTGGGCTTATAACTTGGCTTCTGAATGTCCTAGAGAGGTCAGGTTTGTTTTAGTGTACTCCAATCAACAGCCCCTACAACCACAAAAATGAATGGAGTCATTAGGACTTATGGTTTGTAAATGACACCCAGAATTATGTTGCACGAAGCACAATTTCACATCATTCTGGGGCCATTTGTGTGAAAACAAGGTCCAATCAGGCTGAAACGTTACAAGAAGGTAGAATCTATTGAGTTGTAAGTGATCTGAACGTTTCATGATGATCGCACTTTCCTATAGGGGGTCAAACCATGTCCCAAAGGTCACCGGGCCTGGTGTCACTTTAAAGAAGTAGTCCAGTTACACATTTGTGGGCGTATAACTTGGCTTCTGAATGTCCTAGAGAGGTCAGGTTTGTTTTAGAGTACTCCAATTAACAGCCCCCATTACCCCAAAAAGGAATGGAGTCATTATCACTTATGGTTTTTAAATGGCACCCAGAATTATGTTGCACGAAGCACAATTTCACATCAATCTGGGTTCATTTGTGTGAAAACAAGGTCCAATCAGGCTGAAACGTTACAGGAAGGTAGAATCTATTGAGTTGTAAGGGATCTGAACGTTTCATGATGATAGCACTTTCCTCAGGGGGTCAAACCATGTCCCAAAGGTCACCGGGCCTGGTGTCAATTTAAAGAAGTAGTCCAGTTAAACCTTTGTGGGCTTATAACTTGGCTTCTGAATGCCCTAGAGAGGTCAGGTTTGTTTTAGTGTACTCCAATCAACAGCCCCTACAACCACAAAAAGGAATGGAGTCATTAGCACTTATGGTTTTTAAATGGCACCCAGAATTATGTTGCACGAAGCACAATTTCACAT
Source organism: Nothobranchius furzeri (assembly GCF_043380555.1). Classification (NCBI taxonomy): domain Eukaryota; kingdom Metazoa; phylum Chordata; class Actinopteri; order Cyprinodontiformes; family Nothobranchiidae; genus Nothobranchius; species Nothobranchius furzeri. Next base: position 19,647,244 of record NC_091749.1, read on the forward strand.
CATTCTGGGGTCATTTTTGTGAAAACAAGGTCCAATCAGGCTGAAACGTTACAAGAAGGTAGAATCTATTGAGTTGTAAGTGATCTGAACGTTTCATGATGATCGCACATTCCTATAGGGGGTCATACCATGTCCCAAAGGTCACCGGGCCTGGTGTCCCTTTAAAGAAGTAGTCCAGTTACACCTTTGTGGGCTTATAACTTGGCTTCTGAATATCCTAGAGAGGTCAGGTTTGTTTTAGAGTAGTCCAATTAACAGCCCCCATTACCCCAAAAAGGAATGGAGTCATTAGCACTTATGGTTTTTAAATGGCACCCAGAATTATGTTGCACGAAGCATAATTTCACATCATTCTGGGTTCATTTGTGTGAAAACAAGGTCCAATCAGGCTGAAACGTTACAGGAAGGTAGAATCTATTGAGTTGTAAGTGATCTGAACATTTCATGATGATGGTACTTTCCTAAGGGGGTCAAACCATGTCCCAGAGGTCACCGGATCTGGTGTCAATTTAAAGAAGTAGTCCAGTTACACATTTGTGGGCTTATAACTTGGCTTCTGAATGTCCTAGAGAGATCAGGTTTGTTTTAGTGTACTCCAATCAACAGCCCCAACAACCACAAAAAGGAATGGAGTCATTAGCACTTATGGTTTGGAAATGGCACCCAGAATTATGTTGCACGAAGCACAATTTCACATCATTCTGGGTCCATTTGTGTGAAAACAAGGTCCAATCAGGCTGAAACTTTACAGGAAGGTAGAATCTATTGAGTTGTAAGTGATCTGAACGTTTCATGATGATGGTACTTTCCTAAGGGGGTCAAACCATGTCCCAGAGGTCACCGGATCTGGTGTCAATTTAAAGAAGTAGTCCAGTCACACATTTGTGGGCTTATAACTTGGCTTCTGAATGTCCTAGAGAGATCAGGTTTGTTTTAGTGTACTCCAATCAACAGCCCCTACAACCACAAAAATGAATGGAGTCATTAGCACTTATGGTTTTTAAATGGCACCCAGAATTATGTTGCACGAAGCACAATTTCACATCATTCTGGGTTCATTTGTGTGAAAACAAGGTCCAATCAGGCTGAAACTTTACAGGAAGGTAGAATCTATTGAGTTGTAAGTGATCTGAACGTTTCATGATGATCGCACATTCCTATAGGGGGTCAAACCATGTCCCAAAGGTCACCGGGCCTGGTGTCACTTTAAAGAAGTAGTCCAGTTTCACATTTGTGGGCTTATAACTTGGCTTCTGAATGTCCTAGAGAGGTCAGGTTTGTTTTAGTGTACTCCAATCAACAGCCCCTACAACCACAAAAATGAATGGAGTCATTAGCACTTATGGTTTGTAAATGGCACCCGGAATTATGTTGCACGAAGCACAATTTCACATCATTCTGGGTCCATTTGTGTGATAACAAGGTCCAATCAGGCTGAAAAGTTACAAGAAGGTAGAATCTATTGAGTTGTAAGTGATCTGAACGTTTCATGATGATCGCACATTCCTATAGGGGGTCAAACCATGTCCCAAAGGTCACCGGGCCTGGTGTCACTTTAAAGAAGTAGTCCAGTTACACCCCTTTGTGGGCTTATAACTTGGCTTCTGAATATCCTAGACAGGTCAGGTTTGTTTTAGAGGACTCCAATTAACAGCCCCCATTACCCCAAAAAGGAATGGAGTCATTAGCACTTATGGTTTTTAAATGGCACCCAGAATTATGTTGCACGAAGCACAATTTCACATCATTCTGGGTTCATTTGTGTGAAAACAAGGTCCAATCAGGCTGAAACGTTACAGGAAGGTAGAATCTATTGAGTTGTAAGTGATCTGAACATTTCATGATGATCGCACATTCCTATAGGGGGTCAAACCATGTCCCAAAGGTCACCGGGCCTGGTGTCACTTTAAAGAAGTAGTCCAGTTACACCCCTTTGTGGGCTTATAACTTGGCTTCTGAATATCCTAGACAGGTCAGGTTTGTTTTAGAGGACTCCAATTAACAGCCCCCATTACCCCAAAAAGGAATGGAGTCATTAGCACTTATGGTTTTTAAATGGCACCCAGAATTATGTTGCACGAAGCACAATTTCACATCATTCTGGGTTCATTTGTGTGAAAACAAGATCCAATCAGGCTGAAACGTTACAAGAAGGTAGAATCTATTGAGTTGTAAGTGATCTGAACGTTTCATGATGATCGCACATTCCTATAGGGGGTCAAACCATGTCCCAAAGGTCACCGGGCCTGGTGTCACTTTAAAGAAGTAGTCCAGTTACACCTTTGTGGGATTATAACTTGGCTTCTGGATATCCTAGAGAGGTCAGGTTTGTTTTAGTGTACTCCAATCAACAGCCCCTACAACCACAAAAATGAATGGAGTCATTAGCACTTATGGTTTGTAAATGGCACCCAGAATTATGTTGCACGAAGCACACTTTCACATCATTCTGGGTCCATTTGTGTGAAAACAAGGTCCAATCAGGCTGAAACGTTACAGGAAGGTAGAATCTATTGAGTTGTAAGTCATCTGAACGTTTCATGATGATAGCACTTTCTTAAGGGGGTCAAACCATGTCCCAAAGGTCACCGGATCTGGTGTCAATTTAAAGAAGTAGTCCAGTTACACATTTGTGGGCTTATAACTTGGCTTCTGAATGTCCTAGAGAGATCAGGTTTGTTTTAGTGTACTCCAATCAACAGCCCCTACAACCACAACAAGGAATGGAGTCATTAGCACTTATGGTTTGTAAATGGCACCCAGAATTATGTTGCATGAAGCACAACTTCACATCATTCTGGGTCCATTTGTGTGAAAACAAGGTCCAATCAGGCTGAAACGTTACAAGAAGGTAGAATCTATTGAGTTGTAAGTGATCTGAACGTTTCATGTTGATCGCACATTCCTATAGGGGGTCAAACCATGTCCCAAAGGTCACCGGGCCTGGTGTCACTTTAAAGAAGTAGTCCAGTTACACCTTTGTGGGCTTTTAACTTGGCTTCTGAATGTCCTAGAGAGGTCAGGTTTGTTTTAGAGTACTCCAATTAACAGCCCCCATCACCCCAAAAAGGAATGGAGTCATTAGCACTTATGGTTTTTAAGTGGCACCCAGAATTATGTTGCACGAAGCACAATTTCACGTCATTCTGGGTTCATTTGTGTGAAAACAAGGTCCAATCAGGCTGAAACGTTACAGGAAGGTAGAATCTATTGAGTTATAAGTCATCTGAACGTTTCATGATGATAGCACTTTCCTAAGGGGGTCAAACCATGTCCCAAAGGTCACCGGGCCTGGTGTCAATTTAAAGAAGGAGTCCAGTTACACCTTTGTGGGCTTATAACTTGGCTTCTGAATGCCCTAGAGAGGTCAGGTTTGTTTTAGTGTACTCCAATCAACAGCCCCCACAACCACAAAAAGGAATGGAGTCATTAGCACTTATGGTTTTTAAATGGCACCCAGAATTATTTTGCACGAAGCACAATTTCACATCATTCTGGGTTCATTTGTGTGAAAACAAGATCCAATCAGGCTGAAACGTTACAAGAAGGTAGAATCTATTGAGTTGTAAGTGATCTGAACGTTTCATGATGATCGCACATTCCTATAGGGGGTCAAACCATGTCCCAAAGGTCACCGGGCCTGGTGTCACTTTAAAGAAGTAGTCCAGTTACACCTTTGTGGGCTTATAACTTGGCTTCTGGATATCCTAGAGAGGTCAGGTTTGTTTTAGAGTACTCCAATTAACAGCCCCATTACCCCAAAAAGGAATGGAGTCATTAGCACTTATGGTTTTTAAATGGCACCCAGAGTTATGTTGCACGAAGCACAATTTCACATCATTCTGGGTTCATTTGTGTGAAAACAAGGTCCAATCAGGGTGAAACGTTACAGGAAGGTAGAATCTGTTGAGTTGTAAGTGATCTGAACGTTTCATGATGATAGCACTTTCCTAAGGGGGTCAAACCATGTCCCAGAGGTCACCGGATCTGGTGTCAATTTAAAGAAGTAGTCCAGTTACACATTTGTGGGCTTATAACTTGGCTTCTGAATATCCTAGAGAGGTCAGGTTTGTTTTAGTGTACTCCAATCAACAGCCCCTACAACCACAAAAAGGAATGGAGTCATTAGCACTTATGGTTTTTAAATGGCACCCAGAATTATGTTGCACGAAGCACAATTTCACATCATTCTGGGTCCATTTGTGTGAAAACAAGGTCCGGTCAGGCTGAAACGTTACAAGAAGGTAGAATCTATTGAGTTGTAAGTGATCTGAACGTTTCATGATGATCGCACATTCCTATAGGGGGTCAAACCATGTCCCAAAGGTCACCGGGCCTGGTGTCACTTTAAAGAAGTTGTCCAGTTTCACATTTGTGGGCTTATAACTTCGCTTCTGAATGTCCTAGAGAGGTCAGGTTTGTTTTAGTGTACTCCAATAAACAGCCCCTACAACTACAAAAATGAATGGAGTCATTAGCACTTATGGTTTGTAAATGGCACCCAGAATTATGTTGCAAGAAGCACAATTTCACATCATTCTGGGTCCATTTGTATGAAAACAAGGTCCAATAGGGCTGAAACATTACAAGAAGGTAGAATCTATTGAGTTGTAAGTGATCTGAAAGTTTCATGATGATCGCACATTCCTATAGGGGGTCAAACCATGTCCCAAAGGTCACCGGGCCTGGTGTCACTTTAAAGAAGTAGTCCAGTTACACCTTTGTGGGCTTATAACTTGGCTTCTGAATATCCTAGAGAGGTCAGGTTTGTTTTAGAGTACTCCAATTAACAGCCCCCATTACCCCAAAAAGGAATGGAGTCATTAGCACTTATGGTTTTTAAATGGCACCCAGAATTATGTTGCACGAAGCACAATTTCACATCATTCTCGGTTCATTTGTGTGAAAACAAGGTCCAATCAGGCTGAAACGTTACATGAAGGTAGAATCTATTGAGTTGTAAGTGATCTGAACGTTTCATGATGATAGCACTTTCCTAAGGGGGTCAAACCATGTCCCAAAGGTCACCGGATCTGGTGTCAATTTAAAGAAGTAGTCCAGTTACACATTTGTGGGCTTATAACTTGGCTTTTGAATGTCCTAGAGAGATCAGGTTTGTTTTAGTGTACTCCAATCAACAGCCCCTACAACCACAAAAAGGAATGGAGTCATTAGCACTTATGGTTTTTAAATGGCACCCAGAATTATGTTGCACTAAGCACAATTTCACATCATTCTGGGTTCATTTGTGTGAAAACAAGGTCCAATCAGGCTGAAACGTTACAAGAAGGCAGAAACTATTGAGTTGTAAGTGATCTGAATGTTTCATGATGATCGCACATTCCTATAGGGGGTCAAACCATGTCCCAAAGGTCACCGGGCCTGGTGTCACTTTAAAGAAGTAGTCCAGTTACACCTTTGTGGGCTTATAACTTGGCTTCTGAATATCCTAGAGAGGTCAGGTTTGTTTTAGAGTACTCCAATTAACAGCCCCCATTACCCCAAAAAGGAATGGAGTCATTAGCACTTATGGTTTTTAAATGGCACCTAGAATTATGTTGCACGAAGCACAATTTCACATCATTCTGGGTCCATTTGTGTGAAAACAAGGTCCAATCAGGCTGAAACGTTACAAGAAGGTAGAATCTATTGAGTTGTAAGTGATCTGAACGTTTCATGATGATCGCACATTCCTATAGGGGGTCAAACCATGTCCCAAAGGTCACCGGGCCTGGTGTCACTTTAAAGAAGTAGTCCAGTTACACCTTTGTGGGCTTATAACTTGGCTTCTGAATGTCCTAGAGAGGTCAGGTTTGTTTTAGAGTACTCCAATTAACAGCCCCCATTACCCCAAAAAGGAATGGAGTCATTAGCACTTATGGTTTTTAAATGGCACCCAGAATTATGTTGCACGAAGCACAATTTCACATCATTCTGGGTTCATTTGTGTGAAAACAAGGTCCAATCAGGCTGAAACGTTACAGGAAGGTAGAATCTATTGAGTTATAAGTCATCTGAACGTTTCATGATGATAGCACTTTCCTAAGGGGGTCAAACCATGTCCCAAAGGTCACCGGGCCTGGTGTCAATTTAAAGAAGTAGTCCAGTTACACCTTTGTGGGCTTATAACTTGGCTTCTGAATGCCCTAGAGAGGTCAGGTTTGTTTTAGTGTACTCCAATCAACAGCCCCCACAACCACAAAAAGGAATGGAGTCATTAGCACTTATGGTTTTTAAATGGCACCCAGAATTATTTTGCACGAAGCACAATTTCACATCATTCTGGGTTCATTTGTGTGAAAACAAGATCCAATCAGGCTGAAACGTTACAAGAAGGTAGAATCTATTGAGTTGTAAGTGATCTGAACGTTTCATGATGATCGCACATTCCTATAGGGGGTCAAACCATGTCCCAAAGGTCACCGGGCCTGGTGTCACTTTAAAGAAGTAGTCCAGTTACACCTTTGTGGGCTTATAACTTGGCTTCTGGATATCCTAGAGAGGTCAGGTTTGTTTTAGTGTACTCCAATCAACAGCCCCTACAACCACAAAAATGAATGGAGTCATTAGCACTTATGGTTTGTAAATGGCACCCAGAATTATGTTGCACGAAGCACAATTTCACATCATTCTGGGTCCATTTGTGTGAAAACAAGGTCCAATCAGGCTGAAACGTTACAGGAAGGTAGAATCTATTGAGTTGTAAGTGATCTGAACGTTTCATGATGATCGCACATTCCTATAGGGGGTCAAACCATGTCCCAAAGGTCACCGGGCCTGGTGTCACTTTAAAGAAGTAGTCCAGTTACACCCCTTTGTGGGCTTATAACTTGGCTTCTGAATATCCTAGAGAGGTCAGGTTTGTTTTAGAGTACTCCAATTAACAGCCCCCATTACCCCAAAAAGGAATGGAGTCATTAGCACTTATGGTTTTTAAATGGCACCCAGAATTATGTTGCACAAAGCACAATTTCACATGATTCTGGGTTCATTTGTGTGAAAACAAGGTCCAATCAGGCTGAAACGTTACAGGAAGGTAGAATCTCTTGAGTTGTAAGTGATCTGAACGTTTCATGATGATAGCACATTCTTAACAGGGTCAAACCATGTCCCAAAGGTCACCGGATCTGGTGTCAATTTAAAGAAGTAGTCCAGTTACACATTTGTGGGCTTATAACTTGGCTTCTGAATGTCCTAGAGAGATCAGGTTTGTTTTAGTGTACTCCAATCAACAGCCCCTACAACCACAAAAAGGAATGGAGTCATTAGCACTTATGGTTTTTAAATGGCACCCAGAAATATGTTGCACAAAGCACAATTTCACATCATTCTGGGTCCATTTGTGTGAAAACAAGGTCCAATCAGGCTGAAACGTTACAAGAAGGTAGAATCTATTGAGTTGTAAGTGATCTGAATGTTTCATGATGATCGCACATTCCTATACGGGGTAAAACCATGTCCCAAAGGTCACCGGGCCTGGTGTCACTTTAAAGAAGTAGTCCAGTTACACATTTGTGGGCTTATAACGGCTTCTTAATGTCCTAGAGAGGTCAGGTTTGTTTTAGTGTACTCCAATCAACAGCCCCTACAACCACAAAAAAGAATGGAGTCATTAGCACTTATGGTTTGTAAATGGCACCCAGAATTATGTTGCACGAAGCACAATTTCACATCATTCTGGGTCCATTTGTGTGAAAACAAGGTCCAATCAGGCTGAAACGTTACAGGAAGGTAGAATCTATTGAGTTGTAAGTCATCTGAACATTTCATGATGATAGCACTTTCCTAAGGGGGTCAAACCATGTCCCAAAGGTCACCGGATCTGGTGTCAATTTAAAGTAGTCACGTTACACATTTGTGGGCTTATAACTTGGCTTCTGAATGTCCTAGAGAGATCAGGTTTGTTTTAGTGTACTCCAATCAACAGCCCCTACAACCACAACAAAGAATGGAGTCATTAGCACTTATGGTTTGTAAATGGCACCCAGAATTATGTTGCATGAAGCACAATTTCACATCATTCTGGGTCCATTTGTGTGAAAACAAGGTCCAATCAGGCTGAAACGTTACAAGAAGGTAGAATCTATTGAGTTGTAAGTGATCTGAACGTTTCATGATGATCGCACATTCCTATAGGGGGTCAAACCATGTCCCAAAGGTCACCGGGCCTGGTGTCACTTTAAAGAAGTAGTCCATTTACACCTTTGTGGGCTTATAACTTGGCTTCTGGATATCCTAGAGAGGTCAGGTTTGTTTTAGAGTACTCCAATTAACAGCCCCATTACCCCAAAAAGGAATGGAGTCATTAGCACTTATGGTTTTTAAATGGCACCCAGAGTTATGTTGCACGAAGCACAATTTCACATCATTCTGGGTTCATTTGTGTGAAAACAAGGTCCAATCAGGCTGAAACGTTACAGGAAGGTAGAATCTATTGAGTTGTAAGTGATCTGAACGTTTCATGATGATAGCACTTTCCTAAGGGGGTCAAACCATGTCCCAAAGGTCACCGGGCCTGGTGTCACTTTAAAGAAGTTGTCCAGTTTCACATTTGTGGGCTTATAACTTCGCTTCTGAATGTCCTAGAGAGGTCAGGTTTGTTTTAGTGTACTCCAATCAACAGCCCCTACAACCACAAAAATGAATGGAGTCATTAGCACTTATGGTTTGTAAATGGCACCCAGAATTATGTTGCACGAAGCACAATTTCACATCATTCTGGGTCCATTTGTGTGAAAACAAGGTCCAATAAGGCTGAAACATTACAAGAAGGTAGAATCTATTGAGTTGTAAGTGATCTGAAAGTTTCATGATGATCGCACATTCCTATAGGGGGTCAAACCATGTCCCAAAGGTCACCGGGCCTGGTGTCACTTTAAAGAAGTAGTCCAGTTACACCTTTGTGGGCTTATAACTTGGCTTCTGAATATCCTAGAGAGGTCAGGTTTGTTTTAGAGTACTCCAATCAACAGCCCCTACAACCACAAAAATAAATGGAGTCATTAGCACTTATGGTTTGTAAATGGCACCCAGAATTATGTTGCACGAAGCACAATTTCACATCATTCTCGGTTCATTTGTGTGAAAACAAGGTCCAATCAGGCTGAAACGTTACATGAAGGTAGAATCTATTGAGTTGTAAGTGATCTGAACGTTTCATGATGATAGCACTTTCCTAAGGGGGTCAAACCATGTCCCAAAGGTCACCGGATCTGGTGTCAATTTAAAGAAGTAGTCCAGTTACACATTTGTGGGCTTATAACTTGGCTTTTGAATGTCCTAGAGAGATCAGGTTTGTTTTAGTGTACTCCAATCAACAGCCCCTACAACCACAAAAAGGAATGGAGTCATTAGCACTTATGGTTTTTAAATGGCACCCAGAATTATGTTGCACGAAGCACAATTTCACATCATTCTGGGTTCATTTGTGTGAAAACAAGGTCCAATCAGGCTGAAACGTTACAAGAAGGTAGAAACTATTGAGTTGTAAGTGATCTGAACGTTTCATGATGATCGCACATTCCTATAGGGGGTCAAACCATGTCCCAAAGGTCACCGGGCCTGGTGTCACTTTAAAGAAGTAGTCCAGTTACACCTTTGTGGGCTTATAACTTGGCTTCTGAATATCCTAGAGAGGTCAGGTTTGTTTTAGAGTACTCCAATTAACAGCCCCCATTACCCCAAAAAGGAATGTAGTCATTAGCACTTATGGTTTTTAAATGGCACCTAGAATTATGTTGCACGAAGCACAATTTCACATCATTCTGGGTTCATTTGTGTGAAAACAAGGTCCAATCAGGCTGAAACGTTACAGGAAGGTAGAATCTATTGAGTTGTAAGTGATCTGAACATTTCATTATGATAGCACTTTCCTAAGGGGGTCAAACCATGTCCCAGAGGTCAGCGGATCTGGTGTCAATTTAAAGAAGTAGTCCAGTTACACATTTGTGGGCTTATAACTTGGCTTCTGAATGTCCTAGAGAGGTCAGGTTTGTTTTAGTGTACTCCAATCAACAGCCCCTACAACCACAAAAAGGAATGGAGTCATTAGCACTTGTGGTTTTTAAATGGCACCCAGAATTATGTTGCACGAAGCACAATTTCACATCATTCTGGGTTCATTTGTTTGAAAACAAGGTCCAATCAGGCTGAAACGTTACAGGAAGGTAGAATCTATTGAGTTGTAAGTGATCTGAACGTTTCATAATGATTGCACTTTCCTAAGGGGGTCAAACCATTTCCCAAAGGTCACCTGATCTGGTGTCAATTTAAAGTAGTCCAGTTACACATTTGTGGGCTTATAACTTGGCTTCTGAATGTCCTAGAAAGATCAGGTTTGTTTTAATGTACTCCAATCAACAGCCCCTACAACGACAAAAAGGAATGGAGTCATTAGCACTTATGGTTTTTAAAAGGCACCCAGAGTTATGTTGCACGAAGCACAATTTCACATCATTCTGGGTTCATTTGTGTGAAAACAAGGTCCAATCAGGCTGAAACGTTACAGGAAGGTAGAATCTATTGAGTTGTAAGTGATCTGAACGTTTCATAATGATTGCACTTTCCTAAGGGGGTCAAACCATGTCCCAGAGGTCACCGGATCTGGTGTCAAATTAAAGAAGTAGTCCAGTTGCACATTTGTGGGCTTATAACTTGGCTTCTGAATGTCCTAGAGAGATCAGGTTTGTTTTAGTGTACTCCAATCAACAGCCCCTACAACCACAAAAATGAATGGAGTCATTAGCACTTATGGTTTGTAAATGGCACCCAGAATTATGTTGCACGAAGCACAATTTCACATCATTCTGGGTCCATTTGTTTGAAAACAAGGTCCGATAAGGCTTAAACATTACAAGAAGGTAGAATCTTTTGAGTTGTAAGTGATCTGAACGTTTCATGATGATCGCACATTCCTATAGGGGGTCAAACCATGTCCCAAAGGTCACCGGGCCTGGTGTCACTTTAAAGAAGTAGTCCAGTTACACCTTTGTGGGCTTATAACTTGGCTTCTGAATATCCTAGAGAGGTCAGGTTTGTTTTAGAGTACTCCAATTAACAGCCCCCATTACCCCAAAAAGGAATGGAGTCATTAGCACTTATGGTTTTTAAATGGCACCCAGAATTATGTTGCACGAAGCACAATTTCACATCATTCTGGGTTCATTTGTGTGAAAACAAGGTCCAATCAGGCTGAAACGTTACAGGAAGGTAGAATCTATTGAGTTGTAAGTGATCTGAACGTTTCATGATGATAGCACTTTCCTAAGGGGGTAAAACCATGTTCCAAAGGTCACCGGATCTGGTGTCAATTTAAAGTAGTCCAGTTACACATTTGTGGGGTTATAACTTGGCTTGTGAATGTCCTAGAGAGATCAGGTTTGTTTTAGTGTACTCCAATCAACAGCCCCTACAACCACAAAAATGAATGGAGTCATTAGCACTTATGGTTTTTAAATGGCACCCAGAATTATGTTGCACGAAGCACAATTTCACATCATTCTGGGTTCATTTGTGTGAAAACAAGGTCCAATCAGGCTGAAACGTTACAAGAAGGTAGAAACTATTGAGTTGTAAGTGATCTGAACGTTTCATGATGATCGCACATTCCTATAGGGGGTCAAACCATGTCCCAAAGGTCACCGGGCCTGGTGTCACTTTAAAGAAGTAGTCCAGTTACACGTTTGTGGGATTATAACTTGGCTTCTGAATCTCCTAGAGAGGTCAGGTTTGTTTTAGAGTACTCCAATTAACAGCCCCCATTACCCCAAAAAGGAATGGAGTCATTAGCACTTATGGTTTTTAAATGGCACCCAGAATTATGTTGCACGAAGCACAATTTCACATCATTCTGGGTTCATTTGTGTGAAAACAAGGTCCAATCAGGCTGAAACGTTACAGGAAGGTAGAATCTATTGAGTTGTAAGTGATCTGAACGTTTCATGATGATAGCACTTTCTTAAGGGGGTCAAACCATGTCCCAAAGGTCACCGGATCTGGTGTCAATTTAAAGAAGTTGTCCAGTTACACATTTGTGGGCTTATAACTTGGCTTCTGAATGTCCTAGAGAGATCAGGTTTGTTTTAGTGTACTCCAATCAACAGCCCCTACAACCACAAAAAGGAATGGAGTCATTAGCACTTATGGTTTTTAAATGGCACCCAGAATTATGTTGCACGAAGCACAATTTCACATCATTCTAGGTTCATTTGTGTGAAAACAAGGTCCAATCAGGCTGAAACGTTACAGGAAGGTAGAATCTATTGAGTTGTAAGTAATCTGAACGTTTCATGATGATAGCACTTTCCTAAGGGGGTCAAACCATATCCCTAAGGTCACCGGATCTGGTGTCAATTTAAAGTAGTCCAGTTACACATTTGTGGGCTTATAACTTGGCTTCTGAATGTCCTAGAGATATCAGGTTTGTTTTATTGTACTCCAATCAACAGCCCCTACAACCACAAAAAAGAATGGAGTCATTAGCACTTATGGTTTGGAAATGGCACCAAGAATTATGTTGCACAAAGCACAATTTCACATCATTCTGGGTCCATTTGTGTGAAAACAAGGTCCAATCAGCCTGAAACGTTACAAGAAGGTAGAATCTATTGAGTTGTAAGTGATCTGAACGTTTCATGATGATCGCACATTCCTATACGGGGTCAAACCATGTCCCAAAGGTCACCGGGCCTGGTGTCACTTTAAAGAAGTAGTCCAGTTACACATTTGTGGGCTTATAATGGCTTCTGAATGTCCTAGAGAGGTCAGGTTTGTTTTAGTGTACTGCAATCAACAGCCCCTGCAACCACAAAAAAGAATGGAGTCATTAGCACTTATGGTTTGTAAATGGCACCCAGAATTATGTTGCACGAAGCACAATTTCACATCATTCTGGGTCCATATGTGTGAAAACAAGGTCCAATCAGGCTGAAACGTTACAGGAAGGTAGAATCTATTGAGTTGTAAGTCATCTGAACGTTTCATGATGATAGCACTTTCCTAAGGGGGTCAAACCATGTCCCAAAGGTCACCGGATCTGGTGTGAATTTAAAGAAGTAGTCACGTTACACATTTGTGGGCTCATAACTTGGCTTCTGAATGTCCTAGAGAGATCAGGTTTGTTTTAGTGTACTCCAATCAACAGCCCCTACAACCAGAACAAGGAATGGAGTCATTAGCACTTATGGTTTGTAAATGGCACCCAGAATTATGTTGCATGAAGCACAATTTCACATCATTCTGGGTCCATTTGTGTGAAAACAAGGTCCAATCAGGCTGAAACGTTACAGGAAGGTAGAATCTATTGAGTTGTAAGTGATCTGAACGTTTCATGATGATAGCACTTTCCTAAGGGTGTCAAACCATGTCCCAGAGGTCACCGGATCTAGTGTCAATTTAAAGAAGTAGTCCAGTTACACATTTGTGGGCTTATAACTTGGCTTCTGAATGTCCTAGAGAGATCAGGTTTGTTTTAGTGTACTCCAATCAACAGCCCCTACAACCACAGAAAGGAATGCAGTCATTAGCACTTATGGTTTTTAAATGGCACCCAGAATTATGTTGCACGAAGCACAATTTCACATCATTCTGGGTCCATTTGTGTGAAAACAAGGTCCGGTCAGGCTGAAACGTTACAAGAAGGTAGAATCTATTGAGTGAGTTGTAAGTGATCTGAACGTTTCATGATGATCGCACATTCCTATTGGGGGTCAAACCATGTCCCAAAGGTCACCGGGCCTGGTGTCACTTTAAAGAAGTAGTCCAGTTTCACATTTGTGGGCTTATAACTTCGCTTCTGAATGTCCTAGAGAGGTCAGGTTTGTTTTAGAGTACTCCAATCAACAGCCCCTACAACCACAAAAATGAATGGAGTCAATAGCACTTATGGTTTGTAAATGGCACCCAGAATTATGTTGCACGAAGCACAATTTCACATCATTCTGGGTCCATTTGTGTGAAAACAAGGTCCAATAAGGCTGAAACATTACAAGAAGGTAGAATCTATTGAGTTGTAAGTTATCTGAACGTTTCATGATGATCGCACATTCCTATAGGGGGTCAAACCATGTCCCAAAGGTCACCGGGCCTGGTGTCACTTTAAAGAAGTAGTCCAGTTACACCTTTGTGGGCTTATAACTTGGCTTCTGAATATCCTAGAGAGGTCAGGTTTGTTTTAGAGTACTCCAATTAACAGCCCCCATTACCCCAAAAAGGAATGGAGTCATTAGCACTTATGGTTTTTAAATGGCACCCAGAATTATGTTGCACAAAGCACAATTTCACATCATTCTGGGTTCATTTGTGTGAAAACAAGGTCCAATCAGGCTGAAACGTTACAGGAAGGTAGAATCTATTGAGTTGTAAGTGATCTGAACGTTTCATGATGATAGCACTTTCCTAAGGGGGTCAAACCATGTCCCAAAGGTCACCGGATCTGGTGTCAATTTAAAGAAGTAGTCCAGTTACACATTTGTGGGCTTATAACTTGGCTTGTGAATGTCCTAGAGAGATCAGGTTTGTTTTAGTGTACTCCAATCAACAGCCCCTACAACTACAAAAATGAATGGAGTCATTAGCACTTATGGTTTTTATATGGCACCCAGAATTATGTTGCACGAAGCACAATTTCACATCATTCTGGGTTCATTTGTGTGAAAACAAGGTCCAATCAGGCTGAAACGTTACAAGAAGGTAGAAACTATTGAGTTGTAAGTGATCTGAACGTTTCATGATGATCGCACATTCCTATAGGGGGTCAAACCATGTCCCAAAGGTCACCGGACCTGGTGTCACTTTAAAGAAGTAGTCCAGTTACACCTTTGTGGGCTTATAACTTGGCTTCTGAATATCCTAGAGAGGTCAGGTTTGTTTTAGAGTACTCCAATTAACAGCCCCCATTACCCCAAAAAGGAATGGAGTCATTAGCACTTATGGTTTTTAAATGGCACCCAGAATTATGTTGCACAAAGCACAATTTCACATCATTCTGGGTTCATTTGTGTGAAAACAAGGTCCAATCAGGCTGAAACGTTACAGGAAGGTAGAATCTATTGAGTTGTAAGTGATCTGAACATTTCATTATGATAGCACTTTCCTAAGAGGGTCAAACCATGTCCCAGAGGTCAGCGGATCTGGTGTCAATTTAAAGAAGTAGTCCAGTTACACATTTGTGGGCTTATAACTTGGCTTCTGAATGTCCTAGAAAGATCAGGTTTTTTTCATGTACTCCAATCAACAGCCCCTACAACCACAAAAAGGAATGGAGTCATTAGCACTTGTGGTTTTTAAATGGCACCCAGAATTATGTTGCACGAAGCACAATTTCACATCATTCTGGGTTCATTTGTGTGAAAACAAGGTCCAATCAGGCTGAAACGTTACAGGAAGGTAGAATCTATTGAGTTGTAAGTGATCTGAACGTTTCATGATGATTGCACTTTCCTAAGGGGGTCAAACCATTTCCCAAAGGTCACCTGATCTGGTGTCAATTTAAAGTAGTCCAGTTACACATTTGTGGGCTTATAACTTGGCTTCTGAATGTCCTAGAAAGATCAGGTTTTTTTCATGTACTCCAATCAACAGCCCCTACAAGGACAAAAAGGAATGGAGTCATTAGCACTTATGGTTTTTAAATGGCACCCAGAGTTATGTTGCACGAAGCACAATTTCACATCATTCTGGGTTCATTTGTGTGAAAACAAGGTCCAATCAGGCTGAAACGTTACAGGAAGGTAGAATCTATTGAGTTGTAAGTGATCTGAACGTTTCATGATGATAGCACTTTCCTAAGGGGGTCAAACCATGTCCCAGAGGTCACCGGATCTGGTGTCAATTTAAAGAAGTAGTCCAGTTACACATTTGTGGGCTTATAACTTGGCTTCTGAATGTCCTAGAGAGATCAGGTTTGTTTTAGTGTACTCCAATCAACAGCCCCTACAACCACAAAAAATGAATGGAGTCATTAGCACTTATGGTTTGTAAATGGCACCCAGAATTATGTTGCACGAAGCACAATTTCACATCATTCTGGGTCCATTTGTGTGAAAACAAGGTCCAATAAGGCTGAAACATTACAAGAAGGTAGAATCTATTGAGTTGTAAGTGATCTGAGCGTTTCATGATGATCGCACATTCCTATAGGGGGTCAAACCATGTCCCAAAGGTCACCGGGCCTGGTGTCACTTTAAAGAAGTAGTCCAGTTACACCTTTGTGGGCTTATAACTTGGCTTCTGAATATCCTAGAGAGGTCAGGTTTGTTTTAGAGTACTCCAATTATCAGCCCCCATTACCCCAAAAAGGAATGGAGTCATTAGCACTTATGGTTTTTAAATGGCACCCAGAATTATGTTGCACGAAGCACAATTTCACATCATTCTGGGTCCATTTGTGTGAAAACAAGGTCCAATCAGGCTGAAACGTTACAAGAAGGTAGAATCTATTGAGTTGTAAGTGATCTGAACGTTTCATGATGATAGCACTTTCTTAAGGGGGTCAAACCATGTCCCAAAGGTCACCGGATCTGGTGTCAATTTAAAGAAGTAGTCCAGTTACACATTTGTGGGCTTATAACTTGGCTTCTGAATGTCCTAGAGAGATCAGGTTTGTTTTAGTGTACTCCAATCAACAGCCCCTTCAACCACAAAAAGGAATTGAGTCATTAGCACTTATGGTTTGGAAATGGCACCCAGAATTATGTTGCACGAAGCACAATTTCACATCATTCTGGGTTCATTTGTGTGAAAAAAAGGTCCAATAAGGCTGAAACATTACAAGATGGTAGAATCTATTGAGTTGTAAGTGATCTGAACGTTTCATGATGATCGCACATTCCTATAGGGGGTCAAACCATGTCCCAAAGGTCACCGGGCCTGGTGTCACTTTAAAGAAGTAGTCCAGTTACACCTTTGTGGGCTTATAACTTGGCTTCTGAATATCCTAGAGAGGTCAGGTTTGTTTTAGAGTACTCCAATTAACAGCCCCCAATACCCCAAAAAGGAATGGAGTCATTAGCACTTATGGTTTTTAAATGGCACCCAGAATTATGTTGCACGAAGCACAATTTCACATCATTCTGGGTTCATTTTTGTGAAAACAAGGTCCAATCAGGCTGAAACGTTACAGGAAGGTAGAATCTATTGATTTGTAAGTGATCCGAACATTTCATGATGATAGCACTTTCCAAAGGGGGTCAAACCATGTCCCAAAGGTCACCGGATCTGGTGTCAATTTAAAGAAGTGGTCCAGTTACACATTTGTGGGCTAATGACTTGGCTTCTGAATGTCCTAGAGAGATCAGGTTTGTTTTAGTGTACTCCAATCAACAGCCCCTACAACCACAAAAAGGAATGGAGTCATTAGCACTTATGGTTTGGAAATGGCACCCAGAATTATGTTGCACGAAGCACAATTTCACATCATTCTGGGTCCATTTGTGTGAAAACAAGGTCCAATCAGGCTGAAACGTTACAAGAAGGTAGAATCTATTGAGTTGTAAGTGATCTGAACGTTTCATGATGATAGCACTTTCTTAAGGGGGTCAAACCATGTCCCAAAAGTCACCGGATCTGGTGTCAATTTAAAGAAGTAGTCCAGTTACACATTTGTGGGCTTATAACTTGGCTTCTGAATGTCCTAGAGAGATCAGGTTTGTTTTAGTGTACTCCAATCAACAGCCCCTTCAACCACAAAAAGGAATGGAGTCATTAGCACTTATGGTTTGGAAATGGCACCCAGAATTATGTTGCACGAAGCACAATTTCACATCATTCTGGGTTCATTTGTGTGAAAACAAGGTCCAATAAGGCTGAAACGTTACAAGAAGGTAGAATCTATTGAGTTGTAAGAGATCTGAACGTTTCATGATGATAGCACTTTCCTAAGGGGGTCAAACCATGTCCCAAAGGTCACCGGATCTGGTGTCAATTTAAAGAAGTGGTCCAGTTACACATTTGTGGGCTTATAACTTGGCTTCTGAATGTCCTAGAGAGATCAGGTTTGTTTTAGTGTACTCCAATCAACAGCCCCTACAACCACAAAAATGAATGGAGTCATTAGCACTTATGGTTTGTAAATGGCACCCAGAATTATGTTGCACGAAGCACAATTTCACATCATTCTGGGTCCATTTGTGTGAAAACAAGGTCCAATCAGGCTGAAACGTTACAAGAAGGTAGAATCTATTGAGTTGTAAGTGATCTGAACGTTTCATGATGATTGCACATTCCTATAGGGGGTCAAACCATGTCCCAAAGGTCACCGGGCCTGGTGTCACTTTAAAGAAGTAGTCCAGTTACACCTTTGTGGGCTTATAACTTGGCTTCAGAATATCCTAGAGAGGTCAGGTTTGTTTTAGAGTACTCCAATTAACAGCCCTTATTACCCAAAAGGAATGGAGTCATTAGCACTTATGGTTTTTAAATGGCACCCAGAATTATGTTGCACGAAGCACAATTTCACATCATTCTGGGTTAATATGTGTGAAAACAAGGTCCAATCAGGCTGAAACGTTACAGGAAGGTAGAATCTATTGATTTGTAAGTGATCCGAACGTTTCATGATGATAGCACTTTCCAAAGGGGGTCAAACCATGTCCCAAAGGTCACCGGATCTGGTGTCAATTTAAAGAAGTGGTCCAGTTACACATTTGTGGGCTTATAACTTGGCTTCTGAATGTCCTAGAGAGATCAGGTTTGTTTTAGTGTACTCCAATCAACAGCCCCTACAACCACAAAAACGAATGGAGTCATTAGCACTTATGGTTTGGAAATGGCACCCAGAATTATGTTGCACGAAGCACAATTTCACATCATTCTGGGTCCATTTGTGTGAAAACAAGGACCAATCAGGCTGAAACATTACAAGAAGGTAGAATCTATTGAGTTGTAAGTGATCTGAACGTTTCATGATGATAGCACTTTCTTAAGGGGGTCAAACCATGTCCCAAAGGTCACCGGATCTGGTGTCAATTTAAAGAAGTAGTCCAGTTACACATTTGTGGGCTTATAACTTGGCTTCTGAATGTCCTAGAGAGATCAGGTTTGTTTTAGTGTACTCCAATCAACAGCCCCTACAACCACAAAAAGGAATGGAGTCATTAGCACTTATGGTTTGGAAATGGCACCCAGAATTATGTTGCACGAAGCACAATTTCACATCATTCTGGGTCCATTTGTGTGAAAACAAGGTCCAATCAGGCTGAAACGTTACAAGAAGGTAGAATCTATTGAGTTGTAAGTGATCTGAACGTTTCATGATGATAGCACTTTCTTAAGGGGGTCAAACCATGTCCCAAAGGTCACCGGATCTGGTGTCAATTTAAAGAAGTAGTCCAGTTACACATTTGTGGGCTTATAACTTGGCTTCTGAATGTCCTAGAGAGATCAGGTTTGTTTTAGTGTACTCCAATCAACAGCCCCTTACACCACAAAAAGGAATGGAGTCATTAGCACTTATGGTTTGGAAATGGCACCCAGAATTATGTTGCACGAAGCACAATTTCACATCATTCTGGGTTCATTTGTGTGAAAACAAGGTCCAATAAGGCTGAAACGTTACAAGAAGGTAGAATCTATTGAGTTGTAAGAGATCTGAACGTTTCATGATGATAGCACTTTCCTAAGGGGGTCAAACCATGTCCCAAAGGTCACCGGATCTGGTGTCAATTTAAAGAAGTGGTCCAGTTACACATTTGTGGGCTTATAACTTGGATTCTGAATATCCTAGAGAGGTCAGGTTTGTTTTAGAGTACTCCAATTAACAGCCCCTACAACCACAAAAAGGAATGGAGTCATTAGCACTTATGGTTTTTAAATGGCACCCAGAATTATGTTGCACGAAGCACAATTTCACATCATTCTGGGTTAATATGTGTGAAAACAAGGTCCAATCAGGCTGAAACGTTACAGGAAGGTAGAATCTATTGATTTGTAAGTGATCCGAACGTTTCATGATGATAGCACTTTCCAAAGGGGGTCAAACCATGTCCCAAAGGTCACCGGATCTGGTGTCAATTTAAAGAAGTGGTCCAGTTACACATTTGTGGGCTTATAACTTGGCTTCTGAATGTCCTAGAGAGATCAGGTTTGTTTTAGTGTACTCCAATCAACAGCCCCTACAACCACAAAAAGGAATGGAGTCATTAGCACTTATGGTTTGGAAATGGCACCCAGAATTATGTTGCACGAAGCACAATTTCACATCATTCTGGGTCTATTTGTGTGAAAACAAGGTCCAATCAGGCTGAAACGTTACAAGAAGGTAGAATCTATTGAGTTGTAAGTGATCTGAACGTTTCATGATGATAGCACTTTCTTAAGGGGGTCAAACCATGTCCCAAAGGTCACCGGATCTGGTGTCAATTTAAAGAAGTAGTCCAGTTACACATTTGTGGGCTTATAACTTGGCTTCTGAATGTCCTAGAGAGATCAGGTTTGTTTTAGTGTACTCCAATCAACAGCCCCTACAACCACAAAAAGGAATGGAGTCATTAGCACTTATGGTTTGGAAATGGCACCCAGAATTATGTTGCACAAAGCACAATTTCACATCATTCTGGGTTCATTTGTGTGAAAACAAGGTCCAATCAGACTGAAACATTACAAGAAGGTAGAATCTATTGAGTTGTAAGTGATCTGAACGTTTCATGATGATAGCACTTTCCTAAGGGGGTCAAACCATGTCCCAAAGGTCACCGGATCTGGTGTCAATTTAAAGAAGTGGTCCAGTTACACATTTGTGGGCTTATAACTTGGCTTCTGAATGTCCTAGAGAGATCAGGTTTGTTTTAGTGTATTCCAATCAACAGCCCCTACAACCACAAAAAGGAATGGAGTCATTTGCACTTATGGTTTGGAAATGGCACCCAGAATTATGTTGCACGAAGCACAATTTCACATCATTCTGGGTCCATTTGTGTGAAAACAAGGTCCAATCAGGCTGAAACGTTACAAGAAGGTAGAATCTATTGAGTTGTAAGTGATCTGAATGTTTCATGATGATCGTACATTCCTATAGGGGGTCAAACCATGTCCCAAAGGTCACCGGGCCTGGTGTCACTTTAAAGAAGTAGTCCAGTTTCACATTTGTGGGCTTATAACTTCGCTTCTGAATGTCCTAGAGAGGTCAGGTTTGTTTTCGTGTACTCCAATCAACAGCCCCTACAACCACAAAAATGAATGGAGTCATTAGCACTTATGGTTTGTAAATGGCACCCAGAATTATGTTGCACGAAGCACAATTTCACATCATTCTGGGTCCATTTGTGTGAAAACAAGGTCCAATCAGGCTGAAACGTTACAAGAAGGTAGAATCTATTGAGTTGTAAGTGATCTGAACGTTTCATGATGATCGCACATTCCTATAGGGGGTCAAACCATGTCCCAAAGGTCACCGGGCCTGGTGTCACTTTAAAGAAGTAGTCCAGTTACACCTTTGTGGGCTTATAACTTGGCTTCTGAATATCCTAGAGAGGTCAGGTTTGTTTTAGAGTACTCCAATTAACAGCCCCCATTACCCCAAAAAGGATTGGAGTCATTAGCACTTATGGTTTTTAAATGGCACCCAGAATTATGTTGCACGAAGCACAATTTCACATCATTCTGGGTTCATTTGTGTGAAAACAAGGTCCAATCAGGCTGAAACGTTACAGGAAGGTATAATCTATTGATTTGTAAGTGATATGAACGTTTCATGATGATAGCACTTTCCAAAGGGGGTCAAACCATGTCCAAAGGTCACCGGATCTGGTGTCAATTTAAAGAAGTGGTCCAGTTACACATTTGTGGGATTATAACTTGGCTTCTGAATGTCCTAGAGAGGTCAGGTTTGTTTTAGTGTACTCCAATCAACAGCCCCTACAACCACAAAAAAGAATGGAGTCATTAGCACTTATGGTTTGTAAATGGCACCCAGAATTATGTTGCACGAAGCACAATTTCACATCATTCTGGGTCCATTTGTGTGAAAACAAGGTCCAACCAGGCTGAAACTTTACAGGAAGGTAGAATCTATTGAGTTGAAAGTCATCTGAACGTTTCATGATGATAGCACTTTCCTAAGGGGGTCAAACCATGTCCCAAAGGTCACCGGATCTGGTGTCAATTTAAAGAAGTAGTCAAGTTACACATTTGTGGGCTTATAACTTGGCTTCTGAATGTCCTAGAGAGATCAGGTTTGTTTTAGTGTACTCCAATCAACAGCCCCTACAACCACAACAAGGAATGGAGTCATTAGCACTTATGGTTTGTAAATGGCACCCAGAATAATGTTGCATGAAGCACAATTTCACATCATTCTGGGTCTATTTGTGTGAAAACAAGGTCCAATCAGGCTGAAACGTTACAAGAAGGTAGAATCTATTGAGTTGTAAGTGATCTGAACGTTTCATGATGATAGCACTTTCTTAAGGGGGTCAAACCATGTCCCAAAGGTCACCGGATCTGGTGTCAATTTAAAGAAGTAGTCCAGTTACACATTTGTGGGCTTATAACTTGGCTTCTGAATGTCCTAGAGAGATCAGGTTTGTTTTCGTGTACTCCAATCAACAGCCCCTACAACCACAAAAAGGAATGGAGTCATTAGCACTTATGGTTTGGAAATGGCACCCAGAATTATGTTGCACAAAGCACAATTTCACATCATTCTGGGTTCATTTGTGTGAAAACAAGGTCCAATCAGGCTGAAACATTACAAGAAGGTAGAATCTATTGAGTTGTAAGTGATCTGAACGTTTCATGATGATAGCACTTTCCTAAGGGGGTCAAACCATGTCCCAAAGGTCACCGGATCTGGTGTCAATTTAAAGAAGTGGTCCAGTTACACATTTGTGGGCTTATAACTTGGCTTCTGAATGTCCTAGAGAGATCAGGTTTGTTTTAGTGTATTCCAATCAACAGCCCCTACAACCACAAAAAGGAATGGAGTCATTTGCACTTATGGTTTGGAAATGGCACCCAGAATTATGTTGCACGAAGCACAATTTCACATCATTCTGGGTCCATTTGTGTGAAAACAAGGTCCAATCAGGCTGAAACGTTACAAGAAGGTAGAATCTATTGAGTTGTAAGTGATCTGAATGTTTCATGATGATCGTACATTCCTATAGGGGGTCAAACCATGTCCCAAAGGTCACCGGGCCTGGTGTCACTTTAAAGAAGTAGTCCAGTTTCACATTTGTGGGCTTATAACTTCGCTTCTGAATGTCCTAGAGAGGTCAGGTTTGTTTTCGTGTACTCCAATCAACAGCCCCTACAACCACAAAAATGAATGGAGTCATTAGCACTTATGGTTTGTAAATGGCACCCAGAATTATGTTGCACGAAGCACAATTTCACATCATTCTGGGTCCATTTGTGTGAAAACAAGGTCCAATCAGGCTGAAACGTTACAAGAAGGTAGAATCTATTGAGTTGTAAGTGATCTGAACGTTTCATGATGATCGCACATTCCTATAGGGGGTCAAACCATGTCCCAAAGGTCACCGGGCCTGGTGTCACTTTAAAGAAGTAGTCCAGTTACACCTTTGTGGGCTTATAACTTGGCTTCTGAATATTCTAGAGAGGTCAGGTTTGTTTTAGAGTACTCCAATTAACAGCCCCCATTACCCCAAAAAGGATTGGAGTCATTAGCACTTATGGTTTTTAAATGGCACCCAGAATTATGTTGCACGAAGCACAATTTCACATCATTCTGGGTTCATTTGTGTGAAAACAAGGTCCAATCAGGCTGAAACGTTACAGGAAGGTATAATCTATTGATTTGTAAGTGATATGAACGTTTCATGATGATAGCACTTTCCAAAGGGGGTCAAACCATGTCCGAAGGTCACCGGATCTGGTGTCAATTTAAAGAAGTGGTCCAGTTACACATTAGTGGGATTATAACTTGGCTTCTGAATGTCCTAGAGAGGTCAGGTTTGTTTTAGTGTACTCCAATCAACAGCCCCTACAACCACAAAAAAGAATGGAGTCATTAGCACTTATGGTTTGTAAATGGCACCCAGAATTATGTTGCACGAAGCACAATTTCACATCATTCTGGGTCCATTTGTGTGAAAACAAGGTCCAACCAGGCTGAAACGTTACAGGAAGGTAGAATCTATTGAGTTGAAAGTCATCTGAACGTTTCATGATGATAGCACTTTCCTAAGGGGGTCAAACCATGTCCCAAAGGTCACCGGATCTGGTGTCAATTTAAAGAAGTAGTCAAGTTACACATTTGTGGGCTTATAACTTGGCTTCTGAATGTCCTAGAGAGATCAGGTTTGTTTTAGTGTACTCCAATCAACAGCCCCTACAACCACAACAAGGAATGGAGTCATTAGCACTTATGGTTTGTAAATGGCACCCAGAATAATGTTGCATGAAGCACAATTTCACATCATTCTGGGTCCATTTGTGTGAAAACAAGGTCCAATCAGGCTGAAATGTTACAAGAAGGTAGAATCTATTGAGTTGTAAGTGATCTGAACGTTTCATGATGATCGCACATTCCTATAGGGGGTCAAACCATGTCCCAAAGGTCACCGGGCCAGGTGTCACTTTAAAGAAGTAGTCCAGTTACACCTTTGTGGGCTTATAACTTGGCTTCTGAATATCCTAGAGAGGTCAGGTTTGTTTTAGTGTACTCCAGTTAACAACCCCCATTACCCCAAAAAGGAATGGAGTCATTAGCACTTATGGTTTTTAAATGGCACCCAGAGTTATGTTGCACGAAGCACAATTTCACATCATTCTGGGTTCATTTGTTTGAAAACAAGGTCCAATCAGGCTGAAATGTTACAGGAAGGTAGAATATATTGAGTTGTAAGTGATCTGAACGTTTCATGATGATAGCACTTTCCTAAGGGGGTCAAACCATGTCCCAAAGGTCTCCAGGCCTGATGTCAATTTAAAGAAGTAGTCCAGTTACACCTTTGTGGGCTTATAACTTGGCTTCTGAATGCCCTAGAGAGGTCAGGTTTGTTTTGGTGTACTCCAATCAACAGCCCCTACAACCACAAAAAGGAATGGAGTCATTAGCACTTATGGTTTTTAAATGGCACCCAGAATTATGTTGCACGAAGCACAATTTCACATCATTCTGGGTTCATTTGTGTGAAAACAAGATCCAATCAGGCTGAAACGTTACAAGAAGGTAGAATCTATTGAGTTGTAAGTGATCTGAACGTTTCATGATGATCGCACATTCCTATAGGGGGTCAAACCATGTCCCAAAGGTCACCGGGCCTGGTGTCACTTTAAAGAAGTAGTCCAGTTACACCTTTGTGGGCTTATAACTTGGCTTTTGGATATCCTAGAGAGGTCAGGTTTGTTTTAGAGTATTCCAATTAACAGCCCCCATTACCCCAAAAAGGAATGGAGTCATTAGCACTTATGGTTTTTAAATGGCACCCAGAGTTATGTTGCACGAAGCACAATTTCACATCATTCTGGGTTCATTTGTGTGAAAACAAGGTCCAATCAGGCTTAAACGTTACATGAAGGTAGAATCTATTGAGTTGTAAGTGATCTGAACGTTTCATGATGATAGCACTTTCCTAAGGGGGTAAAACCATGTCCCAGAGGTCACCGGATCTGGTGTCAATTTAAAGAAGTAGTCCAGTTACACATTTGTGGGCTTATAACTTGGCTTCTGAATGTCCTAGAGAGATCAGGTTTGTTTTAGTGTACTCCAATCAACAGCCCCTACAACCACAAAAAGGAATGGAGTCATTAGCACTTATGGTTTTTAAATGGCACCCAGAATTATGTTGCACGAAGCACAATTTCACATCATTCTGGGTCCATTTGTGTGAACACAAGGTCCGGTCAGGCTGAAACGTTACAAGAAGGTAGAATCTATTGAGTTGTAAGTGATCTGAACGTTTCATGATGATCACACATTCCTATAGGGGGCCAAACCATGTCCCAAAGGTCACCGGGCCTGGTGTCACTTTAAAGAAGTAGTCCAGTTTCACATTTGTGGGCTTATAACTTCGCTTCTGAATGTCCTAGAGAGGTCAGGTTTGTTTTAGTGTACTCCAATCAATAGCCCCTACAACCACAAAAATGAATGGAGTCATTAGCACTTATGGTTTGTAAATGGCACCCAGAATTATGTTGCACGAAGCACAATTTCACATCATTCATGGTCCATTTGTGTGAAAACAAGGTCCAATAAGGCTGAAACATTACAAGAAGGTAGAATCTATTGAGTTGTAAGTGATCTGAACGTTTCATGATGATCGCACATTCCTATAGGGGGTCAAACCATGTCCCAATGGTCACCGGATCTGGTGTCACTTTAAAGAAGTAGTCCAGTTACACCTTTGTGCGCTTATAACTTGGCTTGTGAATGTCCTAGAGAGATCAGGTTTGTTTTAGTGTACTCCAATCAACAGCCCCTACAACCACAAAAAGGAATGGAGTCATTAGCACTTATGGTTTTTAAAGGGCATCCAGAATTATGTTGCACGAAGCACAATTTCACATCATTCTGGGTTCATTTGTGTGAAAACAAGGTCCAATCAGGCTGAAACGTTACAAGAAGGTAGAATCTATTGAGTTGTAATTGATCTGAACGTTTCATGATGATCGCACATTCCTATAGGGGGTCAAACCATGTCCCAAAGGTCACCGGGCCTGGTGTCACTTTAAAGAAGTAGTCCAGTTACATCTTTTTGGGCTTATAACTTGGCTTCTGAATATCCTAGAGAGGTCAGGTTTGTTTTAGAGTACTCCAATTAACAGCCCCTATTACCCCAAAAAGGAATGGAGTCATTAGCACTTATGGTTTTTAAATGGCACCCAGAATTATGTTGCACGAAGCACAATTTCACATCATTCTGGGTTCATTTGTGTGAAAACAAGGTCCAATCAGGCTGAAACGTTACAGGAAGGTAGGATCTATTGAGTTGTAAGTGATCTGAACATTTCATTATGATAGCACTTTCCTAAGGGGGTCAAACCATGTCCCAGAGGTCACCGGATCTGGTGTCAATTTAAAGAAGTAGTCCAGTTACACATTTGTGGGCTTATAACTTGGCTTCTGAATGTCCTAGAGAGATCAGGTTTGTTTTAGTGTACTCCAATCAACAGCCCCTACAACCACAAAAAGGAATGGAGTCATTAGCACTTGTGGTTTTTAAATGGCACCCAGAATTATGTTGCACGAAGCACAATTTCACATCATTCTGGGTTCATTTGTGTGAAAACAAGGTCCAATCAGGCTGAAACGTTACAGGAAGGTAGAATCTATTGAGTTGTAAGTGATCTGAAGGTTTCATGATGATTGCACTTTCCTAAGGGGGTCAAACCATTTCCCAAAGGTCACCGGATCTGGTGTCAATTTAAAGTAGTCCAGTTACACATACGTGGGCTTATAACTTGGCTTCTGAATGTCCTAGAAAGATCAGGTTTGTTTTAATGTACTCCAATCAACAGCCCCTACAACGACAAAAAGGAATGGAGTCATTAGCACTTATGGTTTGGAAATGGCACCCAGAATTATGTTGCACGAAGCACAATTTCACATCATTCTGGGTTCATTTGTGTGAAAACAAGGTCCAATCAGGCTGAAACGTTACAAGAAGGTAGAATCTATTGAGTTGTAAGTGATCTGAACGTTTCATGATGATAGCACTTTCCTAAGGGGGTCAAACCATGTCCCAAAGGTCACCGGATCTGGTGTCAATTTAAAGAAGTGGTCCAGTTACACATTTGTGGGCTTATAACTTGGCTTCTGAATGTTCTAGAGAGATCAGGTTTGTTTTAGTGTACTCCAATCAACAGCCCCTACAACCACAAAAAGGAATGGAGTCATTCGCACTTATGGTTTGTAAATGGCACCCAGATTTATGTTGCACGAAGCACAATTTCACATCATTCTGGGTCCATTTGTGTGAAAACAAGGTTCAATCAGGCTGAAACGTTACAAGAAGGTAGAATCTATTGAGTTGTAAGTGATCTGAACGTTTCATGATGATCGCACATTCCTATAGGGGGTCAAACCATGTCCCAAAGGTCACCGGGCCTGGTGTCACTTTAAAGAAGTAGTCCAGTTACACCTTTGTGGGCTTATAACTTGGCTTCTGAATATCCTAGAGAGGTCAGGTTTGTTTTAGAGTACTCCAATTAACAGCCCCTATTACCCCAAAAAGTAATGGAGTCATTAGCACTTATGGTTTTTAAATGGCACCCAGAATTATGTTGCACGAAGCACAATTTCACATCATTCTGGGTTCATTTGTGTGAAAACAAGGTCCAATCAGGCTGAAACGTTACAGGAAGGTAGGATCTATTGAGTTGTAAGTGATCTGAACATTTCATTATGATAGCACTTTCCTAAGGGGGTCAAACCATGTCCCAGAGGTCACCGGATCTGGTGTCAATTTAAAGAAGTAGTCCAGTTACACATTTGTGGGCTTATAACTTGGCTTCTGAATGTCCTAGAGAGATCAGGTTTGTTTTAGTGTACTCCAATCAACAGCCCCTACAACCACAAAAAGGAATGGAGTCATTAGCACTTGTGGTTTTTAAATGGCACCCAGAATTATGTTGCACGAAGCACAATTTCACATCATTCTGGGTTCATTTGTGTGAAAACAAGGTCCAATCAGGCTGAAACGTTACAGGAAGGTAGAATCTATTGAGTTGTAAGTGATCTGAAGGTTTCATGATGATTGCACTTTCCTAAGGGGGTCAAACCATTTCCCAAAGGTCACCGGATCTGGTGTCAATTTAAAGTAGTCCAGTTACACATACGTGGGCTTATAACTTGGCTTCTGAATGTCCTAGAAAGATCAGGTTTGTTTTAATGTACTCCAATCAACAGCCCCTACAACGACAAAAAGGAATGGAGTCATTAGCACTTATGGTTTGGAAATGGCACCCAGAATTATGTTGCACGAAGCACAATTTCACATCATTCTGGGTTCATTTGTGTGAAAACAAGGTCCAATCAGGCTGAAACGTTACAAGAAGGTAGAATCTATTGAGTTGTAAGTGATCTGAACGTTTCATGATGATAGCACTTTCCTAAGGGGGTCAAACCATGTCCCAAAGGTCACCGGATCTGGTGTCAATTTAAAGAAGTGGTCCAGTTACACATTTGTGGGCTTATAACTTGGCTTCTGAATGTTCTAGAGAGATCAGGTTTGTTTTAGTGTACTCCAATCAACAGCCCCTACAACCACAAAAAGGAATGGAGTCATTCGCACTTATGGTTTGTAAATGGCACCCAGATTTATGTTGCACGAAGCACAATTTCACATCATTCTGGGTCCATTTGTGTGAAAACAAGGTTCAATCAGGCTGAAACGTTACAAGAAGGTAGAATCTATTGAGTTGTAAGTGATCTGAACGTTTCATGATGATCGCACATTCCTATAGGGGGTCAAACCATGTCCCAAAGGTCACCGGGCCTGGTGTCACTTTAAAGAAGTAGTCCAGTTACACCTTTGTGGGCTTATAACTTGGCTTCTGAATATCCTAGAGAGGTCAGGTTTGTTTTAGAGTACTCCAATTAACAGCCCTTATTACCCCAAAAAGTAATGGAGTCATTAGCACTTATGGTTTTTAAATGGCACCCAGAATTATGTTGCACGAAGCACAATTTCACATCATTCTGGGTTAATTTGTGTGAAAACAAGGTCCAATCAGGCTGAAACGTTACAGGAAGGTAGAATCTATTGATTTTTAAGTGATCCGAACGTTTCATGATGATAGCACTTTCCAAAGGGGGACAAACCATGTCCCAAAGGTCACCGGATCTGGTGTCAATTTAAAGAAGTGGTCCAGTTACACATTTGTGGGCTTATAAATTGGCTTCTGAATGTCCTAGAGAGATCAGGTTTGTTTTAGTGTACTCCAATCAACAGCCCCTACAACCACAAAAAGGAATGGAGTCATTAGCACTTATGGTTTGGAAATGGCACCCAGAACTATGTTGCACGAAGCACAATTTCACATCATTCTGGGTCCATTTGTGTGAAAACAAGGTCCAATCAGGCTGAAACGTTACAAGAAGGTAGAATCTATTGAGTTGTAAGTGATCTGAACGTTTCATGATGATAGCACTTTCTTAAGGGGGTCAAACCATGTCCCAAAGGTCACCGGATCTGGTGTCAATTTAAAGAAGTAGTCCAGTTACACATTTGTGGGCTTATAACTTGGCTTCTGAATGTCCTAGAGAGATCAGGTTTGTTTTAGTGTACTCCAATCAACAGCCCCTACAACCACAAAAAGGAATGGAGTCATTAGCACTTATGGTTTGGAAATGGCACCCAGAATTATGTTGCACGAAGCACAATTTCACATCATTCTGGGTTCATTTGTGTGAAAACAAGGTCCAATCAGGCTGAAACGTTACAAGAAGGTAGAATCTATTGAGTTGTAAGTGATCTGAACGTTTCATGATGATAGCACTTTCCTAAGGGGGTCAAACCATGTCCCAAAGGTCACCGGATCTGGTGTCAATTTAAAGAAGTGGTCCAGTTACACATTTGTGGGCTTATAACTTGGCTTCTGAATGTCCTAGAGAGATCAGGTTTGTTTTAGTGTACTCCAATCAACAGCCCCTACAACCACAAAAAGGAATGGAGTCATTAGCACTTATGGTTTGTAAATGGCACCCAGAATTTTGTTGCACGAAGCACAATTTCACATCATTCTGGGTCCATTTGTGTGAAAACAAGGTCCAATCAGGCTGAAACGTTACAAGAAGGTAGAATCTATTGAGTTGTAAGTGATCTGAACGTTTCATGATGATCGCACATTTCTATAGGGGGTCAAACCATGTCCCAAAGGTCACCGGGCCTGGTGTCACTTTAAAGAAGTAGTCCAGTTACACCTTTGTGGGCTTATAACTTGGCTTCTGAATATCTTAGAGAGGTCAGGTTTGTTTTAGATTACTCCAATTAACAGCCCTTATTACCCCAAAAAGGAATGGAGTCATTAGCACTTATGGTTTTTAAATGGCACCCAGAATTATGTTGCACGAAGCACAATTTCACATCATTCTGGGTTAATTTGTGTGAAAACAAGGTCCAATCAGGGTGAAACGTTACAGGAAGGTAGAATCTATTTATTTGTAAGTGATCCGAACGTTTCATGATGATAGCACTTTCCAAAGGGGGTCAAACCATGTCCCAAAGGTCACCGGACCTGGTGTCAATTTAAAGAAGTGGTCCAGTTACACATTTGTGGGCTTATAACTTGGCTTCTGAATGTCCTAGAGAGATCAGGTTTGTTTTAGTGTACTCCAATCAACAGCCCCTACAACCACAAAAAGGAATGGAGTCATTAGCACTTATGGTTTGGAAATGGCACCCAGAATTATGTTGCACGAAGCACAATTTCACATCATTCTGGGTCCATTTGTGTGAAAACAAGGTCCAATCAGGCTGAAACGTTACAGGAAGGTAGAATCTATTGAGTTATAAGTGATCTGAACATTTCATTATGATAGCACTTTCCTAAGGGGGTCAAACCATGTCCCAGAGGTCACCGGATCTGGTGTCAATTTAAAGAAGTAGTCCAGTTACACATTTGTGGGCTTATAACTTGGCTTCTGAATGTCCTAGAGAGATCAGGTTTGTTTTAGTGTACTCCAATCAACAGCCCCTACAACCACAAAAAGGAATGGAGTCATTAGCACTTATGGTTTTTAAATGGCACCCAGAATTATGTTGCACGAAGCACAATTTCACATCATTCTGGGTCCATTTGTGTGAAAACAAGGTCCGGTCAGGCTGAAACGTTACAAGAAGGTAGAATCTATTGAGTTGTAAGTGATCTGAACGTTTCATGATGATCACAGATTCCTATAGGGGGTCAAACCATGTCCCAAAGGTCACCGGGCCTGGTGTCACTTTAAAGAAGTAGTCCAGTTACACCTTTGTGGGCTTATAACTTGGCTTCTGAATATCCGAGAGAGGTCAGGTTTGTTTTAGAGTACTCCAATTAACAGCCCCCATTACCCCAAAAAGGAATGGAGTCATTAGCACTTATGGTTTTTAAATGGCACCCAGAATTATGTTGCACGAAGCACAATTTCACATCATTCTGGGTTCATTTGTGTGAAAACAAGGTCCAATCAGGCTGAAACGTTACAGGAAGGTAGAATCCATTGAGTTGTAAGTGATCTGAACGTTTCATGATGATAGCACTTTCCGAAGGGGGTCAAACCATGTCCCAAAGGTCACCGGATCTGGTGTCAATTTAAAGAAGTGGTCCAGTTACACATTTGTGGGCTTATAACTTGGCTTCTGAATGTCCTAGAGAGATCAGGTTTGTTTTAGTGTACTCCAATCAACAGCCCCTACAACCACAAAAAGGAATGGAGTCATTAGCACTTATGGTTTGGAAATGGCACCCAGAATTATGTTGCACGAAGCACAATTTCACATCATTCTGGGTCCATTTGTGTGAAAACAAGGTCCAATCAGGCTGAAACGTTACAAGAAGGTATATTCTATTGAGTTGTAAGTGATCTGAATGTTTCATGATGATAGCACTTTCCTAAGGGGGTCAAACCATGTCCCAAAGGTCACCGGGCCTGGTGTCACTTTAAAGAAGTAGTACAGTTACACCTTTGTGGGCTTATAACTTGGCTTCTGAATATCCTAGAGAGGTCAGGTTTGTTTTAGAGTACTCCAATTAACAGCCCCCATTTTCCCAAAAAGGAATGGAGTCATTAGCACTTATGGTTTGTAAATGGCACCCAGAATTATGTTGCACGAAGCACAATTTCACATCATTCTGGGTTCGTTTGTGTGAAAACAAGGTCCAATCAGGCTGAAACGTAACAGGAAGGTAGAATCTATTCAGTTGTAAGTGATCTGAAAGTTTCATGATGATAGCACTTTCCTAAGGGGGTCAAACCATGTCCCAAAGGTCACCGGATCTGGTGTCAATTTAAAGTAGTCCAGTTACACATTTGTGGGCTTATAACTTGGCTTCTGAATGTCCTAGAAAGATCAGGTTTGTTTTAGTGTACTCCAATCAACAGCCCCTACAACGACAAAAAGGAATGGAGTCATTAGCACTTATGGTTTGGAAATGGCACCCAGAATTATGTTGCACGAAGCACAATTTCACATCATTCTGGGTTCATTTGTGTGAAAACAAGGTCCAATCAGGCTGAAACGTTACAAGAAGGTAGAATCTATTGAGTTGTAAGTGATCTGAACGTTTCATGATGATAGCACTTTCCTAAGGGGGTCAAACCATGTCCCAAAGGTCACCGGATCTGGTGTCAATTTAAAGAAGTAGTCCAGTTACACCTTTGTGGGCTTATAACTTGGCTTCTGAATGTCCTAGAGAGATCAGGTTTGTTTTAGTGTACTCCAATCAACAGCCCCTACAACCACAAAAAGGAATGGAGTCATTCGCACTTATGGTTTGTAAATGGCACCCAGAATTATGTTGCACGAAGCACAATTTCACATCATTCTGGGTCCATTTGTGTGAAAACAAGGTCCAATCAGGCTGAAACATTACAAGAAGGTAGAATCTATTGAGTTGTAAGTTATCTGAACGTTTCATGATGATCGCACATTCCTATAGGGGGTCAAACCATGTCCCAAAGGTCACCAGGCCTGGTGTCACTTTAAAGAAGTAGTCCAGTTACACCTTTGTGGGCTTATAACTTGGCTTCTGAATATCCTAGAGAGGTCAGGTTTTTTTTAGAGTACTCCAATTAACAGCCCTTATTACCCCAAAAAGGAATGGAGTCATTAGCACTTATGGTTTTTAAATGGCACCCAGAATTATGTTGCACAAAGTACAATTTCACATCATTCTGGGTTCATTTGTGTAAAAACAAGGTCCAATCAGGCTGAAACGTTACAGGAAGGTTGAATCTATTGATTTGTAAGTGATCCGAACGTTTCATGATGATCGCACTTTCCAAAGGGGGTCAAACCATGTCCCAAAGGTCACCGGATCTGGTGTCAATTTAAAGAAGTGGTCCAGTTACACATTTGTGGGCTTATAACTTGGCTTCTGAATGTCCTAGAGAGATCAGGTTTGTTTTAGTGTACTCCAATCAACAGCCCCTACAACCACAAAAAGGAATGGAGTCATTAGCACTTATGGTTTGGAAATGGCACCCAGAATTATTTTGCACGAAGCACAATTTCACATCATTCTGGGTCCATTTGTGTGAAAACAAGGTCCAATCAGGCTGAAACGTTACAAGAAGGTAGAATCTATTGAGTTGTAAGTGATCTGAACGTTTCATGTTGATAGCACTTTCTTAAGGGGGTCAAACCATGTCCCAAAGGTCACCGGATCTGGTGTCAATTTAAAGTAGTCCAGTTACACATTTGTGGGCTTATAACTTGGCTTCTGAATGTCCTAGAGAGATCAGGTTTGTTTTAGTGTACTCCAATCAACAGCCCCTACAACCACAAAAAGGAATGGAGTCATTAGCACTTATGGTTTGGAAATGGCACCCAGAATTATGTTGCACGAAGCACAATTTCACATCATTCTGGGTCCATTTGTGTGAAAACAAGGTCCAATCAGGCTGAAACGTTACAAGAAGGTAGAATCTATTGAGTTGTAAGTGATCTGAACGTTTCATGTTGATAGCACTTTCTTAAGGGGGTCAAACCATGTCCCAAAGGTCACCGGATCTGGTGTCAATTTAAAGAAGTAGTCCAGTTACACATTTGTGGGCTTATAACTTGGCTTCTGAATGTCCTAGAGAGATCAGGTTTGTTTTAGTGTACTCCAATCAACAGCCCCTACAACCACAAAAAGGAACGGAGTCATTAGCACTTATGGTTTTTAAATGGCACCCAGAATTATGTTGCACGAAGCACAATTTCACATCATTCTGGGTCCATTTGTGTGAAAACAAGGTCCGGTCAGGCTGAAACGTTACAAGAAGGTAGAATCTATTGAGTTGTAAGTGATCTGAACGTTTCATGATGATCACAGATTCCTATAGGGGGTCAAACCATGTCCCAAAGGTCACCGGGCCTGGTGTTACTTTAAAGAAGTAGTCCAGTTACACCTTTGTGGGCTTATAACTTGGCTTCTGAATATCCTAGAGAGGTCAGGTTTGTTTTAGAGTACTCCAATTAACAGCCCCCATTACCCCAAAAAGGAATGGAGTCATTAGCACTTATGGTTTTTAAATGGCACCCAGAATTATGTTGCATGAAGCACAATTTCACATCATTCTGGGTTCATTTGTGTGAAAACAAGGTCCAATCAGGCTGAAACGTTACAGGAAGGTAGAATCCATTGAGTTGTAAGTGATCTGAACGTTTCATGATGATAGCACTTTCCTAAGGCGGTCAAACCATGTCCCAAAGGTCACCGGATCTGGTGTCAATTTAAAGAAGTGGTCCAGTTACACATTTGTGGGCTTATAACTTGGCTTCTGAATGTCCTAGAGAGATCAGGTTTGTTTTAGTGTACTCCAATCAACAGCCCCTACAACCACAAAAAAGGAATGGAGTCATTAGCACTTATGGTTTGGAAATGGCACCCAGAATTATGTTGCACGAAGCACAATTTCACATCATTCTGGGTCCATTTGTGTGAAAACAAGGTCCAATCAGGCTGAAACGTTACAAGAAGGTATATTCTATTGAGTTGTAAGTGATCTGAATGTTTCATGATGATAGCACTTTCCTAAGGGGGTCAAACCATGTCCCAAAGGTCACCGGGTCTGGTGTCACTTTAAAGAAGTAGTCCAGTTACACCTTTGTGGGCTTATAACTTGGCTTCTGAATATCCTAGAGAGGTCAGGTTTGTTTTAGAGTACTCCAATTAACAGCCCCCATTTTCCCAAAAAGGAATGGAGTCATTAGCACTTATGGTTTGTAAATGGCACCCAGAATTATGTTGCACGAAGCACAATTTCACATCATTCTGGGTTCATTTGTGTGAAAACAAGGTCCAATCAGGCTGAAACGTTACAGGAAGGTAGAATCTATTGAGTTGTAAGTGATCTGAAAGTTTCATGATGATAGCACTTTCCTAAGGGGGTCAAACCATGTCCCAAAGGTCACCGGATCTGGTGTCAATTTAAAGTAGTCCAGTTACACATTTGTGGGCTTATAACTTGGCTTCTGAATGTCCTAGAAAGATCAGGTTTGTTTTAATTTACTCCAATCAACAGCCCCTACAACGACAAAAAGGAATGGAGTCATTAGCACTTATGGTTTGGAAATGGCACCCAGAATTATGTTGCACGAAGCACAATTTCACATCATTCTGGGTTCATTTGTGTGAAAACAAGGTCCAATCAGGCTGAAACGTTACAAGAAGGTAGAATCTATTGAGTTGTAAGTGATCTGAACGTTTCATGATGATAGCACTTTCCTAAGGGGGTCAAACCATGTCCCAAAGGTCACCGGATCTGGTGTCAATTTAAAGAAGTGGTCCAGTTACAAATTTGTGGGCTTATAACTTGGCTTCTGAATGTCCTAGAGAGATCAGGTTTGTTTTAGTGTACTCCAATCAACAGCCCCTACAACCACAAAAAGGAATGGAGTCATTCGCACTTATGGTTTGTAAATGGCACCCAGAATTATGTTGCACGAAGCACAATTTCACATCATTCTGGGTCCATTTGTGTGAAAACAAGGTCCAATCAGGCTGAAACGTTACAAGAAGGTAGAATCTATTGAGTTGTAAGTGATCTGAACGTTTCATATTGATCGCACATTCCTATAGGGGGTCAAACCATGTCCCAAAGTTCACCGGGCCTGGTGTCACTTTAAAGAAGTAGTCCAGTTACACCTTTGTGGGCTTATAACTTGGCTTCTGAATATCCTAGAGAGGTCAGGTTTTTTTAGAGTACTCCAATTAACAGCCCTTATTACCCCAAAAAGGAATGGAGTCATTAGCACTTATGGTTTTTAAATGGCACCCAGAATTATGTTGCACGAAGTACAATTTCACATCATTCTGGGTTCATTTGTGTGAAAACAAGGTCCAGTCAGGCTGAAACGTTACAGGAAGGTAGAATCTATTGATTTGTAAGTGATCCGAACGTTTCATGATGATCGCACTTTCCAAAGGCGGTCAAACCATGTCCCAAAGGTCACCGGATCTGGTGTCAATTTAAAGAAGTGGTCCAGTTACACATTTGTGGGCTTATAACTTGGCTTCTGAATGTCCTAGAGAGATCAGGTTTGTTTAGAGTACTCCAATCAACAGCCCCTACAACCACAAAAAGGAATGGAGTCATTAGCACTTATGGTTTGGAAATGGCACCCAGAATTATGTTGCACGAAGCACAATTTCACATCATTCTGGGTCCATTTGTGTGAAAACAAGGTCCAATCAGGCTGAAACGTTACAAGAAGGTAGAATCTATTGAGTTGTAAGTGATCTGAACGTTTCATGTTGATAACACTTTCTTAAGGGGGTCAAACCATGTCCCAAAGGTCACTGGATCTGGTGTCAATTTAAAGAAGTAGTCCAGTTACACATTTGTGGGCTTATAACTTGGCTTCTGAATGTCCTAGAGAGATCAGGTTTGTTTTAGTGTACTCCAATCAACAGCCCCTAAAACCACAAAAAGGAATGGAGTCATTAGCACTTATGGTTTGGAAATGGCACCCAGAATTATGTTGCACGAAGCACAATTTCACATCATTCTGGGTTCATTTGTGTGAAAACAAGGTCCAATCAGGCTGAAACGTTACAGGAAGGTAGAATCCATTGAGTTGTAAGTGATCTGAACGTTTCATGATGATAGCACTTTCCTAAGGGGGTCAAACCATGTCCCAAAGGTCACCGGATCTGGTGTCAATTTAAAGAAGTGGTCCAGTTACACATTTGTGGGCTTATAACTTGGCTTCTGAATGTCCTAGAGAGATCAGGTTTGTTTTAGTGTACTCCAATCAACAGCCCCTACAACCACAAAAAGGAATGGAGTCATTAGCACTTATGGTTTGGAAATGGCACCCAGAATTATGTTGCACGAAGCACAATTTCACATCATTCTGGGTCCATTTGTGTGAAAACAAGGTCCAATCAGGCTGAAACGTTACAAGAAGGTAGAATCTATTGAGTTGTAAGTGATCTGAACGTTTCATGATGATAGCACTTTCCTAAGGGGGTCAAACCATGTCCCAAAGGTCACCGGGCCTGGTGTCACTTTAAAGAAGTAGTCCAGTTACACCTTTGTGGGCTTATAACTTGGCTTCTGAATATCCTAGAGAGGTCAGGTTTGTTTTAGAGTACTCCAATTAACAGCCCCCATTTTCCCAAAAAGGAATGGAGTCATTAGCACTTATGGTTTGTAAATGGCACCCAGAATTATGTTGCACGAAGCACAATTTCACATCATTCTGGGTTCATTTGTGTGAAAACAAGGTCCAATCAGGCTGAAACGTTACAGGAAGGTAGAATCTATTGAGTTGTAAGTGATCTGAAAGTTTCATGATGATAGCACTTTCCTAAGGGGGTCAAACCATGTCCCAAAGGTCACCGGATCTGGTGTCAATTTAAAGTAGTCCAGTTTCACATTTGTGGGCTTATAACTTGGCTTCTGAATGTCCTAGAAAGATCAGGTTTGTTTTAATTTACTCCAATCAACAGCCCCTACAACGACAAAAAGGAATGGAGTCATTAGCACTTATGGTTTGGAAATGGCACCCAGAATTATGTTGCACGAAGCACAATTTCACATCATTCTGGGTTCATTTGTGTGAAAACAAGGTCCAATCAGGCTGAAACGTTACAAGAAGGTAGAATCTATTGAGTTGTAAGTGATCTGAACGTTTCATGATGATAGCACTTTCCTAAGGGGGTCAAACCATGTCCCAAAGGTCACCGGATCTGGTGTCAATTTAAAGAAGTGGTCCAGTTACACATTTGTGGGCTTATAACTTGGCTTCTGAATGTCCTAGAGAGATCAGGTTTGTTTTAGTGTACTCCAATCAACAGCCCCTACAACCACAAAAAGGAATGGAGTCATTAGCACTTATGGTTTGGAAATGGCACCCAGAATTATTTTGCACGAAGCACAATTTCACATCATTCTGGGTCCATTTGTGTGAAAACAAGGTCCAATCAGGCTGAAACGTTACAAGAAGGTAGAATCTATTGAGTTGTAAGTGATCTGAACGTTTCATGTTGATAGCACTTTCTTAAGGGGGTCAAACCATGTCCCAAAGGTCACCGGATCTGGTGTCAATTTAAAGTAGTCCAGTTACACATTTGTGGGCTTATAACTTGGCTTCTGAATGTCCTAGAGAGATCAGGTTTGTTTTAGTGTACTCCAATCAACAGCCCCTACAACCACAAAAAGGAATGGAGTCATTAGCACTTATGGTTTGGAAATGGCACCCAGAATTATGTTGCACGAAGCACAATTTCACATCATTCTGGGTCCATTTGTGTGAAAACAAGGTCCAATCAGGCTGAAACGTTACAAGAAGGTAGAATCTATTGAGTTGTAAGTGATCTGAACGTTTCATGTTGATAGCACTTTCTTAAGGGGGTCAAACCATGTCCCAAAGGTCACCGGATCTGGTGTCAATTTAAAGAAGTAGTCCAGTTACACATTTGTGGGCTTATAACTTGGCTTCTGAATGTCCTAGAGAGATCAGGTTTGTTTTAGTGTACTCCAATCAACAGCCCCTACAACCACAAAAAGGAACGGAGTCATTAGCACTTATGGTTTTTAAATGGCACCCAGAATTATGTTGCACGAAGCACAATTTCACATCATTCTGGGTCCATTTGTGTGAAAACAAGGTCCGGTCAGGCTGAAACGT
Organism: Nothobranchius furzeri; assembly: GCF_043380555.1. Taxonomy (NCBI): domain Eukaryota; kingdom Metazoa; phylum Chordata; class Actinopteri; order Cyprinodontiformes; family Nothobranchiidae; genus Nothobranchius; species Nothobranchius furzeri. The sequence continues at coordinate 19,686,969 of NC_091749.1, forward strand.
TACAAGAAGGTAGAATCTATTGAGTTGTAAGTGATCTGAACGTTTCATGATGATCACAGATTCCTATAGGGGGTCAAACCATGTCCCAAAGGTCACCGGGCCTGGTGTTACTTTAAAGAAGTAGTCCAGTTACACCTTTGTGGGCTTATAACTTGGCTTCTGAATATCCTAGAGAGGTCAGGTTTGTTTTAGAGTACTCCAATTAACAGCCCCCATTACCCCAAAAAGGAATGGAGTCATTAGCACTTATGGTTTTTAAATGGCACCCAGAATTATGTTGCATGAAGCACAATTTCACATCATTCTGGGTTCATTTGTGTGAAAACAAGGTCCAATCAGGCTGAAACGTTACAGGAAGGTAGAATCCATTGAGTTGTAAGTGATCTGAACGTTTCATGATGATAGCACTTTCCTAAGGCGGTCAAACCATGTCCCAAAGGTCACCGGATCTGGTGTCAATTTAAAGAAGTGGTCCAGTTACACATTTGTGGGCTTATAACTTGGCTTCTGAATGTCCTAGAGAGATCAGGTTTGTTTTAGTGTACTCCAATCAACAGCCCCTACAACCACAAAAAAGGAATGGAGTCATTAGCACTTATGGTTTGGAAATGGCACCCAGAATTATGTTGCACGAAGCACAATTTCACATCATTCTGGGTCCATTTGTGTGAAAACAAGGTCCAATCAGGCTGAAACGTTACAAGAAGGTATATTCTATTGAGTTGTAAGTGATCTGAATGTTTCATGATGATAGCACTTTCCTAAGGGGGTCAAACCATGTCCCAAAGGTCACCGGGTCTGGTGTCACTTTAAAGAAGTAGTCCAGTTACACCTTTGTGGGCTTATAACTTGGCTTCTGAATATCCTAGAGAGGTCAGGTTTGTTTTAGAGTACTCCAATTAACAGCCCCCATTTTCCCAAAAAGGAATGGAGTCATTAGCACTTATGGTTTGTAAATGGCACCCAGAATTATGTTGCACGAAGCACAATTTCACATCATTCTGGGTTCATTTGTGTGAAAACAAGGTCCAATCAGGCTGAAACGTTACAGGAAGGTAGAATCTATTGAGTTGTAAGTGATCTGAAAGTTTCATGATGATAGCACTTTCCTAAGGGGGTCAAACCATGTCCCAAAGGTCACCGGATCTGGTGTCAATTTAAAGTAGTCCAGTTACACATTTGTGGGCTTATAACTTGGCTTCTGAATGTCCTAGAAAGATCAGGTTTGTTTTAATTTACTCCAATCAACAGCCCCTACAACGACAAAAAGGAATGGAGTCATTAGCACTTATGGTTTGGAAATGGCACCCAGAATTATGTTGCACGAAGCACAATTTCACATCATTCTGGGTTCATTTGTGTGAAAACAAGGTCCAATCAGGCTGAAACGTTACAAGAAGGTAGAATCTATTGAGTTGTAAGTGATCTGAACGTTTCATGATGATAGCACTTTCCTAAGGGGGTCAAACCATGTCCCAAAGGTCACCGGATCTGGTGTCAATTTAAAGAAGTGGTCCAGTTACAAATTTGTGGGCTTATAACTTGGCTTCTGAATGTCCTAGAGAGATCAGGTTTGTTTTAGTGTACTCCAATCAACAGCCCCTACAACCACAAAAAGGAATGGAGTCATTCGCACTTATGGTTTGTAAATGGCACCCAGAATTATGTTGCACGAAGCACAATTTCACATCATTCTGGGTCCATTTGTGTGAAAACAAGGTCCAATCAGGCTGAAACGTTACAAGAAGGTAGAATCTATTGAGTTGTAAGTGATCTGAACGTTTCATATTGATCGCACATTCCTATAGGGGGTCAAACCATGTCCCAAAGTTCACCGGGCCTGGTGTCACTTTAAAGAAGTAGTCCAGTTACACCTTTGTGGGCTTATAACTTGGCTTCTGAATATCCTAGAGAGGTCAGGTTTTTTTAGAGTACTCCAATTAACAGCCCTTATTACCCCAAAAAGGAATGGAGTCATTAGCACTTATGGTTTTTAAATGGCACCCAGAATTATGTTGCACGAAGTACAATTTCACATCATTCTGGGTTCATTTGTGTGAAAACAAGGTCCAGTCAGGCTGAAACGTTACAGGAAGGTAGAATCTATTGATTTGTAAGTGATCCGAACGTTTCATGATGATCGCACTTTCCAAAGGCGGTCAAACCATGTCCCAAAGGTCACCGGATCTGGTGTCAATTTAAAGAAGTGGTCCAGTTACACATTTGTGGGCTTATAACTTGGCTTCTGAATGTCCTAGAGAGATCAGGTTTGTTTAGAGTACTCCAATCAACAGCCCCTACAACCACAAAAAGGAATGGAGTCATTAGCACTTATGGTTTGGAAATGGCACCCAGAATTATGTTGCACGAAGCACAATTTCACATCATTCTGGGTCCATTTGTGTGAAAACAAGGTCCAATCAGGCTGAAACGTTACAAGAAGGTAGAATCTATTGAGTTGTAAGTGATCTGAACGTTTCATGTTGATAACACTTTCTTAAGGGGGTCAAACCATGTCCCAAAGGTCACTGGATCTGGTGTCAATTTAAAGAAGTAGTCCAGTTACACATTTGTGGGCTTATAACTTGGCTTCTGAATGTCCTAGAGAGATCAGGTTTGTTTTAGTGTACTCCAATCAACAGCCCCTAAAACCACAAAAAGGAATGGAGTCATTAGCACTTATGGTTTGGAAATGGCACCCAGAATTATGTTGCACGAAGCACAATTTCACATCATTCTGGGTTCATTTGTGTGAAAACAAGGTCCAATCAGGCTGAAACGTTACAGGAAGGTAGAATCCATTGAGTTGTAAGTGATCTGAACGTTTCATGATGATAGCACTTTCCTAAGGGGGTCAAACCATGTCCCAAAGGTCACCGGATCTGGTGTCAATTTAAAGAAGTGGTCCAGTTACACATTTGTGGGCTTATAACTTGGCTTCTGAATGTCCTAGAGAGATCAGGTTTGTTTTAGTGTACTCCAATCAACAGCCCCTACAACCACAAAAAGGAATGGAGTCATTAGCACTTATGGTTTGGAAATGGCACCCAGAATTATGTTGCACGAAGCACAATTTCACATCATTCTGGGTCCATTTGTGTGAAAACAAGGTCCAATCAGGCTGAAACGTTACAAGAAGGTAGAATCTATTGAGTTGTAAGTGATCTGAACGTTTCATGATGATAGCACTTTCCTAAGGGGGTCAAACCATGTCCCAAAGGTCACCGGGCCTGGTGTCACTTTAAAGAAGTAGTCCAGTTACACCTTTGTGGGCTTATAACTTGGCTTCTGAATATCCTAGAGAGGTCAGGTTTGTTTTAGAGTACTCCAATTAACAGCCCCCATTTTCCCAAAAAGGAATGGAGTCATTAGCACTTATGGTTTGTAAATGGCACCCAGAATTATGTTGCACGAAGCACAATTTCACATCATTCTGGGTTCATTTGTGTGAAAACAAGGTCCAATCAGGCTGAAACGTTACAGGAAGGTAGAATCTATTGAGTTGTAAGTGATCTGAAAGTTTCATGATGATAGCACTTTCCTAAGGGGGTCAAACCATGTCCCAAAGGTCACCGGATCTGGTGTCAATTTAAAGTAGTCCAGTTTCACATTTGTGGGCTTATAACTTGGCTTCTGAATGTCCTAGAAAGATCAGGTTTGTTTTAATTTACTCCAATCAACAGCCCCTACAACGACAAAAAGGAATGGAGTCATTAGCACTTATGGTTTGGAAATGGCACCCAGAATTATGTTGCACGAAGCACAATTTCACATCATTCTGGGTTCATTTGTGTGAAAACAAGGTCCAATCAGGCTGAAACGTTACAAGAAGGTAGAATCTATTGAGTTGTAAGTGATCTGAACGTTTCATGATGATAGCACTTTCCTAAGGGGGTCAAACCATGTCCCAAAGGTCACCGGATCTGGTGTCAATTTAAAGAAGTGGTCCAGTTACACATTTGTGGGCTTATAACTTGGCTTCTGAATATCCTAGAGAGGTCAGGTTTTTTTAGAGTACTCCAATTAACAGCCCTTATTACCCCAAAAAGGAATGGAGTCATTAGCATTTATGGTTTTTAAATGGCACCCAGAATTATGTTGCACGAAGTACAATTTCACATCATTCTGGGTTCATTTGTGTGAAAACAATGTCCAATCAGGCTGAAACGTTACAGGAAGGTAGAATCTATTGATTTGTAAGTGATCCGAATGTTTCATGATGATCGCACTTTCCAAAGGGGGTCAAACCATGTCCCAAAGGTCACCGGATCTGGTGTCAATTTAAAGAAGTGGTCCAGTTACACATTTGTGGGCTTATAACTTGGCTTCTGAATGTCCTAGAGAGATCAGGTTTGTTTTAGTTTACTCCAATCAACAGCCCCTACAACCACAAAAAGGAATGGAGTCATTAGCACTTATGGTTTGGAAATGGCACCCAGAATTATGTTGCACGAAGCAAAATTTCACATCATTCTGGGTCCATTTGTGTGAAAACAAGGTCCAATCAGGCTGAAACGTTACAAGAAGGTAGAATCTATTGAGTTGTAAGTGATCTGAACGTTTCATGTTGATAGCACTTTCTTAAGGGGGTCAAACCATGTCCCAAAGGTCACCGGATCTGGTGTCAATTTAAAGAAGTAGTCCAGTTACACATTTGTGGGCTTATAACTTGGCTTCTGAATGTCCTAGAGAGATCAGGTTTGTTTTAGTGTACTCCAATCAACAGCCCCTAAAACCACAAAAAGGAATGGAGTCATTAGCACTTATGGTTTGGAAATGGCACCCAGAATTATGTTGCACGAAGCACAATTTCACATCATTCTGGGTTCATTTGTGTGAAAACAAGGTCCAATCAGGCTGAAACGTTACAAGAAGGTAGAATCTATTGAGTTGTAAGTGATCTGAACGTTTCATGATGATAGCACTTTCCTAAGGGGGTCAAACCATGTCCCAAAGGTCACTGGATCTGGTGTCAATTTAAAGAAGTGGTCCAGTTACACATTTGTGGGCTTATAACTTGGCTTCTGAATGTCCTAGAGAGATCAGGTTTGTTTTAGTGTACTCCAATCAACAGCCCCTACAACCACAAAAAGGAATGGAGTCATTAGCACTTATGGTTTGGAAATGGCACCCAGAATTATGTTGCACGAAGCACAATTTCACATCATTCTGGGTCCATTTGTGTGAAAACAAGGTCCAATCAGGCTGAAACGTTACAAGAAGGTAGAATCTATTGAGTTGTAAGTGATCTGAACGTTTCATGATGATAGCACTTTCCTAAGGGGGTCAAACCATGTCCCAAAGGTCACCGGATCTGGTGTCACTTTAAAGAAGTGGTCCAGTTACACATTTGTGGGCTTATAACTTGAATTCTGGATGTCCTAGAGAGATCAGGTTTGTTTTAGTGTACTCCAATCAACAGCCCCTACAACCACAAAAAGGAATGGAGTCATTAGCACTTATGGTTTGGAAATGGCACCCAGAATTATGTTGCACGAAGCACAATTTCACATCATTCTGGGTCCATTTGTGTGAAAACAAGGTCCAATCAGGCTGAAACGTTACAAGAAGGTAGAATCTATTGAGTTGTAAGTGATCTGAATGTTTCATGATGATTGTACATTCCTATAGGGGGTCAAACCATGTCCCAAAGGTCACCGGGCCTGGTGTCACTTTAAAGAAGTAGTCCAGTTACACATTTGTGGGCTTATAACTTCGCTTCTGAATGTCCTAGAGAGGTCAGGTTTGTTTTAGTGTACTCCAATCAACAGCCCCTACAACCACAAAAATAAATGGAGTCATTAGCACTTATGGTTTGTAAATGGCACCCAGAATTATGTTGCACGAAGCACAATTTCACATCATTCTGGGTCCATTTGTGTGAAAACAAGGTCCATTCAGGCTGAAACGTTACAAGAAGGTAGAATCTATTGAGTTGTAAGTGATCTGAACGTTTCATGATGATAGCACTTTCCTAAGGGGGTCAAACCATGTCCCAAAGGTCACCGGGCCTGGTGTCACTTTAAAGAAGTAGTCCAGTTATACCTTTGTGGGCTTATAACTTGGCTTCTGAATATCCTAGAGAGGTCAGGTTTGTTCTAGAGTACTCCAATCAACAGCCCCCATTTTCCCAAAAAGGAATGGAGTCATTAGCACTTATGGTGTTTAAATGGCACCCAGAATTATGTTGCACGAAGCACAATTTCACATCATTCTGGGTCCATTTGTGTGTAAACAAGGTCCAATCAGGCTGACACGTTACAGGAAGGTAGAATCTATTGAGTTGTAAGTGATCTGAACGTTTCATGATGAAAGCACTTTCCTAAGAGGGTCAAACCATTTCCCAAAGGTCACCAGATCTGGTGTCAATTTAAAGTAGTCCAGTTACACATTTGTGGGCTTATAACTTGCCTTCTGAATGTCCTAGAGAGATCAAGTTTGTTTTAATGTACTCCAATCAACAGCCCATACAACCACAAAAAGGAATGAAGTCATTAGCACTTATGGTTTGGAAATGGCACCCAGAATTATGTTGCACGAAGCACAATTTCACATCATTCTGGGTCCATTTGTGTGAAAACAAGGTCCAATCAGGCTGAAACGTTACAAGAAGGTAGAATCTATTGAGTTGTAAGTGATCTGAACGTTTCATGATGATAGCACTTTCCTAAGGGGGTCAAACCATGTCCCAAAGGTCACCGGGCCTGGTGTCACTTTAAAGAAGTAGTCCAGTTACACCTTTGTGGGCTTATAACTTGGCTTCTGAATATCCTAGAGAGGTCAGGTTTGTTTTAGAGTACTCCAATTAACAGCCCCCATTTTCCCAAAAAGAAATTGAGTCATTAGCTCTTATGGATTGGAAATGGCACCCAGAATTATGTTGCACGAAGCACAATTTCACATCATTCTGGGTGCATTTGTGTGAAAACAAGGTCCAATCAGGCTGAAACGTTACAAGAAGGTAGAATCTATTGAGTTGTAAGTGATCTGAACGTTTAATGATGATAGCACTTTCCTAAGGGGGTCAAACCATGTCCCAAAGGTCACCGGATCTTGTGTCAATTTAAAGAAGTAGTCCAGTTACACATTTGTGGCCTTATAACTTGGCTTCTGAATGTCCTAGAGAGATCATGTTTGTTTTAGTGTACTCCAATCAACAGCGCCTACAACCACAAAAAGGAATGGAGTCATTAGCACTTATGGTTTGGAAATGGCACCCAGAATTATGTTGCACGAAGCACAATTTCACATCATTCTGGGTCCATTTGTGTGAAAACAAGGTCCAATCAGGCTGAAACGTTACAAGAAGGTAGAATCTATTGAGTTGTAAGTGATCTGAACGTTTCATGATGATCACACTTTCCTATAGGTGGTCAAACCATGTCCCAAAGGTCACCGGGCCTGGTGTCACTTTAAAGAAGTAGTCCAGTTACACCTTTATGGGCTTATAACTTGGCTTCTGAATGTCCTAGAGAGGTTATGTTTGTTTTAGAGTACTCCAGTTAACAGCCCCCATTACCCCAAAAAGGAATGGAGTCATTATCACTTATGGTTTTTAAATGGCACCCAGAATTATGTTGCACGAAGCACAATTTCACATCATTCTGGGTTCATTTGCGTGAAAACAAGGTCCAATCAGGCTGAAACGTTACAGGAAGGTAGAATCTATTGAGTTGTAAGTGATCTGAACATTTCATGATGATAGCACTTTCCTTAAGGGGGTCAAACCATGTCCCAGAGGTCACCGGATCTGGTGTCAATTTAAAGAAGTAGTCCAGTTACACATTTGTGGGCTTATAACTTGGCTTCTGAATGTCCTAGAGAGATCAGGTTTGTTTTAGTTTACTCCAATCAACAGCCCCTACAACCACAAAAAGGAATGGAGTCATTAGCACTTATGGTTTGGAAATGGCACCCAGAATTATGTTGCACAAAGCACAATTTCACATCATTCTGGGTCCATTTGTGTGAAAACAAGGTCCAATCAGACTGAAACGTTACAAGAAGGTAGAATCTATTGAGTTTAAGTGATCTGAACGTTTCATGATGATCGCACATTCCTATAGGGGGTCAAACCATGTCCCAAAGGTCACCGGGCCTGGTGTCACTTTAAAGAAGTAGTCCAGTTACACATTTGTGGGCTTATAACTTGGCTTCTGAATGTCCTAGAGAGGTCAGGTTTGTTTTAGTGTACTCCAATCAACAGCCCCTACAACCACAAAAAAGAATGGAGTCATTAGCACTAATGGTTTGTAAATGGCACCCAGAATTATGTTGCACGAAGCACAATTTCACATCATTCTGGGTCCATTTGTGTGAAAACAAGTTCCAATAGGGCTGAAACGTTACAGGAAGGTAGAATCTATTGATTTGTAAGTGATCTGAACGTTTCATGATGATAGCACTTTCCTAAGGGGGTCAAACCATGTCCCAAAGGTCACCGGATCTGGTGTCAATTTAAAGAAGTAGTCCAGTTACACATTTGTGGGCTTATAACTTGGCTTCTGAATGTCCTAGAGAGATCAGGTTTGTTTTAGTGTACTCCAATGAACAGCCCCTACAACCACAAAAAGGAATGGAGTCATTAGCACTTATGGTTTGTAAATGGCACCCAGAATTATGTTGCACGAAGCACAATTTCACATCATTCTGGGTCCATTTGTGTGAAAACAAGGTCCAGTCAGGCTGTAACGTTACAAGAAGGTAGAATCTATTGAGTTGTAAGTGATCTGAACGTTTCATGATGATCGCACATTCCTATAGGGGGTCAAACCATGTCCCAAAGGTCACCGGGCCTGGTGTCACTTTAAAAAAGTAGTCCAGTTACACCTTTGTGGGCTTATAACTTGGCTTCTGAATGTCCTAGAGAGGTCAGGTTTGTTTTAGAGTACTCCAATTCACAACCCCCATTACCCCAAAAAGGAATGGAGTCATTAGCACTTATGGTTTTTAAATGGCACCCAGAATTATGTTGCACGAAGCACAATTTCACATCATTCTGGGTTCATTTGTGTGAAAACAAGGTCCAATCAGGCTGAAACGTTACAGGAAGGTAGAATCTATTGAGTTGTAAGTGATCTGAACGTTTCATGATGATAGCACTTTCCTAAGGGGGTCAAACCATGTCCCAAAGGTCACCGGATCTGGTGTCAATTTAAAGTAGTCCAGTTACACATTTGTGGGCTTATAACTTGGCTTCTGAATGTCCTAGAGAGATCAGGTTTGTTTTAGTGTACTCCAATCAACAGCCCCTACAACCACAAAAAGGAATGGAGTCATTAGCACTCATGGTTTGGAAATGGCACCCAGAATTATGTTGCACGAAGCACAATTTCACATCATTCTGGGTCCATTTGTGTGAAATCAAGGTCCAATCAGGGTGAAACGTTACAAGAAGGTAGAATCTATTGAGTTGTAAGTGATCTGAACGTTTCATGATGATCGCACATTCCTATAGGGGGTCAAACCATGTCCCAAAGGTCACCGGGCCTGGTGTCACTTTAAAGAAGTAGTCCAGTTACACATTTGTGGGCTTATAACTTGGCTTCTGAATGTCCTAGAGAGGTCAGGTTTGTTTTAGTGTACTCCAATCAACAGCCCCTAGAACCACAAAAAGGAATGGAGTCATTAGCACTTATGGTTTGTAAATGGCACCCAGAATTATGTTGCACGAAGCACAATTTCACATCATTCTGGGTCCATTTGTGTGAAAACAAGGTCCAATCAGGCTGAAACGTTACAGGAAAGTAGAATCTATTGAGTTGTAAGTGATCTGAATGTTTCATGATGATAGCACTTTCCTAAGGGGGTCAAACCATGTCCCAAAGGTCACCGGGCCTGGTGTCAATTTAAAGAAGTAGTCCAGTTACACATTTGTGGGCTTATAACTTGGCTTCTGAATGTCCTAGAGAAGTCAGGTTTGTTTTAGTGTACTCCAATCAACAGCCCCTACAACCACAAAAAAGAATGGAGTCATTAGCACTAATGGTTTGTAAATGGCACCCAGAATTATGTTGCACGAAGCACAATTTCACATCATTCTGGGTCCATTTGTGTGAAAACAAGTTCCAATAGGGCTGAAACGTTACAGGAAGGTAGAATCTATTGATTTGTAAGTGATCTGAACGTTTCATGATGATAGCACTTTCCTAAGGGGGTCAAACCATGTCCCAAAGGTCACCGGATCTGGTGTCAATTTAAAGAAGTAGTCCAGTTACACATTTGTGGGCTTATAACTTGGCTTCTGAATGTCCTAGAGAGATCAGGTTTGTTTTAGTGTACTCCAATGAACAGCCCCTACAACCACAAAAAGGAATGGAGTCATTAGCACTTATGGTTTGTAAATGGCACCCAGAATTATGTTGCACGAAGCACAATTTCACATCATTCTGGGTCCATTTGTGTGAAAACAAGGTCCAGTCAGGCTGTAACGTTACAAGAAGGTAGAATCTATTGAGTTGTAAGTGATCTGAACGTTTCATGATGATCGCACATTCCTATAGGGGGTCAAACCATGTCCCAAAGGTCACCGGGCCTGGTGTCACTTTAAAAAAGTAGTCCAGTTACACCTTTGTGGGCTTATAACTTGGCTTCTGAATGTCCTAGAGAGGTCAGGTTTGTTTTAGAGTACTCCAATTAACAACCCCCATTACCCCAAAAAGGAATGGAGTCATTAGCACTTATGGTTTTTAAATGGCACCCAGAATTATGTTGCACGAAGCACAATTTCACATCATTCTGGGTTCATTTGTGTGAAAACAAGGTCCAATCAGGCTGAAACGTTACAGGAAGGTAGAATCTATTGAGTTGTAAGTGATCTGAACGTTTCATGATGATAGCACTTTCCTAAGGGGGTCAAACCATGTCCCAAAGGTCACCGGATCTGGTGTCAATTTAAAGTAGTCCAGTTACACATTTGTGGGCTTATAACTTGGCTTCTGAATGTCCTAGAGAGATCAGGTTTGTTTTAGTGTACTCCAATCAACAGCCCCTACAACCACAAAAAGGAATGGAGTCATTAGCACTTATGGTTTGGAAATGGCACCCAGAATTATGTTGCACGAAGCACAATTTCACATCATTCTGGGTCCATTTGTGTGAAATCAAGGTCCAATCAGGGTGAAACGTTACAAGAAGGTAGAATCTATTGAGTTGTAAGTGATCTGAACGTTTCATGATGATCGCACATTCCTATAGGGGGTCAAACCATGTCCCAAAGGTCACCGGGCCTGGTGTCACTTTAAAGAAGTAGTCCAGTTACACATTTGTGGGCTTATAACTTGGCTTCTGAATGTCCTAGAGAGATCAGGTTTGTTTTAGTGTACTCCAATCAACAGCCCCTAGAACCACAAAAAGGAATGGAGTCATTAGCACTTATGGTTTGTAAATGGCACCCAGAATTATGTTGCACGAAGCACAATTTCACATCATTCTGGGTCCATTTGTGTGAAAACAAGGTCCAATCAGGCTGAAACGTTACAGGAAAGTAGAATCTATTGAGTTGTAAGTGATCTGAATGTTTCATGATGATAGCACTTTCCTAAGGGGGTCAAACCATGTCCCAAAGGTCACCGGATCTGGTGTGAATTTAAAGAAGTAGTCCAGTTACACATTTGTGGGCTTATAACTTGGCTTCTGAATGTCCTAGAGAGATCAGGTTTGTTTTAGTGTACTCCAATGAACAGCCCCTACAACCACAAAAAGGAATGGAGTCATTAGCACTTATGGTTTGTAAAGAGCACCCAGAATTATGTTGCACGAAGCACAATTTCACATCATTCTGGGTCCATTTGTGTGAAAACAAGGTCCAATCAGGCTGAAACGTTACAAGAAGGTAGAATCTATTGAGTTGTAAGTGATCTGAACGTTTCATGATGATCGCACATTCCTATAGGGGGTCAAACCATGTCCCAAAGGTCAACGGGCCTGGTGTCACTTTAAAGAAGTAGTCCAGTTACACCTTTGTGGGCTTATAACTTGGCTTCTGAATGTCCTAGAGAGGCCAGGTTTGTTTTAGAGTACTCCAATTAACAACCCCCATTACCCCAAAAAGGAATGGAGTCATTAGCACTTATGGTTTTTAAATGGCACCCAGAATTATGTTGCACGAAGCACAATTTCACATCATTCTGGGTTCATTTGTGTGAAAACAAGGTCCAATTAGGCTGAAACGTTACAAGAAGGTAGAATCTATTGAGTTGTAAGTGATCTGAACGTTTCATGATGATCGCACATTCCTATAGGGGGTCAAACCATGTCCCAAAGGTCACCGGGCCTGGTGTCACTTTAAAGAAGTAGTCCAGTTACACCTTACTGGGCTTATAACCTTGCTTCTGAATATCCTAGAGCAGTCAGGTTTGTTTTATAGTAGTCCAATTAACAGCCCCCATTACCCCAAAAAGGAAGGGAGTCATTAGCACTTATGGTTTTTAAATGGCACCCAGAGTTATGTTGCACGAAGCATAATTTCACATCATTCTGGGTTCATTTGTGTGAAAACAAGGTCCAATCAGGCTGAAACGTTACAGGAAGGTAGAATCTATTGAGTTGTAAGTGATCTGAACGTTTCATGATGATAGCACTTTCCTAAGGGGGTCAAACCATGTCCCAGAGGTCACCGGATCTGGTGTCATTTTAAAGAAGTAGTCCAGTTACACATTTGTGGTCTTATAACTTGGCTTCTGAATGTCCTAGAGAGATCAGGTTTGTTTTAGTGTACTCCAATCAACAGCCCCTACAACCACAAGAAGGAATGGAGTCATTAGCACTTATGGTTTTTAAATGGCACCCAGAATTATGTTGCACAAAGCACAATTTCACATCATTCTGGGTCCATTTGTGTGAAAACAAGGTCCAATCAGGCTGAAACGTTACAAGAAGGTAGAATCTATTGAGTTGTAAGTGATCTGAACGTTTCATGATGATCGCATATTCCTATAGGGGGTCAAACCATGTCCCAAAGGTCACCGGGCCTGGTGTCACTTTAAAGAAGTAGTCCAGTTACACCTTTGTGGGCTTATAACTTGGCTTCTGAATATGTTAGAGAGGTAAGGTTTGTTTTAGAGTACTCCAATTAACAGCCCCCATTACCCCAAAAAGGAATGGAGCCATTAGCATTTATGGTTTTTAAATGGCACCCAGAGTTATGTTGCACAAAGCACAATTTCACATCATTATGGGTTCATTTGTGTGAAAACAAGGTCCAATCAGGCTGAAACGTTACGGGAAGGTAGAATCTATTGAGTTGTAAGTGATCTGAACGTTTCATGATGATAGCACTTTCCTAAGGGGGTCAAACCATGTCCCAGAGGTCACCGGATCTGGTGTCAATTTAAAGAAGTAGTCAAGTTACACATTTGTGGGCTTATAACTTGGCTTCTGAATGTCCTAGAGAGATCAGGTTTGTTTTAGTGTACTCCAATCAACAGCCCCTACAACCACAAAAAGGAATGGAGTCATTAGCACTTATGGTTTTTAAATGGCACCCAGAATTATGTTGCACGAAGCACAATTTCACATCATTCTGGGTCCATTTGTGTGAAAACAAGGTCCGGTCAGGCTGAAACGTTACAAGAAGGTAGAATCTATTGAGTTGTAAGTGATCTGAATGTTTCATGATGATCTCACATTCCTATAGGGGGTCAAACCATGTCCCAAAGGTCACCGGGCCTGGTGTCACTTTAAAGAAGTAGTCCAGTTTCACATTTGTGGGCTTATAACTTCGCTTCTGAATGTCCTAGAGAGGTCAGGTTTGTTTTAGTGTACTCCAATAAACAAGCCCCTAAAACCACAACAATGAATGGAGTCATTAGCACTTATGGTTTGTAAATGGCACCCAGAATTATGTTGCACGAAGCACAATTTCACATCATTCTGGGTCCATTTGTGTGAAAACAAGGTCCAATCAGGCTGAAACGTTACAAGAAGGTAGAATCTATTGAGTTGTAAGTGATCTGAACGTTTCATGATGATCGCACATTCCTATAGGGGGTCAAACCATGTCCAAAAGGTCACCGGGCCTGGTGTCACTTTAAAGAAGTAGTCCAGTTACACATTTGTGGGCTTATAACTTGGCTTCTGAATGTCCTAGAGAGGTCAGGTTTGTTTTAGTGTACTCCAATCAACAGCCCCTACAACCACAAAAAAGAATGGAGTCATTAGCACTAATGGTTTGTAAATGGCACCCAGAATTATGTTGCACGAAGCACAATTTCACATCATTCTGGGTCCATTTGTGTGAAAACAAGTTCCAATAGGGCTGAAACGTTACAGGAAGGTAGAATCTATTGAGTTGTAAGTGATCTGAACGTTTCATGATGATAGCACTTTCCTAAGGGGGTCAAACCATGTCCCAAAGGTCACCGGATCTGGTGTCAATTTAAAGAAGTAGTCCAGTTACACATTTGTGGGCTTATAACTTGGCTTCTGAATGTCCTAGAGAGATCAGGTTTGTTTTAGTGTACTCCAATGAACAGCCCCTACAACCACAAAAAGGAATGGAGTCATTAGCACTTATGGTTTGTAAATGGCACCCAGAATTATGTTGCACGAAGCACAATTTCACATCATTCTGGGTCCATTTGTGTGAAAACAAGGTCCAGTCAGGCTGTAACGTTACAAGAAGGTAGAATCTATTGAGTTGTAAGTGATCTGAACGTTTCATGATGATCGCACATTCCTATAGGTGGTCAAACCATGTCCCAAAGGTCACCGGGCCTGGTGTCACTTTAAAAAAGTAGTCCAGTTACACCTTTGTGGGCTTATAACTTGGCTTCTGAATGTCCTAGAGAGGTCAGGTTTGTTTTAGAGTACTCCAATTAACAACCCCCATTACCCCAAAAAGGAATGGAGTCATTAGCACTTATGGTTTTTAAATGGCACCCAGAATTATGTTGCACGAAGCACAATTTCACATCATTCTGGGTTCATTTGTGTGAAAACAAGGTCCAATCAGGCTGAAACGTTACAGGAAGGTAGAATCTATTGAGTTGTAAGTGATCTGAACGTTTCATGATGATAGCACTTTCCTAAGGGGGTCAAACCATGTCCCAAAGGTCACCGGATCTGGTGTCAATTTAAAGTAGTCCAGTTACACATTTGTGGGCTTATAACTTGGCTTCTGAATGTCCTAGAGAGATCAGGTTTGTTTTAGTGTACTCCAATCAACAGCCCCTACAACCACAAAAAGGAATGGAGTCATTAGCACTTATGGTTTGGAAATGGCACCCAGAATTATGTTGCACGAAGCACAATTTCACATCATTCTGGGTCCATTTGTGTGAAATCAAGGTCCAATCAGGGTGAAACGTTACAAGAAGGTAGAATCTATTGAGTTGTAAGTGATCTGAACGTTTCATGATGATCGCACATTCCTATAGGGGGTCAAACCATGTCCCAAAGGTCACCGGGCCTGGTGTCACTTTAAAGAAGTAGTCCAGTTACACATTTGTGGGCTTATAACTTGGCTTCTGAATGTCCTAGAGAGATCAGGTTTGTTTTAGTGTACTCCAATCAACAGCCCCTAGAACCACAAAAAGGAATGGAGTCATTAGCACTTATGGTTTGTAAATGGCACCCAGAATTATGTTGCACGAAGCACAATTTCACATCATTCTGGGTCCATTTGTGTGAAAACAAGGTCCAATCAGGCTGAAACGTTACAGGAAAGTAGAATCTATTGAGTTGTAAGTGATCTGAATGTTTCATGATGATAGCACTTTCCTAAGGGGGTCAAACCATGTCCCAAAGGTCACCGCATCTGGTGTCAATTTAAAGAAGTAGTCCAGTTACACATTTGTGGGCTTATAACTTGGCTTCTGAATGTCCTAGAGAGATCAGGTTTGTTTTAGTGTACTCCAATGAACAGCCCCTACAACCACAAAAAGGAATGGAGTCATTAGCACTTATGGTTTGTAAAGAGCACCCAGAATTATGTTGCACGAAGCACAATTTCACATCATTCTGGGTCCATTTGTGTGAAAACAAGGTCCAATCAGGCTGAAACGTTACAAGAAGGTAGAATCTATTGAGTTGTAAGTGATCTGAACGTTTCATGATGATAGCACTTTCCTAAGGGGGTCAAACCATGTCCCAAAGGTCACCGGGCCTGGTGTCACTTTAAAGAAGTAGTCCAGTTACACCTTTCTGGGCTTATAACCTTGCTTCTGAATATCCTAGAGCAGTCAGGTTTGTTTTATAGTAGTCCAATTAACAGCCCCCATTACCCCAAAAAGGAAGGGAGTCATTAGCACTTATGGTTTTTAAATGGCACCCAGAGTTATGTTGCACGAAGCACAATTTCACATCATTCTGGGTTCATTTGTGTGAAAACAAGGTCCAATCAGGCTGAAACGTTACAGGAAGGTAGAATCTATTGAGTTGTAAGTGATCTGAACGTTTCATGATGATAGCACTTTCCTAAGGGGGTCAAACCATGTCCCAGAGGTCACCGGATCTGGTGTCATTTTAAAGAAGTAGTCCAGTTACACATTTGTGGTCTTATAACTTGGCTTCTGAATGTCCTAGAGAGATCAGGTTTGTTTTAGTGTACTCCAATCAACAGCCCCTACAACCACAAGAAGGAATGGAGTCATTAGCACTTATGGTTTTTAAATGGCACCCAGAATTATGTTGCACAAAGCACAATTTCACATCATTCTGGGTCCATTTGTGTGAAAACAAGGTCCAATCAGGCTGAAACGTTACAAGAAGGTAGAATCTATTGAGTTGTAAGTGATCTGAACGTTTCATGATGATCGCACATTCCTATAGGGGGTCAAACCATGTCCCAAAGGTCACCGGGCCTGGTGTCACTTTAAAGAAGTAGTCCAGTTACACCTTTGTGGGCTTATAACTTGGCTTCTGAATATGTTAGAGAGGTAAGGTTTGTTTTAGAGTACTCCAATTAACAGCCCCCATTACCCCAAAAAGGAATGGAGCCATTAGCATTTATGGTTTTTAAATGGCACCCAGAGTTATGTTGCACGAAGCACAATTTCACATCATTATGGGTTCATTTGTGTGAAAACAAGGTCCAATCAGGCTGAAACGTTACAGGAAGGTAGAATCTATTGAGTTGTAAGTGATCTGAACGTTTCATGATGATAGCACTTTCCTAAGGGGGTCAAACCATGCCCCAGAGGTCACCGGATCTGGTGTCAATTTAAAGAATTAGTCAAGTTACACATTTGTGGGCTTATAACTTGGCTTCTGAATGTCCTAGAGAGATCAGGTTTGTTTTAGTGTACTCCAATCAACAGCCCCTACAACCACAAAAAGGAATGGAGTCATTAGCACTTATGCTTTTTAAATGGCACCCAGAATTATGTTGCACGAAGCACAATTTCACATCATTCCGGGTCCATTTGTGTGAAAACAAGGTCCGGTCAGGCTGAAACGTTACAAGAAGGTAGAATCTATTGAGTTGTAAGTGATCTGAATGTTTCATGATGATCGCACATTCCTATAGGGGGTCAAACCATGTCCCAAAGGTCACCGGGCCTGGTGTCACTTTAAAGAAGTAGTCCAGTTTCACATTTGTGGGCTTATAACTTCGCTTCTGAATGTCCTAGAGAGGTCAGGTTTGTTTTAGTGTACTCCAATAAACAAGCCCCTAAAACCACAACAATGAATGGAGTCATTAGCACTTATGGTTTGTAAATGGCACCCAGAATTATGTTGCACGAAGCACAATTTCACATCATTCTGGGTCCATTTGTGTGAAAACAAGGTCCAATCAGGCTGAAACGTTACAAGAAGGTAGAATCTATTGAGTTGTAAGTGATCTGAACGTTTCATGATGATCGCACATTCCTATAGGGGGTCAAACCATGTCCAAAAGGTCACCGGGCCTGGTGTCACTTTAAAGAAGTAGTCCAGTTACACCTTTGTGGGCTTATAACTTGGCTTCTGAATATCCTAGAGAGGTCAGGTTTGTTTTAGAGTACTCCAATTAACAGCCCCCATTACCCCAAAAAGGAATGGAGTCATTAGCACTTATGGTTTTTAAATTGCACCCAGAATTATTTTGCACAAAGCACAATTTCACATCATTCTGGGTCCATTTGTGTGAAAACAAGGTCCAATCAGGCTGAAACGTTACAAGAAGGTAGAATCTATTGAGTTGTAAGTGATCTGAACGTTTCATGATGATCGCACTTTCCTATAGGGGGTCAAACCATGTCCCAAAGGTCACCGGGCCTGGTGTCACTTTAAAGAAGTAGTCCAGTTACACCATTGTGGGCTTATAACTTGGCTTCTGAATGTCCTAGAGAGGTCAGGTTTGTTTTAGAGTACTCCAATTAACAGCCCCCATTACCCCAAAAAGGAATGGAGTCATTAGCACTTATGGTTTTTAAATGGCACCCAGAATTATGTTGCACGAAGCACAATTTCACATCATTCTGGGTTCAATTGTGTTAAAACAAGGTCCAATCAGGCTGAAACGTTACAAGAAGGTAGAATCTATTGAGTTGTAAGTGATCTGAACGTTTCATGATGATAGCACTTTCCTAAGGGGGTCAAACCATGTCCCAGTGGTCACCAGATCTGGTGTCAATTTAAAGAAGTAGTCCAGTTACACATTTGTGGGCTTATAACTTGGCTTCTGAATGTCCTAGAGAGATCAGGTTTGTTTTAGTGTACTCCAATAAACAGCCCCTACAACCACAAAAAGGAATGGAGTCATTAGCACTTATGGTTTTTAAATGGCACCCAGAATTATGTTACACGAAGCACAATTTCACATCATTCCGGGTCCATTTGTGTGAAGACAAGGTCCGGTCAGGCTGAAACTTTACAAGAAGGTAGAATCTATTGAGTTGTAAGTGATCTGAACGTTTCATGATGATCGCACATTCCTATAGGGGATCAAACCATGTCCCAAAGGTCACCGGGCCTGGTGTCACTTTAAAGAAGTAGTCCAGTTTCACATTTGTGGGCTTATAACTTCGCTTCTGAATGTCCTAGAGAGGTCAGGTTTGTTTTAGTGTACTCCAATCAACAGCCCCTACAACCACAAAAATGAATGGAGTCATTAGCACTTATGATTTGTAAATGGCACCCAGAATTATGTTGCACGAAGCACAATTTCACATCATTCTGGGTCCATTTGTGTGAAAACTAGGTCCAATCAGGCTGAAACATTACAAGAAGGTAGAATCTATTGAGTTGTAAGCGATCTGAACGTTTCATGATGATCGCACATTCCTATAGGGGGTCAAATTATGTCCCAAAGGTCACAGGGCCTGGTGTCACTTTAAAGAAGTAGTCCAGTTACACCTTTGTGGGCTTATAACTTGGCTTCTGAATATCCTAGAGAGGTCAGGTTTGTTTTAGAGTACTCCAATTAACAGCCCCATTACCCCAAGAAGGAATGGAGTCATTAGCACTTATGGTTTTTAAATGGCACCCAAAATTATGTTGCACGAAGCACAATTTCACATCATTCTGGGTCCATTTGTGTGAAAACAAGGTCCAATCAGGCTGAAACGTTACAAGAAGGTAGAATCTATTGAGTTGTAAGTGATCTGAACGTTTCATGATGATCGCACATTCCTATAGGGGGTCAAACCATGTCCCAAAGGTCACCGGGCCTGGTGTCACTTTAAAGAAGTAGCACAGTTACACCTTTGTGGGCTTATAACTTGGCTTCTGAATATCCTAGAGAGGTCAGGTTTGTTTTAGAGTACTCCAATTAACAGCCCTCATTACCCCAAAAAGGAATGGAGTCATTAGCACTTATGGTTTTTAAATGGCACCCAGAATTATGTTGCACGAAGCACAATTTCACATCATTCTGGGTTCATTTGTGTGAAAACAAGGTCCAATCAGGCTGAAACGTTACAGGAAGGTAGAATCTATTGAGTTGTAAGAGATCTGAACGTTTCATGATGATAGCACTTTCCTAAGGGGGTCAAACCATGTCCCAAAGGTCAACGGATCTGGTGTCAATTTAAAGAAGTGGTCCAGTTACACATTTGTGGGCTTATAACGTGGCTTCCGAATATCCTAGAGGGATCAGGTTTGTTTTAGTGTACTCCAATCAACAGCCCCTACAACCACAAAAAGGAATGGCGTCATTAGCACTTATGGTTTGGAAATGGCACCCAGAATTATGTTGCACGAAGCACAATTTCACATCATTCTGGGTCCATTTGTGTGAAAACAAGGTACAATCAGGCTGAAACGTTACAAGAAGGTAGAATCTATTGAGTTGTAAGTGATCTGAACGTTTCATGATGATCGCCCATTCCTATAGGGGGTCAAACCATGTCCCAAAGGTCACCGGGCCTGGTGTCACTTTAAAGAAGTAGTCCAGTTACACCTTTGTGGGCTTATAACTTGGCTTCTGAATATCCTAGAGAGGTCAGGTTTGTTTTAGAGTACTCCTATTAACAGCCCCCATTACCCCAAGAAGGAATGGAGTCATTAGCACTTATGGTTTTTAAATGGCACCCAGAATTATGTTGCACGAAGCACAATTTCACAACATTCTGGGTTCATTTGTGTGAAAACAAGGTCCAATCAGGCTGAAACCTTACAAGAAGGTAGAATCTATACAGTTGTAAGTGATCTGAACGTTTCATGATGATCGCACATTCCTATAGGGGGTCAAACCATGTCCCAAAGGTCACCGGGCCTGGTGTCACTTTAAAGAAGTAGTGCAGTTACACCTTTGTGGGCTTTTAACTTTTCTTCTGAATGTCCTAGAGATGTCAGGTTTGTTTTAGTGTACTCCAATCAACAGCCCCTACAACCACAAAAAGGAATGGAGTCATTAGCACTTATGGTTTTTAAATGGCACCCAGAATTATGTTGCACGAAGCACAATTTCACATCATTCTGGGTCCATTTGTGTGAAAACGAGTTCCAGTCAGGCTGAAACTTTACAAGAAGGTAGAATCTATTGAGTTGTAAGTGATCTGAACGTTTCATGATGATCGCCCATTCCTATAGGGGGTCAAACCATGTCCCAAAGGTCACCGGGCCTGGTGTCACTTTAAAGAAGTAGTCCAGTTACACCTTTGTGGGCTTATAACTTGGCTTCTGAATATCCTAGAGAGGTCAGGTTTGTTTTAGAGTACTCCTATTAACAGCCCCCATTACCCCAAGAAGGAATGGAGTCATTAGCACTTATGGTTTTTAAATGGCACCCAGAATTATGTTGCACGAAGCACAATTTCACATCATTCTGGGTCCATTTGTGTTAAAACAAGGTCCAATCAGGCTGAAACATTACAGGAAGGTAGAATCTATTGAGTTGTAAGTGATCTGAACGTTTCATGATGATAGCACTTTCCTAAGGAGGTCAAACCATCTCCCAAAGGTCACCGGATCTGGTGTCAATTTAAAGAAGTAGTCCAGTTACACATTTGTGGGCTTATAACTTGGCTTCTGAATGTCCTAGAGAGATCAGGTTTGTTTAGTGTACTCCAATCAACAGCACCTACAACCACAAAAAGGAATGGAGTCATTAGCACTTATGGTTTTTAAATGGCACCCAGAATTATGTTGCACGAAGCACAATTTCACATCATTCTGGGTTCATTTGTGTGAAAACAAGGTCCAATCAGGCTGAAACGTTACAAGAAGGTAGAATCTATTGAGTTGTAAGTGATCTGAACGTTTCATGATGATCGCACATTCCTATAGGGGGTCAAACCATGTCCCAAAGGTCACCGGGCCTGGTGTCACTTTAAATAAGTAGTCCAGTTACACCTTTTATGGGCTTATAACTTGGCTTCTGAATATCCTAGAGAGGTCAGGTTTGTTTTAGAGTACTCCAACTAACAGCCCCCATTACCCCAAAAAGGAATGGAGTCATTAGCACTTATGGTTTTTAAATGGCACCCAGAATTATGTTGCACGAAGCACAATTTCACATCATTCTGGGTTCATTTGTGTGAAAAAAAGGTCCAATCAGGCTGAAACGTTACAGGAAGGTAGAATCTATTGAGTTGTAAGTGATCTGAACATTCCATGATGATAGCACTTTCCTAAGGGTGTCAAACCATGTCCCAGAGGTCACCGGATCTGGTGTCAATTTAAAGAAGTAGTCCAGTTACACATTTGTGGGCTTATGACTTGGCTTCTGAATGTCCTAGAGAGATCAGGTTTGTTTTAGTGTACTCCAATCAACAGCCCCTACTACCAAAAAAAAGGAATGGAGTCATTAGCACTTATGGTTTTTAAATGGCACCCAGAATTATGT
This sequence comes from Nothobranchius furzeri, assembly GCF_043380555.1. Taxonomy (NCBI): domain Eukaryota; kingdom Metazoa; phylum Chordata; class Actinopteri; order Cyprinodontiformes; family Nothobranchiidae; genus Nothobranchius; species Nothobranchius furzeri. Next base: position 19,709,179 of record NC_091749.1, read on the forward strand.
TGCACGAAGCACAATTTCACATCATTCTGGGTCCATTTGTGTGAAAACAAGGTCCAATCAGGCTGAAACGTTAGAAGAAGGTAGAATCTATTGAGTTGTAAGTGATCTGAACGTTTCATGATGATCGCACATTCCTATAGGGGGTCAAACCATGTCCCAAAGGTCACCGGGCCTGGTGTCACTTTAAAGAAGTAGTCCAGTTATACATTTATGGGCTTATAACTTGATTTCTGAATGTCCTAGAGAGGTCAGGTTTGTTTTAGTGTACTCCAATTAACAGCCCCTACAACCACAAAAAAGTATGGAGTCATTAGGACTTATGGTTTGTAAATGGCACCCAGAATTATGTTGCATGAAGCACAATTTCACATCATTCTGGGTCCATTTGTGTGAAAACATGGTCCAATCAGGCTGAAACGTTACAAGAAGGTAGAATCTATTGAGTTGTAAGTGATCTGAACGTTTCATGATGATCGCACATTCCTATAGGGGGTCAAACCATGTCCCAAAGGTCACCGGGCCTGGTGTCACTTTAAAGAAGTAGTCCAGTTACACATTTGTGGGCTTTTAACTTGGCTTCTGAATGTCCTACAGAGGTCAGGTTTGTTTTAGTGTACTCCAATCAACAGCCCCTACAACCACAAAAAAGAATGGAGTCATTAGCACTTATGGTTTGTAAATGGCACCCAGAATTATGTTGCCCGAAGCACAATTTCCCATCATTCTGGGTCCATTTGTGTGAAATTAAGGTCCAATCAGGCTGAAACGTTACAAGAAGGTAGAATCTGTTGAGTTGTAACAGTACTGGTGACCTTTGGGACATGGTTTGACCCCCTATAGGAAAGTGCTATCATCATGAAACGTTCAGATCACTTACAACTCAATAGATTCTACCTTCCTGTAACGTTTCAGCCTGATTGGACCTTGTTTTCACACAAGTGGACCCAGAATGATGTGAAATTGTGCTTCGTGCAACATAATTCTGGGTGCCATTTACAAACCATAAGTGCTAATGACTCCATTCCGTTTTGTGGTCATAGGGGCTGTTGATTGGAGTACACTAAAACAAACCTGATCTCTCTAAGACATTCAGAAGCCAAGTTATAAGCTCACAAATGTGTAACTCGACTACTTCTCTAAATTGACACCAGATCCGGATACCTTTGGGACATGGTTTGACCCCCTTAGGAAAGTGCTATCATCATGAAACATTCAGATCACTTACAACTCAATAGATTCTACCTTCCTGTAACGTTTCAGCCTGATTGGACCTTGTTTTCACACAAATGAACCCAGAATGATGTGAAATTGTGCTTCGTGCAACATAATTCTGGGTGCCATTTAAAAACCATAAATGCTAATGACTCCATTCCTTTTTGGGGTAATGGGGGCTGTTAATTGGAGTACTCTAAAAGAAACCTGACACTCTCTAGGATATTCAAAAGCCAAGTTATAAGCCAACAAATGTGTAACTGGACTACTTCTTTAAAGTGACACCAGGACTGGTGACCTTTGGGACATGGTTTGACCCCCTATAGGAATGTGCGATCATCATGAAACATTCAGATCACTTACAACTCAATAGATTCTACCTTCTTGTAACGTTTCAGCCTGATTGGACCTTGTTTTCACACAAATGGACCCAGAATGATGTGAAATTGTGCTTTGTGCAACATAATTCTGGGTGCCATTTACAAACCATAAGTGCTAATGACACCATTCCTTTTTGTGGTTGTAGGGGCTGTTGATTGGGGTAAATTAAAACAAACCTGATCCCTCTAGGACATTCAGAAGCCAAGTTATAAGCCCACAAATGTGTAACTGGACTACTTCTTTAAATTGACACCAGATCCGGTTACCTTTGGGACATGGTTTGACCCCCTTAGGAAAGTGCTATCATCATGAAACATTCAGATCACTTATCACTCAATAGATTCTACCTTCCTGTAACGTTTCATTCTGATTGGACCTTGTTTTCACACAAATGAACCCAGAATGATGTGAAATTGTGCTTCGTGCAACATAATTCTGGGTGCCATTTAAAAACCATAAGTGCTAATGACTCCATTCCTTTTTGGGGTAATGGGGGCTGTTAATTGGAGTACTCTAAAAGAAACCTGACCTCTCTAGGATATTCAAAAGCCAAGTTACAAGCCACCAAAGGTGTAACTGGACTACTTCTTTAAAGTGACACCAGGACCGGTGACCTTTGGGACATGGTTTGACCCCCTATAGGAATGTGCAATCATCATGAAACGTTCAGATCACTTACAACTCAATAGATTCTACCTTCCTGTAACGTTTCAGCCTGATTGGACCTTGTTTTTACACAAATGGACCCAGAATGATGTGAAATTGTGCTTCGTGCAACATAATTCTGGGTGCCATTTTCAAACCATAAGTGCTAATGACTCCATTCCTTTTTGTGGTTATAGGGGCTGTTGATTGGAGTACACTAAAACAAACCTGATCTCTCTAGGACATTCAGAAGCCAACTTATAAGCCCACAAATGTGTAACTCGACTACTTCTTTAAATTGACACCAGATCCGGATACCTTTGGGACATGGTTTGACCCCCTTAGGAAAGTGCTATCATCATGAAACATTCAGATCACTTACAACTCAATAGATTCTACCTTCCTGTAACGTTTCAGCCTGATTGGACCTTGTTTTCACACAAATGAACCCAGAATGATGTGAAATTGTGCTTCGTGCAACATAATTCTGGGTGCCATTTAAAAACCATAAATGCTAATGACTCCATTCCTTTTTGGGGTAATGGGGGCTGTTAATTGGAGTACTCTAAAAGAAACCTGACACTGTCTAGGATATTCAAAAGCCAAGTTATACGCCAACAAATGTGTAACTGGACTACTTCTTTAAAGTGACACCAGGACCGGTGACCTTTGGGACATGGTTTGACCCCCTATAGGAATGTGCGATCATCATGAAACATTCAGATCACTTACAACTCAATAGATTCTACCTTCTTGTAACGTTTCAGCCTGATTGGACCTTGTTTTCACACAAATGGACCCAGAATGACGTGAAATTGTGCTTTGTGCAACATAATTCTGGGTGCCATTTACAAACCATAAGTGCTAATGACACCATTCCTTTTTGTGGTTGTAGGGGCTGTTGATTGGAGTACATTAAAACAAACCTGATCTCTCTAGGACATTCAGAAGCCAAGTTATAAGCCCACAAATGTGTAACTGGACTACTTCTTTAAATTGACACCAGATCCGGTTACCTTTGGGACATGATTTGACCCCCTTAGGAAAGTGCTATCATCATGAAACATTCAGATCACTTATAACTCAATAGATTCTACCTTCCTGTAACGTTTCAGCCTGATTGGACCTTGTTTTCACACAAATGAACCCAGAATGATGTGAAATTGTGCTTCGTGCAACATAATTCTGGGTGCCATTTAAAAACCATAAGTGCTAATGACTCCATTCCTTTTTGGGGTAATGGGGGCTGTTAATTGGAGTACTCTAAAAGAAACCTGACCTCTCTAGGATATTCAAAAGCCAAGTTACAAGCCAACAAAGGTGTAACTGGACTACTTCTTTAAAGTGACACCAGGACCGGTGACCTTTGGGACATGGTTTGACCCCCTATAGGAATGTGCGATCATCATGAAACGTTCAGATCACTTACAACTCAATAGATTCTACCTTCCTGTAACGTTTCAGCCTGATTGGACCTTGTTTTCACACAAATGGACCCAGAATGATGTGAAATTGTGATTCGTGCAACATAATTCTGGGTGACATTTTCAAACCATAAGTGCTAATGACTCCATTCCTTTTTGTGGTTATAGGGTCTGTTGATTGGAGTACACTAAAACAAACCTGATCTCTCTAGGATATTCAGAAGCCAAGTTATAAGCCCACAAATGTGTAACTGGACTACTTCTTTAAATTGACACCAGATCCGGATACCTTTGGGACATGGTTTGACCCCCTTAGGAAAGTGCTATCATCATGAAACACTTAGATCACTTACAACTCAATAGATTCTACCTTCCTGTAACGTTTCAGCCTGATTGGACCTTGTTTTCACACAAATGAACCCAGAATGATGTGAAATTGTGCTTCGTGCAACATAATTCTGGGTGCCATTTAAAAACCATAAGTGCTAATGACTCCATTCCTTTTTGGGGTAATGGGGGCTGTTAATTGGAGTACTCTAAAAGAAACCTGAGCTCTCTAGGATATTCAATAGCCAAGTTATAAGCCAACAAATGTGTAACTGGACTACTTCTTTAAAGTGACACCAGGACCGGTGACCTTTGGGACATGGTTTGACCCCCTATAGGAATGTGCGATCATCATGAAACGTTCAGATCACTTACAACTCAATAGATTCTACCTTCTTGTAACGTTTCAGCCTGATTGGACCTTGTTTTCACACAAATGGACCCAGAATGATGTGAAATTGTGCTTCGTGCAACAAAATTCTGGGTGCAATTTACAAACCATAAGTGCTAATGACTCCATTCCTTTTTGTGGTTGTAGGGGCTGTTGATTGGAGTACATTAAAACAAACCTGATCTCTCTAGGACATTCAGAAGCCAAGTTATAAGCCCACAAATGTGTAACTGGACTACTTCTTTAAATTGACACCAGATCCGGTTACCTTTGGGACATGGTTTGACCCCCTTAGGAAAGTGCTATCATCATGAAACATTCAGATCACTTACAACTCAATAGATTCTACCTTCCTGTAACGTTTCAGCCTGATTGTACCTTGTTTTCACACAAATGAACCCAGAATGATGTGAAATTGTGCTTCGTGCAACATAATTCTGGCTGCCATTTAAAAACCATAAGTGCTAATGACTCCATTCCTTTTTGTGGTTGTAGGGGCTGTTGATTGGAGTACACTAAAACAAACCTGATCTCTCTAGGACATTCAGAAGCCAAGTTATAAGCCCACAAATGTGTAACTGGACTACTTCTTTAAAGTGACACCAGAACCGGTGACCTTTGGGACATGGTTTGACCCCCTATAGGAATGTGTGATCATCATGAAACATTCAGATCACTTACAACTCAATAGATTCTACTCAGCCTGATTGGACCTTGTTTTCACACAAATGGACCCAGAATGATGTGAAATTGTGCTTCGTGCAACATAATTCTGGGTGCCATTTACAAACCATAAGTGCTAATCACTCCATTATTTTTTGTGGTTATAGGGGTTGTTGATTGGAGTACTCTAAAACAAACCTGAACTCTCTAGGATATTCAGAAGCCAAGTTATAAGCCCACAAAGGTGTAACTGGACTACTTCTTTAAAGTGACACCAGGCCCGGTGACCTTTGGGACATGGTTTGACCCCCTATAGGAATGTGCGATCATCATGAAACGTTCAGATCACTTACAACTCAATAGATTCTACCTTCTTGTAACGTTTCAGCCTGAGTGGACCTTGTTTTCACACAAATGGACCCAGAATGATGTGAAATCGTGCTTCGTGCAACATAATTCTGGGTGCCATTTACAAACCATAAGTGCTAATGACTCCATTCCTTTTTGTGGTTATAGGGGCTGTTGATTGGAGTACACTAAAACAAACCTGACCTCTCTAGGACATTCAGAAGCCAAGTTATAAGCCCACAAATGTGTAACTGGACTACTTCTTTAAAGTGACACCAGGCCCGGTGACCTTTGGGACATGGTTTGACCCCCTTAGGAAAGTGCTATCATCATGAAACATTCAGATCACTTAAAACTCAATAGATTCTACCTTCCTGTAACGTTTCAGCCTGATTGGACCTTGTTTTCACACAAATGAACCCAGAATGATGTGAAATTGTGATTCGTGCAACATAATTCTGGGTGCCATTTAAAAACCATAAGTGCTAATGACTCCATTCCTTTTTGGGGTAATGGGAGCTGTTAATTGGAGTACTCTAAAAGAAACCTGACCTCTCCAGGATATTCAAAAGCCAAGTTATAAGCCAACAAAGGTGTAACTGGACTACTTCTTAAAAGTGACACCAGGACCGGTGACCTTTGGGACATGGTTTGACCCCCTAAAGGAATGTGCGATCATCATGAAACGTTCAGATCACTTACAACTCAATAGATTCTACCTTCTTGTAACGTTTCAGCCTGATTGGACCTTGTTTTCACACAAATGGACCCAGAATGATGTGAAATTGTGCTTCATGCAACATAATTCTGGGTGCCATTTACAAACTATAAGTGCTAATGACTCCATTCTTTTTTATTGTTGTAGGGGCTGTTGATTGGAGTACATTAAAACAAACCTGATCTCTCTAGGACATTCAGAAGCCAAGTTATTAGCCCACAAATGTGTAACTGGACTACTACTTTAAATTGACACCAGATCCGGTGACCTTTGGGACATGGTTTGACCCCCTTAGGAAAGTGCTATCATCATGAAACGTTCAGATCACTTACAACTCAATAGATTCTACCTCCCTGTAACGTTTCAGCCTGATTGGACCTTGTTTTCACACAAATGGTCCCAGAATGATGTGAAATTGTGCTTCGTGCAACATAATTCTGGGTGCCATTTCCAAACCATAAGTGCTAATGACTCCATTCTTTTTTGTGGTTGTAGGGGCTGTTGATTGGAGTACACTAAAACAGACCTGACCTCTCTAGGATATTCAGAAGCCAAGTTATAAGCCCACAAATGTGTAACTGGACTACTTCTTTAAATTGACACCAGATCCGGTGACCTCTGGGACATGGTTTGACCACCTTAGAAAAGTGCTATCATCATGAAATGTTCAGATCACTTACAACTCAATAGATTCTACCTTCCTGTAACGTTTCAGCCTGATTTGACCTTGTTTTCACACAAATGAACCCAGAATGATGTGAAATTGTGCTTCGTGCAACATAATTCTGGGTGCCATTTAAAAACCATAAGTGCTTATGACTCCATTCCTTTTTGTGGTTGTAGGGGCTGTTGATTGGAGTACACTAAAACAAACCTGATCTCTCTAGGACATTCAGAAGCCAAGTTATAAGCCCACAAATGTGTAACTGGACTACTTCTTTAAATTGACACCAGATCCGGTGACCTCTGGGACATGGTTTGACCCCCTTAGGAAAGTGCTATCATCATGAAATGTTCAGATCACTTACAACTCAATAGATTCTAACTTCCTGTAACGTTTCAGCCTGATTGGACCTTGTTTTCACACAAATGAACCCAGAATGATGTGAAATTGTGCTTCGTGCAACATAATTCTGGGTGCCATTTAAAAACCATAAGTGCTAATGACTCCATTCCTTTTTGGGGTAATGGGGGCGGTTAATTGGAGTACTCTAAAACAAACCTGACCTCTCTAGGATATTCAGAAGCCAAGTTATAAGCCCACAAAGGTGTAACTGGACTACTTATTTAAAGTGACACCAGGCCCGGTGACCTTTGGGACATGGTTTGAACCCCTATAGGAATGTGCGATCATCATGAAACGTTCAGATCACTTACAACTCAATAGATTCTAACTTCTTGTAACGTTTCAGCCTGATTGGACCTTGTTTTCACACAAATGAACCCAGAATGATGTGAAATTGTGCTTCGTGCAACATTAGTCTGGGTGCCATTTAAAAACCATAAGTGCTAATGACTCCATTCCTTTTTGTGGTTGTAGGGGCTGTTGATTGGAGTACACTAAAACAAACCTGATCTCTCTAGGACATTCAGAAGCCAAGTTATAAGCCCACAAATGTGTAACTGGACTACTTCTTTAAATTGACACCAGATCCGGTGACCTTTGGGACATGGTTTGACCCCCTTAGGAAAGTGCTATCATCATGAAACGTTCAGATCACTTACAACTCAATAGATTCTACCTTCCTGTAACGTTTCAGCCTGATTGGACCTTGTTTCACTCAAATGGACCCAGAATGATGTGAAATTGTGCTTCGTGCAACATAATTCTGGGTGCCATTTACAAACCATAAGTGCTAATGACTCCATTATTTTTTGTGGTTGTAGGGGCTGTTGATTGGAGTACACTCAAACAAACCTGATCTCTCTAGGACATTCAGAAGCCAAGTTATAAGCCAACAAAGGTGTAACTGGACTACTTCTTTAAAGTGACACCAGAACCGGTGACCTTTGGGACATGGTTTGACCCCCTATAGGAATGTGTGATCATCATGAAACGTTCAGATCACTTACAACTCAATAGATTCTCCTCAGCCTGATTGGACCTTGTTTTCACACAAATGGACCCAGAATGATGTGAAATTGTGCTTCGTGCAACATAATTCTGGGTGCCATTTACAAACCATAAGTGCTAATCACTCCATTATTTTTTGTGGTTATAGGGGTTGTTGATTGGAGTACTCTAAAACAAACCTGACCTCTCTAGGATATTCAGAAGCCAAGTTATAAGCCCACAAAGGTGTAACTGGACTACTTCTTTAAAGTGACACCAGGCCCGGTGACCTTTGGGACATGGTTTGACCCCCTATAGGAATGTGCAATCATCATGAAACGTTCAGATCACTTACAACTCAATAGATTCTACCTTCTTGTAACGTTTCAGCCTGAGTGGACCTTGTTTTCACACAAATGGACCCAGAATGATGTGAAATTGTGCTTCGTGCAACATAAATCTGGGTGCCATTTCCAAACCATAAGTGCTAATGACTCCATTCCTTTTTGTGGTTGTAGGGGCTGTCGATTGGAGTACACTAAAACAAACCTGATCTCTCTAGGACATTCAGAAGCCAAGTTATAAGCCCACAAATGTGTAACTGGACCACTTCTTTAAATTGACACCAGATCCGGTGACCTTTGGGACATGGTTTGACCCTTTAGGAAAGTGCTATCATCATGAAACGTTCAGATCACTTACAACTCAATAGATTCTACCTTCCTGTAACGTTTCAGCCTGATTGGACCTTGTTTTCACACAAATGGACCCAGAATGATGTGAAATCGTGCTTCGTGCAACATAATTCTGGGTGCCATTTACAAACCATAAGTGCTAATGACTCCATTCCTTTTTGTGGTTATAGGGGCTGTTGATTGGAGTACACTAAAACAAACCTGACCTCTCTAGGACATTCAGAAGCCAAGTTATAAGCCCACAAATGTGTAACTGGACTACTTCTTTAAATTGACACCAGATCCGGATACCTTTGGGACATGGTTTGACCCCCTTAGGAAAGTGCTATCATCATGAAACATTCAGATCACTTAAAACTCAATAGATTCTACCTTCCTGTAACGTTTCAGCCTGATTGGACCTTGTTTTCACACAAATGAACCCAGAATGATGTGAAATTGTGAATCGTGCAACATAATTCTGGGTGCCATTTAAAAACCATAAGTGCTAATGACTCCATTCCTTTTTGGGGTAATGGGAGCTGTTAATTGGAGTACTCTTAAAGAAACCTGACCTCTCCAGGATATTCAAAAGCCAAGTTATAAGCCAACAAATGTGTAACTGGACTACTTCTTTAAAGTGACACCAGGACCGGTGACCTTTGGGACATGGTTTGACCCCCTATAGGAATGTGCGATCATCATGAAACGTTCAGATCACTTACAACTCAATAGATTCTACCTTCTTGTAACGTTTCAGCCTGATTGGACCTTGTTTTCACACAAATGGACCCAGAATGATGTGAAATTGTGCTTCATGCAACATAATTCTGGGTGCCATTTACAAACCATAAGTGCTAATGACTCCATTCCTTTTTATGGTTGTAGGGGCTGTTGATTGGAGTACATTAAAACAAACCTGATCTCTCTAGGACATTCAGAAGCCAAGTTATTAGCCCACAAATGTGTAACTGGACTACTACTTTAAATTGACACCAGATCCGGTGACCTTTGGGACATGGTTTGACCCCCTTAGGAAAGTGCTATCATCATGAAACGTTCAGATCACTTACAACTAAATAGATTCTACCTCCCTGTAACGTTTCAGCCTGATTGGAACTTGTTTTCACACAAATGGTCCCAGAATGATGTGAAATTGTGCTTCGTGCAACATAATTCTGGGTGCCATTTCCAAACCATAAGTGCTAATGACTCCATTCTTTTTTGTGGTTGTAGGGGCTGTTGATTGGAGTACACTAAAACAGACCTGACCTCTCTAGGATATTCAGAAGCCAAGTTATAAGCCCACAAATGTGTAACTGGACTACTTCTTTAAAGTGACACCAGGCCCGGTTACCTTTGGGACATGGTTTGACCCCCTTAGGAAAGTGCTATCATCATGAAACATTCAGATCACTTATAGCTCAATAGATTCTACATTCCTGTAACGTTTCATTCTGATTGGACCTTGCTATTCACACAAATGAACCCAGAATGATGTGAAATTGTGCTTCGTGCAACATAATTCTGGGTGCCATTTAAAAACCATAAGTGCTAATGACTCCATTCCTTTTTGTGGTTGTAGGGGCTGTTGATTGGAGTACACTAAAACAAACCTGATCTCTCTAGGACATTCAGAAGCCAAGTTATAAGCCCACAAATGTGTAACTGGACTACTTCTTTAAATTGACACCAGATCCGGTGACCTCTGGGACATGGTTTGACCCCCTTAGGAAAGTGCTATCATCATGAAATGTTCAGATCACTTACAACTCAATAGATTCTAACTTCCTGTAACGTTTCAGCCTGATTGGACCTTGTTTTCACACAAATGAACCCAGAATGATGTGAAATTGTGCTTCGTGCAACATAATTCTGGGTGCCATTTACAAATCATAAGTGCTAATGACTCCATTCATTTTTGTGGTTGTAGGGGCTGTTGATTGGAGTACACTAAAACAAACCTGACCTCTTTAGGACATTCAGAAGCGAAGTTATAAGCCCACAAATGTGAAACTGGACTACTTCTTTAAAGTGACACCAGGCCCGGTGACCTTTGGGACATGGTTTGATCCCCTATAGGAATGTGCGATCATCATGAAACGTTCAGATCACTTACAACTCAATAGATTCTACCTTCTTGTAACGTTTCAGCCTGACCGGACCTTGTCTTCACACAAATGGACCCGGAATGATGTGAAATTGTGCTTCGTGTAACATAATTCTGGGTGCCATTTAAAAACCATAAGTGCTAATGACTCCATTCCTTTTTGTGGTTGTAGGGGCTGTTTATTGGAGTACACTAAAACAAACCTGATCTCTCTAGGACATTCAGAAGCCAAGTTATAAGCCCACAAATGTGTAACTGGACTACTTCTTTAAATTGACACCAGATCCGGTGACCTTTGGGACATGGTTTGACCCCCTTAGGAAAGTGCTATCATCATGAAACGTTCAGATCACTTACAACTCAATAGATTCTACCTTCCTGTAACGTTTCAGCCTGATTGGACCTTGTTTCACTCAAATGGACCCAGAATGATGTGAAATTGTGCTTCGTGCAACATAATTCTGGGTGCCATTTACAAACCATAAGTGCTAATGACTCCATTATTTTTTGTGGTTGTAGGGGCTGTTGATTGGAGTACACTCAAAAAAACCTGACCTCTCTAGGACATTCAGAAGCCAAGTTATAAGCCAACAAAGGTGTAACTGGACTACTTCTTTAAAGTGACACCAGAACCGGTGACCTTTGGGACATGGTTTGACCCCCTATAGGAATGTGTGATCATCATGAAACGTTCAGATCACTTACAACTCAATAGATTCTACTCAGCCTGATTGGACCTTGTTTTCACACAAATGGACCCAGAATGATGTGAAATTGTGCTTCGTGCAACATAATTCTGGGTGCCATTTACAAACCATAAGTGCTAATCACTCCATTATTTTTTGTGGTTATAGGGGTTGTTGATTGGAGTACTCTAAAACAAACCTGACCTCTCTAGGATATTCAGAAGCCAAGTTATAAGCCCACAAAGGTGTAACTGGACTACTTCTTTAAAGTGACACCAGGCCCGGTGACCTTTGGGACATGGTTTGACCCCCTATAGGAATGTGCGATCATCATGAAACGTTCAGATCACTTACAACTCAATAGATTCTACCTTCTTGTAACGTTTCAGCCTGAGTGGACCTTGTTTTCACACAAATGGACCCAGAATGATGTGAAATTGTGCTTCGTGCAACATAATTCTGGGTGCCATTTACAAACCATAAGTGCTAATGACTCCATTCCTTTTTGTGGTTATAGGGGCTGTTGATTGGAGTACACTAAAACAAACCTGACCTCTCTAGGACATTCAGAAGCCAAGTTATAAGCCCACAAATGTGTAACTGGACTACTTCTTTAAATTGACACCAGATCCGGATACCTTTGGGACATGGTTTGACCCCCTTAGGAAAGTGCTATCATCATGAAACATTCAGATCACTTACAACTCAATAGATTCTACCTTCCTGTAACGTTTCAGCCTGATTGGACCTTGTTTTCACACAAATGAACCCAGAATGATGTGAAATTGTGCTTCGTGCAACATAATTCTGGGTGCCATTTAAAAACCATAAGTGCTAATGACTCCATTCCTTTTTGGGGTAATGGGAGCTGTTAATTGGAGTACTCTAAAAGAAACCTGACCTCTCCAGGATATTCAAAAGCCAAGTTATAAGCCAACAAATGTGTAACTGGACTACTTCTTTAAAGTGACACCAGGACCGGTGACCTTTGGGACATGGTTTGACCCCCTATAGGAATGTGCGATCATCATGAAACGTTCAGATCACTTACAACTCAATAGATTCTACCTTCTTGTAACGTTTCAGCCTGATTGGACCTTGTTTTCACACAAATGGACCCAGAATGATGTGAAATTGTGCTTCATGCAACATAATTCTGGGTGCCATTTACAAACCATAAGTGCTAATGACTCCATTCTTTTTTGTGGTTGTAGGGGCTGTTGATTGGAGTACACTAAAACAAACCTGACCTCTCTAGGATATTCAGAAGCCAAGTTATAAGCCCACAAATGTGTAACTGGACTACTTCTTTAAAGTGACACCAGGCCCGGTTACCTTTGGGACATGGTTTGACCCCCTTAGGAAAGTGCTATCATCATGAAACATTCAGATCACTTATAACTCAATAGATTCTACCTTCCTGTAACGTTTCAGCCTGATTGGACCTTGTTTCCACACAAATGTACCCAGAATGATGTGAAATTGTGCTTCGTGCAACATAATTCTGGGTGCCATTTAAAAACCATAAGTGCTAATGACTCCATTCCTTTTTGTGGTTGTAGGGGCTGTTGATTGGAGTACACTAAAACAAACCTGATCTCTCTAGGACATTCAGAAGCCAAGTTATAAGCCCACAAATGTGTAACTGGACCACTTCTTTAAATTGACACCAGATCCGGTGACCTCTGGGACATGGTTTGACCCCCTTAGGAAAGTGCTATCATCATGAAATGTTCAGATCACTTACAACTCAATAGATTCTAACTTCCTGTAACGTTTCAGCCTGATTGGACCTTGTTTTCACACAAATGAACCCAGAATGATGTGAAATTGTGCTTCGTGCAACATAATTCTGGGTGCCATTTAAAAACCATAAGTGCTAATGACTCCATTCCTTTTTGGGGTAATGGGGGCTGTTAATTGGAGTACTCTAAAACAAACCTGACCTCTCTAGGATATTCAGAAGCCAAGTTATAAGCCCACAAAGGTGTAATTGAACTACTTCTTTAAAGTGACACCAGGCCCGGTGACCTTTGGGACATGGTTTGAACCCCTATAGGAATGTGCGATCATCATGAAACGTTCAGATCACTTACAACTCAATAGATTCTAACTTCTTGTAACGTTTCAGCCTTATTGGACCTTGTTTTCACACAAATGAACCCAGAATGATGTGAAATTGTGCTTCGTGCAACATTAGTCTGGGTGCCATTTAAAAACCATAAGTGCTAATGACTCCATTCCTTTTTGTGGTTGTAGGGGCTGTTGATTGGAGTACACTAAAACAAACCTGATCTCTCTAGGACATTCAGAAGCCAAGTTATAAGCCCACAAATGTGTAACTGGATTACTTCTTTAAATTGACACCAGATCCGGTGACCTTTGGGACATGGTTTGACCCCCTTAGGAAAATGCTATCATCATGAAACGTTCAGATCACTTACAACTCAATAGATTCTACCTTCCTGTAACGTTTCAGCCTGATTGGACCTTGTTTCACTCAAATGGACCCAGAATGATGTGAAATTGTGCTTCGTGCAACATAATTCTGGGTGCCATTTACAAACCATAAGTGCTAATGACTCCATTATTTTTTGTGGTTGTAGGGGCTGTTGTTTGGAGTACACTCAAACAAACCTGACCTCTCTAGGACATTCAGAAGCCAAGTTATAAGCCAACAAAGGTGTAACTGGACTACTTCTTTAAAGTGACACCAGAACCGGTGACCTTTGGGACATGGTTTGACCCCCTATAGGAATGTGTGATCATCATGAAACGTTCAGATCACTTACAACTCAATAGATTCTACTCAGCCTGATTGGACCTTGTTTTCACACAAATGGACCCAGAATGATGTGAAATTGTGCTTCGTGCAACATAATTCTGGGTGCCATTTACAAACCATAAGTGCTAATGACTCCATTATTTTTTGTGGTTATAGGGGCTGTTGATTGGAGTACTCTAAAACAAACCTGACCTCTAGGATATTCAGAAGCCAAGTTATAAGCCCACAAAGGTGTAACTGGACTACTTCTTTAAAGTGACACCAGGCCCGGTGACCTTTGGGACATGGTTTGACCCCCTATAGGAATGTGCGATCATCATGAAACGTTCAGATCACTTACAACTCAATAGATTCTACCTTCTTGTAACGTTTCAGCCTGAGTGGACCTTGTTTTCACACAAATGGACCCAGAATGATGTGAAATTGTGCTTCGTGCAACATAAATCTGGGTGCCATTTCCAAACCATAAGTGCTAATGACTCCATTCCTTTTTGTGGTTGTAGGGGCTGTCGATTGGAGTACACTAAAACAAACCTGATCTCTCTAGGACATTCAGAAGCCAAGTTATAAGCCCACAAATGTGTAACTGGACCACTTCTTTAAATTGACACCAGATCCGGTGACCTTTGGGACATGGTTTGACCCCCTTAGGAAAGTGCTATCTTCATGAAACGTTCAGATCACTTACAACTCAATAGATTCTACCTTCCTGTAACGTTTCAGCCTGATTGGACCTTGTTTTCACACAAATGGACCCAGAATGATGTGAAATCGTGCTTCGTGCAACATAATTCTGGGTGCCATTTCCAAACCATAAGTGCTAATGACTCCAGTCTTTTTTGTGGTTGTAGGGGCTGTTGATTGGAGTACACTAAAACAAACCTGACCTCTCTAGGATATTCAGAAGCCAAGTTATAAGCCCACAAATGTGTAACTGGACTACTTCTTTAAAGTGACACCAGGCCCGGTTACCTTTGGGACATGGTTTGACCCCCTTAGGAAAGTGCTATCATCATGAAACATTCAGATCACTTATAACTCAATAGATTCTACCTTCCTGTAACGTTTCAGCCTGATTGGACCTTGTTTTCACACAAATGAACCCAGAATGATGTGAAATTGTGCTTCGTGCAACATAATTCTGGGTGCCATTTAAAAACCATAAGTGCTAATGACTCCATTCCTTTTTGTGGTTGTAGGGGCTGTTGATTGGAGTACACTAAAACAAACATGATCTCTCTAGGACATTCAGAAGCCAAGTTATAAGCCCACAAATGTGTAACTGGACTACTTCTTTAAATTGACACCAGATCCGGTGACCTCTGGGACATGGTTTGACCCCCTTAGGAAAGTGCTATCATCATGAAATGTTCAGATCACTTACAACTCAATAGATTCTAACTTCCTGTAACGTTTCAGCCTGATTGGACCTTGTTTTCACACAAATGAACCCAGAATGATGTGAAATTGTGCTTCGTGCAACATAATTCTGGGTGCAATTTAAAAACCATAAGTGCTAATGACTCCATTCCTTTTTGGGGTAATGGGGGCTGTTAATTGGAGTACTCTAAAACAAACCTGACCTCTCTAGGATATTCAGAAGCCAAGTTATAAGCCCACAAAGGTGTAACTGGACTACTTCTTTAAAGTGACACCAGGCCCGGTGACCTTTGGGACATGGTTTGAACCCCTATAGGAATGTGCGATCATCATGAAACGTTCAGATCACTTACAACTCAATAGATTCTAACTTCTTGTAACGTTTCAGCCTGATTGGACCTTGTTTTCACACAAATGAACCCAGAATGATGTGAAATTGTGCTTCGTGCAACATTAGCCTGGGTGCCATTTAAAAACCATAAGTGCTAATGACTCCATTCCTTTTTGTGGTTTAAGGGGCTGTTGATTGGAGTACACTAAAACAAACCTGATCTCTCTAGGACATTCAGAAGCCAAGTTATAAGCCCACAAATGTGTAACTGGACTACTTCTTTAAATTGACACCAGATCCGGTGACCTTTGGGACATGGTTTGACCCCCTTAGGAAAGTGCTATCATCATGAAACGTTCAGATCACTTACAACTCAATAGATTCTACCTTCCTGTAACGTTTCAGCCTGATTGGACCTTGTTTCACTCAAATGGACCCAGAATGATGTGAAATTGTGCTTCGTGCAACATAATTCTGGGTGCCATTTACAAACCATAAGTGCTAATGTCTCCATTATTTTTTGTGGTTGTAGGGGCTGTTGATTGGAGTACACTCAAACAAACCTGACCTCTCTAGGACATTCAGAAGCCAAGTTATAAGCCCACAAAGGTGTAACTGGACTACTTCTTTAAAGTGACACCAGGCCCGGTGACCTTTGGGACATGGTTTGACCCCCTATAGGAATGTGCGATCATCATGAAACGTTCAGATCACTTACAACTCAATAGATTCTACCTTCTTGTAACGTTTCAGCCTGAGTGGACCTTGTTTTCACACAAATGGACCCAGAATGATGTGAAATTGTGCTTCGTGCAACATAAATCTGGGTGCCATTTCCAAACCATAAGTGCTAATGACTCCATTCCTTTTTGTGGTTGTAGGGGCTGTCGATTGGAGTACACTAAAACAAACCTGATCTCTCTAGGACATTCAGAAGCCAAGTTATAAGCCCACAAATGTGTAACTGGACCACTTCTTTAAATTGACACCAGATCCGGTGACCTTTGGGACATGGTTTGACCCCCTTAGGAAAGTGCTATCATCATGAAACGTTCAGATCACTTACAACTCAATAGATTCTACCTTCCTGTAACGTTTCAGCCTGATTGGACCTTGTTTTCACACAAATGGACCCAGAATGATGTGAAATCGTGCTTCGTGCAACATAATTCTGGGTGCCATTTACAAACCATAAGTGCTAATGACTCCATTCCTTTTTGTGGTTATAGGGGCTGTTGATTGGAGTACACTAAAACAAACCTGACCTCTCTAGGACATTCAGAAGCCAAGTTATAAGCCCACAAATGTGTAACTGGACTACTTCTTTAAATTGACACCAGATCCGGATACCTTTGGGACATGGTTTGACCCCCTTAGGAAAGTGCTATCATCATGAAACATTCAGATCACTTACAACTCAATAGATTCTACCTTCCTGTAACGTTTCAGCCTGATTGGACCTTGTTTTCACACAAATGAACCCAGAATGATGTGAAATTGTGCTTCGTGCAACATAATTCTGGGTGCCATTTAAAAACCATAAGTGCTAATGACTCCATTCCTTTTTGGGGTAATGGGAGCTGTTATTTGGAGTACTCTAAAAGAAACCTGACCTCTCCAGGATATTCAAAAGCCAAGTTATAAGCCAACAAATGTGTAACTGGACTACTTCTTTAAAGTGACACCAGGACCGGTGACCTTTGGGACATGGTTTGACCCCCTATAGGAATGTGCGATCATCATGAAACATTCAGATCACTTACAACTCAATAGATTCTACCTTCTTGTAACGTTTCATCCTGATTGGACCTTGTTTTCACACAAATGGACCCAGAATGATGTGAAATTGTGCTTCATGCAACATAATTCTGGGTGCCATTTACAAACCATAAGTGCTAATGACTCCATTCCTTTTTATGGTTGTAGGGGCTGTTGATTGGAGTACATTAAAACAAACCTGATCTCTCTAGGACATTCAGAAGCCAAGTTATTAGCCCACAAATGTGTAACTGGACTACTACTTTAAATTGACACCAGATCCGGTGACCTTTGGGACATGGTTTGACCCCCTTAGGAAAGTGCTATCATCATGAAACGTTCAGATCACTTACAACTCAATAGATTCTACCTCCCTCTAACGTTTCAGCCTGATTGGACCTTGTTTTCACACAAATGGTCCCAGAATGATGTGAAATTGTGCTTCGTGCAACATAATTCTGGGTGCCATTTCCAAACCATAAGTGCTAATGACTCCAGTCTTTTTTGTGGTTGTAGGGGCTGTTGATTGGAGTACACTAAAACAAACCTGACCTCTCTAGGATATTCAGAAGCCAAGTTATAAGCCCACAAATGTGTAACTGGACTACTTCTTTAAAGTGACACCAGGCCCGGTTACCTTTGGGACATGGTTTGACCCCCTTAGGAAAGTGCTATCATCATGAAACATTCAGATCACTTATAACTCAATAGATTCTACCTTCCTGTAACGTTTCAGCCTGATTGGACCTTGTTTTCACACAAATGAACCCAGAATGATGTGAAATTGTGCTTCGTGCAACATAATTCTGGGTGCCATTTAAAAACCATAAGTGCTAATGACTCCATTCCTTTTTGTGGTTGTAGGGGCTGTTGATTGGAGTACACTAAAACAAACCTGATCTCTCTAGGACATTCAGAAGCCAAGTTATAAGCCCACAAATGTGTAACTGGACTACTTCTTTAAATTGACACCAGATCCGGTGACCTCTGGGACATGGTTTGACCCCCTTAGGAAAGTGCTATCATCATGAAATGTTCAGATCACTTACAACTCAATAGATTCTAACTTCCTGTAACGTTTCAGCCTGATTGGACCTTGTTTTCACACAAATGAACCCAGAATGATGTGAAATTGTGCTTCGTGCAACATAATTCTGGGTGCCATTTAAAAACCATAAGTGCTAATGACTCCATTCCTTTTTGGGGTAATGGGGGCTGTTAATTGGAGTACTCTAAAACAAACCTGACCTCTCTAGGATATTCAGAAGCCAAGTTATAAGCTCACAAAGGTGTAACTGGACTACTTCTTTAAAGTGACACCAGGCCCGGTGACCTTTGGGACATGGTTTGAACCCCTATAGGAATGTGCGATCATCATGAAACGTTCAGATCACTTACAACTCAATAGATTCTAACTTCTTGTAACGTTTCAGCCTGATTGGACCTTGTTTTCACACAAATGAACCCAGAATGATGTGAAATTGTGCTTCGTGCAACATTAGTCTGGGTGCCATTTAAAAACCATAAGTGCTAATGACTCCATTCCTTTTTGTGGTTGTAGGGGCTGTTGATTGGAGTACACTAAAACAAACCTGATCTCTCTAGGACATTCAGAAGCCAAGTTATAAGCCCACAAATGTGTAACTGGATTACTTCTTTAAATTGACACCAGATCCGGTGACCTTTGGGACATGGTTTGACCCCCTTAGGAAAGTGCTATCATCATGAAACGTTCAGATCACTTACAACTCAATAGATTCTACCTTCCTGTAACGTTTCAGCCTGATTGGACCTTGTTTTCACACAAATGGACCCAGAATGATGTGAAATTGTGCTTCGTGCAACATAAATCTGGGTGCCATTTCCAAACCATAAGTGCTAATGACTCCATTATTTTTTGTGGTTGTAGGGGCTGTTGATTGGAGTACACTCAAACAAACCTGACCTCTCTAGGACATTCAGAAGCCAAGTTATAAGCCAACAAAGGTGTAACTGGACTACTTCTTTAAAGTGACACCAGAACCGGTGACCTTTGGGACATGGTTTGACCCCCTATAGGAATGTGTGATCATCATGAAACGTTCAGATCACTTACAACTCAATAGATTCTACTCAGCCTGATTGGACCTTGTTTTCACACAAATGGACCCAGAATGATGTGAAATTGTGCTTCGTGCAACATAATTCTAGGTGCCATTTACAAACCATAAGTGCTAATGACTCCATTATTTTTGTGGTTATAGGGGCTGTTGATTGGAGTACTCTAAAACAAACCTGACCTCTCTAGGATATTCAGAAGCCAAGTTATAAGCCCACAAAGGTGTAACTGGACTACTTCTTTAAAGCGACACCAGGCCCGGTGACCTTTGGGACATGGTTTGACCCCCTATAGGAATGTGCGATCATCATGAAACGTTCAGATCACTTACAACTCAATAGATTCTACCTTCTTGTAACGTTTCAGCCTGAGTGGACCTTGTTTTCACACAAATGGACCCAGAATGATGTGAAATTGTGCTTCGTGCAACATAAATCTGGGTGCCATGTCCAAACCATAAGTGCTAATGACTCCATTCCTTTTTGTGGTTGTAGGGGCTGTCAATTGGAGTACACTAAAACAAACCTGATCTCTCTAGGACATTCAGAAGCCAGGTTATAAGCCCACAAATGTGTAACTGGACCACTTCTTTAAATTGACACCAGATCCGGTGACCTTTGGGACATGGTTTGACCCCCTTAGGAAAGTGCTATCATCATGAAACGTTCAAATCATTTACAACTCAATAGATTCTACCTTCCTGTAACGTTTCAGCCTGATTGGACCTTGTTTTCACACAAATGGACCCAGAATGATGTGAAATCGTGCTTCGTGCAACATAATTCTGGGTGCCATTTACAAACCATAAGTGCTAATGACTCCATTCCTTTTTGTGGTTATAGGGGCTGTTGATTGGAGTACACTAAAACAAACCTGACCTCTCTAGGACATTCAGAAGCCAAGTTATAAGCCCACAAATGTGTAACTGGACTACTTCTTTAAATTGACACCAGATCCGGATACCTTTGGGACATGGTTTGACCCCCTTAGGAAAGTGCTATCATAATGAAACATTCAGATCACTTACAACTCAATAGATTCTACCTTCCTGTAACGTTTCAGCCAGAGTGGACCTTGTTTTCACACAAATGGACCCAGAATGATGTGAAATTGTGCTTCGTGCAACATAAATCTGGGTGCCATTTCCAAACCATAAGTGCTAATGACTCCATTCCTTTTTGTGGTTGTAGGGGCTGTCAATTGGAGTACACTAAAACAAACCTGATCTCTCTAGGACATTCAGAAGCCAAGTTATAAGCCCACAAAGGTGTAACTGGACCACTTCTTTAAATTGACACCAGATCCGGTGACCTTTGGGACATGGTTTGACCCCCTTAGGAAAGTGCTATCATCATGAAACGTTCAGATCACTTACAACTCAATAGATTCTACCTTTCTGTAACGTTTCAGCCTGATTGGACCTTGTTTTCACACAAATGGACCCAGAATGATGTGAAATCGTGCTTCGTGCAACATAATTCTGGGTGCCATTTACAAACCATAAGTGCTAATGACTCCATTCCTTTTTGTGGTTATAGGGGCTGTTGATTGGAGTACACTAAAACAAACCTGACCTCTCTAGGACATTCAGAAGCCAAGTTATAAGCCCACAAATGTGTAACTGGACAACTTCTTTAAATTGACACCAGATCCGGATACCTTTGGGACATGGTTTGACCCCCTTAGGAAAGTGCTATCATCATGAAACATTCAGATCACTTACAACTCAATAGATTCTACCTTCCTGTAACGTTTCAGCCTGATTGGACCTTGTTTTCACACAAATGAACCCAGAATGATGTGAAATTGTGCTTCGTGCAACATAATTCTGGGTGCCATTTAAAAACCATAAGTGCTAATGACTCCATTCCTTTTTGGGGTAATGGGAGCTGTTAATTGGAGTACTCTAAAAGAAACCTGAACTCTCCAGGATATTCAAAAGCCAAGTTATAAGCCACCAAAGGTGTAACTGGACTACTTCTTTAAAAAGACACCAGGACCGGTGACCTTTGGGACATGGTTTGACCCCCTATAGGAATGTGCGATCATCATGAAACGTTCAGATCACTTACAACTCAATAGATTCTACCTTCTTGTAACGTTTCAGCCTGATTGGACCTTGTTTTCACACAAATGGACCCAGAATGATGTGAAATTGTGCTTCATGCAACATAATTCTGGGTGCCATTTACAAACCATAAGTGCTAATGACTCCATTCCTTTTTATGGTTGTAGGAGCTGTTGATTGGAGTACATTAAAACAAAACTGATCTCTCTAGGACATTCAGAAGCCAAGTTATTAGCCCACAAATGTGTAACTGGACTACTACTTTAAATTGACACCAGATCCGGTGACCTTTGGGACATGGTTTGACCCCCTTAGGAAAGTGCTATCATCATGAAACGTTCAGATCACTTACAACTCAATAGATTCTACCTCCCTGTAACGTTTCAGCCTGATTGGACCTTGTTTTCACACAAATGGTCCCAGAATGATGTGAAATTGTGCTTCGTGCAACATACTTCTGGGTGCCATTTCCAAACCATAAGTGCTAATGACTCCATTCTTTTTTGTGGTTGTAGGGGCTGTTGATTGGAGTACTCTAAAAGAAACCTGACCTCTCTAGGATATTCAAAAGCCAAGTTACAAGCCAACAAAGGTGTAACTGGACTACTTCTTTAAAGTGACACCAGGACCGCTGACCTTTGGGACATGGTTTGACCCCCTTAGGAAATTGCTATCATCATGAAACGTTCAGATCACTTACAACTCAATAGATTCTACCTTCCTGTAACGTTTCAGCCTGATTGGACCTTGTTTTCACACAAATGGACCCAGAATGATGTGA
This sequence comes from Nothobranchius furzeri, assembly GCF_043380555.1. Classification (NCBI taxonomy): domain Eukaryota; kingdom Metazoa; phylum Chordata; class Actinopteri; order Cyprinodontiformes; family Nothobranchiidae; genus Nothobranchius; species Nothobranchius furzeri. Next base: position 19,732,012 of record NC_091749.1, read on the forward strand.
AATTGTGCTTCATGCAACATAATTCTGGGTGCCATTTAAAAACCATAAGTGCTAATGACTCCATTCCTTTTTGTGGTTGTAGGGGCTGTTGATTGGAGTACACTAAAACAAATCTGATCTCTCTAGGACATTCAGAAGCCAAGTTATAAGCCCACAAATGTGTAACTGGACTACTTCTTTAAATTGACACCAGATCCGGTGACCTCTGGGACATGGTTTGACCCCCTTAGGAAAGTGCTATCATCATGAAACGTTCAGATCACTTATAACTCAATAGATTCTACCTTCCTGTAACGTTTCAGCCTGATTGGACCTTGTTTTCAAACAAATGGACCCAGATTGATGTGAAATTGTGCTTCGTGCAACATATTTCTGGGTGCCATTTACAAACCATAAGTGCTAATGACTCCATTCCTTTTTGTGGTTATAGGGGCTGTTGATTGGAGTACTCTAAAACAATTCTGACCTCTCTAGGATATTCAGAAGCCAAGTTATAAGCCCACAAAGGTGTAACTGGACTACTTCTTTAAAGTGACACCAGGCCCGGTGACCTTTGGGACATGGTTTGACCCCCTATAGGAATGTGCGATCATCATTAAACGTTCAGATCACTTACAACTCAATAGATTCTACCTTCTTGTAACGTTTCAGCCTGATTGGACATTGTTTTCACACAAATGGACCCAGAATGATGTGAAATTGTGCTACGTGCAACATAATTCTGGGTGCCATTTCCAAACCATAAGTGCTAATGACTCCATTTCTTTTTGTGGATGTAGGGGCTGTTGATTGGAGTACACTAACACAAACCTGATCTCTCTAGGACATTCAGAAGCCAAGTTATAAGCCCACAAATGTGTAACTGGACCACTTCTTTAAATTAACACCAGATCCGGTGACCTTTGGGACATGGTTTGACCCCCTTAGGAAAGTGCTATCATCATGAAACGTTCAAATCACTTACAACTCAATAGATTCTACCTTCCTGTAACGTTTCAGCCTGATTGGACCTTGTTTTCACACAAATGGACCCAGAATGATGTGAAATCGTGCTTCGTGCAACATAATTCTGGGTGCCATTTACAAACCATAAGTGCTAATGACTCCATTCCTTTTTGTGGTTATAGGGGCTGTTGATTGGAGTACACTAAAACAAACCTGATCTCTCTAGGACATTCAGAAGCCAAGTTATAAGCCCACAAATGTGTAACTGGACTACTTCTTTAAATTGACACCAGATCCGGTGACCTATGGGACATGGTTTGACCCCCTTAGGAAAGCGCTATCATCATGAAATGTTCAGATCACTTACAACTCAATAGATTCTACCTTCCTGTAACGTTTCAGCCTGACTGGACCTTGTTTTCACACAAATGAACCCAGAATGATGTGAAATTGTGCTTCGTGCAACATAATTCTGGGTGCCATTTAAAAACCATAAGTGCTAATGACTCCATTCCTTTTTGGGGTAATGGGGGCTGTTAATTGGAGTATTCTAAAACAAACCTGACCTCTCTAGGACATTCAGAAGCCAAGTTATAAGCCCACAAATGTGTAACTGGACCACTTCTTTAAATTGACACCAGATCCGGTGACCTTTGGGACATGGTTTGACCCCCTATAGGAATGTTCGATCATCATGAAACGTTCAGATCACTTACAACTCAATAGATTCTACCTTCTTGTAAAGTTTCAGCCTGATTGGACCTTGTTTTCACCCAAATGAACCCAGAATGATGTGAAATTGTGCTTCGTGCAACATAATTCTGGGTGCCATTTACAAACCATAAGTGCTAATGACTCCATTCCTTTTTGTGGTTGTAGGGACTGTTGATTGGAGTACATTAAAACAAACCTGATCTCTCTAGGACATTCAGAAGCCAAGTTATAAGCCCACAAATGTGTAACTGGACTACTTCTTTAAATTGACACCAGATCCGGTGACCTCTGGGACATGGTTTGACCCCCTTAGGAAAGCACTATCATCATGAAATGTTCAGATCACTTACAACTCAATAGAGTCTACCTTCCTGTAACGTTTCAGCCTGATTGGACCTTGTTTTCACACAAATGAACTCAGAATGATGTGAAATTGTGCTTCGTGCAACATAATTCTGGGTGCCATTTAAAAACCATAAGTGCTAATGACTCCATTATTTTTTGTGGTTGTAGGGGCTGTTGATTGGAGTACACTCAAACAAACCTGACCTCTCTAGGACATTCAGAAGCCAAGTTATAAGCCAACAAAGGTGTAACTGGACTACTTCTTTAAAGTGACACCAGGCCCGGTGACCTTTGGGACATGGTTTGACCCCCTATAGGAATGTGCGATCATCATGAAACATTCAGATCACTTACAACTCAATAGATTCTACCTTCTTGTAACGTTTCAGCCTGATTGGACCTTGTTTTCACACAAATGGACCCAGAATGATGTGAAATTGTGCTTTGTGCAACATAATTCTGGGTGCCATTTCCAAACCATAAGTGCTAATGACTCCATTCCTTTTTGTGGCTGTAGGGGCTGTTGATTGGAGTACACTAAAACAAACCTGATCTCTCTAGGACATTCAGAACCTAAGTAATTAGCCCACAAATGTGTAACTGGACCACTTCTTTAAAATGACACCAGATCTGGTGACATTTGGGACATGGTTTGACCCCCTTATGAAAGTGCTATCATCATGAAACGTTCAGATCACTTACAACTCAATAGATTCTACCTTCCTGTAACGTTTCAGCCTGATTGGACCTTGTTTTCACACAAATGGACCCAGAATGATGTGAAATTGTGCTTCGTGCAACATAATTCTGGGTGCCATTTCCAAACCATAAGTGCTAATGACTCCATTCCTTTTTGTGGTTGTAGGGGCTGTTGATTGGAGTACAATAAAACAAACCTGATCTATCTAGGACATTCAGAAGCCAAGTTATAAGCCCACAAATGTGTAACTGGACCACTTCTTTAAATTGACACCAGATCCGGTTACCTTTGGGACATGGTTTGACCCCCTATAGGAATGTGCGATCATCATGAAACGTTCAGATCACTTACAACTCAATAGATTCTACCTTCTTGTAACGTTTAAGCCTGATTGGATCTTGTTTTCACACAAATGGACCCAGAATGATGTGAAATTGTGCTTCGTGCAACATAATTTTGGGTGCCATTTCCAAACCATAAGTGCTAATGACTCCATTCCTTTTTGTGGTTGTAGGGGCTGTTGATTGGAGTACACTAAAACAAACCTGATCTCTCTAGGACATTCAGAACCTAAGTAATTAGCCCACAAATGTGTAACTGGACCACTTCTTTAAATTGACACCAGATCTGGTGACCTTTGGGACATGGTTTGACCCCCTTAGGAAAGTGCTATCATCATGAAACGTTCAGATCACTTACAACTCAATAGATTCTACCTTCCTGTAACGTTTCAGCCTGATTGGACCTTGTTTTCACACAAATGGACCCAGAATGATGTGAAATCGTGCATCGTGCAACATAATTCTGGGTGCCATTTACAAACCATAAGTGCTAATGACTCCATTCCTTTTTGTGGTTATAGGGGCTATTGATTGGAGTACACTAAAACAAACCTGATCTCTCTAGGACATTCAGAAGCCAAGTTATAAGCCCACAAATGTGTAACTGGACTACTTCTTTAAATTGACACCAGATCCGGATACCTTTGGGACATGGTTTGACCCCCTTAGGAAAGTGCTATCATCATGAAACATTCAGATCACTTACAACTCAATAGATTCTACCTTCCTGTAACGTTTCAGCCTGATTGGACCTTGTTTTCACACAAATGAACCCAGAATGATGTGAAATTGTGCTTCGTGCAACATAATTCTGGGTGCCATTTAAAAACCATAAGTGCTAATGACTCCATTCCTTTTTGGGGTAATGGGAGCTGTTAATTGGAGTACTCTAAAAGAAACCTGATCTCTCTAGGATATTCAAAGCCAAGTTATAAGCCAACAAATGTGTAACTGGACTACTTTTTTAAAGTGACACCAGGACCGGTGACCTTTGGGACATGGTTTGACCCCCTATAGGAATGTGCGATCATCATGAAACGTTCAGATCACTTACAACTCAATAGATTCTACCTTCTTGTAACGTTTCAGCCTGATTGGACCTTGTTTTCACACAAATGAACCCAGAATGATGTGAAATTGTGCTTTGTGCAACATAATTCTGTGTGCCATTTACAAACCATAAGTGCTAATGACTCCATTCCTTTTTGTGGTTGTAGGGACTGTTGATTGGAGTACATTAAAACAAAACTGATCTCTCTAGGACATTCAGAAGCCAAGTTATAAGCCCACAAATGTGTAACTGGACTACTTCTTTAAATTGACACCAGAACCAGTGACCTTTGGGACATGGTTTGACCCCCTTAGGAAAGTGCTATCATCATGAAACGTTCAGATCACTTACAACTCAATAGATTCTACCTTCCTGTAACGTTTCAGCCTGATTGGACCTTGTTTTCACACAAATGGACCCAGAATGATGTGAAATTGTGCTTCGTGCAACATAATTCTGGGTGCCATTTAAAAACCATAAGTGCTAATGACTCCATTCCTTTTAATGGTTGTAGGGGCTGTTGATTGGAGTACACTAAAACAAACCTGATCTCTCTAGGACATTCAGAAGCCAAGTTATAAGCCCACAAATGTGTAACTGGACTACTTCTTTAAATTGACACCAGATCCGGTGACCTCTGGGACATGGTTGGACCCCCTTAGGAAAGCGCTATCATCATGAAATGTTCAGATCACTTACAACTCAATAGAGTCTACCTTCCTGTAACGTTTCAGCCTGATTGGACCTTGTTTTCACACAAATGAACCCAGAATGATGTGAAATTGTGCTTCGTGCAACATAATTCTGGGTGCCATTTAAAAACCATAAGTGCTAATGACTCCATTCCTTTTTGGGGTAATGGGGGCTGTTAATTGGAGTACTCTAAAACAAACCTGATCTCTCTAGGACATTCAGAAGCCAAGTTATAAGCCCACAAATGTGTAACTGGACTACTTCTTTAAATTGACACCAGATCCGGTGATCTTTGGGACATGGTTTGACCCCCTTAGGAAAGTGCTATCATCATGAAACGTTCAGATAACTTACAACTCAATAGATTCTACCTTCCTGTAACGTTTCAGCCTGATTGGACCTTGTTTCACACAAATGGACCCAGAATGATGTGAAATTGTGCTTCGTGCAACATAATTCTGGGTGCCATTTACAAACCATAAGTGCTAATGACTCCATTATTTTTTGTGGTTGTAGGGGCTGTTGATTGGAGTACACTCAAACAAACCTGACCTCTCTAGGACATTCAGAAGCCAAGTTATAAGCCCACAAAGGTGTAACTGGACTACTTCTTTAAAGTGACACCAGGCCCGGTGACCTTTGGGACATGGTTTGACCCCCTATAGGAATGTGCGATCATCATGAAAGATTCAGATCACTTACAACTCAATAGATTCTACCTTCTTGTAACGTTTCAGCCTGATTGGACCTTGTTTTCACACAAATGGACCCAGAATGATGTGAAATTGTGCTTTGTGCAACATAATTCTGGGAGGCCATTTCCAAACCATAAGTGCTAATGACTCCATTCCTTTTTGTGGCTGTAGGGGCTGTTGATTGGAGTACACTAAAACAAACCTGATCTCTCTAGGACATTCAGAACCTAAGTAATTAGCCCACAAATGTGTAACTGGACCACTTCTTTAAATTGACACCAGATCTGGTGACATTTGGGACATGGTTTGACCCCCTTAGGAAAGTGCTATCATCATGAAACGTTCAGATCACTTACAACTCAATAGATTCTACCTTCCTGTAACGTTTCAGCCTGATTGGACCTTGTTTTCACACAAATGGACCCAGAATGATGTGAAATTGTGCTTCGTGCAACATAATTCTGGGTGCCATTTAAAAACCATAAGTGCTAATGACTCCATTCCTTTTTGGGGTAATGGGGGCTGTTAATTGGAGTACTCTAAAACAAACCTGACCTCTCTAGGATATTCAGAAGCCAAGTTATAAGCCCACGAAGGTGTAACTGGACTACTTCTTTAAAGTGACACCAGGCCCGGTGACCTTTGGGACATGGTTTGACACCCTATAGGAATGTGCGATCATCATGAAACGTTCAGATCACTTACAACTCAATAGATTCTACCTTCTTGTAACGTTACAGCCTGATTGGACCTTGTTTTCACACAAATGAACCCAGAATGATGTGAAATTGTGCTTCGTGCAACATAATTCTGGGTGCCATTTACAATCCATAAGTGCTAATGACTCCATTCCTTTTTGTGGTTGTAGGGGCTGTTGGTTGGAGTACATTAAAACAAACCTGATCTCTCTAGGACATTCAGAAGCCAAGTTATAAGCCCACAAATGTGAAACTGGACTACTTCTTTAAATTGACACCAGATCCGGTGACCTTTGGGACATGGTTTGACCCCCTTAGGAAAGTGCTATCATCATGAAACGTTCAGATAACTTACAACTCAATAGATTCTACCTTCCTGTAACGTTTCAGCCTGATTGGACCTTGTTTCACACAAATGGACCCAGAATGATGTGAAATTGTGCTTCGTGCAACATAATTCTGGGTGCCATTTACAAACCATAAGTGCTAATGACTCCATTATTTTTTGTGGTTGTAGGGGCTGTTGATTGGAGTACACTCAAACAAACCTGACCTCTATAGGACATTCAGAAGCCAAGTTATAAGCCCACAAAGGTGTAACTGGACTACTTCTTTAAAGTGACACCAGGCCCGGTGACCTTTGGGACATGGTTTGACCCCCTATAGGAATGTGCGATCATCATGAAAGATTCAGATCACTTACAACTCAATAGATTCTACCTTCCTGTAACGTTTCAGCCTGATTGGACCTTGTTTTCACACAAATGAACCCAGAATGATGTGAAATTGTGCTTCGTGCAACATAATTTTGGGTGCCATTTAAAAACCATAAGTGCTAATGACTCCATTCCTTTTTGTGGTCTTAGGGGCTGTTGATTTGAGTACACTAAAACAAACCTGATCTCTCTAGGACATTCAGAAGCCAAGTTATAAGCCAACAAAGGTGTAACTGGACTACTTCTTTAAAGTGACACCAGGCCCGGTGACCTTTGGGACATGGTTTGACCCCCTATAGGAATGTGCGATCATCATTAAACGTTCAGATCACTTACAACTCAATAGATTCTACCTTCTTGTAACGTTTCAGCCTGATTGGACCTTGTTTTCACACAAATGGACCCAGAATGATGTGAAATTGTGCTTCGTGCAACATAATTCTGGGTGCCATTTCCAAACCATAAGTGCTAATGACTCCATTCCTTTTTGTGGTTGTAGGGGCTGTTGATTGGAGTACAATAAAACAAACCTGATCTCTCTAGGACATTCAGAAGCCAAGTTATAAGCCCACAAATGTGTAACTGGACCACTTCTTTAAATTGACACCAGATCCGGTTACCTTTGGGACATGGTTTGACCCCCTTAGGAAAGTGCTATCATCATGAAACGTTCAGATCACTTACAACTCAATAGATTCTACCTTCCTGTAACGTTTCAGTCTGATTGGACCTTGTTTTCACACAAATGGACCCAGACTGATTTGAAATTGTGCTTCGTGCAACATAATTCTGGTTTCCATTTACAAACCATAAGTGCTAATGACTCCATTCCTTTTTGTGGTTGTAGGGGCTGTTGATTGGAGTACTCTAAAACAAACCTGACCTCTCTAGGATATTCAGAAGCCAAGTTATAAGCCCACAAAGGTGTAACTGGACTACTTCTTTAAAGTGACACCAGGCCCAGTGACCTTTGGGACATGGTTTGACCCCCTATAGGAATGTGCGATCATCATGAAACGTTCAGATCACTTACAACTCAATAGATTCTACCTTCTTGTAACGTTTAAGCCTGATTGGACCTTGTTTTCAAACAAATGGACCCAGAATGATGTGAAATTGTGCTTCGTGCAACATAATTCTGGGTGCCATTTCCAAACCATAAGTGCTAATGACTCCATTCCTTTTTGTGGTTGTAGGGGCTGTTGATTGGAGTACACTAAAACAAACCTGATCTCTCTAGGACATTCAGAAGCCAAGTTATAAGCAAACAAATGTGTAACTGGACTACTTCTTTAAATTGACACCAGATCCGGTGACCTCTGGGACATGGTTTGACCCCCTTAGGAAAGTGCTATCATCATGAAACGTTCAGATCACTTACAACTCAATAGATTCTACCTTCCTGTAACGTTTCAGCCTGATTGGACCTTGTTTTCACACAAATGGACCCAGAATGATGTGAAATTGTGCTTTGTGCAACATAATTCTGGGTGCCATTTACAAACCATAAGTGCTAATGACTCGATTATTTTTTGTGGTTGTAGGGGCTGTTGACTGGAGTACACTCAAACAAACCTGACCTCTCTAGTACATTCAGAAGCCAAGTTATAAGCCCACAAAGGTGTAACTGGACTACTTCTTTAAAGTGACACCAGGCCCGGTGACCTTTGGGACATGGTTTGACCCCCTATAGGAATGTGCGATCATCATGAAAGATTCAGATCACTTACAACTCAATAGATTCTACCTTCTTGTAACGTTTCAGCCTGATTGGACCTTGTTTTCACACAAATGGACCCAGAATGATGTGAAATTGTGCTTTGTGCAACATAATTCTGGGAGGCCATTTCCAAACCATAAGTGCTAATGACTCCATTCCTTTTTGTGGCTGTAGGGGCTGTTGATTGGAGTACACTAAAACAAACCTGATCTCTCTAGGACATTCAGAACCTAAGTAATTAGCCCACAAATGTGTAACTGGACCACTTCTTTAAATTGACACCAGATCTGGTGACATTTGGGACATGGTTTGACCCCCTTAGGAAAGTGCTATCATCATGAAACGTTCAGATCACTTACAACTCAATAGATTCTACCTTCCTGTAACGTTTCAGCCTGATTGGACCTTGTTTTCACACAAATGGACCCAGAATGATGTGAAATTGTGCTTCGTGCAACATAATTCTGGGTGCCATTTCCAAACCATAAGTGCTAATGACTCCATTCCTTTTTGTGGTTGTAGGGGCTGTTGATTGGAGTACAATAAAACAAACCTGATCTCTCTAGGACATTCAGAAGCCAAGTTATAAGCCCACAAATGTGTAACTGGACTACTTCTTTAAATTGACACCAGAACCAGTGACCTTTGGGACATGGTTTGACCCCCTATAGGAATGTGCGATCATCATGAAACGTTCAGATCACTTACAACTCAATAGATTCTACCTTCTTGTAACGTTTCAGCCTGATTGGACCTTGTTTTCACACAAATGAACCCAGAATGATGTGAAATTGTGCTTCGTGCAACATAATTCTGGGTGCCATTTAAAAACCATAAGTGCTAATGACTCCATTCCTTTTATTGGTTGTAGGGGCTGTTGATTGGAGTACACTAAAACAAACCTGATCTCTCTAGGACATTCAGAAGCCAAGTTATTAGCCCACAAATGTGTAACTGGACTACTTCTTTAAATTGACACCAGATCCGGTGACCTCTGGGACATGGTTTGACCCCCTTAGGAAAGCGCTATCATCATGAAATGTTCAGATCACTTACAACTCAATAGAGTCTACCTTCCTGTAACGTTTCAGCCTGATTGGACCTTGTTTTCACACAAATGAACCCAGAATGATGTGAAATTGTGCTTCGTGCAACATAATTCTGGGTGCCATTTAAAAACCATAAGTGCTAATGACTCCATTCCTTTTTGGGGTAATGGGGGCTGTTAATTGGAGTACTCTAAAACAAACCTGACCTCTCTAGGATATTCAGAAGCCAAGTTATAAGCCCACGAAGGTGTAACTGGACTACTTCTTTAAAGTGACACCAGGCCCGGTGACCTTTGGGACATGGTTTGACACCCTATAGGAATGTGCGATCATCATGAAACGTTCAGATCACTTACAACTCAATAGATTCTACCTTCTTGTAACGTTACAGCCTGATTGGACCTTGTTTTCACACAAATGAACCCAGAATGATGTGAAATTGTGCTTCGTGCAACATAATTCTGGGTGCCATTTACAATCCATAAGTGCTAATGACTCCATTCCTTTTTGTGGTTGTAGGGGCTGTTGGTTGGAGTACATTAAAACAAACCTGATCTCTCTAGGACATTCAGAAGCCAAGTTATAAGCCCACAAATGTGAAACTGGACTACTTCTTTAAATTGACACCAGATCCGGTGACCTTTGGGACATGGTTTGACCCCCTTAGGAAAGTGCTATCATCATGAAACGTTCAGATAACTTACAACTCAATAGATTCTACCTTCCTGTAACGTTTCAGCCTGATTGGACCTTGTTTCACACAAATGGACCCAGAATGATGTGAAATTGTGCTTCGTGCAACATAATTCTGGGTGCCATTTACAAACCATAAGTGCTAATGACTCCATTATTTTTTGTGGTTGTAGGGGCTGTTGATTGGAGTACACTCAAACAAACCTGACCTCTATAGGACATTCAGAAGCCAAGTTATAAGCCCACAAAGGTGTAACTGGACTACTTCTTTAAAGTGACACCAGGCCCGGTGACCTTTGGGACATGGTTTGACCCCCTATAGGAATGTGCGATCATCATGAAAGATTCAGATCACTTACAACTCAATAGATTCTACCTTCCTGTAACGTTTCAGCCTGATTGGACCTTGTTTTCACACAAATGAACCCAGAATGATGTGAAATTGTGCTTCGTGCAACATAATTTTGGGTGCCATTTAAAAACCATAAGTGCTAATGACTCCATTCCTTTTTGTGGTCTTAGGGGCTGTTGATTTGAGTACACTAAAACAAACCTGATCTCTCTAGGACATTCAGAAGCCAAGTTATAAGCCAACAAAGGTGTAACTGGACTACTTCTTTAAAGTGACACCAGGCCCGGTGACCTTTGGGACATGGTTTGACCCCCTATAGGAATGTGCGATCATCATTAAACGTTCAGATCACTTACAACTCAATAGATTCTACCTTCTTGTAACGTTTCAGCCTGATTGGACCTTGTTTTCACACAAATGGACCCAGAATGATGTGAAATTGTGCTTCGTGCAACATAATTCTGGGTGCCATTTCCAAACCATAAGTGCTAATGACTCCATTCCTTTTTGTGGTTGTAGGGGCTGTTGATTGGAGTACAATAAAACAAACCTGATCTCTCTAGGACATTCAGAAGCCAAGTTATAAGCCCACAAATGTGTAACTGGACCACTTCTTTAAATTGACACCAGATCCGGTTACCTTTGGGACATGGTTTGACCCCCTTAGGAAAGTGCTATCATCATGAAACGTTCAGATCACTTACAACTCAATAGATTCTACCTTCCTGTAACGTTTCAGTCTGATTGGACCTTGTTTTCACACAAATGGACCCAGACTGATTTGAAATTGTGCTTCGTGCAACATAATTCTGGTTTCCATTTACAAACCATAAGTGCTAATGACTCCATTCCTTTTTGTGGTTGTAGGGGCTGTTGATTGGAGTACTCTAAAACAAACCTGACCTCTCTAGAATATTCAGAAGCCAAGTTATAAGCCCACAAAGGTGTAACTGGACTACTTCTTTAAAGTGACACCAGGCCCAGTGACCTTTGGGACATGGTTTGACCCCCTATAGGAATGTGCGATCATCATGAAACGTTCAGATCACTTACAACTCAATAGATTCTACCTTCTTGTAACGTTTAAGCCTGATTGGACCTTGTTTTCAAACAAATGGACCCAGAATGATGTGAAATTGTGCTTCGTGCAACATAATTCTGGGTGCCATTTCCAAACCATAAGTGCTAATGACTCCATTCCTTTTTGTGGTTGTAGGGGCTGTTGATTGGAGTACACTAAAACAAACCTGATCTCTCTAGGACATTCAGAAGCCAAGTTATAAGCAAACAAATGTGTAACTGGACTACTTCTTTAAATTGACACCAGATCCGGTGACCTCTGGGACATGGTTTGACCCCCTTAGGAAAGTGCTATCATCATGAAACGTTCAGATCACTTACAACTCAATAGATTCTACCTTCCTGTAACGTTTCAGCCTGATTGGACCTTGTTTTCACACAAATGGACCCAGAATGATGTGAAATTGTGCTTTGTGCAACATAATTCTGGGTGCCATTTACAAACCATAAGTGCTAATGACTCGATTATTTTTTGTGGTTGTAGGGGCTGTTGACTGGAGTACACTCAAACAAACCTGACCTCTCTAGTACATTCAGAAGCCAAGTTATAAGCCCACAAAGGTGTAACTGGACTACTTCTTTAAAGTGACACCAGGCCCGGTGACCTTTGGGACATGGTTTTACCCCCTATAGGAATGTGCGATCATCATGAAACATTCAGATCACTTACAACTCAATAGATTCTACCTTCTTGTAACGTTTCAGCCTGATTGGACCTTGTTTTCACACAAATGGACCCAGAATGATGTGAAATTGTGCTTCGTGCAACATAATTCTGGGTGCCATTTCCAAACCATAAGTGCTAATGACTCCATTCCTTTTTGTTGTTGTAGGGGCTGTTGATTGGAGTACACTAAAACAAACCTGATCTCTCTAGGACATTCAGAACCTAAGTAATTAGCCCACAAATGTGTAACTGGACCACTTCTTTAAATTGACACCGGATCCGGTTACCTTTGGGACATGGTTTGACCCCCTTAGGAAAGTGCTATCATCATGAAACGTTCAGATCACTTACAACTCAATAGATTCTACCTTCCTGTAACGTTTCAGTCTGATTGGACCTTGTTTTCACACAAATGGACCCAGACTGATTTGAAATTGTGCTTCGTGCAACATAATTCTGGTTTCCATTTACAAACCATAAGTGCTAATGACTCCATTCCTTTTTGTGGTTGTAGGGGCTGTTGATTGGAGTACTCTAAAACAAACCTGACCTCTCTAGAATATTCAGAAGCCAAGTTATAAGCCCACAAAGGTGTAACTGGACTACTTCTTTAAAGTGACACCAGGCCCAGTGACCTTTGGGACATGGTTTGACCCCCTATAGGAATGTGCGATCATCATGAAACGTTCAGATCACTTACAACTCAATAGATTCTACCTTCTTATAACGTTTAAGCCTGATTGGACCTTGTTTTCAAACAAATGGACCCAGAATGATGTGAAATTGTGCTTCGTGCAACATAATTCTGGGTGCCATTTCCAAACCATAAGTGCTAATGACTCCATTCCTTTTTGTGGTTGTAGGGGCTGTTGATTGGAGTACACTAAAACAAACCTGATCTCTCTAGGACATTCAGAAGCCAAGTTATAAGCAAACAAATGTGTAACTGGACTACTTCTTTAAATTGACACCAGATCCGGTGACCTCTGGGACATGGTTTGACCCCCTTAGGAAAGTGCTATCATCATGAAACGTTCAGATCACTTACAACTCAATAGATTCTACCTTCCTGTAACGTTTCAGCCTGATTGGACCTTGTTTTCACACAAATGGACCCAGAATGATGTGAAATTGTGCTTTGTGCAACATAATTCTGGGTGCCATTTACAAACCATAAGTGCTAATGACTCGATTATTTTTTGTGGTTGTAGGGGCTGTTGACTGGAGTACACTCAAACAAACCTGACCTCTCTAGTACATTCAGAAGCCAAGTTATAAGCCCACAAAGGTGTAACTGGACTACTTCTTTAAAGTGACACCAGGCCCGGTGACCTTTGGGACATGGTTTTACCCCCTATAGGAATGTGCGATCATCATGAAACATTCAGATCACTTACAACTCAATAGATTCTACCTTCTTGTAACGTTTCAGCCTGATTGGACCTTGTTTTCACACAAATGGACCCAGAATGATGTGAAATTGTGCTTCGTGCAACATAATTCTGGGTGCCATTTCCAAACCATAAGTGCTAATGACTCCATTCCTTTTTGTTGTTGTAGGGGCTGTTGATTGGAGTACACTAAAACAAACCTGATCTCTCTAGGACATTCAGAACCTAAGTAATTAGCCCACAAATGTGTAACTGGACCACTTCTTTAAATTGACACCAGATCCGGTGACCTTTGGGACATGGTTTGACCCCCTTAGGAAAGTGCTATCATCATGAAACGTTCAGATCACTTACAACTCAATAGATTCTACCTTCCTGTAACGGTTCAGCCTGATTGGACCTTGTTTTCACACAAATGAACCCAGAATGATGTGAAATTGTGCTTCGTGCAACATAATTTTGGGTGCCATTTAAAAACCATAAGTGCTAATGACTCCATTCCTTTTTGTGGTTGTAGGGGCTGTTGATTTGAGTTCACTAAAACAAACCTGATCTCTCTAGGACATTCAGAAGCCAAGTTATAAGCCCACAAATGTGTAACTGGACTACTTCTTTAAATTGACACCAGATCCGGTTACCTCTGGGACATGGTTTGACCCCCTTAGGGAAGTGCTATCATCATGAAATGTTCAGATCACTTACAACTCAATAGATTCTACCTTCCTGTAACGTTTCAGCCTGATTGGACCTTGTTTTCACACAAATGAACCCCGAATGATGTGAAATTGTGCTTCGTGCAACATAATTCTGGGTGCCATTTAAAAACCATAAGTGCTAATGACTCCATTCCTTTTTGGGGTAATGGGGGATGTTAATTGGAGTATTCTAAAACAAACCTGACCTCTCTAGGACATTCAGAAGCCAAGTTATAAGCCCACAAATGTGTAACTGGACTACTTCTTTAAAGTGACACCAGGCCCGGTGACCTTTGGGACATGGTTTGACCCCCTATAGGAATGTGCGATCATCATGAAACGTTCAGATCACTTACAACTCAATAGATTCTACCTTCTTGTAACGTTTCGGCCTGATTGGACCTTGTTTTCACACATATGGACCCAGAATGATGTGAAATTGTGCTTCTTGCAACATAATTCTGGGTGCCATTTCCAAACCATAAGTGCTATTGACTCCATTCCTTTTTGTGGTTGTAGGGGCTGTTGATTGGAGTACAATAAAACAAACCTGATCTCTCTAGGACATTCAGAAGCCAAGTTATAAGCCCACAAATGTGTAACTGGACCACTTCTTTAAATTGACACCAGATCCGGTTACCTTTGGGACATGGTTTGACCCCCTTAGGAAAGTGCTATCATCATGAAACTTTCAGATCACTTACAACTCAATAGATTCTACCTTCCTGTAACGTTTCAGCCTGATTGGACCTTGTTTTCACACAAATGGTCCCATATTGATGTGAAATTGTGCTTCGTGCAACATAATTCTGGGTGCCATTTACAAACCATAAGTGCTAATGACTCCATTCCTTTTTGTGGTTGTAGGGGCTGTTGATTGGAGTACTCTAAAACAAACCTGACCTCTCTAGGATATTCAGAAGCCAAGTTATAAGCCCACAAAGGTGTAACTGGACTACTTCTTTAAATTGACACCAGGCCCAGCGACCTTTGCGACATGGTTTGACCCCCTATAGGAATGTGCGATCATCATGAAACGTTCAGATCACTTACAACTCAATAGATTCTACCTTCTTGTAACGTTTAAGCCTGATTGGACCTTGTTTTCACACAAATGGACCCAGAATGATGTGAAATTGTGCTTCGTGCAACATAATTCTGGGTGCCCTTTCTAAACAATAAGTTCTAATGACTCCATTCCTTTTTGTGGTTGTAGGGGCTGTTGATTGGAGTACACTAAAACAAACCTGATCTCTCTAGGACATTCAGAAGCCAAGTTTTAAGCCCACAAATGTGTAACTGGACCACTTCTTTAAATTGACACCAGATCCGGTGACCTTTGGGACATGGTTTGACCCCCTTAGGAAAGTGCTATCATCATGAAACGTTCAGATCACATACAACTCAATAGATTCTACCTTCCTGTAACGTTTCAGCCTGATTGGACCTTGTTTCACACAAATGGACCCAGAATGATGTGAAATTGTGCTTCGTGCAACATAATTCTGGGTGCCATTTACAAACCATAAGTGCTTATGACTCCATTCTTTTTGTGGTTGTAGGGCCTGTTGATTGGAGTACACTCAAACAAACCTGACCTCTCTAGTACATTCAGAAGCCAAGTTATGAGCCCACAAAGGTGTAACTGGACTACTTCTTTAAAGTGACACCAGGCCCGGTGACCTTTGGGACATGGTTTGACCCCCTATAGGAATGTGCGATCATCATGAAACATTCAGATCACTTACAACTCAATAGATTCTACCTTCTTGTAACGTTTCAGCCTGACTGGACCTTGTTTTCACACAAATGGACCCAGAATGATGTGAAATTGTGCTTCGTGCAACATAATTCTGGGTGCCATTTAAAAACCATAAGTGCTAATGACTCCATTACTTTTTGGGGTAATGGGGGCTGTTAATTGGAGTATTCTAAAACAAACCTGACCTCTCTAGGACATTCAGAAGCCAAATTATAAGCCCACAAATGTGTAACTGGACTACTTCTTTAAAGTGACACCAGGCCCGGTGACCTTTGGGACATGGTTTGACCCCCTATAGGAATGTGCGATCATCATGAAACGTTCAGATCACTTACAACTCAATAGATTCTACCTTCCTGTAACGTTTCAGCCTGATTGGACCTTGTTTTCACACAAATGAACCCAGAATGATGTGAAATTGTGCTTCGTGCAACATAATTCTGGGTGCCATTTAAAAACCATAAGTGCTAATGACTCCATTCCTTTTTGGGGTAATGGGGGTTGTTAATTGGAGTATTCTAAAACAAACCTGACCTCTCTAGGACATTCAGAAGCCAAGTTATAAGCCCACAAATGTGTAACTGGACTACTTCTTTAAAGTGACACCAGGCCCTGTGACCTTTGGGACATGGTTTGACCCCCTATAGGAATGTGCGATCATCATGAAACGTTCAGATCACTTACAACTCAATAGATTCTACCTTCTTGTAACGTTTCAGCCTGATTGGACCTTGTTTTCTCACAAACGGACCCAGAATGATGTGAAATTGTGCTTCGTGCAACATAATTCTGGGTGCCATTTCCAAACCATAAGTGCTAATGACTCCATTCCTTTTTGTGGTTGTAGGGGCTGTTGATTGGAGTACAATAAAACAAACCTGATCTCTCTAGGACATTCAGAAGCCAAGTTATAAGCCCACAAATGTGTAACTGGACCACTTCTTTAAATTGACACCAGATCCGGTTACCTTTGGGACATGGTTTGACCCCCTTAGGAAAGTGCTATCATCATGAAACGTTCAGATCACTTACAACTCAATAGATTCTACCTTCCTGTACCGTTTCAGCCTGATTGGACCTTGTTTTCACACAAATGGACCCAGAATGATGTGAAATTGTGCTTCGTGCAACACAATTCTGGGTGCCATTTACAAACCATAAGTGCTAATGACTCCATTCCTTTTTGTGGTTGTAGGGGCTGTTGATTGGAGTACTCTAAAACAAACCTGACCTCTCTAGTACATTCAGAAGCCAAGTTATGAGCCCACAAAGGTGTAACTGGACTACTTCTTTAAAGTGACACCAGGCCCGGTGACCTTTGGGACATGGTTTGACCCCTTATAGGAATGTGCGATCATCATGAAATATTCAGATCACTTACAACTCAATAGATTCTACCTTCTTGTAACGTTTCAGCCTGATTGGACCTTGTTTTCACAAAAATGGACCCAGAATGATGTGAAATTGTGCTTCGTGCAACATAATTCTGGGTGCCATTTCCAAACCATAAGTGCTAATGACTCCATTCCTTTTTGTGGTTGTAGGGGCTGTTGATTAGAGTACACTTAAACAAACCTGATCTCTCTAGGACATTCAGAAGCCAAGTTATAAGCCCACAAATGTGTAACTGGACTACTTCTTTAAATTGACACCAGATCCAGTGACCTCTGGGACATGGTTTGACCCCCTTAGGAAAGTGCTATCATCATGAAATGTTCAGATCACTTACAACTCAATAGATTCTACCTTCCTGTAACGTTTCAGCCTGATTGGACCTTGTTTTCACACAAATGAACCCCGAATGATGTGAAATTGTGCTTCGTGCAACATAATTCTGGGTGCCATTTAAAAACCATAAGTGCTAATGACTCCATTCCTATTTTGGGTAATGGGGGCTGTTAATTGGAGTACTCTAAAACAAACCTGACCTCTCTAGGACATTCAGAAGCCAAGTTATAAGCCCACAAATGTGTAACTGGACTACTTCTTTAAAGTGACACAAGGCCCGGTGAGCTTTGGGACATGGTTTGACCCCCTATAGGAATGTGCGATCATCATGAAACATTCAGATCACTTGCAACTCAATAGATTCTACCTTCTTGTAACGTTTCAGCCTGATTGGACCTTGTTTTCACACAAATGGACCCAGAATGATGTGAAATTGTGCTTCGTGCAACATAATTCTGGGTGCCACTTCCAAACCATAAGTGCTAATGACTCCATTCCTTTTTGTGGTTGTAGGGGCTGTTGATTGGAGTACACTAAAACAAACCTGATCTCTCTAGGACATTCAGAACCTAAGTAATTAGCCCACAAATGTGTAACTGGACCACTTCTTTAAATTGACACCAGATCCGGTGACCTTTGGGACATGGTTTGACCCCCTTAGGAAAGTGCTATCATCATGAAACGTTCAGATCACTTACAACTCAATAGATTCTACCTTCCTGTAACGTTTCAGCCTGATTGGACCTTGTTTTCACACAAATGAACCCAGAATGATGTGAAATTGTGCTTCGTGCAACATAATTTTGGGTGCCATTTAAAAACCATAAGTGCTAATGACTCCATTCCTTTTTGTGGTTGTAGGGGCTGTTGATTTGAGTACAATAAAACAAACCTGTTCTCTCTAGGACATTCAGAAGCCAAGTTATAAGCCCACAAATGTGTAACTGGACTACTTCTTTAAATTGACACCAGATCCGGTGACCTCTGGGACATGGTTTGACCCCCTTAGGAAAGAGCTATCATCATGAAACGTTCAGATCACTTACAACTCAATAGAGTCTACCTTCTTGTAACGTTTAAGCCTGATTGGACCTTGTTTTCACACAAATGAACCCCGAATGATGTGAAATTGTGCTTCGTGCAACATAATTCTGGGTGCCATTTAAAAACCATAAGTGCTAATGACTCCATTCCTTTTTGGGGTAATGGGGGCTGTTAATTGGAGTATTCTAAAACAAACCTGACCTCTCTAGGACATTCAGAAGCCAAGTTATAAGCCCACAAATGTGTAACTGGACTACTTCTTTAAAGTGACACCAGGCCCGGTGACCTCTGGGAATTTTTTTGACCCCCTATAGGAATGTGCGATCATCATGAAACGTTCAGATCACTTACAACTCAATAGATTCTACCTTCTTGTAACGTTTCAGCCTGATTGGACCTTGTTTTCACACAAATGGACCCAGAATGATGTGAAATTGTGCTTCGTGCAACATAATTCTGGGTGCCATTTCCAAACCATAATTGCTAATGACTGAATGAATTATGTTGCACGAAGCACAATTTCACATCATTCTGGGTCCATTTGTGTGAAAACAAGGTCCAATCAGGCTGAAACTTTACAAGAAGGTAGAATCTATTGAGTTGTAAGTGATCTGAACGTTTCATGATGATCGCACATTCCTATAGGGGGTCAAACCATGTCCCAAAGGTCACCGGGCCTGGTGTCACTTTAAAGAAGTAGCACAGTTACACCTTTGTGGGCTTATAACTTGGCTTCTGAATATCCTAGAGAGGTCAGGTTTGTTTTAGAGTACTCCAATTAACAGCCCCCATTACCCCAAAAAGGAATGGATTCATTAGCACTTATGGTTTTTAAATGGCACCCAGAATTATGTTGCACGAAGCACAATTTCACATCGTTCTGGGTTCATTTGTGTGAAAACAAGGTCCAATCAGGCTGAAACGTTACAGGAAGGTAGAATCTATTGAGTTGTAAGAGATCTGAAGGTTTCATGATGATAGCACTTTCCTAAGGGGGTCAAATCATGTCCCGAAGGTCACCGGATCTGGTGTCAATTTAAAGAAGTGGTCCAGTTACACATTTGTGGGCTAATAACGTGGCTTCTGAATATCCTAGAGAGATCAGGTTTGTTTTAGTGTACTCCAATCAACAGCCCCTACAACCACAAAAAGGAATGGCGTCATTAGCACTTATGGTTTGGAAATGGCACCCAGAATTATGTTGCACGAAGCACAATTTCACATCATTCTGGGTCCATTTGTGTGAAAACAAGGTCCAATCAGGCTGAAACGTTACAAGAAGGTAGAATCTATTGAGTTGTAAGTGATCTGAACGTTTCATGATGATAGCACTTTCCTAAGGGGGTCAAACAATGTCCCAAAGGTCACCGGATCTGGTGTCAATTTAAAGAAGTAGTCCAGTTACACATTTGTGGGCTTATAACTTGGCTTCTGAATGTCCTAGAGAGATCAGGTTTGTTTTAGTGTACTCCAATCAACAGCCCCTACAACCACAAAAAGGAATGGAGTCATTAGCACTTATGGTTTTTAAATGGCACCCAGAATTATGTTGCACGAAGCACAATTTCACATCATTCTGGGTCCATTTGTGTGAAAACGAGGTCCAATCAGGCTGAAACTTTACAAGAAGGTAGAATCTATTGAGTTGTAAGTGATCTGAACGTTTCATGATGATCGCACATTCCTATAGGGGGTCAAACCATGTCCCAAAGGTCACCGGGCCTGGTGTCACTTTAAAGAAGTAGTCCAGTTACACCTTTGTGGGCTTATAACTTGGCTTCTGAATATCCTAGAGAGGTCAGGTTTGTTTTAGAGTACTCCTATTAACAGCCCCCATTACCCCAAGAAGGAATGGAGTCATTAGCACTTATGGTTTTTAAATGGCACCCAGAATTATGTTTCACGAAGCACAATTTCACAACATTCTGGGTTCATTTGTGTGAAAACAAGGTCCAATCAGGCTGAAACGTTACAAGAAGGTAGAATCTATACAATTGTAAGTTATCTGAACGTTTCATGATGATCGCACATTCCTATAGGGGGTCAAACCATGTCCCAAAGGTCACCGGGCCTGGTGTCACTTTAAAGAGGTAGTGCAGTTACACCTTTGTGGGCTTTTAACTTTTCTTCTGAATGTCCTAGAGATGTCAGGTTTGTTTTAGTGTACTCCAATCAACAGCCCCTACAACCACAAAAAGGAATGGACTCATTAGCACTTATGGTTTGTAAATGGCACCCAGAATTATGTTGCACGAAGCACAATTTCACATCATTCTGGGTCCATTTGTGTTAAAACAAGGTCCAATCAGGCTGAAACGTTACAGGAAGGTAGAATCTATTGAGTTGTAAGTTATCTGAACGTTTCATGATGATAGCACTTTCCTAAGGGGGTCAAACCATCTCCCAAAGGTCACCGGATCTGGTGTCAATTTAAAGAAGTAGTCCAGTTACACATTTGTGGGCTTATAACTTGGCTTCTGAATGTCCTAGAGAGATCAGGTTTGTTTAGTGTACTCCAATCTACAGCCCCTACAACCACAAAAAGGAATGGAGTCATTAGCACTTATGGTTTTTAAAAGGCACCCAGAATTATGTTGCACGAAGCACAATTTCACATCATTCTGGGTTCATTTGTGTGAAAACAAGGTCCAATCAGGCTGAAACCTTAAAAGAAGGTAGAATCTATTGAGCTGTAAGTGATCTGAACGTTTCATGATGATCGCACATTCCTATAGGGGGTCAAACCATGTCCCAAAGGTCACCGGGCCTGGTGTCACTTTAAAGAAGTAGTCCAGTTACACCTTTTATGGGCTTATAACTTGGCTTCTGAATATCCTAGAGAGGTCAGGTTTGTTTTAGAGTACTCCAATTAACAGCCCCCATTACCCCAAAAAGGAATGGAGTCATTAGCACTTATGGTTTTTAAATGGCACCCAGAATTATGTTGCACGAAGCACAATTTCACATCATTCTGGGTTCATTTGTGTGAAAAAAAGGTCCAATCAGGCTGAAACGTTACAGGAAGGTAGAATCTATTGAGTTGTAAGTGATCTGACCATTTCATGATGATAGCACTTTCCTAAGGGTGTCAAACCATGTCCCAGAGGTCACCGGATCTGGTGTCAATTTAAAGAAGTAGTCCAGTTACACATTTGTGGGCTTATGACTTGGCTTCTGAATGTCCTAGAGAGATCAGGTTTGTTTTAGTGTACTCCAATCAACAGCCCCTACAACCAAAAAAAGGAATGGAGTCATTAGCACTTATGGTTTTTAAATGGCACCAAGAATTATGTTGCACGAAGCACATTTCACATCATTCTGGGTTCATTTGTGTGAAAACAAGGTCCAATCAGGCTGAAACGTTACAGGAAGGTAGAATCTATTGAGTTGTAAGTGATCTGAACGTTTCATGATGATTGCACATTCCTATAGGGGGTCAAACCATGTCCCAAAGGTCACCGAGCCTGGTGTCACTTTAAAGAAGTAGTCCAGTTTCACATTTGTGGGCTTATAACTTGGCTTCTGAATGTCCTACAGAGGTCAGGTTTGTTTTAGTGTACTCCAATCAACAGCCCCTACAACCACAAAAATGAATGGAGTCATTAGCACTTATGGTTTGTAAATGGCACCCAGAATTATGTTGCACGAAGCACAATTTCACATCATTCTGGGTCCATTTGTGTGAAAACAAGGTCCAATCAGGCTGAAACGTTACAAGAAGGTAGAATCTATTGAGTTGTAAGTGATCTGAACGTTTCATGATGATCGCACATTCCTATAGGGGGTCAAACCATGTCCCAAAGGTCACCGGGCCTGGTGTCACTTTAAAGAAGTAGTCCAGTTACACATTTGTGGGCTTATAACTTGGCTTCTGAATGTCCTACAGAGGTCAGGTTTGTTTTAGTGTACTCCAATCAACAGCCCCTACAACCACAAAAAAGAATGGAGTCATTAGCACTTATGGTTTGTAAATGGCACCCAGAATTATGTTGCACGAAGCACAATTTCCCATCATTCTGGGTCCATTTGTGTGAAATTAAGGTCCAATCAGGCTGAAACGTTACAAGAAGGTAGAATCTGTTGAGTTGTAACAGGCCTGGTGACCTTTGGGACATGGTTTGACCCCCTATAGGAATGTGCGGTCATCATGAAACGTTCAGATCACTTACAACTCAATAGATTCTACCTTCTTGTAACTTTTCAGCCTGATTGGACCTTGTTTTCACACAAATGGACACAGAATGATGTGAAATTGTGCTTCGTACAACATAATTCTGGGTGCCATTTCCAAACTGTAAGTGCTAATGACTCCATTCCTTTTTGTGGTTGTAGGGGCTGTTGATTGGAGTACACTAAAACAAACCTGATCTCTCTAAGACACTCAGAAGCCAAGTAATAAGCCCACAAATGTATAACTGGACCACTTCTTTAAATTGACACCAGATCCAGTGACCTTTGGGACATGGTTTGACCCCCTTAGGAAAGTGCTATGATCATAAAACGTTCAGATCACTTACAACTCAATAGATTCTACCTTCCTGTAACGTTTCAGCCTGATTGGACCTTGTTTTCACACAAATGGACCCAGAATGATGTGAAATTGTGCTTCGTGCAACATAATTCTGGGTGCCATTTACAAACCATAAGTGCTAATGACTCCATTCCTTTTTGTGGTTATAGGGGCTGTTGATTGGAGTACACTAAAACAAACCTGATCTCTCTAGGACATTCAGAAGCCAAGTTATAAGCCCACAAATGTGTAACTCGACTACTTATCTAAATTGACACCAGATCCGGATACCTTTGGGACATGGTTTGACCCCCTTAGGAAAGTGCTATCATCATGAAACATTCAGATCACTTACAACTCAATAGATTCTACCTTCCTGTAACGTTTCAGCCTGATTGGACCTTGTTTTCACACAAATGAACCCAGAATGATGTGAAATTGTGCTTCGTGCAACATAATTCTGGGTGCCATTTAAAAACCATAAATGCTAATGACTCCATTCCTTTTTGGGGTAATGGGGGCTGTTAATTGGAGTACTCTAAAAGAAACCTGACACTCTCTAGGATATTCAAAAGCCAAGTTATAAGCCAACAAATGTGTAACTGGACTACTTCTTTAAAGTGACACCAGGACCGGTGACCTTTGGGACATGGTTTGACCCCCTATAGGAATGTGCGATCATCATGAAACATTCAGATCACTTACAACTCAATAGATTCTACCTTCTTGTAACGTTTCAGCCTGATTGGACCTTGTTTTCACACAAATGGACCCAGAATGATGTGAAATTGTGCTTTGTGCAACATAATTCTGGGTGCCATTTACAAACCATAAGTGCTAATGACACCATTCCTTTTTGTGGTTGTAGGGGCTGTTGATTGGGGTACATTAAAACAAACCTGATCTCTCTAGGACATTCAGAAGCCAAGTTATAAGCCCACAAATGTGTAACTGGACTACTTCTCTAAATTGACACCAGATCCGGTTACCTTTGGGACATGGTTTGACCCCCTTAGGAAAGTGCTATCATCATGAAACATTCAGATCACTTATAACTCAATAGATTCTACCTTCCTGTAACGTTTCAGCCTGATTGGACCTTGTTTTCACACAAATGAACCCAGAATGATGTGAAATTGTGCTTCGTGCAACATAATTCTGGGTGCCATTTAAAAACCATAAGTGCTAAAGACTCCATTCCTTTTTGGGGTAATGGGGGCTGTTAATTGGAGTACTCTAAAAGAAACCTGACCTCTCTAGGATATTCAAAAGCCAAGTTACAAGCCACCAAAGGTGTAACTGGACTACTTCTTTAAAGTGACACCAGGACCGGTGACCTTTGGGACATGGTTTGACCCCCTATAGGAATGTGCGATCATCATGAAACGTTCAGATCACTTACAACTCAATAGATTCTACCTTCCTGTAACGTTTCAGCCTGATTGGACCTTGTTTTCACACAAATGGACCCAGAATGATGTCAAATTGTGCTTCGTGCAACATAATTCTGGGTGCCATTTTCACACCATAAGTGCTAATGACTCCATTCCTTTTTGTGGTTATAGGGGCTGTTGATTGGAGTACACTAAAACAAACCTGATCTCTCTAGGACATTCAGAAGCCAAGTTATAAGCCCACAAATGTGTAACTCGACTACTTCTTTAAATTGACACCAGATCCTGATACCTTTGGGACATGGTTTGACCCCCTTAGGAAAGTGCTATCATCATGAAATATTCAGATCACTTACAACTCAATAGATTCTACCTTCCTGTAACGTTTCAGCCTGATTGGACCTTGTTTTCACACAAATGAACCCAGAATGATGTGAAATTGTGCTTCGTGCAACATAATTCTGGGTGCCATTTAAAAACCATAAATGCTAATGACTCCATTCCTTTTTGGGGTAATGGGGGCTGTTAATTGGAGTACTCTAAAAGAAACCTGACACTCTCTAGGATATTCAAAAGCCAAGTTATAAGCCAACAAATGTGTAACTGGACTACTTCTTTAAAGTGACACCAGGACCGGTGACCTTTGGGACATGGTTTGACCCCCTATAGGAATGTGCGATCATCATGAAACATTCAGATCACTTACAACTCAATAGATTCTACCTTCCTGTAACGTTTCAGCCTGATTGGACCTTGTTTTCACACAAATGGACCCAGAATGATGTCAAATTGTGCTTCGTGCAACATAATTCTGGGTGCCATTTTCAAACAATAAGTGCTAATGACTCCATTCCTTTTTGTGATTATAGGGGCTGTTGATTGGAGTACACTAAAACAAACCTGATCTCTCTAGGACATTCAGAAGCCAAGTTATAAGCCCACAAATGTGTAACTCGACTACTTCTTTAAATTGACACCAGATCCGGATACCTTTGGGACATGGTTTGACCCCCTTAGGAAAGTGCTATCATCATGAAACTTTCAGATCACTTACAACTCAATAGATTCTACCTTCCTGTAACGTTTCAGCCTGATTGGACCTTGTTTTCACACAAATGAACCCAGAATGATGTGAAATTGTGCTTCGTGCAACATAATTCTGGGTGCCATTTAAAAACCATAAATGCTAATGACTCCATTCCTTTTTGGGGTAATGGGGGCTGTTAATTGGAGTACTCTAAAAGAAACCTGACACTCTCTAGGATATTCAAAAGCCAAGTTATAAGCCAACAAATGTGTAACTGGACTACTTCTTTAAAGTGACACCAGGACCGGTGACCTTTGGGACATGGTTTGACCCCCTATAGGAATGTGCGATTATCATGAAACATTCAGATCACTTACAACTCAATAGATTCTACCTTCTTGTAACGTTTCAGCCTGATTGGACCTTGTTTTCACACAAATGGACCCAGAATGATGTGAAATTGTGCTTTGTGCAACATAATTCTGGGTGCCATTTACAAACCATAAGTGCTAATGACACCATTCCTTTTTGTGGTTGTAGGGGCTGTTGATTGGAGTACATTAAAACAAACCTGATCTCTCTAGGACATTCAGAAGCCAAGTTATAAGCCCACAAATGTGTAACTGGACTACTTCTTTAAATTGACACCAGATCCGGTTACCTTTGGGACATGGTTTGACCCCCTTAGGAAAGTGCTATCATCATGAAACATTCAGATCACTTATAACTCAATAGATTCTACCTTCCTGTAACGTTTCAGCCTGATTGGACCTTGTTTTCACACAAATGAACCCAGAATGATGTGAAATTGTGCTTCGTGCAACATAATTCTGGGTGCCATTTAAAAACCATAAGTGCTAATGACTCCATTCCTTTTTGGGGTAATGGGGGCTGTTAATTGGAGTACTCTAAAAGAAACCTGACCTCTCTAGGATATTCAAAAGCCAAGTTACAAGCCAACAAAGGTGTAACTGGACTACTTCTTTAAAGTGACACCAGGACCGGTGACCTTTGGGACATGGTTTGACCCCCTATAGGAATGTGCGATCATCATGAAACGTTCAGATCACTTACAACTCAATAGATTCTACCTTCCTGTAACGTTTCAGCCTGATTGGACCTTGTTTTCACACAAATGGACCCAGAATGATGTGAAATTGTGCTTCGTGCAACATAATTCTGGGTGCCATTTACAAACCATAAGTGCTAATGACTCCATTCCTTTTTGTGGTTGTAGGGGCTGTTGATTGGAGTACACTAAAACAAACCTGATCTCTCTAGGACATTCAGAAGCCAAGTTATAAGCCCACAAATGTGTAACTCGACTACTTCTTTAAATTGACACCAGATCCGGATACCTTTGGGACATGGTTTGACCCCCTTAGGAAAGTGCTATCATCATGAAACTTTCAGATCACTTACAACTCAATAGATTCTACCTTCCTGTAACGTTTCAGCCTGATTGGACCTTGTTTTCACACAAATGAACCCAGAATGATGTGAAATTGTGCTTCGTGCAACATAATTCTGGGTGCCATTTAAAAACCATAAATGCTAATGACTCAATTCCTTTTTGGGGTAATGGGGGCTGTTAATTGGAGTACTCTAAAAGAAACCTGACACTCTCTAGGATATTCAAAAGCCAAGTTATAAGCCAACAAAGGTGTAACTGGACTACTTCTTTAAAGTGACACCAGGACCGGTGACCTTTGGGACATGGTTTGACCCCCTATAGGAATGTGCGATCATCATGAAACGTTCAGATCACTTACAACTCAATAGATTCTACCTTCCTGTAACGTTTCAGCCTGATTGGACCTTGTTTTCACACAAATGGACCCAGAATGATGTGAAATTGTGCTTCGTGCAACATAATTCTGGGTGCCATTTTCAAACCATAAGTGCTAATGACTCCATTCCTTTTTGTGGTTTTAGGGGCTGTTGATTGGAGTACACTAAAACAAACCTGATCTCTCAAGGACATTCAGAAGCCAAGTTATAAGCCCACAAATGTGTAACTGGACTACTTCTTTAAATTGACACCAGATCCGGATACCTTTGGGACATGGTTTGACCCCCTTAGGAAAGTGCTATCATCATGAAACATTCAGATCACTTACAACTCAATAGATTCTACCTTCCTGTAACGTTTCAGCCTGATTGGACCTTGTTTTCACACAAATGAACCCAGAATGATGTGAAATTGTGCTTCGTGCAACATAATTCTGGGTGCCATTTAAAAACCATAAGTGCTAATGACTCCATTCCTTTTTGGGGTAATGGGGGCTGTTAATTAGAGTACTCTAAAAGAAACCTGAGCTCTCTAGGATATTCAATAGCCAAGTTATAAGCCAACAAATGTGTAACTGGACTACTTCTTTAAAGTGACAGCAGGACCGGTGACCTTTGGGACATGGTTTGACCCCCTATAGGAATGTGCGATCATCATGAAACGTTCAGATCACTTACAACTCAATAGATTCTACCTTCCTGTAACGTTTCAGCCTGATTGGACCTTGTTTTCACACAAATGGACCCAGAATGATGTGAAATTGTGCTTCGTGCAACATAATTCTGGGTGCCATTTACAAACCATGAGTGCAAATGACTCCATTCCTTTTTGTGGTTATAGGGGCTGTTAATTGGAGTACATTAAAACAAACCTGATCTCTCTAGGACATTCAGAAGCCAAGTTATAAGCCCACAAATGTGTAACTGGACTACTTCTTTAAATTGACACCAGATCCGGTTACCTTTGGGACATGGTTTGACCCCCTTAGGAAAGTGCTATCATCATGAAACGTTCAGATCACTTACAACTCAATAGATTCTACCTTCCTGTAACGTTTCAGCCTGATTGGACCGTGTTTCACTCAAATGGACGCAGAATGATGTGAAATTGTGCTTCGTGCAACATAATTCTGGGTGCCATTTAAAAACCATAAGTGCTAATGACTCCATTCCTTTTTGGGGTAATGGGGGCTGTTAATTGGAGTACTCTAAAAGAAACCTGACCTCTCTAGGATATTCAAAAGCCAAGTTACAAGCCAACAAAGGTGTAACTGGACTACTTCTTTAAAGTGACACCAGGACCGGTGACCTTTGGGACATGGTTTGACCCCCTATAGGAATGTGCGATCATCATGAAACGTTCAGATCACTTACAACTCAATAGATTCTACCTTCCTGTAACGTTTCAGCCTGATTGGACCTTGTTTTCACACAAATGGACCCAGAATGATGTGAAATTGTGCTTCGTGCAACATAATTCTGGGTGCCATTTACAAACCATAAGTGCTAATGACTCCATTCCTTTTTGTGGTTGTAGGGGCTGTTGATTGGAGTACACTAAAACAAACCTGATCTCTCTAGGACATTCAGAAGCCAAGTTATAAGCCCACAAATGTGTAACTCGACTACTTCTTTAAATTGACACCAGATCCGGATACCTTTGGGACATGGTTTGACCCCCTTAGGAAAGTGCTATCATCATGAAACTTTCAGATCACTTACAACTCAATAGATTCTACCTTCCTGTAACGTTTCAGCCTGATTGGACCTTGTTTTCACACAAATGAACCCAGAATGATGTGAAATTGTGCTTCGTGCAACATAATTCTGGGTGCCATTTAAAAACCATAAATGCTAATGACTCAATTCCTTTTTGGGGTAATGGGGGCTGTTAATTGGAGTACTCTAAAAGAAACCTGACACTCTCTAGGATATTCAAAAGCCAAGTTATAAGCCAACAAAGGTGTAACTGGACTACTTCTTTAAAGTGACACCAGGACCGGTGACCTTTGGGACATGGTTTGACCCCCTATAGGAATGTGCGATCATCATGAAACGTTCAGATCACTTACAACTCAATAGATTCTACCTTCCTGTAACGTTTCAGCCTGATTGGACCTTGTTTTCACACAAATGGACCCAGAATGATGTGAAATTGTGCTTCGTGCAACATAATTCTGGGTGCCATTTTCAAACCATAAGTGCTAATGACTCCATTCCTTTTTGTGGTTTTAGGGGCTGTTGATTGGAGTACACTAAAACAAACCTGATCTCTCAAGGACATTCAGAAGCCAAGTTATAAGCCCACAAATGTGTAACTGGACTACTTCTTTAAATTGACACCAGATCCGGATACCTTTGGGACATGGTTTGACCCCCTTAGGAAAGTGCTATCATCATGAAACATTCAGATCACTTACAACTCAATAGATTCTACCTTCCTGTAACGTTTCAGCCTGATTGGACCTTGTTTTCACACAAATGAACCCAGAATGATGTGAAATTGTGCTTCGTGCAACATAATTCTGGGTGCCATTTAAAAACCATAAGTGCTAATGACTCCATTCCTTTTTGGGGTAATGGGGGCTGTTAATTAGAGTACTCTAAAAGAAACCTGAGCTCTCTAGGATATTCAATAGCCAAGTTATAAGCCAACAAATGTGTAACTGGACTACTTCTTTAAAGTGACAGCAGGACCGGTGACCTTTGGGACATGGTTTGACCCCCTATAGGAATGTGCGATCATCATGAAACGTTCAGATCACTTACAACTCAATAGATTCTACCTTCCTGTAACGTTTCAGCCTGATTGGACCTTGTTTTCACACAAATGGACCCAGAATGATGTGAAATTGTGCTTCGTGCAACATAATTCTGGGTGCCATTTACAAACCATGAGTGCAAATGACTCCATTCCTTTTTGTGGTTATAGGGGCTGTTAATTGGAGTACATTAAAACAAACCTGATCTCTCTAGGACATTCAGAAGCCAAGTTATAAGCCCACAAATGTGTAACTGGACTACTTCTTTAAATTGACACCAGATCCGGTTACCTTTGGGACATGGTTTGACCCCCTTAGGAAAGTGCTATCATCATGAAACGTTCAGATCACTTACAACTCAATAGATTCTACCTTCCTGTAACGTTTCAGCCTGATTGGACCGTGTTTCACTCAAATGGACGCAGAATGATGTGAAATTGTGCTTTATGCAACATAATTCTGGGTGCCATTTACAAACCATAAGTGCTAATGACTCCATTATTTTTTGTGGTTGTAGGGGCTGTTGATTGGAGTACACTCAAACAAACCTGACCTCTCTAGGACATTCAGAAGCCAAGTTATAAGCCAACAAAGGTGTAACTGGACTACTTCTTTAAAGTGACACCAGAACCGGTGACCTTTGGGACATGGTTTGACCCCCTATAGGACTGTGTGATCATCATTGAACGTTCAGATCACTTACAACTCAATAGATTCTACTCAGCCTGATTGGACCTTGTTTTCACACAAATGGACCCAGAATGATGTGAAATTGTGCTTCGTGCAACATAATTCTGGGTGCCATTTACAAACCATAAGTGCTAATGACTCCATTATTTTTTGTGGTTATAGGGGCTGTTGATTGGAGTACTCTAAAACAAACCTGACCTCTCTAGGATATTCAGAAGCCAAGTTATAAGCCCACAAAGGTGTAACTGGACTACTTCTTTAAAGTGACACCAGGCCCGGTGACCTTTGGGACATGATTTGACCCCCTATAGGAATGTGCGATCATCATGAAACGTTCAGATCACTTACAACTCAATAGATTCTACCTTCTTGTAACATTTCAGCCTGAGTGGACCTTGTTTTCACACAAATGGACCCAGAATGATGTGAAATTGTGCTTCGTGCAACATAAATCTGGGTGCCATTTCCAAACCATAAGTGCTAATGACTCCATTCCTTTTTGTGGTTGTAGGGGCTGTCGATTGGAGTACACTAAAATAAACCTGATCTCTCTAGGACATTCAGAAGCCAAGTTATAAGCCCACAAATGTGTAACTGGACCATTTCTTTAAATTGACAACAGATCCGGTAAACTTTGGGACATGGTTTGACCCCCTTAGGAAAGTGCTATCATCATGAAACGTTCAGATCACTTACAACTCAATAGATTCTACCTTCCTGTAACGTTTCAGCCTGATTGGACCTTGTTATCACACAAATGGACCCAGAATGATGTGAAATCGTGCTTCGTGCAACATAATTCTGGGTGCCATTTACAAACCATAAGTGCTAATGACTCCATTCCTTTTTATCGTTATAGTTGCTGTTGATTGGAGTACACTAAAACAAACCTGACCTCTCTAGGACATTCAGAAGCCAAGTTATAAGCCCACAAATGTGTAACTGGACTACTTCTTTAAATTGACACCAGATCCGGATACCTTTGGGACATGGTTTGACCCCCTTAGGAAAGTGCTATCATCATGAAACATTCAGATCACTTACAACTCAATAGATTCTACCTTCCTGTAACGTTTCAGCCTGATTGGACCTTGTTTTCACACAAATGAACCCAGAATGATGTGAAATTGTGCTTCGTGCAACATAATTCTGGGTGCCATTTAAAAACCATAAGTGCTAATGACTCCATTCCTTTTTGGGGTAATGGGGGCTGTTAATTGGAGTACTCTAAAAGAAACCTGACCTCTCTAGGATATTCAAAAGCCAAGTTACAAGCCAACAAAGGTGTAACTGGACTACTTCTTTAAAGTGACACCAGGACCGGTGACCTTTGGGACATGGTTTGA
The DNA here is from genome assembly GCF_043380555.1 of Nothobranchius furzeri. Classification (NCBI taxonomy): domain Eukaryota; kingdom Metazoa; phylum Chordata; class Actinopteri; order Cyprinodontiformes; family Nothobranchiidae; genus Nothobranchius; species Nothobranchius furzeri. Next base: position 19,764,611 of record NC_091749.1, read on the forward strand.
CCCCCTATAGGAATGTGCGATCATCATGAAACGTTCAGATCACTTACAACTCAATAGATTCTACCTTCCTGTAACGTTTCAGCCTGATTGGACCTTGTTTTCACACAAATGGACCCAGAATGATGTGAAATTGTGCTTCGTGCAACATAATTCTGGGTGCCATTTACAAACCATAAGTGCTAATGACTCCATTCCTTTTTGTGGTTGTAGGGGCTGTTGATTGGAGTACACTAAAACAAACCTGATCTCTCTAGGACATTCAGAAGCCAAGTTATAAGCCCACAAATGTGTAACTCGACTACTTCTTTAAATTGACACCAGATCCGGATACCTTTGGGACATGGTTTGACCCCCTTAGGAAAGTGCTATCATCATGAAACTTTCAGATCACTTACAACTCAATAGATTCTACCTTCCTGTAACGTTTCAGCCTGATTGGACCTTGTTTTCACACAAATGAACCCAGAATGATGTGAAATTGTGCTTCGTGCAACATAATTCTGGGTGCCATTTAAAAACCATAAATGCTAATGACTCAATTCCTTTTTGGGGTAATGGGGGCTGTTAATTGGAGTACTCTAAAAGAAACCTGACACTCTCTAGGATATTCAAAAGCCAAGTTATAAGCCAACAAAGGTGTAACTGGACTACTTCTTTAAAGTGACACCAGGACCGGTGACCTTTGGGACATGGTTTGACCCCCTATAGGAATGTGCGATCATCATGAAACGTTCAGATCACTTACAACTCAATAGATTCTACCTTCCTGTAACGTTTCAGCCTGATTGGACCTTGTTTTCACACAAATGGACCCAGAATGATGTGAAATTGTGCTTCGTGCAACATAATTCTGGGTGCCATTTTCAAACCATAAGTGCTAATGACTCCATTCCTTTTTGTGGTTTTAGGGGCTGTTGATTGGAGTACACTAAAACAAACCTGATCTCTCAAGGACATTCAGAAGCCAAGTTATAAGCCCACAAATGTGTAACTGGACTACTTCTTTAAATTGACACCAGATCCGGATACCTTTGGGACATGGTTTGACCCCCTTAGGAAAGTGCTATCATCATGAAACATTCAGATCACTTACAACTCAATAGATTCTACCTTCCTGTAACGTTTCAGCCTGATTGGACCTTGTTTTCACACAAATGAACCCAGAATGATGTGAAATTGTGCTTCGTGCAACATAATTCTGGGTGCCATTTAAAAACCATAAGTGCTAATGACTCCATTCCTTTTTGGGGTAATGGGGGCTGTTAATTAGAGTACTCTAAAAGAAACCTGAGCTCTCTAGGATATTCAATAGCCAAGTTATAAGCCAACAAATGTGTAACTGGACTACTTCTTTAAAGTGACAGCAGGACCGGTGACCTTTGGGACATGGTTTGACCCCCTATAGGAATGTGCGATCATCATGAAACGTTCAGATCACTTACAACTCAATAGATTCTACCTTCCTGTAACGTTTCAGCCTGATTGGACCTTGTTTTCACACAAATGGACCCAGAATGATGTGAAATTGTGCTTCGTGCAACATAATTCTGGGTGCCATTTACAAACCATGAGTGCAAATGACTCCATTCCTTTTTGTGGTTATAGGGGCTGTTAATTGGAGTACATTAAAACAAACCTGATCTCTCTAGGACATTCAGAAGCCAAGTTATAAGCCCACAAATGTGTAACTGGACTACTTCTTTAAATTGACACCAGATCCGGTTACCTTTGGGACATGGTTTGACCCCCTTAGGAAAGTGCTATCATCATGAAACGTTCAGATCACTTACAACTCAATAGATTCTACCTTCCTGTAACGTTTCAGCCTGATTGGACCGTGTTTCACTCAAATGGACGCAGAATGATGTGAAATTGTGCTTTATGCAACATAATTCTGGGTGCCATTTACAAACCATAAGTGCTAATGACTCCATTATTTTTTGTGGTTGTAGGGGCTGTTGATTGGAGTACACTCAAACAAACCTGACCTCTCTAGGACATTCAGAAGCCAAGTTATAAGCCAACAAAGGTGTAACTGGACTACTTCTTTAAAGTGACACCAGAACCGGTGACCTTTGGGACATGGTTTGACCCCCTATAGGACTGTGTGATCATCATTGAACGTTCAGATCACTTACAACTCAATAGATTCTACTCAGCCTGATTGGACCTTGTTTTCACACAAATGGACCCAGAATGATGTGAAATTGTGCTTCGTGCAACATAATTCTGGGTGCCATTTACAAACCATAAGTGCTAATGACTCCATTATTTTTTGTGGTTATAGGGGCTGTTGATTGGAGTACTCTAAAACAAACCTGACCTCTCTAGGATATTCAGAAGCCAAGTTATAAGCCCACAAAGGTGTAACTGGACTACTTCTTTAAAGTGACACCAGGCCCGGTGACCTTTGGGACATGATTTGACCCCCTATAGGAATGTGCGATCATCATGAAACGTTCAGATCACTTACAACTCAATAGATTCTACCTTCTTGTAACATTTCAGCCTGAGTGGACCTTGTTTTCACACAAATGGACCCAGAATGATGTGAAATTGTGCTTCGTGCAACATAAATCTGGGTGCCATTTCCAAACCATAAGTGCTAATGACTCCATTCCTTTTTGTGGTTGTAGGGGCTGTCGATTGGAGTACACTAAAATAAACCTGATCTCTCTAGGACATTCAGAAGCCAAGTTATAAGCCCACAAATGTGTAACTGGACCATTTCTTTAAATTGACAACAGATCCGGTAAACTTTGGGACATGGTTTGACCCCCTTAGGAAAGTGCTATCATCATGAAACGTTCAGATCACTTACAACTCAATAGATTCTACCTTCCTGTAACGTTTCAGCCTGATTGGACCTTGTTATCACACAAATGGACCCAGAATGATGTGAAATCGTGCTTCGTGCAACATAATTCTGGGTGCCATTTACAAACCATAAGTGCTAATGACTCCATTCCTTTTTATCGTTATAGTTGCTGTTGATTGGAGTACACTAAAACAAACCTGACCTCTCTAGGACATTCAGAAGCCAAGTTATAAGCCCACAAATGTGTAACTGGACTACTTCTTTAAATTGACACCAGATCCGGATACCTTTGGGACATGGTTTGACCCCCTTAGGAAAGTGCTATCATCATGAAACATTCAGATCACTTACAACTCAATAGATTCTACCTTCCTGTAACGTTTCAGCCTGATTGGACCTTGTTTTCACACAAATGAACCCAGAATGATGTGAAATTGTGCTTCGTGCAACATAATTCTGGGTGCCATTTAAAAACCATAAGTGCTAATGACTCCATTCCTTTTTGGGGTAATGGGAGCTGTTAATTGGAGTACTCTAAAAGAAACCTGACCTCTCCAGGATATTCAAAAGCCAAGTTATAAGCCAACAAATGTGTAACTGGACTACTTCTTTAAAGTGACACCAGGACCGGTGACCTTTGGGACATGGTTTGACCCCCTATAGGAATGTGCGATCATCATGAAACGTTCAGATCACTTACAACTCAATAGATTCTACCTTCTTGTAACGTTTAAGCCTGATTGGACCTTGTTTTCACACAAATGGACCCAGAATGATGTGAAATTGTGCTTCGTGCAACATAATTCTGGGTGCCATTTACAAACCATAAGTGCTAATGACTCCATTCCTTTTTGTGGTTGTAGGGTCTGTTGATTGGAGTACATTAAAACAAACCTGATCTCTCTAGGGCATTCAGAAGCCAAGTTATAAGCCCACAAATGTGCAACTGGGTTAATTCTTTAAATTGACACCAGATCCAGTGACCTTTGGGACATGGTTTGACCCCCTTAGGAAAGTGCTATCATCATGAAACGTTCAGATCACTTACAACTCAATAGATTCTACCTTCCTGTAACGTTTCAGCCTGAATGGACCTTGTTTTCACACAAATGAACCCAGAATGATGTGAAATTGTGCTTCGTGCAACATAATTCTGGCTGCCATTTAAAAACCATAAGTGCTAATGACTCCATTCCTTTTTGTGGTTGTAGGGGCTGTTGATTGGAGTACACTAAAACAAACCTGATCTCTCTAGGACATTCAGAAGCCACGTTATAAGCCCACAAATGTGTAACTGGACTACTTCTTTAAATTGACACCAGATCCCGTGACCTTTGGGACATGGTTTGACCCCCTTAGGAAAGTGCTATCATCATGAAACGTTCAGATCACTTACAACTCAATAGATTCTACCTTCCTGTAACGTTTCAGCCTGATTGGACCGTGTTTCACTCAAATGGACCCAGAATGATGTGAAATTGTGCTTTATGCAACATAATTCTGGGTGCCATTTACAAACCATAAGTGCTAATGACTCCATTATTTTTTGTGGTTGTAGGGGCTGTTGATTGGAGTACACTCAAACAAACCTGACCTCTCTAGGACATTCAGAAGCCAAGTTATAAGCCAACAAAGGTGTAACTGGACTACTTCTTTAAAGTGACACCAGAACCGGTGACCTTTGGGACATGGTTTGACCCCCTATAGGACTGTGTGATCATCATTGAACGTTCAGATCACTTACAACTCAATAGATTCTACTCAGCCTGATTGGACCTTGTTTTCACACAAATGGACCCAGAATGATGTGAAATTGTGCTTCGTGCAACATAATTCTGGGTGCCATTTACAAACCATAAGTGCTAATGACTCCATTATTTTTTGTGGTTATAGGGGCTGTTGATTGGAGTACACTAAAACAAACCTGATCTCTCTAGGACATTCAGAAGCCACGTTATAAGCCCACAAATGTGTAACTGGACTACTTCTTTAAATTGACACCAGATCCCGTGACCTCTGGGACATGGTTTGACCCCCTTAGGAAAGTGCTATCATCATGAAATGTTCAGATCACTTACAACTCAATAGATTCTAACTTCCTGTAACGTTTCAGCCTGATTGGACCTTGTTTTCACACAAATGAACCCAGAATGATGTCAAATTGTGCTTCGTGCAACATAATTCTGGGTGCCATTTAAAAACCATAAGTGCTAATGACTCCATTCCTTTTTGGGGTAATGGGGGCTGTTAATTGGAGTACTCTAAAACAAACCTGACCTCTCTAGGATATTTAGAAGCCAAGTTATAAGCCCACAAAGGTGTAACTGGACTACTTCTTTAAAGTGACACCAGGCCCGGTGACCTTTGGGACATGGTTTGACCCCCTATAGGAATGTGCGATCATCATGAAACGTTCAGATCACTTACAACTCAATAGATTCTAACTTCTTGTAACGTTTCAGCCTGATTGGACCTTGTTTTCACACAAATGAACCCAGAATGATTTGAAATTGTGCTTCGTGCAACATTAGTCCGGGTGCCATTTAAAAACCATAAGTGCTAATGACTCCATTCCTTTTTGTGGTTGTAGGGGCTGTTGATTGGAGTACACTAAAACAAACCTGATCTCTCTAGGACATTCAGAAGCCAAGTTATAAGCCCACAAATGTGTAACTGGACTACTTCTTTAAATTGACACCAGATCCGGTGACCTTTGGGACATGGTTTGACCCCCTTAGGAAAGTGCTATCATCATGAAACGTTCAGATCACTTACAACTCAATAGATTCTACCTTCCTGTAACGTTTCAGCCTGATTGGACCGTGTTTCACTCAAATGGACCCAGAATGATGTGAAATTGTGCTTTATGCAACATAATTCTGGGTGCCATTTACAAACCATAAGTGCTAATGACTCCATTATTTTTTGTGGTTGTAGGGGCTGTTGATTGGAGTACACTCAAACAAACCTGACCTCTCTAGGACATTCAGAAGCCAAGTTATAAGCCAACAAAGGTGTAACTGGACTACTTCTTTAAAGTGACACCAGAACCGGTGACCTTTGGGACATGGTTTGACCCCCTATAGGACTGTGTGATCATCATTGAACGTTCAGATCACTTACAACTCAATAGATTCTACTCAGCCTGATTGGACCTTGTTTTCACACAAATGGACCCAGAATGATGTGAAATTGTGCTTCGTGCAACATAATTCTGGGTGCCATTTACAAACCATAAGTGCTAATGACTCCATTATTTTTTGTGGTTATAGGGGCTGTTGATTGGAGTACTCTAAAACAAACCTGACCTCTCTAGGATATTCAGAAGCCAAGTTATAAGCCCACAAAGGTGTAACTGGACTACTTCTTTAAAGTGACACCAGGCCCGGTGACCTTTGGGACATGGTTTGACCCCCTATAGGAATGTGCGATCATCATGAAACGTTCAGATCACTTACAACTCAATAGATTCTACCTTCTTGTAACATTTCAGCCTGAGTGGACCTTGTTTTCACACAAATGGACCCAGAATGATGTGAAATTGTGCTTCGTGCAACATAAATCTGGGTGCCATTTCCAAACCATAAGTGCTAATGACTCCATTCCTTTTTGTGGTTGTAGGGGCTGTCGATTGGAGTACACTAAAACAAACCTGATCTCTCTAGGACATTCAGAAGCCAAGTTATAAGCCCACAAATGTGTAACTGGACCACTTCTTTAAATTGACAACAGATCCGGTGACCTTTGGGACATGGTTTGACCCCCTTAGGAAAGTGCTATCATCATGAAACGTTCAGATCACTTACAACTCAATAGATTCTACCTTCCTGTAACGTTTCAGCCTGATTGGACCTTGTTTTCACACAAATGGACCCAGAATGATGTGAAATCGTGCTTCGTGCAACATAATTCTGGGTGCCATTTACAAACCATAAGTGCTAATGACTCCATTCCTTTTTGTCGTTATAGGGGCTGTTGATTGGAGTACACTAAAACAAACCTGACCTCTCTAGGACATTCAGAAGCCAAGTTATAAGCCCACAAATGTGTAACTGGACTACTTCTTTAAATTGACACCAGATCCGGATACCTTTGGGACATGGTTTGACCCCCTTAGGAAAGTGCTATCATCATGAAACATTCAGATCACTTACAACTCAATAGATTCTACCTTCCTGTAACGTTTCAGCCTGATTGGACCTTGTTTTCACACAAATGAACCCAGAATGATGTGAAATTGTGCTTCGTGCAACATAATTCTGGGTGCCATTTAAAAACCATAAGTGCTAATGACTCCATTCCTTTTTGGGGTAATGGGAGCTGTTAATTGGAGTACTCTAAAAGAAACCTGACCTCTCCAGGATATTCAAAAGCCAAGTTATAAGCCAACAAATGTGTAACTGGACTACTTCTTTAAAGTGACACCAGGACCGGTGACCTTTGGGACATGGTTTGACCCCCTATAGGAATGTGCGATCATCATGAAACGTTCAGATCACTTACAACTCAATAGATTCTACCTTCTTGTAACGTTTAAGCCTGATTGGACCTTGTTTTCACACAAATGGACCCAGAATGATGTGAAATTGTGCTTCATGCAACATAATTCTGGGTGCCATTTACAAACCATAACTGCTAATGACTCCATTCCTTTTTATGGTTGTAGGGGCTGTTGATTGGAGTACACTAAAACAAACCTGACCTCTCTAGGATATTCAGAAGCCAAGTTATAAGCCCACAAATGTGTAACTGGACTACTTCTTTAAAGTGACACCAGGCCCGGTTACCTTTGGGACATGGTTTGACCCCCTTAGGAAATTGCTATCATCATGAAACATTCAGATCACTTATAACTCAATAGATTCTACCTTCCTGTAACGTTTCAGCCTGATTGGACCTTGTTTTCACACAAATGAACCCAGAATGATGTGAAATTGTGCTTCGTGCAACATAATTCTGGGTGCCATTTCCAAACCATAAGTGCTAATGACTCCATTCCTTTTTGTGGTTGTAGGGGCTGTTGATTGGAGTACAATAAAACAAACCTGATCTCTCTAGGACATTCAGAAGCCAAGTTATAAGCCCACAAATGTGTAACTGGACCACTTCTTTAAATTGACACCAGATCCGGTTACCTTTGGGACATGGTTTGACCCCCTTAGGAAAGTGCTATCATCATGAAATGTTCAGATCACTTACAACTCAATAGATTCTACCTTCCTGTAACGTTTCAGCCTGATTGGACCTTGTTTTCACACAAATGGACCCAGATTGATGTGAAATTGTGCTTCGTGCAACATAATTCTGGGTTCCATTTACAAACCATAAGTGCTATTGACTCCATTCCTTTTTGTGGTTGTAGGGGCTGTTGATTGGAGTACTCTAAAACAAACCTGACATCTCTAGGATATTCAGAAGCCAAGTTATAAGCCCACAATGTTGTAACTGGACTACTTCTTTAAAGTGACACCAGGCCCAGTGACCTTTGGGACATGGTTTGACCCCCTATAGGAATGTGCGATCATCATGAAACGTTCAGATCACTTACAACTCAATAGATTCTACCTTCTTGTAACGTTTAAGCCTGATTGGACCTTGTTTTCACACAAATGGACCCAGAATGATGTGAAATTGTGCTTCGTGCAACATAATTCTGTGTGCCATTTCCAAACCATAAGTGCTAATGACTCCATTCCTTTTTGTGGTTGTAGGGGCTGTTGATTGGAGTACACTAAAACAAACCTGATCTCTCTAGGACATTCAGAACCTAAGTAAATAGCCCACAAATGTGTAACTGGACCACTTCTTTAAAGTGACACCAGATCTGGTGACCTTTGGGACATGGTTTGACCCCCTTAGGAAAGTGATATCATCATGAAACGTTCAGATCACTTACAACTCAATAGATTCTACCTTCCTGTAACGTTTCAGTCTGATTGGACCTTGTTTTCACACAAATGAACCCAGAATGATTTGAAATTGTGCTTCGTGCAACATAATTTTGGGTGCCATTTAAAAACCATAAGTGCTAATGACTCCATTCCTTTTTGTGGTTGTAGGGGCTGTTGATTTGAGTACACTAAAACAAACCTGATCTCTCTAGGACATTCAGAAGCCAAGTTATAAGCCCACAAATGTGTAACTGGACTACTTCTTTAAATTGACACCAGATCCGGTTACCTCTGGGACATGGTTTGACCCCCTTAGGAAAGTGCTATCATCATGAAATGTTCAGATCACTTACAACTCAATAGATTATACCTTCCTGTAACGTTTCAGCCTGATTGGACCTTGTTTTCACACAAATGAACCCCGAATGATGTGAAATTGTGCTATGTGCAACATAATTCTGGGTTCCATTTACAAACCATAAGTGCTAATGACTCCATTCCTTTTTGTGGTTGTAGGGGCTGTTGATTGGAGTACTCTAAAACAAACCTGACCTCTCTAGGATATTCAGAAGCCAAGTTATAAGCCCACAAAGGTGTAACTGGACTACTTCTTTAAAGTGACACCAGGCCCAGTGACCTTTGGGACATGGTTTGACGCCCTATAGGAATGTGCGATCATCATGAAACGTTCAGATCACTTACAACTCAATAGATTCTACCTTCTTGTAACGTTTCAGCCTGATTGGACCTTGTTTTCACACAAATGGACCCAGAATGATGTGAAATTGTGCTTCGTGCAACATAATTCTGGGTGCCATTTCCAAACCATAAGTGCTAATGACTCCATTCCTTTTTGTGGTTGTAGGGGCTGTTGATGGGAGTACTCTAAAACAAACCTGACCTCTCTAGGATATTCAGAAGCCAAGTTATAAGCCCACAAAGGTGTAACTGGACTACTTCTTTAAAGTGACACCAGGCCCAGTGACCTTTGGGACATGGTTTGACGCCCTATAGGAATGTGCGATCATCATGAAACGTTCAGATCACTTACAACTCAATAGATTCTACCTTCTTGTAACGTTTAAGCCTGATTGGACCTTGTTTTCACACAAATGGACCCAGAATGATGTGAAATTGTGCTTCGTGCAACATAATTCTGGGTGCCATTTCCAAACCATAAGTGCTAATGACTCCATTCCTTTTTGTGGTTGTAGGGACTGTTGATTGGAGTACATTAAAACAAACCTGATCTCTCTAGGACATTCAGAAGGCAAGTTATAAGCAAACAAATGTGTAACTGGACTACTTCTTTAAATTGACACCAGATCCGGTGACCTCTGGGACATGGTTTGACCCCCTTAGGAAAGTGCTATCATCATGAAACGTTCAGATCACTTACAACTCAATAGATTCTACCTTCCTGTAACGTTTCAGCCTGATTGGACCTTGTTTTCACACAAATGGACCCAGAATGATGTGAAATTGTGCTTTGTGCAACATAATTCTGGGTGCCATTTACAAACCATAAGTGCTAATGACTCCATTGTTTTTTGTGGTTGTAGGGCCTGTTGACTGGAGTACACTCAAACAAACCTGACCTCTCTAGTACATTCAGAAGCCAAGTTATAAGCCCACAAAGGTGTAACTGGACTACTTCTTTGAAGTGACACCAGGCCCGGTGACCTTTGGGACATGGTTTGACCCCCTATAGGAAATTGTGATCATCATGAAACATTCAGATCACTTACAACTCAATAGATTCTACCTTCTTGTAACGTTTCAGCCTGATTGGACCTTGTTTTCACACAAATGAACCCAGAATGATGTGAAATTGTGCTTCGTGCAACATAATTTTGGGTGCCATTTAAAAACCATAAGTGCTAATGACTCCATTCCTTTTTGTGGTTGTAGGGGCTCTTGATTTGAGTACACTAAAACAAACCTGATCTCTCTAGGACATTCAGAAGCCAAGTTATAAGCCCACAAATGTGTAACTGGACTACTTCTTTAAATTGACACCAGATCCGGTTACCTCTGGGACATGGTTTGACCCCCTTAGGAAAGTGCTATCATCATGAAATGTTCAGATCACTTACAACTCAATAGATTCTACCTTCCTGTAACGTTTCAGCCTGATTGGACCTTGTTTTCACACAAATGAACCCCGAATGATGTGAAATTGTGCTTCGTGCAACATAATTCTGGGTGCCATTTAAAAACCATAAGTGCTAATGACTCCATTCCTTTTTGGGGTAATGGGGGCTGTTAATTGGAGTATTCTAAAACAAACCTGACCTCTCTAGAATATTCAGAAGCCAAGTTATCAGCCCACAAAGGTGTAACTGGACTACTTCTTTAAAGTGACACCAGGCCCGATGACCTTTGGGACATGGTTTGACCCCCTATAGGAATGTGCGATCATCATGAAACGTTCAGATCACTTACAACTCAATAGATTCTACCTTCTTGTAACATTTCAGCCTGATTGGACCTTGTTTTCACACAAATGGACCCAGAATGATGTGAAATTGTGCTTCGTGCAACATAATTCTGGGTGCCATTTCCAAACCATAAGTGCTAATGACTCCATTCCTTTTTGTGGTTGTAGGGGCTGTTGATTGGAGTACAATAAAACAAACCTGATCTCTCTAGGACATTCAGAAGCCAAGTTATAAGCAAACAAATGTGTAACTGGACTACTTCTTTAAATTGACACCAGATCCGGTGACCTCTGGGACATGGTTTGACCCCCTTAGGAAAGTGCTATCATCATGAAACGTTCAGATCACTTACAACTCAATAGATTCTACCTTCCTGTAACGTTTCAGCCTGATTGGACCTTGTTTTCACACAAATGGACCGAGAATGATGTGAAATTGTGCTTTGTGCAACATAATTCTGGGTGCCATTTACAAACCATAAGTGCTAATGACTCCATTGTTTTTTGTGGTTGTAGGGCCTGTTGACTGGAGTACACTCAAACAAACCTGACCTCTCTAGTACATTCAGAAGCCAAGTTATAAGCCCACAAAGGTGTAACTGGACTACTTCTTTGAAGTGACACCAGGCCCGGTTACCTTTGGGACATGGTTTGACCCCCTATAGGAAATTGCGATCATCATGAAACATTCAGATCACTTACAACTCAATAGATTCTACCTTCTTGCAACGTTTCAAGCTTATTGGACCTTGTTTTCACACAAATGGACCCAGAATGATGTGAAATTGTGCTTCGTGCAACATAATTCTGGGTGCCATTTCCAAACCATAAGTGCTAATGACTCCATTCCTTTTTGTTGTTGTAGGGGCTGTTGATTGGAGTACAATAAAACAAACCTGATCTCTCTAGGACATTCAGAACCTAAGTAATTAGCCCACAAATGTGTAACTGGACCACTTCTTTAAATTGACACCAGATCCGGTGACCTTTGGGACATGGTTTGACCCCCTTAGGAAAGTGCTATCATCATGAAACGTTCAGATCACTTACAACTCAATAGATTCTACCTTCCTGTAACGTTTCAGCCTGATTGGACCTTGTTTTCACACAAATGAACCCAGAATGATGTGAAATTGTGCTTCGTGCAACATAATTTTGGGTGCCATTTAAAAACCATAAGTGCTAATGACTCCATTCATTTTTGTGGTTGTAGGGGCTGTTGATTTGAGTACACTAAAACAAACCTGATCTCTCTAGGACATTCAGAAGCCAAGTTATAAGCCCACAAATGTGTAACTGGACCACTTCTTTAAATTGACACCAGATCCGGTTACCTTTGGGACATGGTTTGACCCCCTTAGGAAAGTGCTATCATCATGAAATGTTCAAATCACTTACAACTCAATAGATTCTACCTTCCTGTAACGTTTCAGCCTGATTGGACCTTGTTTTCACACAAATGGACCCAGATTGATGTGAAATTGTGCTTCGTGCAACATAATTCTGGGTGCCATTTACAAACCATAAGTGCTAATGACTCCATTCCTTTTTGGGGTAATGGGGGCTGTTAATTGGAGTATTCTAAAACAAACCTGACCTCTCTAGGACATTCAGAAGCCAAGTTATAAGCCCACAAATGTGTAACTGGACTACTTCTTTAAAGTGACACCAGGCCCGGTGACCTTTGGGACATGGTTTGACCCCCTATAGGAATGTGCGATCATCATGAAACGTTCAGATCACTTACAACTCAATAGATTCTACCTTCCTGTAACGTTTCAGCCTGATTGGACCTTGTTTTCACACAAATGAACCCAGAATGATGTGAAATTGTGCTTCGTGCAACATAATTTTGGGTGCCATTTAAAAACCATAAGTGCTAATGACTCCATTCCTTTTTGTGGTTGTAGGGGCTGTTGATTTGAGTACACTAAAACAAACCTGATCTCTCTAGTACATTCAGAAGCCAAGTTATAAGCCCACAAATGTGTAACTGGACTACTTCTTTAAATTGACACCAGATCCGGTTACCTCTGGGACATGGTTTGACCCCCTTAGGAAAGTGCTATCATCATGAAATGTTCAGATCACTTACAACTCAATAGATTCTACCTTCCTGTAACGTTTCAGCCTGATTGGACCTTGTTTTCACACAAATGAACCCCGAATGATGTGAAATTGTGCTTCGTGCAACATAATTCTGGGTGCCATTTACAAACCATAAGTGCTAATGACTCCATTCCTTTTTGGGGTAATGGGGGCTGTTAATTGGAGTATTCTAAAACAAACCTGACCTCTCTAGGACATTCAGAAGCCAAGTTATAAGACCACAAATGTGTAACTGGACTACTTCTTTAAAGTGACACCAGGCCCGGTGACCTTTGGGACATGGTTTGACCCCCTATAGGAATGTGCGATCATCATGAAACGTTCAGATCACTTACAACTCAATAGATTCTACCTTCTTGTAACGTTTCAGCCTGATTGGACCTTGTTTTCACACAAATGGACCCAGAATGATGTGAAATTGTGCTTCTTGCAACATAATTCTGGGTGCCATTTCCAAACCATAAGTGTTAATGACTCCATTCCTTTCTGTGGTTGTAGGGGCTGTTGATTGGAGTACAATAAAACAAACCTGATCTCTCTAGGACATTCAGAAGCCAAGTTATAAGCCCACAAATGTGTAACTGGACCACTTCTTTAAATTGACACCAGATCCGGTTACCTTTGGGACATGGTTTGACTCCCTTAGGAAAGTTTTATCATCATGAAACGTTCAGGTCACTTACAACTCAATAGATTCTACCTTCCTGTAACGTTTCAGCCTGATTGGACCTTGTTTTCACACAAATGGACCCAGATTGATGTGAAATTGTGCTTCGTGCAACATAATTCTGGGTGCCATTTCCAAACCATAAGTGCTAATGACTCCATTCCTTTTTGTGGTTGTAGGGGCTGTTGATTGGAGTACTCTAAAACAAACCTGACCTCTGTAGGATATTCAGAAGCCAAGTTATAAGCCCACAAAGGTGTAACTGGACTACTTCTTTAAATTGACACCAGGCCCAGCGACCTTTGGGACATGGTTTGACCCCCTATAGGAATGTGTGATCATCATGAAACGTTCAGATCACTTACAACTCAATAGATTCTACCTTCTTGTAACGTTTAAGCCTGATTGGACCTTGTTTTCACACAAATGGACCCAGAATGATGTGAAATTGTGCTTCGTGCAACATAATTCTGGGTGCCCTTTCCAAACAATAAGTGCTAATGACTCCATTCCTTTTTGTGGTTGTAGGGGCTGTTGATTGGAGTACACTAACACAAACCTGATCTCTCTAGGACATTCAGAAGCCAAGTTATAAGCCCACAAATGTGTAACTGGACCACTTCTTTAAATTGACACCAGATCCGGTGACCTTTGGGACATGGTTTGACCCCCTTAGGAAAGTGCTATCATCATGAAACGTTCAGATCACATACAACTCAATAGATTCTACCTTCCTGTAACGTTTCAGCCTGATTGGACCTTGTTTCACACAAATGGACCCAGAATGATGTGAAATTGTGCTTCGTGCAACATAATTCTGGGTGCCATTTCCAAACCATAAGTGCTTATGACTCCATTCTTTTTTGTGGTTGTAGGGCCTGTTGATTGGAGTACAATCAAACAAACCTGACCTCTCTAGTACATTCAGAAGCCAAGTTATGAGCCCACAAAGGTGTAACTGGACTACTTCTTTAAAGTGACACCAGGCCCGGTGACCTTTGGGACATGGTTTGACCCCCTATAGGAATGTGCGATCATCATGAAACATTCAGATCACTTACAACTCAATAGATTCTACCTGCTTGTAACGTTTCAGCCTGACTGGACCTTGTTTTCACACAAATGGACCCAGAATGATGTGAAATTGTGCTTCGTGCAACATAATTCTGGGTGCCATTTCCAAACCATAAGTGCTAATGACTCCATTCCTTTTTGTGGTTGTAGGGGCTGTTGATGGGAGTACTCTAAAACAAACCTGACCTCTCTAGGATATTCAGAAGCCAAGTTATAAGCCCACAAAGGTGTAACTGGACTACTTCTTTAAAGTGACACCAGGCCCAGTGACCTTTGGGACATGGTTTGACGCCCTATAGGAATGTGCGATCATCATGAAACGTTCAGATCACTTACAACTCAATAGATTCTACCTTCTTGTAACGTTTAAGCCTGATTGGACCTTGTTTTCACACAAATGGACCCAGAATGATGTGAAATTGTGCTTCGTGCAACATAATTCTGGGTGCCATTTCCAAACCATAAGTGCTAATGGCTCCATTCCTTTTTGTGGTTGTAGGGGCTGTTGATTGGAGTACACTAAAACAAACCTGATCTCTCTAGGACATTCAGAAGGCAAGTTATAAGCAAACAAATGTGTAACTGGACTACTTCTTTAAATTGACACCAGATCCGGTGACCTCTGGGACATGGTTTGACCCCCTTAGGAAAGTGCTATCATCATGAAACGTTCAGATCACTTACAACTCAATAGATTCTACCTTCCTGTAACGTTTCAGCCTGATTGGACCTTGTTTTCACACAAATGGACCCAGAATGATGTGAAATTGTGCTTTGTGCAACATAATTCTGGGTGCCATTTACAAACCATAAGTGCTAATGACTCCATTGTTTTTTGTGGTTGTAGGGCCTGTTGACTGGAGTACACTCAAACAAACCTGACCTCTCTAGTACATTCAGAAGCCAAGTTATAAGCCCACAAAGGTGTAACTGGACTACTTCTTTGAAGTGACACCAGGCCCGGTGACCTTTGGGACATGGTTTGACCCCCTATAGGAAATTGCGATCATCATGAAACATTCAGATCACTTACAACTCAATAGATTCTACCTTCTTGTAACGTTTCAGCCTGATTGGACCTTGTTTTCACACAAATGGACCCAGAATGATGTGAAATTGTGCTTCGTGCAACATAATTCTGGGTGCCATTTCCAAACCATAAGTGCTAATGACTCCATTCCTTTTTGTTGTTGTAGGGGCTGTTGATTGGAGTACAATAAAACAAACCTGATCTCTCTAGGACATTAAGAACCTAAGTAATTAGCCCACAAATGTGTAACTGGACCACTTCTTTAAATTGACACCAGATCCGGTGACCTTTGGGACATGGTTTGACCCCCTTAGGAAAGTGCTATCATCATGAAACGTTCAGATCACTTACAACTCAATAGATTCTACCTTCCTGTAACGTTTCAGCCTGATTGGACCTTGTTTTCACACAAATGAACCCAGAATGATGTGAAATTGTGCTTTGTGCAACATAATTTTGGGTGCCATTTAAAAACCATAAGTGCTAATGACTCCATTCATTTTTGTGGTTGTAGGGGCTGTTGATTTGAGTACACTAAAACAAACCTGATCTCTCTAGGACATTCAGAAGCCAAGTTATAAGCCCACAAATGTGTAACTGGACCACTTCTTTAAATTGACACCAGATCCGGTTACCTTTGGGACATGGTTTGACCCCCTTAGGAAAGTGCTATCATCATGAAATGTTCAAATCACTTACAACTCAATAGATTCTACCTTCCTGTAACGTTTCAGCCTGATTGGACCTTGTTTTCACACAAATGGACCCAGATTTATGTGAAATTGTGCTTCGTGCAACATAATTCTGGGTTCCATTTACAAACCATAAGTGCTATTGACTCCATTCCTTTTTGTGGTTGTAGGGGCTGTTGATTGGAGTACTCTAAAACAAACCTGACCTCTCTAGGATATTCAGAAGCCAAGTTATAAGCCCACAAAGGTGTAACTGGACTACTTCTTTAAAGTGACACCAGGCCCAGTGACCTTTGGGACATGGTTTGACCCCCTATAGGAATGTGCGATCATCATGAAACGTTCAGATCACTTACAACTCAATAGATTCTACCTTCTTGTAACGTTTAAGCCTGATTGGACCTTGTTTTCACACAAATGGACCCAGAATGATGTGAAATTGTGCTTCGTGCAACATAATTCTGGGTGCCATTTAAAAACCATAAGTGCTAATGACTCCATTCCTGTTTGGGGTAATGGGGGCTGTTAATTGGAGTATTCTAAAACAAACCTGACCTCTCTAGAATATTCAGAAGCCAAGTTATAAGCCCACAAATGTGTAACTGGACCACTTCTTTAAATTGACACCAGATCCGGTTACCTTTGGGACATGGTTTGACCCCCTTAGGAAAGTGCTATCATCATGAAATGTTCAAATCACTTACAACTCAATAGATTCTACCTTCCTGTAACGTTTCAGCCTGATTGGACCTTGTTTTCACACAAATGGACCCAGATTTATGTGAAATTGTGCTTCGTGCAACATAATTCTGGGTTCCATTTACAAACCATAAGTGCTATTGACTCCATTCCTTTTTGTGGTTGTAGGGGCTGTTGATTGGAGTACTCTAAAACAAACCTGACCTCTCTAGGATATTCAGAAGCCAAGTTATAAGCCCACAAAGGTGTAACTGGACTACTTCTTTAAAGTGACACCAGGCCCAGTGACCTTTGGGACATGGTTTGACCCCCTATAGGAATGTGCGATCATCATGAAACGTTCAGATCACTTACAACTCAATAGATTCTACCTTCTTGTAACGTTTAAGCCTGATTGGACCTTGTTTTCACACAAATGGACCCAGAATGATGTGAAATTGTGCTTCGTGCAACATAATTCTGGGTGCCATTTCCAAACCATAAGTGCTAATGGCTCCATTCCTTTTTGTGGTTGTAGGGGCTGTTGATTGGAGTACACTAAAACAAACCTGATCTCTCTAGGACATTCAGAAGGCAAGTTATAAGCAAACAAATGTGTAACTGGACTACTTCTTTAAATTGACACCAGATCCGGTGACCTCTGGGACATGGTTTGACCCCCTTAGGAAAGTGCTATCATCATGAAACGTTCAGATCACTTACAACTCAATAGATTCTACCTTCCTGTAACGTTTCAGCCTGATTGGACCTTGTTTTCACACAAATGGACCCAGAATGATGTGAAATTGTGCTTTGTGCAACATAATTCTGGGTGCCATTTACAAACCATAAGTGCTAATGACTCCATTGTTTTTTGTGGTTGTAGGGCCTGTTGACTGGAGTACACTCAAACAAACCTGACCTCTCTAGTACATTCAGAAGCCAAGTTATAAGCCCACAAAGGTGTAACTGGACTACTTCTTTGAAGTGACACCAGGCCCGGTGACCTTTGGGACATGGTTTGACCCCCTATAGGAAATTGCGATCATCATGAAACATTCAGATCACTTACAACTCAATAGATTCTACCTTCTTGTAACGTTTCAGCCTGATTGGACCTTGTTTTCACACAAATGGACCCAGAATGATGTGAAATTGTGCTTCGTGCAACATAATTCTGGGTGCCATTTCCAAACCATAAGTGCTAATGACTCCATTCCTTTTTGTTGTTGTAGGGGCTGTTGATTGGAGTACAATAAAACAAACCTGATCTCTCTAGGACATTAAGAACCTAAGTAATTAGCCCACAAATGTGTAACTGGACCACTTCTTTAAATTGACACCAGATCCGGTGACCTTTGGGACATGGTTTGACCCCCTTAGGAAAGTGCTATCATCATGAAACGTTCAGATCACTTACAACTCAATAGATTCTACCTTCCTGTAACGTTTCAGCCTGATTGGACCTTGTTTTCACACAAATGAACCCAGAATGATGTGAAATTGTGCTTTGTGCAACATAATTTTGGGTGCCATTTAAAAACCATAAGTGCTAATGACTCCATTCATTTTTGTGGTTGTAGGGGCTGTTGATTTGAGTACACTAAAACAAACCTGATCTCTCTAGGACATTCAGAAGCCAAGTTATAAGCCCACAAATGTGTAACTGGACCACTTCTTTAAATTGACACCAGATCCGGTTACCTTTGGGACATGGTTTGACCCCCTTAGGAAAGTGCTATCATCATGAAATGTTCAAATCACTTACAACTCAATAGATTCTACCTTCCTGTAACGTTTCAGCCTGATTGGACCTTGTTTTCACACAAATGGACCCAGATTTATGTGAAATTGTGCTTCGTGCAACATAATTCTGGGTTCCATTTACAAACCATAAGTGCTATTGACTCCATTCCTTTTTGTGGTTGTAGGGGCTGTTGATTGGAGTACTCTAAAACAAACCTGACCTCTCTAGGATATTCAGAAGCCAAGTTATAAGCCCACAAAGGTGTAACTGGACTACTTCTTTAAAGTGACACCAGGCCCAGTGACCTTTGGGACATGGTTTGACCCCCTATAGGAATGTGCGATCATCATGAAACGTTCAGATCACTTACAACTCAATAGATTCTACCTTCTTGTAACGTTTAAGCCTGATTGGACCTTGTTTTCACACAAATGGACCCAGAATGATGTGAAATTGTGCTTCGTGCAACATAATTCTGGGTGCCATTTAAAAACCATAAGTGCTAATGACTCCATTCCTGTTTGGGGTAATGGGGGCTGTTAATTGGAGTATTCTAAAACAAACCTGACCTCTCTAGAATATTCAGAAGCCAAGTTATCAGCCCACAAAGGTGTAACTGGACTACTTCTTTAAAGTGACACCAGGCCCGATGACCTTTGGGACATGGTTTGACCCCCTATAGGAATGTGCGATCATCATGAAACATTCAGATCACTTACAACTCAATAGATTCTACCTTCTTGTAACATTTCAGCCTGATTGGACCTTGTTTTCACACAAATGGACCCAGAATGATGTGAAATTGTGCTTCGTGCAACATAATTCTGGGTGCCATTTCCAAACCATAAGTGCTAATGACTCCATTCCTTTTTGTGGTTGTAGGGGCTGTTGATTGGAGTACAATAAAACAAACCTGATCTCTCTAGGACATTCAGAAGCCAAGTTATAAGCCCACAAATGTGTAACTGGACCACTTCTTTAAATTGACACCAGATCCGGTGACCTTTGGGACATGGTTTGACCCCCTTAGGAAAGTGCTATCATCATGAAACGTTCAGATCACTTACAACTCAATAGATTCTACCTTCCTGTAACGTTTCAGTCTGATTGGACCTTGTTTTCACACAAATGGACCCAGACTGATGTGAAATTGTGCTTCGTGCAACATAACTCTGGGTTCCATTTACAAACCATAAGTGCTAATGACTCCATTCCTTTTTGTGGTTGTAGGGGCTGTTGATTGGAGTACTCTAAAACAAACCTGACCTCTCTAGGATATTCAGAAGCCAAGTGATAAGCCCACAAAGGTGTAACTGGACTACTTCTTTAAAGTGACACCAGGCCCAGTGACCTTTGGGACATATTTTGACGCCCTATAGGAATGTGCGATCATCATGAAACGTTCAGATCACTTACAACTCAATAGATTCTACCTTCTTGTAACGTTTAAGCCTGATTGGACCTTGTTTTCACACAAATAGACCCAGAATGATGTGAAATTGTGCTTCGTGCAACATAATTCTGGGTGCCATTTCCAAACCATAAGTGCTAATGACTCCATTCCTTTTTGTGGTTGTAGGGGCTGTTGATTGGAGTACACTAAAACAAACCTGATCTCTCTAGGACATTCAGAAGCCAAGTTATAAGCAAACAAATGTGTAACTGGACTACTTCTTTAAATTGACACCAGATCCGGTGACCTCTGGGACATGGTTTGACCCCGTTAGGAAAGTGCTATCATCATGAAACGTTCAGATCACTTACAACTCAATAGATTCTACCTTCCTGTAACGTTTCAGCCTGATTGGACCTTGTTTTCACACAAATGGACCGAGAATGATGTGAAATTGTGCTTTGTGCAACATAATTCTGGGTGCCATTTACAAACCATAAGTGCTAATGACTCCATTATTTTTTGTGGTTGTAGGGCCTGTTGACTGGAGTACACTCAAACAAACCTGACCTCTCTAGTACATTCAGAAGCCAAGTTATAAGCCCACAAAGGTGTAACTGGACTACTTGTTTGAAGTGACACCAGGCCCGGTGACCTTTGGGACATGGTTTGACCCCCTATAGGAATGTGCGATCATCATGAAACATTCAGATCACTTACAACTCAATAGATTCTACCTTCTTGTAACGTTTCAGCCTGATTGGACCTTGTTTTCACACAAATGGACCCAGAATGATGTGAAATTGTGCTTCGTGCAACATAATTCTGGGTGCCATTTCCAAACCATAAGTGCTAATGACTCCATTCCTTTTTGTTGTTGTAGGGGCTGTTGATTGGAGTACACTAAAACAAACCTGATCTCTCTAGGACATTCAGAACCTAAGTAATTAGCCCACAAATGTGTAACTGGACCACTTCTTTAAATTGACACCAGATCCGGTGACCTTTGGGACATGGTTTGACCCCCTTAGGAAAGTGCTATCATCATGAAACATTCAGATCACTTACAACTCAATAGATTCTACCTTCCTGTAACGTTTCAGCCTGATTGGACCTTGTTTTCACACAAATGAACCCAGAATGATGTGAAATTGTGCTTCGTGCAACATAATTTTGGGTGCCATTTAAAAACCATAAGTGCTAATGACTCCATTCCTTTTTGTGGTTGTAGGGGCTGTTGATTTGAGTACACTAAAACAAACCTGATCTCTCTAGGACATTCAGAAGCCAAGTTATAAGCCCACAAATGTGTAACTGGACTACTTCTTTAAATTGACACCAGATCCGGTTACCTCTGGGACATGGTTTGACCCCCTTAGGAAAGTGCTATCATCATGAAATGTTCAGATCACTTACAACTCAATAGATTATACCTTCCTGTAATGTTTCAGCCTGATTGGACCTTGTTTTCACACAAATGAACCCCGAATGATGTTAAATTGTGCTTCGTGCAACATAATTCTGGGTGCCATTTACAAACCATAAGTGCTAATGACTCCATTCCTTTTTGGGGTAATGGGGGCTGTTAATTTGAGTATTCTAAAACAAACCTGACCTCTCTAGGACATTCAGAAGCCAAGTTATAAGCCCACAAATGTGTAACTGGACTACTTCTTTAAAGTGACACCAGGCCCGGTGACCTTTGGGACATGGTTTGACCCCCTATAGGAATGTGCGATCATCATGAAACGTTCAGATCACTTACAACTCAATAGATTCTACCTTCTTGTAACGTTTCAGCCTGATTGGACCTTGTTTTCACACAAATGGACCCAGAATGATGTGAAATTGTGCTTCGTGCAACATAATTCTGGGTGCCATTTCCAAACCATAAGTGCTAATGACTCCATTCCTTTTTGTTGTTGTAGGGGCTGTTGATTGGAGTACACTAAAACAAACCTGATCTCTCTAGGACATTCAGAACCTAAGTAATTAGCCCACAAATGTGTAACTGGACCACTTCTTTAAATTGACACCTGATCCGGTGACCTTTGGGACATGGTTTGACCCCCTTAGGAAAGTGCTATCATCATGAAACGTTCAGATCACTTACAACTCAATAGATTCTACCTTCCTGTAACGTTTCAGCCTGATTGGACCTTGTTTTCACACAAATGAACCCAGAATGATGTGAAATTGTGCTTCGTGCAACATAATTTTGGGTGCCATTTAAAAACCATAGGTGCTAATGACTCCATTCCTTTTTGTGGTTGTAGGGGCTGTTGATTTGAGTACACTAAAACAAACCTGATCTCTCTAGGACATTCAGAAGCCAAGTTATAAGCCCACAAATGTGTAACTGGACTACTTTAAATTGACACCAGATCCGGTTCCCTCTGGGACATGGTTTGTCCCCCTTAGGAAAGTGCTATCATCATGAAATGTTCAGATCACTTACAACTCAATAGATTCTACCTTCCTGTAACGTTTCAGCCTGATTGGACCTTGTTTTCACACAAATGAACCCCGAATGATGTGAAATTGTGCTTCGTGCAACATAATTCTGGGTGCCATTTACAAACCATAAGTGCTAATGACTCCATTCCTTTTTGGGGTAATGGGGGCTGTTAATTGGAGTATTCTAAAACAAACCTGACCTCTCTAGGACATTCAGAAGCCAAGTTATAAGCCCACAAATGTGTAACTGGACTACTTCTTTAAAGTGACACCAGGCCCGGTGACCTTTGGGACATGGTTTGACCCCCTATAGGAATGTGCGATCACCATGAAACGTTCAGATCACTTACAACTCAATAGATTCTACCTTCTTGTAACGTTTCAGCCTGATTGGACCTTGTTTTCACACAAATGGACCCAGAATGATGTGAAATTGTGCTTCTTGCAACATAATTCTGGGTGCCATTTCCAAACCATAAGTGCTAATGACTCCATTCCTTTTTGTGGTTGTAGGGGCTGTTGATTGGAGTACAATAAAACAAACCTGATCTCTCTAGGACATTCAGAAGCCAAGTTATAAGCCCACAAATGTGTAACTGGACCACTTCTTTAAATTGACACCAGATCCGGTTACCTTTGGGACATGGTTTGACTCCCTTAGGAAAGTTTTATCATCATGAAACGTTCAGGTCACTTACAACTCAATAGATTCTACCTTCCTGTAACGTTTCAGCCTGATTGGACCTTGTTTTCACACAAATGGACCCAGATTGATGTGAAATTGTGCTTCGTGCAACATAATTCTGGGTGCCATTTACAAACCATAAGTGCTAATGACTCCATTCCTTTTTGTGGTTGTAGGGGCTGTTGATTGGAGTACTCTAAAACAAACCTGACCTCTGTAGGATATTCAGAAGCCAAGTTATAAGCCCACAAAGGTGTAACTGGACTACTTCTTTAAATTGACACCAGGCCCAGCGACCTTTGGGACATGGTTTGACCCCCTATAGGAATGTGTGATCATCATGAAACGTTCAGATCACTTACAACTCAATAGATTCTACCTTCTTGTAACGTTTAAGCCTGATTGGACCTTGTTTTCACACAAATGGACCCAGAATGATGTGAAATTGTGCTTCGTGCAACATAATTCTGGGTGCCCTTTCCAAACAATAAGTGCTAATGACTCCATTCCTTTTTGTGGTTGTAGGGGCTGTTGATTGGAGTACACTAAAACAAACCTGATCTCTCTAGGACATTCAGAAGCCAAGTTATAAGCCCACAAATGTGTAACTGGACCACTTCTTTAAATTGACACCAGATCCGGTGACCTTTGGGACATGGTTTGACCCCCTTAGGAAAGTGCTATCATCATGAAACGTTCAGATCACATACAACTCAATAGATTCTACCTTCCTGTAACGTTTCAGCCTGATTGGACCTTGTTTCACACAAATGGACCCAGAATGATGTGAAATTGTGCTTCGTGCAACATAATTCTGGGTGCCATTTCCAAACCATAAGTGCTTATGACTCCATTCTTTTTTGTGGTTGTAGGGCCTGTTGATTGGAGTACACTCAAACAAACCTGACCCCTCTAGTACATTCAGAAGCCAAGTTATGAGCCCACAAAGGTGTAACTGGACTACTTCTTTAAAGTGACACCAGGCCCGGTGACCTTTGGGACATGGTTTGACCCCCTATAGGAATGTGCGATCATCATGAAACATTCAGATCACTTACAACTCAATAGATTCTACCTTCTTGTAACGTTTCAGCCTGACTGGACCTTGTTTTCACACAAATGGACCCAGAATGATGTGAAATTGTGCTTCGTGCAACATAATTCTGGGTGCCATTTAAAAACCATAAGTGCTAATGACTCCATTACTTTTTGGGGTAATGGGGGCTGTTAATTGGAGTATTCTAAAACAAACCTGACCTCTCTAGGACATTCAGAAGCCAAGTTATAAGCCCACAAATGTGTAACTGGACTACTTCTTTAAAGTGACACCAGGCCCGGTGACCTTTGGGGCATGGTTTGACCCCCTATAGGAATGTGCGATCATCATGAAACGTTCAGATCACTTACAACTCAATAGATTCTACCTTCCTGTAACGTTTCAGCCTGATTGGACCTTGTTTTCACACAAATGAACCCAGAATGATGTGAAATTGTGCTTCGTGCAACATAATTTTGGGTGTCATTTAAAAACCATAAGTGCTAATGACTCCATTCCTTTTTGTGGTTGTAGGGGCTGTTTATTTGAGTACACTAAAACAAACCTGATCTCTCTAGGACATTCAGAAGCCAAGTTATAAGCCCACAAATGTGTAACTGGACTACTTCTTTAAATTGACACCAGATCCGGTGACCTCTGGGACATGGTTTGACCCCCTTAGGAAAGTGCTATCATCATGAAAGGTTCAGATCACTTACAACTCAATAGATTCTACCTTCCTGTAACGTTTCAGCCTGATTGGACCTTGTTTTCACACAAATGAACCCCGAATGATGTGAAATTGTGCTTCGTGCAACATAATTCTGGGTGCCATTTAAAAACCATAAGTGCTAATGACTCCATTCCTTTTTGGGGTAATGGGGGCTGTTAATTGGAGTATTCTAAAACAAACCTGACCTCTCTAGGACATTCAGAAGCCAAGTTATAAGCCCACAAATGTGTAACTGGACTACTTCTTTAAAGTGACACCAGGCCCGGTGACCTTTGGGACATGGTTTGACCCCCTTAGGAAAGTGCTATCATCATGAAACGTTCAGATCACTTACAACTCAATAGATTCTACCTTCCTGTAACGTTTCAGCCTGATTGGACCTTGTTTTCACACAAATGGACCCAGATTGATGTGAAATTGTGCTTAATGCAACACAATTCTGGGTGCCATTTACAAACCATAAGTGCTAATGACTCCATTCCTTTTTGTGGTTGTAGGGGCTGTTGATTGGAGTACTCTAAAACAAACCTGACCTCTCTAGGATATTCAGAAGCCAAGTTATAAGCCCACAAAGGTGTAACTGGACTTCTTCTTTAAATTGACACCAGGCCCAGCGACCTTTGGGACATGGTTTGACCCCCTATAGGAATGTGCGATCATCATGAAACGTTCAGATCACTTACAACTCAATAGATTCTACCTTCTTGTAACGTTTCAGCCTGATTGGACCTTGTTTTCACACAAATGGACCTAGAATGATGTGAAATTGTGCTTCGTGCAACATAATTCTGGGTGCCCTTTCCAAACCATAAGTGCTAATGACTCCATTCCTTTTTGTGGTTGTAGGGGCTGTTGATTGGAGTACACTAAAACAAACCTGATCTCTCTAGGACATTCAGAAGCCAAGTTATAAGCCCACAAATGTGTAACTGGACCACTTCTTTAAATTGACACCAGATCCGGTGACCTTTGGGACATGGTTTGACCCCCTTAGGAAAGTGCTATCATCATGAATCGTTCAGATCACATACAACTCAATAGATTCTACCTTCCTGTAACGTTTCAGTCTGATTGGACCTTGTTTCACACAAATGGACCCAGAATGATGTGAAATTGTGCTTCGTGCAACATAATTCTGGGTGCCATTTACAAACCATAAGTGCTAATGACTCCATTATTTTTTGTGGTTGTAGGGCCTGTTGATTGGATTACACTCAAACAAACCTGACCTCTCTAGTACATTCAGAAGCCAAGTTATGAGCCCACAAAGGTGTAACTGGACTACTTCTTTAAAGTGACACCAGGCCCGGTGACCTTTGGGACATGGTTTGACCCCCTATAGGAATGTGCGATCATCATGAAATATTCAGATCACTTACAACTCAATAGATTCTACCTTCTTGTAATGTTTCAGCCTTATTGGACCTTGTTTTCACACAAATGGACCCAGAATGATGTGAAATTGTGCTTCGTGCAACATAATTCTGGGTGCCATTTCCAAACCATAAGTGCTAATGACTCCATTCCTTTTTGTGGTTGTAGGGGCTGTTGATTAGAGTTCACTTAAACAAACCTGATCTCTCTAGGACATTCAGAAGCCAAGTTATAAGCCCACAAATGTGTAACTCGACTACTTATCTAAATTGACACCAGATCCGGATACCTTTGGGACATGTTTTGACCCCCTATAGGAATGTGCGATCATCATGAAACATTCAGATCACTTACAACTCAATAGATTCTACCTTCTTGTAACGTTTCAGCCTGATTGGACCTTGTTTTCACACAAATGGACCCAGAATGATGTGAAATTGTGCTTCGTGCAACATAATTCTGGGTGCCATTTCCAAACCATAAGTGCTAATGACTCCATTCCTTTTTGTGGTTGTAGGGGCTGTTCATTGGAGTACACTAAAACAAACCTGATCTCTCTAGGACATTCAGAACTTAAGTAATTAGCACACAAATGTGTAACTGGACCACTTCTTTATATTGACACCAGATCCAGGTGACCTTTGGGACATGGTTTGACCCCCTTAGGAAAGTGCTATCATCATGAAACGTTCAGATCACTTACAACTCAATAGATTCTACCTTCCTGTAACGTTTCAGCCTGATTGGACCTTGTTTTCACACAAATGAACCCAGAATGATGTGAAATTGTGCTTTGTGCAACATACTTTTGGGTGCCATTTAAAAACCATAAGTGCTAATGACTCCATTCCTTTTTGTGGTTTTAGGGGCTGTTGATTTGAGTACACTAAAACAACCCTGATCTCTCTAGGACATTCAGAAGCCAAGTTATAAGCCAACAAATGTGTAACTGGACTACTTCTTTAAATTGACACCAGATCCGGTGACCTCTGGGACATGGTTTGACCCCCTTAGGAAAGTGCTATCATCATGAAATGTTCAGATCACTTACAACTCAATAGATTCTACCTTCCTGTAACGTTTCAGCCTGATTGGACCTTGTTTTCACACAAATGATGTGAAATTGTGCTTCGTGCAACATAATTCTGGGTGCCATTTAAAAACCATAAGTGCTAATGACTCCATTCCTTTTTGGGGTAATGGGGGCTGTTAATTGGAGTACTCTAAAACAAACGTGACCTCTCTAGTACATTCAGACGCCAAGTTATAAGCCCACAAATGTGTACCTGGACTACTTCTTTAAAGTGACACTAGGCCCGGTGACCTTTGGGACATGGTTTGACCCCCTATAGGAATGTGCGATCATCATGAAACATTCAGATCACGTACAACTCAATAGATTCTACCTTCCTGTAACGTTTCAGCCTGATTGGACCTTGTTTTCACACAAATGAACCCAGAATGATGTGAAATTGTGCTTTGTGCAACATACTTTTGGGTGCCATTTAAAAACCATAAGTGCTAATGACTCCATTCCTTTTTGTGGTTGTAGGGGCTGTTCATTGGAGTACACTAAAACAAACCTGATCTCTCTAGGACATTCAGAACTTAAGTAATTAGCCCACAGATGTGTAACTGGACCACTTCTTTAAATTGACACCAGATCCGGTGACCTTTGGGACATGGTTTGACCCCCTTAGGAAAGTGCTATCATCATGAAATGTTCAGATCACTTACAACTCAATAGATTCTACCTTCCTGTAACGTTTCAGCCTGATTGGACCTTGTTTTCACACAAATGAACCCCGAATGATGTGAAATTGTGCTTTGTGCAACATAATTCTGGGTGCCATTTACAAACAATAATTGCTAATGACTCCATTATTTTTTGTGGTTGTAGGGCCTGTTGATTGGAGTACACTCAAACAAACCTGACCTCTCTAGTACATTCAGAAGCCAAGTTATAAGCCCACAAAGGTGTAACTGGACTACTTCTTTAAATTGACACCAGGCCCGGTGACCTTTGGGACATGGTTTGACCCCCTATAGGAATGTGCGATCATCATGAAACATTCAGATCACGTACAACTCAATAGATTCTACCTTCTTGTAACGTTTCAGCCTGATTGGACCTTGTTTTCACACAAATGGACCAAGAATGATGTGAAATTGTGCTTCGTGCAACATAATTCTGGGTGCCATTCCAAACCATAAGTGCTAATGACTCCATTCCTTTTTGTGGTTGTAGGGGCTGTTGATTGGAGTACATTAAAACAAACCTGATCTCTCTAGGACATGCGCATTGGTGGGATTGAGGAGCTCCTCAAAGTATTCCTTCCACCGTCCGACTATAGCCTCAGTTGACGTCAGCAGCTCCCCATCCCCACTGTAAACAGTGTGAGCGAGTTGCTGCCTTCCTCTCCTGAGGCGCCGGACAGTTTGCCAGAACCTCTTTGGAGCCGATCGATAGTCTTTCTCCATGGCCTCACCAAACTCCTCCCACGCCCGAGATTTTGCCTCGGCAACTGCCACTGCTGCATCCCGCTTGGCTATCCGGTACCTGTCTGCTGCCTCCGGAGACCCACAGACCAGCCATGCCCTGTAGGCCTCCTTCTTCAGCCTTACGGCTCCCCGAACCTCTGGTGTCCACCAGCGGGTACGGGGGTTGCCACCACGACTGGCACCGGCCACCTTACGACCACAGCTAGCAACAGCCGCCTCGACAATCGCAGAGTGGAACAAGGCCCACTCGGACTCAATGTCCCCCACTGCTCTCGGGACGTGGTCAAAGCTCTGCCGGAGGTGGGAGTTGAAGACCGTCGAGACAGGTTCTTCTGCCAGGCGTTCCCAGCAGACCCTCACTATGCGTTTGGGTCTGCCAGGTCTACGCGGCATGTTCCCTTGCCATCTGATCCAACTCACCACCAGGTGGTGATCAGTTGACAGCTCCGCCCCTCTCTTCACTCGGGTGTCCAAAACATACGGCCGCAGGTCAGATGATACGACTACAAAATCTATCATCGACCTGTGACCTAGGCTGCCCTGGTACCAAGTGTACCGGTGGGCATCCTTATGTTCGAACATGGTGTTCGTTATGGCCAAACTGCGGCTTGCACAGAAGTCCAATAACAAAACACCGCTCGAGTTCAGATTAGGTGGGCCGTTCCTCCCAATCACACCCCTCCAGGTCAAGCTGTCATTGCCCACGTGAGCATTGAAGTCCCCCAGCAGGACAATGGAGTCCCCTGATGGAGCACTATCTAGCACTCGTCCCAGGGACTCCAAAAAGGGTGGGTACTCTGAACTGATATTTGGCCCATAAGCACAAACAACAGTCAGGACCCGTTCCCCGACCCGAAGGCGCAAGGAAGCTGCCCTCTTGTCCCCCGGGGTAAACCCCAACACACAGGCAGAGAGTCTAGGGGCTAACAAAAAGCCAACCCCAGCCCTCCGCCTCTCATCCGGAGCAACTCCAGCAAAGTAGAGTGTCCAACCCCTCTCCAGGTCTCGGGTTCCAGAGCCAATGCAATGTGTCGAGGTGAGTCCGACTATATCTAGCCGGTACCGCTCAACCTCTGCCACAAGCTCCAGCTCCTTCCCAGTGACACCAGGCCCGGTGACCTTTGGGACATGGTTTGACCCCCTATAGGAATGTGCGATCATCATGAAACGTTCAGATCACTTACAACTCAATAGATTCTACCTTCCTGTAACGTTTCAGCCTGATTGGACCTTGTTTTCACACAAATGAACCCAGAATGATGTGAAATTGTGCTTCGTGCAACATAATTCTGGGTGCTATTTAAAAACCATAAGTGCTAATGACTCCATTCCTTTTTGGGGTAATGGGGGCTGTTAATTGGAGTACTCTAAAAGAAACCTGACCTCTCTAGGATATTCAAAAGCCAAGTTACAAGCCAACAAAGGTGTAACTGGACTACTTCTTTAAAGTGACACCAGGACCGGTGACCTTTGGGACATGGTTTGACCCCCTATAGGAATGTGCGATCTTCATGAAACGTTCAGATCACTTACAACTCAATAGATTCTACCTTCTTGTAACGTTTCAGATTGATTGGACCTTGTTTTCACACAAATGGACCCAGAATGATGTGAAATTGTGCTTCGTGCAACATAATTCTGGGTGCCATTCCAAACCATAAGTGCTAATGACTCCATTCCTTTTTGTGGTTGTAGGGGCTGTTGATTGGAGTACATTAAAACAAACCTGATCTCTCTAGGACATTCAGAAGCCAAGTTATAAGCCCACAAATGTGTAACTGGACTACTTCTTTAAATTGACACCAGATCCAGTGACCTTTGGGACATGGTTTGACCCCCTTAGGAAAGTGCTATCATCATGAAACGTTCAGATCACTTACAACTCAATAGATTCTACCTTCCTGTAACGTTTCAGCCTGATTGGACCTTGTTTTCACACAAATGAACCCAGAATGATGTGAAATTGTGCTTCGTGCAACATAATTTTGGGTGCCATTTAAAAACCATAAGTGCTAAGACTCCATTCCTTTTTGTGGTTGTAGGGGCTGTTGATTGGAGTACACTTAAATAAACCTGATCTCTCTAGGACATTCAGAAGCCAAGTTATAAGCCCACAAATGTGTAACTGGACTACTTCTTTAAATTGACACCAGATCCGGTGACCTCTGGGACATGGTTTGACCCCCTTAGGAAAGTGCTATCATCATGAAATGTTCAGATCACTTACAACTCAATAGATTCTACCTTCCTGTAACGTTTCAGCCTGATTGGACCTTGTTTTCACACAAATGAACCCCGAATGATGTGAAATTGTGCTTCGTGCAACATAATTCTGGGTGCCATTTAAAAACCAAAAGTGCTAATGACTCCATTCCTTTTTGGGGTAATGGGGGCTGTTAATTGGAGTACTCTAAAACAAACCTGACCTCTCTAGGACATTCAGAAGCCAAGTTTTAAGCCCACAAATGTGTAACTGGACTACTTCTTTAAAGTGACACCAGGCCCGGTGACCTTTGGGACATGGTTTGACCCCCTATAGGAATGTGTGATCATCATGAAACAATCAGATCACTTACAACTCAATAGATTCTACCTTCTTGTAACGTTTCAGCCTGATTGGACCTTGTTTTCACACAAATGGACCCAGAATGATGTGAAATTGTGCTTCGTGCAACATAATTCTGGGTGCCATTTCCAAACCATAAGTGCTAATGACTCCATTCCTTTTTGTGGTTGTAGGGGATGTTGATTGGAGTACACTAAAACAAATCTGATCTCTCTAGGACATTCAGAACCTAAGTAATTAGCCCACAAATGTGTAACTGGACCACTTCTTTAAATTGACACCAGATCCGGTGACCTTTGGGACATGGTTTGACCCCCTTAGGAAAGTGCTATCATCATGAAACGTTCAGATCACTTACAACTCAATAGATTCTACCTTCCTGTAACGTTTCAGCCTGATTGGACCTTGTTTTCACACAAATGAACCCAGAATGATGTGAAATTGTGCTTCGTGCAACATAATTTTGGGTGCCATTTGAAAACCATAAGTGCTAATGACTCCATTCCTTTTTGTGGTTGTAGGGGCTGTTGATTTGAGTACACTAAAACAAACCTGATCTCTCTAGGACATTCAGAAGCCAAGTTATAAGCCCACAAATGTGTAACTGGACTACTTCTTTAAATTGACACCAGATCCGGTGACCTCTGGGACATGGTTTGACCCCCTTAGGAAAGTGCTATCATCATGAAATGTTCAGATCACTTACAACTCAATAGATTCTACCTTCCTGTAACGTTTCAGCCAGATTGGACCTTGTTTTCACACAAATGAACCCCAAATGATGTGAAATTGTGCTTCGTGCAACATAATTCTGCGTGCCATTTAAAAACCATAAGTGCTAATGACTCCATTCCTTTTTGGGGTAATGGGGGCTGTTAATTGGAGTATTCTAAAACAAACCTGACCTCTCTAGGACATTCAGAAGCCAAGTTATAAGCCCACAAATGTGTAACTGGACT
This sequence comes from Nothobranchius furzeri, assembly GCF_043380555.1. NCBI lineage: Eukaryota > Metazoa > Chordata > Actinopteri > Cyprinodontiformes > Nothobranchiidae > Nothobranchius > Nothobranchius furzeri. Next base: position 19,797,462 of record NC_091749.1, read on the forward strand.
ACTTCTTTAAAGTGACACCAGGCCCGGTGACCTCTGGGACATGGTTTGACCCCCTATAGGAATGTGCGATCATCATGAAACGTTCAGATCACTTACAACTCAATAGATTCTACCTTCTTGTAACGTTTCAGCCTGATTGGACCTTGTTTTCACACAAATGGACCCAGAATGATGTGAAATTGTGCTTCGTGCAACATAATTCTGGGTGCCATTTCCAAACCATAAGTGGTAATGACTCCATTCCTTTTTGTGTTGTAGGGGCTGTTGATTGGAGTACAATAAAACAAACCTGATCTCTCTAGGACATTCAGGAGCCAAGTTATAAGCCCACAAATGTGTAACTGGACCACTTCTTTAAATTGACACCAGATCCGGTTACCTTTGGGACATGGTTTGACCCCCTTAGGAAAGTGCTATCATCATGAAACGTTCAGATCACTTACAACTCAATAGATTCTACCTTCCTGTAACGTTTCAGCCTGATTGGACCTTGTTTTCACACAAATGGACCCAGATTGATGTGAAATTGTGCTTCGTGCAACATAATTCTGGGTGCCATTTACAAACCATAAGTGCTAATGACTCCATTCCTTTTTGTGGTTGTAGGGGCTGTTGATTTGAGTACTCTAAAACAAACCTGACCTCTCTAGGATATTCAGAAGCCAAGTTATAAGCCCACAAAGGTGTAACTGGACTACTTCTTTAAATTGACACCAGGCCCAGTGACCTTTGGGACATGGTTTGACCCCCTATAGGAATGTGCAATCATCATGAAACGTTCACAACACTTACAACTCAATAGATTCTACCTTCTTGTAACGTTTCAGCCTGATTGGACCTTGTTTTCACACAAATGGACCCAGAATGATGTGAAATTGTGCTTGTGGCAACATAATTCTGGGTGCCCTTTCCAAACCATAAGTGCTAATGACTCCATTCCTTTTTGTGGTTGTAGGGGCTGTTGATTGGAGTACACTAAAACAAACCTGATCTCTCTAGGACATTCAGAAGCCAAGTTATAAGCCCACAAATGTGTAACTGGACCACTTCTTTAAATTGACACCAGATCCGGTGACCTTTGGGACATGGTTTGACCCCCTTAGGAAAGTGCTATCATCATGAAACGTTCAGATCAATTACAACTCAATAAATTCTACCTTCCTGTAACGTTTCAGCCTGATTGGACCTTGTTTCACACAAATGGACCCAGAATGATGTGAAATTGTGCTTCGTGCAACATAATTCTGGGTGCCATTTACAAACAATAAGTGCTAATGACTCCATTATTTTTTGTGGTTGTAGGGCCTGTTGATTGGAGTACACTCAAACAAACCTGACCTCTCTAGTACATTCAGAAGCCAAGTTATAAGCCCACAAAGGTGTAACTGGACTACTTCTTTAAAGTGACACCAGGACCGGTGACCTTTGGGACATGGTTTGACCCCCTATAGGAATGTGCGATCATCATGAAACATTCAGATCACTTACAACTCAATAGATTCTACCTTCTTGTAACGTTTCAGCCTGATTGGACCTTGTTTTCACACAAATGGACCCAGAATGATGTGAAATTGTGCTTCGTGCAACATAATTCTGGGTGCCATTTCCAAACCATAAGTGCTAATGACTCCATTCCTTTTTGTGGTTGTAGGGGCTGTTGATTGGAGTACACTAAAACAAACCTGATCTCTCTAGGACATTCAGAACCTAAGTAATTAGCCCACAAATGTGTAACTGGACCACTTCTTTAAATTGACACCAGATCCGGTGACCTTTGGGACATGGTTTGACCCCCTTAGGAAAATGCTATCATCATGAAACGTTCAGATCACTTACAACTCAATACATTCTACCTTCCTGTAACGTTTCAGCCTGATTGGACCTTGTTTTCACACAAATGAACCGAGAATGATGTGAAATTGTGCTTCGTGCAACATAATTTTGGGTGCCATTTAAAAACCATAAGTGCTAATGACTCCATTCCTTTTTGGGGTAATGGGGGCTGTTAATTGGAGTACTCTAAAACAAACCTGACCTCTCTAGGACATTCAGAAGCCAAGTTATATGCCCACAAATGTGTAACTGGACTACTTCTTTAAAGTGACACCAGGCCCGGTGACCTCTGGGACATGGTTTGACCCCCTATAGCAATGTGCGATCATCATGAAACGTTCAGATCACTTACAACTCAATAGATTCTACCTTCTTGTAACGTTTCAGCCTGATTGGACCTTGTTTTCACACAAATGGACCCAGAATGATGTGAAATTGTGCTTCGTGCAACATAATTCTGGGTGCCATTTCCAAACCATAAGTGGTAATGACTCCATTCCTTTTTGTGTTGTAGGGGCTGTTGATTGGAGTACAATAAAACAAACCTGATCTCTCTAGGACATTCAGGAGCCAAGTTATAAGCCCACAAATGTGTAACTGGACCACTTCTTTAAATTGACACCAGATCCGGTTACCTTTGGGACATGGTTTGACCCCCTTAGGAAAGTGCTATCATCATGAAACGTTCAGATCACTTACAACTCAATAGATTCTACCTTCCTGTAACGTTTCAGCCTGATTGGACCTTGTTTTCACACAAATGGACCCAGATTGATGTGAAATTGTGCTTCGTGCAACATAATTCTGGGTGCCATTTACAAACCATAAGTGCTAATGACTCCATTCCTTTTTGTGGTTGTAGGGGCTGTTGATTTGAGTACTCTAAAACAAACCTGACCTCTCTAGGATATTCAGAAGCCAAGTTATAAGCCCACAAAGGTGTAACTGGACTACTTCTTTAAATTGACACCAGGCCCAGTGACCTTTGGGACATGGTTTGACCCCCTATAGGAATGTGCAATCATCATGAAACGTTCACAACACTTACAACTCAATAGATTCTACCTTCTTGTAACGTTTCAGCCTGATTGGACCTTGTTTTCACACAAATGGACCCAGAATGATGTGAAATTGTGCTTGTGGCAACATAATTCTGGGTGCCCTTTCCAAACCATAAGTGCTAATGACTCCATTCCTTTTTGTGGTTGTAGGGGCTGTTGATTGGAGTACACTAAAACAAACCTGATCTCTCTAGGACATTCAGAAGCCAAGTTATAAGCCCACAAATGTGTAACTGGACCACTTCTTTAAATTGACACCAGATCCGGTGACCTTTGGGACATGGTTTGACCCCCTTAGGAAAGTGCTATCATCATGAAACGTTCAGATCAATTACAACTCAATAAATTCTACCTTCCTGTAACGTTTCAGCCTGATTGGACCTTGTTTCACACAAATGGACCCAGAATGATGTGAAATTGTGCTTCGTGCAACATAATTCTGGGTGCCATTTACAAACAATAAGTGCTAATGACTCCATTATTTTTTGTGGTTGTAGGGCCTGTTGATTGGAGTACACTCAAACAAACCTGACCTCTCTAGTACATTCAGAAGCCAAGTTATAAGCCCACAAAGGTGTAACTGGACTACTTCTTTAAAGTGACACCAGGACCGGTGACCTTTGGGACATGGTTTGACCCCCTATAGGAATGTGCGATCATCATGAAACATTCAGATCACTTACAACTCAATAGATTCTACCTTCTTGTAACGTTTCAGCCTGATTGGACCTTGTTTTCACACAAATGGACCCAGAATGATGTGAAATTGTGCTTCGTGCAACATAATTCTGGGTGCCATTTCCAAACCATAAGTGCTAATGACTCCATTCCTTTTTGTGGTTGTAGGGGCTGTTGATTGGAGTACACTAAAACAAACCTGATCTCTCTAGGACATTCAGAACCTAAGTAATTAGCCCACAAATGTGTAACTGGACCACTTCTTTAAATTGACACCAGATCCGGTGACCTTTGGGACATGGTTTGACCCCCTTAGGAAAATGCTATCATCATGAAACGTTCAGATCACTTACAACTCAATACATTCTACCTTCCTGTAACGTTTCAGCCTGATTGGACCTTGTTTTCACACAAATGAACCGAGAATGATGTGAAATTGTGCTTCGTGCAACATAATTTTGGGTGCCATTTAAAAACCATAAGTGCTAATGACTCCATTCCTTTTTGGGGTAATGGGGGCTGTTAATTGGAGTACTCTAAAACAAACCTGACCTCTCTAGGACATTCAGAAGCCAAGTTATATGCCCACAAATGTGTAACTGGACTACTTCTTTAAAGTGACACCAGGCCCGGTGACCTTTGGGACATGGTTTGACCCCCTATAGGAATGTGCGATCATCTTGAAACGTTCAGATCACTTACAACTCAATAGATTCTACTTTCTTGTAACGTTTCAGCCTGATTGGACCTTGTTTTCACACAAATGGACCCAGAATGATGTGAAATTGTGCTTTGTGCAACATAATTCTGGGTGCCATTTACAAACCATAAGTGCTAATGACTCCATTCCTTTTTGGGGTAATGGGGGCTGTTAATTGGAGTACTCTAAAAGAAACCTGACCTCTCTAGGATATTCAAAAGCCAAGTTACAAGCCAACAAAGGTGTAACTGGACTACTTTAAAGTGACACCAGGACCGGTGACCTTTGGGACATGGTTTGACCCCCTTAGGAAAGTGCTATCATCATGAAATGTTCAGATCACTTACAACTCAATAGATTCTACCTTCCTGTAACGTTTCAGCCTGATTGGACCTTGTTTTCACACAAAAGAACCCCAAATGATGTGAAATTGTGCTTCGTGCAACATAATTCTGGGTGCCATTTAAAAACCATAAGTGCTAATGACTCCATTCCTTTTTGGGGTAATGGGGGCTGTTAATTGGAGTATTCTAAAACAAATCTGACCTCTCTAGGACATTCAGAAGCCAAGTTATAAGCCCACAAATGTGTAACTGGACTACTTCTTTAAAGTGACACCAGGCCCGGTGACCTTTGGGACATGGTTTGACCCCCTATAGGAATGTGCGATCATCATGAAACGTTCAGATCGCTTACAACTCAATAGATTCTACCTTCTTGTAACGTTTCAGCCTGATTGGACCTTGTTTTCACACAAATGGACCCAGAATGATGTGAAATTGTGCTTCGTGCAACATAATTCTGGGTGCCATTTCCAAACCATAAGTGCTAATGACTCCATTCCTTTTTGTGTTGTAGGGGCTGTTGATTGGAGTACAATAAAACAAACCTGATCTCTCTAGGACATTCAGGAGCCAAGTTATAAGCCCACAAATGTGTAACTGGACCACTTCTTTAAATTGACACCAGATCCGGTTACCTTTGGGACATGGTTTGACCCCCTTAGGAAAGTGCTATCATCATGAAACGTTCAGATCACTTACAACTCAATAGATTCTACCTTCCTGTAACGTTTCAGCCTGATTGGACCTTGTTTTCACACAAATGGACCCAGATTGATGTGAAATTGTGCTTCGTGCAACATAATTCTGGGTGCCATTTACAAACCATAAGTGCTAATGACTCCATTCCTTTTTGTGGTTGTAGGGGCTGTTGATTGGAGTACTCTAAAACAAACCTGACCTCTCTAGGATATTCAGAAGCCAAGTTATAAGCCCACAAAGGTGTAACTGGACTACTTCTTTAAATTGACACCAGGCCCAGGGACCTTTGGGGCATGGTTTGACCCCCTATAGGAATGTGCGATCATCATGAAACGTTCAGATCACTTACAACTCAATAGATTCTACCTTCTTGTAACGTTTCAGCCTGATTGGACCTTGTTTTCACACAAATGGACCCAGAATGATGTGAAATTGTGCTTCGTGCAACATAATTCTGGGTGCCATTTACAAACAATAAGTGCTAATGACTCCATTCTTTTTTGTGGTTGTATGGCCTGTTGATTGGAGTACACTCAAACAAACCTGACCTCTCTAGTACATTCAGAAGCCAAGTTATAAGCCCACAAAGGTGTAACTGGACTACTTCTTTAAAGTGACACCAGCTCCGGTGACCTTTGGGACATGGTTTGACCCCCTATAGGAATGTGCGATCATCATGAAACATTCAGATCACTTACAACTCAACAGATTCTACCTTCTTGTAACGTTTCAGCCTGATTGGACCTTGTTTTCACACAAATGGACCCAGAATGATGTGAAATTGTGCTTCGTGCAACATAATTCTGGGTGCCCTTTCCAAACCATAAGTGCTAATGACTCCATTCCTTTTTGTGGTTGTAGGGGCTGTTGATTGGAGTACACTAAAACAAACCTGATCTCTCTAGGACATTCAGAAGCCAAGTTATAAGCCCACAAATGTGTAACTGGACCACTTCTTTAAATTGACACCAGATCCGGTGACATTTGGAACATGGTTTGACCCCCTTAGGAAAGTGCTATCATCATGAAACGTTCAGATCACTTACAACTCAATACATTCTACCTTCCTGTAACGTTTCAGCCTGATTGGACCTTGTTTTCACACAAATGAACCCAGAATGATGTGAAATTGTGCTTCGTGCAACATAATTTTGGGTGCCATTTAAAAACCATAAGTGCTAATGACTCCATTCCTTTTTGTGGTTGTAGGGGCTGTTGATTTGAGTACACTAAAACAAACCTGATCTCTCTAGGACATTCAGAAGCCAAGTTATAAGCCCACAAATGTGTAACTGGACTACTTCTTTAAATTGACACCACATCCGGTGACCTCTGGGACATGGTTTGACCCCCTTAGGAAAGTGCTATCATCATGAAATGTTCAGATCACTTACAACTCAATAGATTCTACCTTCCTGTAACGTTTCAGCCTGATTGGACCTTGTTTTCACACAAATGAACCCCGAATGATGTGAAATTGTGCTTCGTGCAACATAATTCTGTGTGCCATTTAAAAACCATAAGTGCTAATGACTCCATTCCTTTTTGGGGTAATGGGGTCTGTTAATTGGAGTACTCTAAAACAAACCTGACCTCTCTAGGACATTCAGAAGCCAAGTTATAAGCCCACAAATGTGTAACTGGACTACTTCTTTAAAGTGACACCAGGCCCGGTGACCTTTGGGACATGGTTTGACCCCCTATATTTATGTGCGATCATCTTGAAACGTTCAGATCACTTACAACTCAATAGATTCTACTTTCTTGTAACGTTTCAGCCTGATTGGACCTTGTTTTCACACAAATGGACCCAGAATGATGTGAAATTGTGCTTCGTGCAACATAATTCTGGGTGCCATTTAAAAACCATAAGTGCTAAGACTCCATTCCTTTTTGTGGTTGTAGGGGCTGTTGATTAGAGTACATTAAAACAAACCTGATCTCTCTAGGACATTCAGAAGCCAAGTTATAAGCCCACAAATGTGTAACTGGACTACTTCTTTAAATTGACACCAGATCCGGTGACCTCTGGGACATGGTTTGACCCCCTTAGGAAAGTGCTATCATCATGAAATGTTCAGATCACTTACAACTCAATAGATTCTACCTTCCTGTAACGTTTCAGCCTGATTGGACCCTGTTTTCACACAAATGAACCCCAAATGATGTGAAATTGTGCTTCGTGCAACATAATTCTGGGTGCCATTTAAAAACCATAAGTGCTAATGACTCCATTCCTTTTTGGGGTAATGGGGGCTGTTAATTGGAGTACTCTAAAACAAACCTGACCTCTCTAGTACATTCAGAAGCCAAGTTATAAGCCCACAAATGTGTAACTGGACTACTTCTTTAAAGTGACACCAGGCCCGGTGACCTTTGGGACATGGTTTGACCCCCTATAGGAATGTGCGATCATCATGAAACGTTCAGATCACTTACAACTCAATAGATTCTACCTTCCTGTAACGTTTCAGCCTGATTGGACCTTGTTTTCACACAAATGAACCCAGAATGATGTGAAATTGTGCTTCGTGCAACATAATTCTGGGTGCCATTTAAAAACCATAAGTGCTAATGACTCCATTCCTTTTTGGGGTAATGGGGGCTGTTAATTGGAGTACCCTAAAAGAAACCTGACCTCTCTAGGATATTCAAAAGCCAAGTTACAAGCCAACAAAGGTGTAACTGGACTACTTTAAAGTGACACCAGGACCGGTGACCTTTGGGACATGGTTTGACCCCCTATAGGAATGTGCGATCTTCATGAAACGTTCAGATCACTTACAGCTCAATAGATTCTACCTTCTTGTAACGTTTCAGACTGATTGGACCTTGTTTTCACACAAATGGACCCAGAATGATGTGAAATTGTGCTTCGTGCAACATTATTTTGGGTGCCATTTAAAAATCATAAGTGCTAATGACTCCATTCCTTTTTGTGGTTGTAGGGGCTGTTGATTGGAATACACTAAAACAAACCTGATCTCTCTAGGACATTCAGAAGCCAAGTTATAAGCCCACAAAGGTGTAACTGGACCACTTCTTTAAATTGACACCAGATCCGGTGACCTTTGGGACATGGTTTGACCCCCTTAGGAAAGTGCTATCATCATGAAACGTTCATACCAATTACAACTCAATAGATTCTACCTTTCTGTAACGTTTCAGCCTGATTGGACCTTGTTTCACACAAATGGACCCAGAATGATGTGAAATTGTGCTTCGTGCAACATAATTCTGGGTGCCATTTACAAACAATAAGTGCTAATGACTCCATTATTTTTTGTGGTTGTAGGGCCTGTTGATTGGAGTACACTCAAACAAACCTGACCTCTCTAGTACATTCAGAAGCCAAGTTATAAGCCCACAAAGGTGTAACTGGACTACTTCTTTAAAGTGACACCAGCTCCGGTGACCTTTGGGACATGGTTTGACCCCCTATAGGAATGTGCAATCATCATGAAACATTCAGATCACTTACAACTCAACAGATTCTACCTTCTTGTAACGTTTCAGCCTGATTGGACCTTGTTTTCACACAAATGGACCCAGAATGATGTGAAATTGTGCTTCGTGCAACATAATTCTGGGTGCCCTTTCCAAACCATAAGTGCTAATGACTCCATTCCTTTTTGTGGTTGTAGGGGCTGTTGATTGGAGTACACTAAAACAAACCTGATCTCTCTAGGACATTCAGAAGCCAAGTTATAAGCCCACAAATGTGTAACTGGACCACTTCTTTAAATTGACACCAGATCCGGTGACCTTTGGGACATGGTTTGACCCCCTTAGGAAAGTGCTATCACCATGAAACGTTCAGATCACTTACAACTCAATACATTCTACCTTCCTGTAACGTTTCAGCCTGATTGGACCTTGTTTTCACACAAATGAACCCAGAATGATGTGAAATTGTGCTTCGTGCAACATAATTTTGGGTGCCATTTAAAAACCATAAGTGCTAATGACTCCATTCCTTTTTGTGGTTGTAGGGGCTGTTGATTTGAGTACACTAAAACAAACCTGATCTCTCTAGGACATTCAGAAGCCAAGTTATAAGCCCACAAATGTGTAACTGGACTACTTCTTTAAATTGACACCACATCCAGTGACCTTTGGGACATGGTTTTACCCCCTTAGGAAAGTTCTATCATCATGAAATGTTCAGATCACTTACAACTCAATAGATTCTACCTTCCTGTAACGTTTCAGCCTGATTGGACCTTGTTTTCACACAAATGAACCCCGAATGATGTGAAATTGTGCTTCGTGCAACATAATTCTGGGTGCCATTTAAAAACCATAAGTGCTAATGACTCCATTCCTTTTTGGGGTAATGGGGGCTGTTAATTGGAGTACTCTAAAACAAACCTGACCTCTCTAGGACATTCAGAAGCCAAGTTATAAGCCCACAAATGTGTAACTGGACTACTTCTTTAAAGTGACACCAGGCCCGGTGACCTTTGGGACATGGTTTGACCCCCTATAGGAATGTGCGATCATCTTGAAACGTTCAGATCACTTACAACTCAATAGATTCTACTTTCTTGTAACGTTTCAGCCTGATTGGACCTTGTTTTCACACAAATGGACCCAGAATGATGTGAAATTGTGCTTTGTGCAACATAATTCTGGGTGCCATTTACAAACCATAAGTGCTTATGACTCCATACCTTTTTGTGGTTGTAGGGGCTGTTTATTGGAGTACACTAAAACAAACCTGACCTCTCTAGGACATTCAGAAGCCAAGTTATAAGCCCATAAATGTGTAACTGGACTACTTCTTTAAATTGACACCAGATCCAGTGACCTTTGGGACATGGTTTGACCCCCTTAGGAAAATGCTATCATCATGAAACGTTCAGATCACTTACAACTCAATAGATTCTACCTTCCTGTAACGTTTCAGCCTGATTGGACCTTGTTTTCACACAAATGAACCCAGAATGATGTGAAATTGTGCTTCGTGCAACATAATTTTGGGTGCCATTTAAAAACCATAAGTGCTAAGACTCCATTCCTTTTTGTGGTTGTAGGGGCTGTTGATTGGAGTACACTAAAACAAACCTGATCTCTCTAGGACATTCAGAAGCCAAGTTATAAGCCCACAAATGTGTAACTGGACTACTTCTTTAAATTGACACCAGATCCGGTGACCTCTGGGACATGGTTTGACCCCCTTAGGAAAGTGCTATCATCATGAAATGTTCAGATCACTTACAACTCAATAGATTCTACCTTCCTGTAACGTTTCAGCCTGATTGGACCTTGTTTTCACACAAATGAACCCCGAATGATGTGAAATTGTGCTTCGTGCAACATAATTCTGGGTGCCATTTAAAAACCATAAGTGCTAATGACTCCATTCCTTTTTGGGGTAATGGGGGTTGTTAATTGGAGTACTCTAAAACAAACCTGACCTCTCTAGTACATTCAGAAGCCAAGTTATAAGCCCACAAATGTGTAACTGGACTACTTCTTTAAAGTGACACCAGGCCCGGTGACCTTTGGGACATGGTTTGACCCCCTATAGGAATGTGCGATCATCATGAAACGTTCAGATCACTTACAACTCAATAGATTCTACCTTCCTGTAACGTTTCAGCCTGATTGGACCTTGTTTTCACACAAATGAACCCAGAATGATGTGAAATTGTGCTTCGTGCAACATAATTCTGGGTGCCATTTAAAAACCATAAGTGCTAATGACTCCATTCCTTTTTGGGGTAATGGGGGCTGTTAATTGGAGTACCCTAAAAGAAACCTGACCTCTCTAGGATATTCAAAAGCCAAGTTACAAGCCAACAAAGGTGTAACTGGACTACTTTAAAGTGACACCAGGACCGGTGACCTTTGGGACATGGTTTGACCACCTATAGGAATGTGCGATCTTCATGAAACGTTCAGATCACTTACAACTCAATAGATTCTACCTTCTTGTAACGTTTCAGCCTGATTGGACCTTGTTTTCACACAAATGGACCAAGAATGATGTGAAATTGTGCTTCGTGCAACATAATTCTGGGTGCCATTCCAAACCATAAGTGCTAATGACTCCATTCCTTTTTGTGGTTGTAGGGGCTGTTGATTGGAGTACATTAAAACAAACCTGATCTCTCTAGGACATTCAGAAGCCAAGTTATAAGCCCACAAATGTGTAACTGGACTACTTCTTTAAATTGACACCAGATCCAGTGACCTTTGGGACATGGTTTGACCCCCTTAGGAAAATGCTATCATCATGAAACGTTCACATCACTTACAACTCAATAGATTCTACCTTCCTGTAACGTTTCAGCCTTATTGGACCTTGTTTTCACACAAATGAACCCAGAATGATGTGAAATTGTGCTTCGTGCAACATTATTTTGGGTGCCATTTAAAAACCATAAGTGCTAATGACTCCATTCCTTTTTGTGGTTGTAGGGGCTGTTGATTGGAATACACTAAAACAAACCTGATCTCTCTAGGACATTCAGAAGCCAAGTTATATGCCCACAAATGTGTAACTGGACTACTTATTTAAATTGACACCAGATCCGGTGACCTCTGGGTCATGGTTTGACCCCCTTAGGAAAGTGCTATCATCATGAAACATTCAGATCACTTATAACTCAATAGATTCTACCTTCCTGTAACGTTTCAGCCTGATTGGACCTTGTTTTCACACAAATGAACCCCGAATGATGTGAAATTGTGCTTCGTGCAACATAATTCTGGGTGCCATTTAAAAACCATAAGTGCTAATGACTCTATTCCTTTTTGGGGTAATGGGGGCTGTTAATTGGAGTACTCTAAAACAAACCTGACCTCTCTAGGACATCCAGAAGCCAAGTTATAAGCCCACAAATGTGTAACTGGACTACTTCTTTAAAGTGACACCAGGCCCGGTGACCTTTGGGACATGGTTTGACCCCCTATAGGAATGTGCGATCATCATGAAATGTTCAGATCACTTACAACTCAATAGATTCTACCTTCCTGTAACGTTTCAGCCTGATTGGACCTTGTTTTCACACAAATGAACCCAGAATGATGTGAAATTGTGCTTCGTGCAACATAACTCTGGGTGCCATTTAAAAACCATAAGTGCTAATGACTCCATTCCTTTTTGGGGTAATGGGGGCTGTTGATTGGAGTACTCTAAAAGAAACCTGACCTCTCTAGGATATTCAAAAGCCAAGTTACAAGCCAACAAAGGTGTAACTGGACTACTTCTTTAAAGTGACACCAGGACCGGTGACCTTTGGGACATGGTTTGACCCCCTATAGGAATGTGCGATCTTCATGAAACGTTCAGATCACTTACAACTCAATAGATTCTACCTTCTTGTAACGTTTCAGCCTGATTGGACCTTGTTTTCGAACAAATGGACCCAGAATGATGTGAAATTGTGCTTCGTGCAACATAATTCTGGGTGCCATTTCCAAACCATAAGTGCTAATGACTCCATTCATTTTGGTGGTTGTAGGGGCTGTTGTTTGGAGTACACTAAAACAAACCTGATCTCTCTAGGACATTCAGAAGCCAAGTTATAAGCCCACACATGTGTAACTGGACCACTTCTTTAAATTGACACCAGATCCGGTGACCTTTGGGACATGGTTTGACCCCCTTAGGAAAGTGCTATCATCATGAAACGTTCAGATCACTTACAAATCAATAGATTCTACCTTCTTGTAACGGTTCTGCCTGATTGGACCTTGTTTTCACACAAATGAACCCAGAATGATGTGAAATTGTGCTTCGTGCAACATAATTCTGGGTGCCATTTCCAAACCATAAGTGCTAATGACTCCATTCCTTTTTGTGGTTGTAGGGGCTGTTGATTGGAGTACACTAAAACAAACCTGATCTCTCTAGGACATTCAGAAGCCAAGTTATAAGCCCACAAATGTGCAACTGGACTACTTCTTTAAATTGACACCAGATCCAGTGACCTTTGGGACATGGTTTGACCCCCTTAGGAAAGCGCTATCATCATGAAATGTTCAGATCACTTACAACTCAATAGATTCTACCTTCCTGTAACGTTTCAGCCTGATTGGACCTTGTTTTCACACAAACGAACCCCGAATGATGTGAAATTGTGCTTCGTGCAACATAATTCTGGGTGCCATTTAAAAACCATAAGTGCTAATGACTCCATTCCTTTTTGGGGTAATGGGGGCTGTTAATTGGAGTACTCTAAAACAAACCTGACCTCTCTAGGACATTCAGAAGCCAAGTTATAAGCCCACAAATGTGTAACTGGACTACTTCTTTAAAGTGACACCAGGCCCGGTGACCTTTGGGACATGGTTTGACCCCCTATAGGAATGTGCGATCATCATGAAACGTTCAGATCACTTACAACTCAATAGATTCTACCTTCCTGTAACGTTTCAGCCTGATTGGACCTTGTTTTCACACAAATGAACCCAGAATGATGTGAAATTGTGCTTCGTGCAACATAATTCTGGGTGCCATTTAAAAACCATAAGTGCTAATGACTCCATTCCTATTTGGGGTAATGGGGGCGGTTAATTGGAGTACTCTAAAAGAAACCTGACCTCTCTAGGATATTCAAAAGCCAAGTTACAAGCCAACAAAGGTGTAACTGGACTACTTCTTTAAAGTGACACCAGGACCAGTGACCTTTGGGACATGGTTTGACCCCCTATAGGAATGTGCGATCTTCATGAAACGTTCAGATCACTTACAACTCAATAGATTCTAACTTCATGTAACGTTTCAGCCTGATTGGACCTTGTTTTCACACAAATGGACCCAGAATGATGTGAAATTGTGCTTCGTGCAACATAATTCTGGGTGCCATTTACAAACCATAAGTGCTAATGACTCCATTCCTTTTTGTGGTTGTAGGGGCTGTTGATTGGAGTACATTAAAACAAACCTGATCTCTCTAGGACATTCAGAAGCCAAGTTATAAGCCCACAAATGTGTAACTGGACTACTTCTTTAAATTGACACCAGATCCAGTGACCTTTGTGTAAGGTTATGAAGTTCATGGTTTTCAACTCCATACAGCTGGCCCCTGGGCACAATAACACCGTGTAGAAAAACCAAGGTCGGGTTGTTCCTCAGACTTTTTACATTCCAGGAGAAGAGTCCGAAGGAGAAGAAGAAGCTTTACTTAATCAAAGTACTTTATTTGTGATTAAAATTATTAAGCAAAACAGATGTTGATCAACAATAATCAACTGAATGATCTGTGAAATAAATATGTCATGAATTATATTTAATGAAACCAGGACTACGGTGCAGACATACTGATCCTCATCTCCATAGAAACGCATGACACATTGTTCCAACCAATCAGAGCTTTCGGCTGCCGCAGGAGAATCTGGTGTTGACTTCAAGTGTCCAATCTACTTTACTGAAACTTATCAACAAGTCAGAGATATAAAACAAGGCAACGCCATTTTAAGTCAGTTCCATTTTGACTTCAGTTCTATTCACCATCATCCTAAAGACAAGCGCAGCCTGGCCGGATGCGTTTTCTTTAAACTAAGAACTGTGAAACGGGAGATTTTCGTCGTTTAACAACCAGACGACGTCCTTTCAAAATAAGAGCACCTGCTGACGCCGCTGAACGGTACCGGGCCGACCCTCCAGACGGGTTTTGAAACGTTGTGATCGCTGCACCGACAGCTCCACCGTACATCCGAGGTTTCCAGACCTGGCAATTCCTGATCTACTTGGGAGACCCCACTGGGTACGTACACGGCAAAATAGCGGCTCATGTCATCACTTTATAAGCCTCGTGATACCTAGTCATAACAAAGACGACCAGATTCGATTACGTCATCCTAGAGAATCTGAACCAGACACACACACTCACACACACGCACCAACACAACATCCGAATCCATTCTCATCCATCACAGAGTAGCCCTGGTAGATTGTTTAGAATTTATAATTCAGAAATTAAAGATTCTCAAACGATCCCATCTCTCTCTCTTTTATTGTCTCAAAGTCAATACAGAGTGTTTAATTAAACTCCCTGATGATAAAAACAGCCTATTCTTCTGTTTATAAAAAGTGAACTACTAACACTGTATTAAAATACAACTTTGGTTAGTTACATCACTTTGATTCCGTTACATTTGGGACATGGTTTGACCCCCTTAGGAAAGTGCTATCATCATGAAACGTTCAGATCACTTACAACTCAATAGATTCTACCTTCCTGTAACGTTTCAGCCTGATTGGACCTTGTTTTCACACAAATGAACCCAGAATGATGTGAAATTGTGCTTCGTGCAACATAATTTTGGGTGCCATTTAAAAACCATAAGTGCTAATGACTCCATTCCTTTTTGTCGTTGTAGGGGCTGTTGATTGGAGTACACTAAGACAAACCTTATCTCTCTAGGACATTCAGAAGCCAAGTTATAAGCCCACAACTGTGTAACTGGACTACTTCTTTAAATTGACACCAGATCCGGTGACCTCTGGGACATGGTTTGACCCCCTTAGGAAAGTGCTATCATCATGAAATGTTCAGATCACTTACAACTCAATAGATTCTACCTTCCTGTAACGTTTCAGCCTGATTGGACCTTGTTTTCACACAAATGAACCCAGAATGATGTGAAATTGTGCTTCGTGCAACATAATTCTGGGTGCCATTTAAAAACCATAAGTGCTAATGACTCCATTCCTTTTTGGGGTAATGGGGGCTGTTAACTGGAGTACTCTAAAACAAACCTGACCTCTCTAGGACATTCAGAAGCCAAGTTATACGCCCACAAATGTGTAACTGGACTACTTCTTTAAAGTGACACCAGGCCCGGTGACCTTTGGGACATGGTTTGACCCCCTATAGGAATGTGCGATCATCATGAAACGTTCAGATCACTTAGAACTCAATAGATTCTACTTTCTTGTAACATTTCAGCCTGATTGGACCTTGTTTTCACACAAATGGACCCAGAATGATGTGAAATTGTGCTTTGTGCAACATAATTCTGGGTGCTGTTTACAAACCATAAGTGCTAATGACTCCATTCCTTTTTGTGGTTGTAGGCGCTGTTGATTGGAGTACACTAAAACAAACCTGACCTCTCTAGGACATTCAGAAGCCAAGTTATAAGCCCACAAAGGTGTAACTGGACTCTTTCTTTAAATTGACACCAGGCCCGGTGACCTTTGGGACATGGTTTGACCCCCTATAGGAAACTGTGATCATCATGAAACGTTCAGATCACTTACAACTCAATAGATTCCACCTTCTTGTAACGTTTCAGCCTGATTGGACCTTGTTTTCACACAAATGGACCCAGAATGATGTGAAATTGTGCTTCGTGCAACATAATTCTGGGTGCCATTTTCAAACCATAAGTGCTAATGACTCCATTCCTTTTTGTGGTTGTAGGGGCTGTTGATTGGAATACACTAAAACAAACCTGATCTCTCTAGGACATTCAGAAGCCAAGTTATATGCCCACAAATGTGTAACTGGACTACTTCTTTAAATTGACACCAGATCCGGTGACCTCTGGGTCATGGTTTGACCCCCTTAGGAAAGTGCTATCATCATGAAATGTTCAGATCACTTACAACTCAATAGATTCTACCTTCCTGTAACGTTTCAGCCTGATTGGACCTTGCTTTCACACAAATGAACCCAGAATGATGTTAAATTGTGCTTCGTGCAACATAATTCTGGGTGCCATTTAAAAACCATAAGTGCTAATGACTCCATTCCTTTTTGGGGTAATGGGGGCTGTTAATTGGAGTACTCTAAAAGAAACCTGACCTCTCTAGGATATTCAAAAGCCAAGTTATAAGCCAACAAATGTGTAACTGGACTACTTCTTTAAAGTGACACCAGGACCGGTGACTTTTGGGACATGGTTTGACCCCCTATAGGAATGTGCGATCATCATGAAACATTCAGATCACTTACAACTCAATAGATTCTACCTTCTTGTAACGTTTCAGCCTGATTGGACCTTGTTTTCACACAAATGGACCCAGAATGATGTGAAATTGTGCTTCGTGCAACATAATTCTGGGTGCCATTTACAAACCATAAGTGCTAATTACTCCATTCCTTTTTGTGGTTGTAGGGGCTGTTGATTGGAGTACATTAAAACAAACCTGATCTCTCTAGGACATTCAGAAGCCAAGTTATAAGCCCACAAATGTGTAACTGGACTACTTCTTTAAATTGACACCAGATCCGGTTACCTTTGGCATAGGCGTCATTTTAACCGGGGACGCCGGGGACATGTCCCCGGCAAAATTTGTGATCGGCAGCTGTGTCCCCCCCCCCACTTTCAAAAAAGCCTGCTGATGAGGATTTTTGTTTTACCTGCTCAGATCTTATACCAGGGGTCGGTAACCTGTTCCCATCAAAGAGCCATTATTACCCATTTCCCACGGTAAAGAAAACACAGCAGCCGCAGCGTTGCGGGCGGGGCCTACCCTCAGACAGCAGAGCGCTGCTCACAACAGGTGACAGCAGCCGGGGGCATCGCACCCGTGGGGGATTCAACACCCACACTTTTCCAGCTGTTTTGCTCACCTCCACACCAGTTTCTTTACGTCGCACTCACTCTGTTTGCCTCATCTCCTTTTTCACCTCCCAGCCGATGTCGGGTTTCCAGGAGAGCAGGAGAGGGAGGGACGGAAGAGCTCGACTGAATTCATAATTTTACATCTTGAATTTAGCTGTACAAAGTCTGAGTTTGATCAAGTGAAGAACAACAATTTGCAGAGGTTTATAACAGGCGCAGCGCCAGGTTTTCATTTTTGGGTGGGCCACGGTAATTTTGGACGGACCTTAATAAGCAGTGACTTAAGTGAAGCAGGCAGGTCGCGCTAGAAAATTTAGTTTAAAAAGACGTCATAAATGTTTTCCCCAGTCATTTTTATTTCTAAAATATGAAGTAAAAACTCACAATTTAATTTTCATTCATTTGTCATTAATATTTAGTCTACAACCGTGCGTTAAGTGGACCAACTTCCAGTAAACGCAAAGCATCCAGTCCACCTCTCCAAATGCGTAAAATGTGCATCAGCCGCTAGGCGTGCCGCGCGCACCATCAACTGATCAGCCCAGACAAAAACAGAGCAAATAGAGAAAGAATAGAGGATGATTGTGTCTGGATGTGGATGGAGATTACATTTTACATCAGCCTGATCATCATTTAAATACGTAAACCATCACCTGTCTTCTATCCACGCTATCAGCATTATTTTAATTGGTGTGTGTGTGTGTGTGTGTGTGTGTGTGTGTGTGTGTGTGTGTGTGTGTGTGTGTGTGTGTGTGTGTGTGTGTGTGTGTGTGTGTTTTCCACTTCAAACACTGGTCTAACCAACCAGACCAGCGTGTCCAGTAACACATTAATGTTACAATTAAACTTGATTAACCCCAGAGCCGTGCGCACTGCACTGTACTGACTGTAAATGAGGGGGAAACTATTTAATCGGATCCTTTACTTTTCAACATGGTTTAATGTAAAGTTTCATTCAGTACAAACTTTAGTTACACCAATCTAACGAGACAGAGCCTAGATTTGTATTCTGAACAGTTTAAACATGTTTGAAACGGAGACGTGCGTGACGCGTCTAAAATTCGCACCTGCTCCGCTATTACGGAAATTAAACTAACAAGATGAATAACATGAAATTATTTTAGGCACAGACAACATCCCCCACACTTTTGAAAAGCTTGCAACGCGCCTGATCGCTCATGTACGTCTTAATTATCTTTCATTAGACGATAATCAATAAAACAATTTATATAAAATGGATCCAGAAGTTGTAGCCCGATCTCTGCCTTCAATTTTTGGTATTTTTCACCCTGTTGATGGTTTTACTGAGCAGGTGCCACTTTTGTCCTATGTTTCTTTTTAAAACATGTTTAGACTGTTCAGAATACAAATCCAGGCTCTGTCACGTTTGATTGTTGTAATTAAACTTTGTAGGTGGGGAAGGTCAGAAAGCAGCTCAGAAGCGCCGATATGATTACGCACAAGCGTGACGCATCAACCAGGTCTCACAGTAAGACCGGGTTGGAACTGTTCAGGTTTACGCAGACAATCTTTACATTTAGAATTAGCTTACAGATGTAAAATTAATGCAGTAAAATATAAAGCTTTTTATTTAAATATCCATTCATTATTTCACAAGCACAAAGAGCCGCATCAGAAGGATGGAAGAGCCGCATGCGGTTCCAGAGCCGCCGGCCCCTGTGCTAGCCTACTTTATTGTCCCCAGCAATTTTTAAACCCCACTCAAGTGTATGGTTATTGTCCCCAGCAAATCTGGAAAAAAAAACTGACGCCCTTGACCTTTGGGACATGGTTTGACCCCCTTAGGAAAGTGCTATCATCATGAAACATTCAGATCACTTATAACTCAATAGATTCTACCTTCCTGTAACATTTCAGCCTGATTGGACCTTGTTTTCACACAAATGAACCCAGAATGATGTGAAATTGTGCTTCGTGCAACATAATTCTGGGTGCCATTTAAAAACCATAAGTGCTAATGACTCCATTCCTTTTTGGGGTAATGGGGGCTGTTAATTGGAGTACTCTAAAAGAAACCTGACCTCTCTAGGATATTCAAAAGCCAAGTTACAAGCCAACAAAGGTGTAACTGGACTATTTTTTTAAAGTGACACCAGGACCGGTGACCTTTGGGACATGGTTGGACCCCCTATAGGAATGTGCGATCTTCATGAAACGTTCAGATCACTTACAACTCAATAGATTCTACCTTCTTGTAACGTTTCAGCCTGATTGGACCTTGTTTTCACACAAATGGACCCAGAATGATGTGAAATTGTGCTTCGTGCAACATAATTCTGGGTGCCATTTACAAACCATAAGTGCTAATTACTCCATTCCTTTTTGTGGTTGTAGGGGCTGTTGATTGGAGTACATTAAAACAAACCTGATCTCTCTAGGACATTCAGAAGCCAAGTTATAAGCCCACAAATGTGCAACTGGACTACTTCTTTAAATTGACACCAGATCCAGTGACCTTTGGGACATGGTTTGACCCCCTTAGGAAAGTGCTATCATCATGAAACGTTCAGATCACTTACAACTCAATATATTCTACCTTCCTGTAACGTTTCAGCCTGATTGGACCTTGTTTTCACACAAATGAACCCAGAATGATGTGAAATTGTGCTTCGTGCAACATAATTTTGGGTGCCATTTAAAAACCATAAGTGCTAATGACTCCATTCCTTTTTGTCGTTGTAGGGTCTGTTGATTGGAGTACACTAAGACAAACCTTATCTCTCTAGGACATTCAGAAGCCAAGTTATAAGCCCACAAATGTGTAACTGGACTACTTCTTTAAATTGACACCAGATCCGGTGACCTCTGGGACATGGTTTGACCCCCTTAGGAAAGTGCTATCATCATGAAATGTTCAGATCACTTACAACTCAATAGATTCTACCTTCCTGTAACGTTTCAGCCTGATTGGACCTTGTTTTCACACAAATGAACCCCGAATGATGTGAAATTGTGCTTCGTGCAACATAATTCTGGGTGCCATTTAAAAACCATAAGTGCTAATGACTCCATTCCTTTTTGGGGTAATGGGGGCTGTTAATTGGAGTACTCTAAAACAAACCTGACCTCTCTAGGACATTCAGAAGCCAAGTTATAAGCCCACAAATGTGTAACTGGACTACTTCTTTAAATTGACACCAGGCCCGGTGACCTTTGGGACATGGTTTGACCCCCTATAGGAATGTGTGATCATCATGAAACGTTCAGATCACTTAGAACTCAATAGATTCTACTTTCTTGTAACATTTCAGCCTGATTGGACCTTGTTTTCACACAAATGGACCCAGAATGATGTGAAATTGTGCTTTGTGCAACATAATTCTGGGTGCCGTTTACAAACCATAAGTGCTAATGACTCCATTCCTTTTTGTGGTTGTAGGCGCTGTTGATTGGAGTACACTAAAACAAACCTGACCTCTCTAGGACATTCAGAAGCCAAGTTATAAGCCCACAAAGGTGTAACTGGACTCTTTCTTTAAATTGACACCAGGCCCGGTGACCTTTGGGACATGGTTTGACCCCCTATAGGAAACTGTGATCATCATGAAACGTTCAGATCACTTACAACTCAATAGATTCTACCTTCTTGTAACGTTTCAGCCTGATTGGACCTTGTTTTCACACAAATGGACCCAGAATGATGTGAAATTGTGCTTCGTGCAACATAATTCTGGGTGCCATTTTCAAACCATAAGTGCTAATGACTCCATTCCTTTTTGTGGTTGTAGGGGCTGTTGATTGGAGTACTCTAAAAGAAACCTTACCTCTCTAGGATATTCAAAAGCCAAGTTATAAGCCAACAAATGTGTAACTGGACTACTTCTTTAAAGTGACACCAGGACCGGTGACCTTTGGGACATGGTTTGACCCCCTATAGGAATGTGCGATCATCATGAAACATTCAGATCACTTACAACTCAATAGATTCTACCTTCTTGTAACGTTTCAGCCTGATTGGACCTTGTTTTCACACAAATGGACCCTGAATGATGTGAAATTGTGCTTCGTGCAACATAATTCTGGGTGCCATTTAAAAACCATAAGTGCTAATGACTCCATTCCTTTTTGGGGTAATGGGGGCTGTTAATTGGAGTATTCTAAAACAAACCTGACCTCTCTAGGACATTCAGAAGCCAAGTTATAAGCCCACAAATGTGTAACTGGACTACTTCTTTAAAGTGACACCAGGCCCGGTGACCTTTGGGACATGGTTTGACCCCCTATAGGAATGTGCGATCATCATGAAACGTTCAGATCACTTACAACTCAATAGATTCTACCTTCTTGTAACATTTCAGCCTGATTGGACCTTGTTTTCACACAAATGGACCCAGAATGATGTGAAATTGTGCTTCGTGCAACATAATTCTGGGTGCCATTTCCAAACCATAAGTGCTAATGACTCCATTCCTTTTTGTGTTGTAGGGGCTGTTGATTGGAGTACAATAAAACAAACCTGATCTCTCTAGGACATTCAGGAGCCAAGTTATAAGCCCACAAATGTGTAACTGGACCACTTCTTTAAATTGACACCAGATCCGGTTACCTTTGGGACATGGTTTGACCCCCTTAGGAAAGTGCTATCATCATGAAACGTTCAGATCACTTACAACTCAATAGATTCTACCTTCCTGTAACGTTTCAGCCTGATTGGACCTTGTTTTCACACAAATGGACCCAGATTGATGTGAAATTGTGCTTCGTGCAACATAATTCTGGGTGCCATTTACAAACCATAAGTGCTAATGACTCCATTCCTTTTTGTGGTTGAAGGGCTGTTGATTGGAGTACTCTAAAACAAACCTGAACACTCTAGGATATTCAGAAGCCAAGTTATAAGCCCACAAAGGTGTAACTGGACTACTTCTTTAAATTGACACCAGGCCCAGAGACCTTTGGGGCATGGTTTGACCCCCTATAGGAATGTGCGATCATCATGAAACGTTCAGATCACTTACAACTCAATAGATTCTACCTTCTTGTAACGTTTCAGCCTGATTGGACCTTGTTTTCACACAAATGGACCCAGAATGATGTGAAATTGTGCTTCGTGCAACATAATTCTGGGTGCCCTTTCCAAACCATAAGTGCTAATGACTCCATTCCTTTTTGTGGTTGTAGGGGCTGTTGATTGGAGTACACTAAAACAAACCTGATCTCTCTAGGACATTCAGAAGCCAAGTTATAAGCCCACAAATGTGTAACTGGACCACTTCTTTAAATTGACACCAGATCCGGTGACCTTTGGGACATGGTTTGACCCCCTTAGGAAAGTGCTATCATCATGAAACGTTCATATCAATTACAACTCAATAGATTCTACCTTCCTGTAACGTTTCAGCCTGATTGGACCTTGTTTCACACAAATGGACCCAGAATGATGTGAAATTGTGCTTCGTGCAAAATAATTCTGGGTGCCATTTACAAACAATAAGTGCTAATGACTCCATTATTTTTTGTGGTTGTAGGGCCTGTTGATTGGAGTACACTCAAACAAACCTGACCTCTCTAGTACATTCAGAAGCCAAGTTATAAGCCCACAAAGGTGTAACTGGACTACTTCTTTAAAGTGACACCAGCTCCGGTGACCTTTGGGACATGGTTTGACCCCCTATAGGAATGTGCGATCATCATGAAACATTCAGATCACTTACAACTCAACAGATTCTACCTTCTTGTAACGTTTCAGCCTGATTGGACCTTGTTTTCACACAAATGGACCCAGAATGATGTGAAATTGTGCTTCGTGCAACATAATTCTGGGTGCCCTTTCCAAACCATAAGTGCTAATGACTCCATTCCTTTTTGTGGTTGTAGGGGCTGTTGATTGGAGTACACTAAAACAAACCTGATCTCTCTAGGACATTCAGAAGCCAAGTTATAAGCCCACAAATGTGTAACTGGACCACTTCTTTAAATTGACACCAGATCCGGTGACCTTTGGGACATGGTTTGACCCCCTTAGGAAAGTGCTATCATCATGAAACGATCAGATCACTTACAACTCAATACATTCTACCTTCCTGTAACGTTTCAGCCTGATTGGACCTTGTTTTCACACAAATGAACCCAGAATGATGTGAAATTGTGCTTCGTGCAACATAATTTTGGGTGCCATTTAAAAACCATAAGTGCTAATGACTCCATTCCTTTTTGTGGTTGTAGGGGCTGTTGATTTGAGTACACTAAAACAAACCTGATCTCTCTAGGACATTCAGAAGCCAAGTTATAAGCCCACAAATGTGTAACTGGACTACTTCTTTAAATTGACACCACATCCGGTGACCTCTGGGACATGGTTTGACCCCCTTAGGAAAGTGCTATCATCATGAAATGTTCAGATCACTTACAACTCAATAGATTCTACCTTCCTGTAACGTTTCAGCCTGATTGGACCTTGTTTTCACACAAATGAACCCCGAATGATGTGAAATTGTGCTTCGTGCAACATAATTCTGGGTGCCATTTAAAAACCATAAGTGCTAATGACTCCATTCCTTTTTGGGGTAATGGGGGCTGTTAATTGGAGTACTCTAAAACAAACCTGACCTCTCTAGGACATTCAGAAGCCAAGTTATAAGCCCACAAATGTGTAACTGGACTACTTCTTTAAAGTGACACCAGGCCCGGTGACCTTTGGGACATGGTTTGACCCCCTATAGGAATGTGCGATCATCTTGAAACGTTCAGATCACTTACAACTCAATAGATTCTACTTTCTTGTAACGTTTCAGCCTGATTGGACCTTGTTTTCACACAAATGGACCCAGAATGATGTGAAATTGTGCTTTGTGCAACATAATTCTGGGTGCCATTTACAAACCATAAGTGCTAATGACTCCATACCTTTTTGTGGTTGTAGGGGCTGTTTATTGGAGTACACTAAAACAAACCTGACCTCTCTAGGACATTAAGAAGCCAAGTTATAAGCCCATAAATGTGTAACTGGACTACTTCTTTAAATTGACACCAGATCCAGTGACCTTTGGGACATGGTTTGACCCCCTTAGGAAAATGCTATCATCATGAAACATTCAGATCACTTACAACTCAATAGATTCTACCTTCCTGTAACGTTTCAGCCTGATTGGACCTTGTTTTCACACAAATGAACCCAGAATGATGTGAAATTGTGCTTCGTGCAACATAATTTTGGGTGCCATTTAAAAACCATAAGTGCTAAGACTCCATTCCTTTTTGTGGTTGTAGGGGCTGTTGATTGGAGTACACTAAAACAAACCTGATCTCTCTAGGACATTCAGAAGCCAAGTTATAAGCCCACAAATGTGTAACTGGACTACTTCTTTAAATTGACACCAGATCCGGTGACCTCTGGGACATGGTTTGACCCCCTTAGGAAAGTGCTATCATCATGAAATGTTCAGATCACTTACAACTCAATAGATTCTACCTTCCTGTAACGTTTCAGCCTGATTGGACCTTGTTTTCACACAAATGGACCCAGAATGATGTGAAATTGTGCTTCGTGCAACATAATTCTGGGTGCCCTTTCCAAACCATAAGTGCTAATGACTCCATTCCTTTTTGTGGTTGTAGGGGCTGTTGATTGGAGTACACTAAAACAAACCTGATCTCTCTAGGACATTCAGAAGCCAAGTTATAAGCCCACAAATGTGTAACTGGACCACTTCTTTAAATTGACACCAGATCCGGTGACCTTTGGGACATGGTTTGACCCCCTTAGGAAAGTGCTATCATCATGAAACGTTCATATCAATTACAACTCAATAGATTCTACCTTCCTGTAACGTTTCAGCCTGATTGGACCTTGTTTCACACAAATGGACCCAGAATGATGTGAAATTGTGCTTCGTGCAAAATAATTCTGGGTGCCATTTACAAACAATAAGTGCTAATGACTCCATTATTTTTTGTGGTTGTAGGGCCTGTTGATTGGAGTACACTCAAACAAACCTGACCTCTCTAGTACATTCAGAAGCCAAGTTATAAGCCCACAAAGGTGTAACTGGACTACTTCTTTAAAGTGACACCAGCTCCGGTGACCTTTGGGACATGGTTTGACCCCCTATAGGAATGTGCGATCATCATGAAACATTCAGATCACTTACAACTCAACAGATTCTACCTTCTTGTAACGTTTCAGCCTGATTGGACCTTGTTTTCACACAAATGGACCCAGAATGATGTGAAATTGTGCTTCGTGCAACATAATTCTGGGTGCCCTTTCCAAACCATAAGTGCTAATGACTCCATTCCTTTTTGTGGTTGTAGGGGCTGTTGATTGGAGTACACTAAAACAAACCTGATCTCTCTAGGACATTCAGAAGCCAAGTTATAAGCCCACAAATGTGTAACTGGACCACTTCTTTAAATTGACACCAGATCCGGTGACCTTTGGGACATGGTTTGACCCCCTTAGGAAAGTGCTATCATCATGAAACGATCAGATCACTTACAACTCAATACATTCTACCTTCCTGTAACGTTTCAGCCTGATTGGACCTTGTTTTCACACAAATGAACCCAGAATGATGTGAAATTGTGCTTCGTGCAACATAATTTTGGGTGCCATTTAAAAACCATAAGTTCTAATGACTCCATTCCTTTTTGTGGTTGTAGGGGCTGTTGATTTGAGTACACTAAAACAAACCTGATCTCTCTAGGACATTCAGAAGCCAAGTTATAAGCCCACAAATGTGTAACTGGACTACTTCTTTAAATTGACACCACATCCGGTGACCTCTGGGACATGGTTTGACCCCCTTAGGAAAGTGCTATCATCATGAAATGTTCAGATCACTTACAACTCAATAGATTCTACCTTCCTGTAACGTTTCAGCCTGATTGGACCTTGTTTTCACACAAATGAACCCCGAATGATGTGAAATTGTGCTTCGTGCAACATAATTCTGGGTGCCATTTAAAAACCATAAGTGCTAATGACTCCATTCCTTTTTGGGGTAATGGGGGCTGTTAATTGGAGTACTCTAAAACAAACCTGACCTCTCTAGGACATTCAGAAGCCAAGTTATAAGCCCACAAATGTGTAACTGGACTACTTCTTTAAAGTGACACCAGGCCCGGTGACCTTTGGGACATGGTTTGACCCCCTATAGGAATGTGCGATCATCTTGAAACGTTCAGATCACTTACAACTCAATAGATTCTACTTTCTTGTAACGTTTCAGCCTGATTGGACCTTGTTTTCACACAAATGGACCCAGAATGATGTGAAATTGTGCTTTGTGCAACATAATTCTGGGTGCCATTTACAAACCATAAGTGCTAATGACTCCATACCTTTTTGTGGTTGTAGGGGCTGTTTATTGGAGTACACTAAAACAAACCTGACCTCTCTAGGACATTAAGAAGCCAAGTTATAAGCCCATAAATGTGTAACTGGACTACTTCTTTAAATTGACACCAGATCCAGTGACCTTTGGGACATGGTTTGACCCCCTTAGGAAAATGCTATCATCATGAAACATTCAGATCACTTACAACTCAATAGATTCTACCTTCCTGTAACGTTTCAGCCTGATTGGACCTTGTTTTCACACAAATGAACCCAGAATGATGTGAAATTGTGCTTCGTGCAACATAATTTTGGGTGCCATTTAAAAACCATAAGTGCTAAGACTCCATTCCTTTTTTTGGTTGTAGGGGCTGTTGATTGGAGTACACTAAAACAAACCTGATCTCTCTAGGACATTCAGAAGCCAAGTTATAAGCCCACAAATGTGTAACTGGACTACTTCTTTAAATTGACACCAGATCCGGTGACCTCTGGGACATGGTTTGACCCCCTTAGGAAAGTGCTATCATCATGAAATGTTCAGATCACTTACAACTCAATAGATTCTACCTTCCTGTAACGTTTCAGCCTGATTGGACCTTGTTTTCACACAAATGAACCCCGAATGATGTGAAATTGTGCTTCGTGCAACATAATTCTGGGTGCCATTTAAAAACCATAAGTGCTAATGACTCCATTCCTTTTTGGGGTAATGGGGGCTGTTAATTGGAGTACTCTAAAACAAACCTGACCTCTCTAGTACATTCAGAAGCCAAGTTATAAGCCCACAAATGTGTAACTGGACTACTTCTTTAAAGTGACACCAGGCCCGGTGACCTTTGGGACATGGTTTGACCCCCTATAGGAATGTGCGATCATCATGAAACGTTCAGATCACTTACAACTCAATAGATTCTACCTTCCTGTAACGTTTCAGCCTGATTGGACCTTGTTTTCACACAAATGAACCCAGAATGATGTGAAATTGTGCTTCGTGCAACATAATTCTGGGTGCCATTTAAAAACCATAAGTGCTAATGACTCCATTCCTTTTTGGGGTAATGGGGGCTGTTAATTGGAGTACCCTAAAAGAAACCTGACCTCTCTAGGATATTCAAAAGCCAAGTTACAAGCCAACAAAGGTGTAACTGGACTACTTTAAAGTGACACCAGGACCGGTGACCTTTGGGACATGGTTTGACCCCCTATAGGAATGTGCGATCTTCATGAAACGTTCAGATCACTTACAACTCAATAGATTCTACCTTCTTGTAACGTTTCAGACTGATTGGACCTTGTTTTCACACAAATGGACCCAGAATGATGTGAAATTGTGCTTCGTGCAACATAATTCTGGGTGCCATTCCAAACCATAAGTGCTAATGACTCCATTCCTTTTTGTGGTTGTAGGGGCTGTTGATTGGAGTACATTAAAACAAACCTGATCTCTCTAGGACATTCAGAAGCCAAGTTATAAGCCCACAAATGTGTAACTGGACTACTTCTTTAAATTGACACCAGATCCAGTGACCTTTGGGACATGGTTTGACCCCCTTAGGAAAGTGCTATCATCATGAAACGTTCACATCACTTACAACTCAATAGATTCTACCTTCCTGTAACGTTTCAGCCTTATTGGACCTTGTTTTCACACAAATGAACCCAGAATGATGTGAAATTGTGCTTCGTGCAACATTATTTTGGGTGCCATTTAAAAATCATAAGTGCTAATGACTCCATTCCTTTTTGTGGTTGTAGGAGCTGTTGATTGGAATACACTAAAACAAACCTGATCTCTCTAGGACATTCAGAAGCCAAGTTATATGCCCACAAATGTGTAACTGGACTACTTATTTAAATTGACACCAGATCCGGTGACCTCTGGGTCATGGTTTGACCCCCTTAGGGAAGTGCTATCATCATGAAATGTTCAGATAACTTACAACTCAATAGATTCTACCTTCCTGTAACGTTTCAGCCTGATTGGACCTTGTTTTCACACAAATGAACCCCGAATGATGTGAAATTGTGCTTCGTGCAACATAATTCTGGGTGCCATTTAAAAACCATAAGTGCTAATGACTCCATTCCTTTTTGGGGTAATGGGGGCTGTTAATTGGAGTACTCTAAAACAAACCTGACCTCTCTAGGACATCCAGAAGCCAAGTTATAAGCCCACAAATGTGTAACTGGACTACTTCTTTAAAGTGACACCAGGCCCGGTGACCTTTGGGACATGGTTTGACCCCCTATAGGAATGTGCGATCATCATGAAATGTTCAGATCACTTACAACTCAATAGATTCTACCTTCCTGTAACGTTTCAGCCTGATTGGACCTTGTTTTCACACAAATGAACCCAGAATGATGTGAAATTGTGCTTCGTGCAACATAACTCTGGGTGCCATTTAAAAACCATAAGTGCTAATGACTCCATTCCTTTTTGGGGTAATGGGGGCTGTTAATTGGAGTACTCTAAAAGAAACCTGACCTCTCTAGGATATTCAAAAGCCAAGTTACAAGCCAACAAAGGTGTAACTGGACTACTTCTTTAAAGTGACACCAGGACCGGTGACCTTTGGGACATGGTTTGACCCCCTATAGGAATGTGCGATCTTCATGAAACGTTCAGATCACTTACAACTCAATAGATTCTACCTTCTTGTAACGTTTCAGCCTGATTGGACCTTGTTTTCGAACAAATGGACCCAGAATGATGTGAAATTGTGCTTCGTGCAACATAATTCTGGGTGCCATTTACAAACCATAAGTGCTAATTACTCCATTCCTTTTTGTGGTTGTAGGGGCTGTTGATTGGAGTACATTAAAACAAACCTGATCTCTCTAGGACATTCAGAAGCCAAGTTATAAGCCCACAAATGTGTAACTGGACTACTTCTTTAAATTGACACCAGATCCAGTGACCTTTGGGACATGGTTTGACCCCCTTAGGAAAGTGCTATCATCATGAAACGTTCACATCACTTACAACTCAATAGATTCTACCTTCCTGTAACGTTTCAGCCTTATTGGACCTTGTTTTCACACAAATGAACCCAGAATGATGTGAAATTGTGCTTCGTGCAACATTATTTTGGGTGCCATTTAAAAACCATAAGTGCTAATGACTCCATTCCTTTTTGTGGTTGTAGGAGCTGTTGATTGGAATACACTAAAACAAACCTGATCTCTCTAGGACATTCAGAAGCCAAGTTATATGCCCACAAATGTGTAACTGGACTACTTATTTAAATTGACACCAGATCCGGTGACCTCTGGGTCATGGTTTGACCCCCTTAGGGAAGTGCTATCATCATGAAATGTTCAGATAACTTACAACTCAATAGATTCTACCTTCCTGTAACGTTTCAGCCTGATTGGACCTTGTTTTCACACAAATGAACCCCGAATGATGTGAAATTGTGCTTCGTGCAACATAATTCTGGGTGCCATTTAAAAACCATAAGTGCTAATGACTCCATTCCTTTTTGGGGTAATGGGGGCTGTTAATTGGAGTACTCTAAAACAAACCTGACCTCTCTAGGACATCCAGAAGCCAAGTTATAAGCCCACAAATGTGTAACTGGACTACTTCTTTAAAGTGACACCAGGCCCGGTGACCTTTGGGACATGGTTTGACCCCCTATAGGAATGTGCGATCATCATGAAATGTTCAGATCACTTACAACTCAATAGATTCTACCTTCCTGTAACGTTTCAGCCTGATTGGACCTTGTTTTCACACAAATGAACCCAGAATGATGTGAAATTGTGCTTCGTGCAACATAACTCTGGGTGCCATTTAAAAACCATAAGTGCTAATGACTCCATTCCTTTTTGGGGTAATGGGGGCTGTTAATTGGAGTACTCTAAAAGAAACCTGACCTCTCTAGGATATTCAAAAGCCAAGTTACAAGCCAACAAAGTTGTAACTGGACTACTTCTTTAAAGTGACACCAGGACCGGTGACCTTTGGGACATGGTTTGACCCCCTATAGGAATGTGCGATCTTCATGAAACGTTCAGATCACTTACAACTCAATAGATTCTACCTTCTTGTAACGTTTCAGCCTGATTGGACCTTGTTTTCGAACAAATGGACCCAGAATGATGTGAAATTGTGCTTCGTGCAACATAATTCTGGGTGCCATTTCCAAACCATAAGTGCTAATGACTCCATTCATTTTGGTGGTTGTAGGGGCTGTTGTTTGGAGTACACTAAAACAAACCTGATCTCTCTAGGACATTCAGAAGCCAAGTTATAAGCCCACACATGTGTAACTGGACCACTTCTTTAAATTGACACCAGATCCGGTGATCTTTGGGACATGGTTTGACCCCCTTAGGAAAGTGCTATCATCATGAAATGTTCAGATCACTGACAAATCAATAGATTCTACCTTCTTGTAACGGTTCTGCCTGATTGGACCTTGTTTTCACACAAATGAACCCAGAATGATGTGAAATTGTGCTTCGTGCAACATAATTCTGGGTGCCATTTCCAAACCATAAGTGCTAATGACTCCATTCCTTTTTGTGGTTGTAGGGGCTGTTGATTGGAGTACACTAAAACAAACCCGATCTCTCTAGGACATTCAGAAGCCAAGTTATAAGCCCACAAATGTGTAACTGGACTACTTCTTTAAATTGACACCAGATCCGGTGACCTCTGGGACATGCTTTGACCCCCTTAGGAAAGTGCTATCATCATGAAATGTTCAGATCACTTACAACTCAATAGATTCTACCTTCCTGTAACGTTTCAGCCTGATTGGACCTTGTTTTCACACAAACGAACCCAGAATGATGTGAAATTGTGCTTCGTGCAACATAATTCTGGGTGCCATTTAAAAACCATAAGTGCTAATGACTCCATTCCTTTTTGGGGTAATGGGGGCTGTTAATTGGAGTACTCTAAAACAAACCTGACCTCTCTAGGACATTCAGAAGCCAAGTTATAAGCCCACAAATGTGTAACTGGACTACTTCTTTAAAGTGACACCAGGCCCGGTGACCTTTGGGACATGGTTTGACCCCCTATAGGAATGTGCGATCATCATGAAACGTTCAGATCACTTACAACTCAATAGATTCTACCTTCCTGTAACGTTTCAGCCTGATTGGACCTTGTTTTCACACAAATGAACCCAGAATGATGTGAAATTGTGCTTCGTGCAACATAATTCTGGGTGCCATTTAAAAACCATAAGTGCTAATGACTCCATTCCTATTTGGGGTAATGGGGGCGGTTAATTGGAGTACTCTAAAAGAAACCTGACCTCTCTAGGATATTCAAAAGCCAAGTTACAAGCCAACAAAGGTGTAACTGGACTACTTCTTTAAAGTGACACCAGGACCGGTGACCTTTGGGACATGGTTTGACCCCCTATAGGAATGTGCGATCTTCATGAAACGTTCAGATCACTTACAACTCAATAGATTCTAACTTCATGTAACGTTTCAGCCTGATTGGACCTTGTTTTCACACAAATGGACCCAGAATGATGTGACATTGTGCTTCGTGCAACATAATTCTGGGTGCCATTTACAAACCATAAGTGCTAATGACTCCATTCCTTTTTGTGGTTGTAGGGGCTGTTGATTGGAGTACATTAAAACAAACCTGATCTCTCTAGGACATTCAGAAGCCAAGTTATAAGCCCACAAATGTGTAACTGGACTACTTCTTTAAATTGACACCAGATCCAGTGACCTTTGTGTAAGGTTATGAATTTCATGGTTTTCAACTCCATACAGCTGGCCCCTGGGCACAATAACACCGTGTAGAAAAACCAAGGTCGGGTTGTTCCTCAGACTGTTTACATTCCAGGAGAAGAGTCCGAAGGAGAAGAAGAAGCTTTACTTAATCAAAGTACTTTATTTGTGATTAAAATTATTAAGCAAAACAGATGTTGATCAACAATAATCAACTGAATGATCTGTGAAATAAATATGTCATGAATTATATTTAATGAAACCAGGACTACGGTGCAGACATACTGATCCTCATCTCCATAGAAACGCATGACACATTGTTCCAACCAATCAGAGCTTTCGGCTGCCGCAGGAGAATCTGGTGTTGACTTCAAGTGTCCAATCTACTTTACTGAAACTTATCAACAAGTCAGAGATATAAAACAAGGCAACGCCATTTTAAGTCAGTTCCATTTTGACTT
Source organism: Nothobranchius furzeri (assembly GCF_043380555.1). NCBI lineage: Eukaryota > Metazoa > Chordata > Actinopteri > Cyprinodontiformes > Nothobranchiidae > Nothobranchius > Nothobranchius furzeri. The sequence goes on from NC_091749.1 coordinate 19,830,779, forward strand.
CAGTTCTATTCACCATCATCCTAAAGACAAGCGCAGCCTGGCCGGATGCGTTTTCTTTAAACTAAGAACTGTGAAACGGGAGATTTTCGTCGTTTAACAACCAGACGACGTCCTTTCAAAATAAGAGCACCTGCTGACGCCGCTGAACGGTACCGGGCCGACCCTCCAGACGGGTTTTGAAACGTTGTGATCGCTGCACCGACAGCTCCACCGTACATCCGAGGTTTCCAGACCTGGCAATTCCTGATCTACTTGGGAGACCCCACTGGGTACGTACACGGCAAAATAGCGGCTCATGTCATCACTTTATAAGCCTCGTGATACCTAGTCATAACAAAGACGACCAGATTCGATTACGTCATCCTAGAGAATCTGAACCAGACACACACACTCACACACACGCACCAACACAACATCCGAATCCATTCTCATCCATCACAGAGTAGTCCTGGTATGTGATGGCCACATCCATGTCCACACAACGGTGAACGTTAAGTACACTCTTGCACTTTTATGATTGCAGTTTGTATGTTTATATTTCTTTGGCTTTATTGTTTAGATGGCTTAAATGCATTAGTTCTAATTGTAAGCGCGCACATTTAGTTAACTGTTGTATTTTATGCCTTTCATTTGTTCAATTTAAGTTGATTTGTTTTCTCTTACCGGTGCTGGGGTTCTCCACTTCCTGCTTCCTGAGATGGGACAGGCAAACAGGGTTGAAGGGGTTCTGTCATCTAAATACAGGAGGAGCTGATGGGACCAAACCAATAGCTCCCTGAAGAGGGGACTGAAGAATTTCCTTTAATTTATTATTTTGTCATTTGTTAATTAATTTAAGTTTGAAGTTAAATAGTTAGGTTTATGGGTTAGGATGTTTAGGTTTATTAACAATCTGACTGTACTGATTTGTGGTTTTAGTTTTAGTTAGTAAATGTTTGTCTAGTAATCCCTATTGTTCATATGGTCTGATCAGCCAATGTGTATATATACCCTTGTGTGTCTTTGTTTGGGAGGTCGGTTATTGTTTCAGTCAGTCAGTATGTTAAGTTAGAAGTTTATTGAGTTTCATTTTGTTTGGTTGACCTCTTTTATGAGCTCGAGTTGTTTTTGGGAGGGCATTTTAAAACAAAAAGGAAATTAAAGAGTCTATTTTTGGAAATTGCCTGTGTTCCTCCACTCATTCAGCTTGATCCCTCACATTTGGTGGCAGAGGTGGGATCTGGAGGACACAGCATAGTTTTTGCCATGCAGGCTGGAGTACGGACGAGGAAAGGCAACAAAGGGGAAATCAAGGAGACGATGCAACAGTCTGATGTTGGGGAGATCGAGGATGGAGCTGCAATCAACCTGGGGGACACTGAGGATGAGGAAATTAGGGAACCAACATTGAAGGACTTGACAAGTATTCTTCAAACCTTTATGGGACAACAAGATATGAGAGATAAGAAGAGGGAGGAGGAGTCTGAACAGCAGGAGCAGCGTTTTAAGGCTTTGCAGCACCAATTTCATCTTTTGCAGAAGGGAATGCAGGCCCGAGCAACACCTGAGCTGGGGAGAGATGATTCAGAACAGGTGGTAATTTCCAGCGATGATTACAACCAGGTATCTTCTGAACCTGAATGCTCAACTTCGACTTCAGCCACATCCTCCACAGGTCAGTCTTTGCACACACCCCATTTCAAAATGGAAAAATTGACTGCAGAAGATGACAATGAACATTTCCTCACAACCTTTGAGAGAATTGCAGTTGCCTACCGTTGGCGAAGCTCAGACTGGACTTTTCATCTGATTCCCCTGTTGACTGGTAAGGCTCGAGGGGCCTATGTTAATATGGACATTGATGATGCACTGGATTACCAAAAGGTAAAGACTGCCATTCTTCAAAAATATGATATAAATCCAGAAACATATAGACTAAGGTTCCATTGTCTTGATGTCATGGATGAAAGCCCTAAAGAACTGTATGCAAGACTAAAGGAGCTGTATGAAAAATGGACTCAGCCTAAAGCTAAAACAGTGAAGGAGATTGGTGAGCTCTTAATCTTGGAGCAATTTTTAAGAATGTTGTGTCCTGAGCTTCAGGTCTGGATCAAAGAGCATAACCCAAGATCTGCGGCGGAAGCTGCTGCCCTGGCAGATGTGTTTGTGGCAGCCCGAAGCAAGAGTCAGCCATGGAGTAACACAGCATGGAGAACAGCTCGAGACATGCGGCGTCCACAACCTCCTCTTCAACACCAGAGGGCAGCATCGGGTGTGGGTAAGGTCCCCACAAGGGAAAATCGACCTCAAAGTGCCTCAAAGTTCAATAAAAGGATACCTGTATGCTATCTGTGTGGACAGGAAGGCCACACCAAGCCTGTGTGCCCCCAAAACCCAAGTCGATTAAACCAATTGTGTTTTTTGCCACAGCAGATGGTGAAAAGAGAACATGATAAACATAATTCCAAGAAAATGACCACTGTGACAATAAATGGGCAGAAAATAGAAGCTTTATTGGATACAGGAAGCACTCAGACTCTGGTTCATAGGAACTGCATACCATTCAGTGACTGGGGCATATCTGAACCAATAACAGTTTGTTGTGTGCATGGGGATGAGAAATCTTACCCCACAGCTGATTTGTGTATTGGGGTACAAGGGGCTACATATTTGCTAAAGGTTGGTGTGGCAGACAATCTCCCTTACCCTGTGATTTTGGGGGAGGATCTGCCTGTCATCTATGATCTGTTGAAGGAAGTGGAAAGCTGTAATGCAGCTGTGACAAGGGCTCAAGCAAAAACTCAAAGTGACCAATTTACAACTCTCAGTACTTTGCCTTTCTTTGAGTCTGACGTGGAAGGACAACCTGGGAAGACTCGTAAAGCACGTAGTCAGAAAAGGCATGAGAAGTTGGAATATAATGTGCAAAGAGGTCAAAATGAAGAAGCTCCAGATCTGCCCTTGGGGTTTACGATTCCTAATGATATAAGACAAATGCAACAAGATGATTTGACCCTGTCTGCTCTTTTGCTGAAGGCTAAAGGTGAAACTGAGGCAGAATACGACACTAAGAGAGGCCGATACATCCTTCAACATGGCATTTTGTACCATCACCAGGGCCAGCTGAAACGACTGGTGGTCCCTAAAGCAGCCCGGGAGACTGTGCTAAGGTTGGGCCACTCAATTCCCTGGGCTGGCCACCTGGGGAAACATAAGACCACTCAACGTATCAAACGCAATTTTCTGTGGCCTGGTTTATGTTCAGATGTTGCCCGGTTTTGTAGAAGCTGCCCTCAGTGTCAAATCACTTCAGCTAAAGTTCCCATTAGAGCACCACTGCAGCCGCTCCCAATAATTGGTACACCGTTTGAACGCCTTGGAATGGATGTTGTTGGTCCTGTGGAAAAGAGCAAAGCAGGAAACCGTTATATGCTGGTCATCACTGACTATGCTACAAGATATCCAGAAGTTTTTCCATTAAAAAACATCAAAGCAAAGGCTGTGGCTTTCTCATTGATTCAACTATTCTCAAGAGTTGGGTTTCCACAAGAAATTCTTACTGACCAAGGGACTAATTTTATGTCAACCTTGTTGCAGCAGGTTTATAGGTTGCTGGGCATCAGGAGCATGCGGACAACTCCATATCATCCACAGACGGATGGACTGACTGAGCGCTTCAACCAGACTTTGAAACAGATGCTTCGTAAGTTTGTCAACAGTACTGGGTCTGATTGGGACCAGTGGCTCCCGTATCTTCTCTTTGCCTACAGAGAGGTCCCTCAGGCTTCTACTGGTTTCTCCCCGTTTGAGCTCCTCTATGGGCATGAGGTGAGGGGTCCTTTGACCCTGCTGAGAGAGACGTGGGAAGGAGACCAGGGTAAGGCAGAGCCAATTAACATAATTTCCTATGTAATCCAAATGAGGGATAAGTTGCAAGACATGAGTGAACTGGCTCAATCGCACATGGCATCTGCCCAACAGCACCAGAAATCGTGGTTTGATAAAGGAGCTCGACAACGTAGTTTTCTTCCAGGCCAAAAGGTTCTGTTGATGTTACCAACTTGTGACAGCAAGCTGCTGGCAAAGTGGCAGGGACCATTTGAGGTTCTGAAACGATTGGGGCCTACCACTTACAAGATCTCTACTCCAGGTCTACAGCGGGGAAGTAGAGTTCTTCATGTCAACTTGTTGAAGGAGTGGGTTCCACAGGCAGTTGGCAATACGGAAACACTGCTGATCCGACATGTGGTGGAAGAGGAGGATGTGGCTGAATATCTGCCTTCAACTGCATCTTCAGCCCTGGACTTGGGTCACCTCACTAAAGAGCAGCAGTCCCAGGTAAAGCCTCTGCTTAACCCAGAAATATTCAATGAGTGCCCAGGTCGAACGGCGCTGGTTAAACACAACATTGTATTAAGATCTGATGCAAATGTGAGGCGCATGAGTTACAGAATACCAGAGCGGTACCTGATTGACCTGAAGAAGGAGGTGGACTCAATGCTGGCTCTTGGGATCATTCAACGTTCAACAAGTGAGTGGTGTAACCCTGTAGTCCTAGTTCCTAAAAAGGATGGAACGATTCGCTTCTGTATCGACTTCAGGTATCTAAATTCTGTTTCAAGATTTGATTCGTACCCAATGCCACGGATTGATGAGCTCACTGACAGTCTGGGGAAAGCCATATGGCTGACCACCATTGATCTCTCAAAGGGGTACTGGCAGGTTCCCCTCACCAGCCAGTCTCAGGAGCTAACAGCTTTCCGCACCCCTTGGGGCTTGTTCGAGTTCACTGTTTTACCATTTGGCCTCCATGGGGCCCCGGCTACATTCCAGAGGCTAATGGACCAGGTTCTATGTGACCTGAGAGGGTTTGCATGTGCATATTTGGATGACATTGTCATTTTCAGTGACACATGGGAGGAGCATATGGCACATCTTGAGGAAGTTCTGAAGCGTTTACAGGCTGCTGGTCTGACAATCAACCCCGCAAAGTGTGCTGTGGCCAGGAGGGAGATTCAATACCTTGGGTTCACCATTGGAGGTGGGATTATTAAGCCCCAGGTTGATAAAGTTCATGCAATCGAAACATGTCCTGTTCCACAGACTAGGAAGCAGTTGCGGTCGTTCCTTGGGATGGCCTCATTTTACCACCGATTCGTCCCCAACTTTTCTGCAAGGGCAGCGCCATTGACCGATAGGACGGGCTCATGTAGCCCCAACAAAATCCGGTGGACTGCGGAGGCCCTGGCAGCTTTTCAAGACATTAAGCATTCCTTGAGTGTGGAACCAGTCTTGTACTCTCCAGACTTTCAAAGAGACTTCATTCTGCGGACTGATGCTTCTGAGAGGGGTTTGGGGGCGGTCCTTCTACAAGGGACATCAGAGGAGCTGCATCCCGTGGCTTACATCAGTCGCAAGCTGTTGGCCCGAGAGAGATGCTATGCAACAGTGGAAAAAGAGGCATTGGCCATAAAGTGGTCTCTGGATTCCTTTAAGTACTATCTGCTGGGGAGAGAATTCACTCTGCAAACGGATCATAAGGCTCTCGAATGGCTTAACAGGATGAAGGATACTAATGGGCGTATAACCCGATGGTATCTTGCCATGCAACCATTCAGATTCAAGGTTCAACATATCCCTGGCAGAGACAATACCACAGCCGACTACCTCTCACGCTGTGAGGACAACTGAGTGGGGGGGCATGTGATGGCCACATCCATGTCCACACAACGGTGAACGTTAAGTACACTCTTGCACTTTTATGATTGCAGTTTGTATGTTTATATTTCTTTGGCTTTATTGTTTAGATGGCTTAAATGCATTAGTTCTAATTGTAAGCGCGCACATTTAGTTAACTGCTGTATTTTATGCCTTTCATTTGTTCAATTTAAGTTGATTTGTTTTCTCTTACCGGTGCTGGGGTTCTCCACTTCCTGCTTCCTGAGATGGGACAGGCAAACAGGGTTGAAGGGGTTCTGTCATCTAAATACAGGAGGAGCTGATGGGACCAAACCAATAGCTCCCTGAAGAGGGGACTGAAGAATTTCCTTTAATTTATTATTTTGTCATTTGTTAATTAATTTAAGTTTGAAGTTAAATAGTTAGGTTTATGGGTTAGGATGTTTAGGTTTATTAACAATCTGACTGTACTGATTTGTGGTTTTAGTTTTAGTTAGTAAATGTTTGTCTAGTAATCCCTATTGTTCATATGGTCTGATCAGCCAATGTGTATATATACCCTTGTGTGTCTTTGTTTGGGAGGTCGGTTATTGTTTCAGTCAGTCAGTATGTTAAGTTAGAAGTTTATTGAGTTTCATTTTGTTTGTTTGACCTCTTTTATGAGCTCGAGTTGTTTTTGGGAGGGCATTTTAAAACAAAAAGGAAATTAAAGAGTCTATTTTTGGAAATTGCCTGTGTTCCTCCACTCATTCAGCTTGATCCCTCACATGGTAGATTGTTTAGAATTTATAATTCAGAAATTAAAGATTCTCAAACGATCCCATCTCTCTCTCTTTTATTGTCTCAAAGTCAATACAGAGTGTTTAATTAAACTCCCTGATGATAAAAACAGCCTATTCTTCTGTTTATAAAAAGTGAACTACTAACACTGTATTAAAATACAACTTTGGTTAGTTACATCACTTTGATTCCGTTACATTTGGGACATGGTTTGACCCCCTTAGGAAAGTGCTATCATCATGAAACGTTCAGATCACTTACAACTCAATAGATTCTACCTTCCTGTAACGTTTCAGCCTGATTGGACCTTGTTTTCACACAAATGAACCCAGAATGATGTGAAATTGTGATTCGTGCAACATAATTTTGGGTGCCATTTAAAAACCATAAGTGCTAATGACTCCATTCCTTTTTGTCGTTGTAGGGGCTGTTGATTGGAGTACACTAAGACAAACCTTATCTCTCTAGGACATTCAGAAGCCAAGTTATAAGCCCACAACTGTGTAACTGGACTACTTCTTTAAATTGACACCAGATCCGGTGACCTCTGGGACATGGTTTGACCCCCTTAGGAAAGTGCTATCATCATGAAATGTTCAGATCACTTACAACTCAATAGATTCTACCTTCCTGTAACGTTTCAGCCTGATTGGACCTTGTTTTCACACAAATGAACCCAGAATGATATGAAATTGTGCTTCGTGCAACATAATTCTGGGTGCCATTTAAAAACCATAAGTGCTAATGACTCCATTCCTTTTTGGGGTAATGGGGGCTGTTAACTGGAGTACTCTAAAACAAACCTGACCTCTCTAGGACATTCAGAAGCCAAGTTATAAGCCCACAAATGTGTAACTGGACTACTTCTTTAAAGTGACACCAGGCCCGGTGACCTTTGGGACATGGTTTGACCCCCTATAGGAATGTGCGATCATCATGAAACGTTCAGATCACTTAGAACTCAATAGATTCTACTTTCTTGTAACATTTCAGCCTGATTGGACCTTGTTTTCACACAAATGGACCCAGAATGATGTGAAATTGTGCTTTGTGCAACATAATTCTGGGTGCCGTTTACAAACCATAAATGCTAATGACTCCATTCCTTTTGGTGGTTGTAGGCGCTGTTGATTGGAGTACACTAAAACAAACCTGACCTCTCTAGGACATTCAGAAGCCAAGTTATAAGCCCACAAAGGTGTAACTGGACTCTTTCTTTAAATTGACACCAGGCCCGGTGACCTTTGGGACATGGTTTGACCCCCTATAGGAAACTGTGATCATCATGAAACGTTCAGATCACTTACAACTCAATAGATTCCACCTTCTTGTAACATTTCAGCCTGATTGGACCTTGTTTTCACACAAATGGACCCAGAATGATGTGAAATTGTGCTTCGTGCAACATAATTCTGGGTGCCATTTTCAAACCATAAGTGCTAATGACTCCATTCCTTTTTGTGGTTGTAGGGGCTGTTGATTGGAATACACTAAAACAAACCTGATCTCTCTAGGACATTCAGAAGCCAAGTTATATGCCCACAAATGTGTAACTGGACTACTTCTTTAAATTGACACCAGATCCGGTGACCTCTGGGTCATGGTTTGACCCCCTTAGGAAAGTGCTATCATCATGAAATGTTCAGATCACTTACAACTCAATAGATTCTACCTTCCTGTAACGTTTCAGCCTGATTGGACCTTGCTTTCACACAAATGAACCCAGAATGATGTGAAATTGTGCTTCGTGCAACATAATTCTGGGTGCCATTTAAAAACCATAAGTGCTAATGACTCCATTCCTTTTTGGGGTAATGGGGGCTGTTAATTGGAGTACTCTAAAAGAAACCTGACCTCTCTAGGATATTCAAAAGCCAAGTTATAAGCCAACAAATGTGTAACTGGACTACTTCTTTAAAGTGACACCAGGACCGGTGACCTTTGGGACATGGTTTGACCCCCTATAGGAATGTGCGATCATCATGAAACATTCAGATCACTTACAACTCAATAGATTCTACCTTCTTGTAACGTTTCAGCCTGATTGGACCTTGTTTTCACACAAATGGACCCAGAATGATGTGAAATTGTGCTTCGTGCAACATAATTCTGGGTGCCATTTACAAACCATAAGTGCTAATTACTCCATTCCTTTTTGTGGTTGTAGGGGCTGTTGATTGGAGTACATTAAAACAAACCTGATCTCTCTAGGACATTCAGAAGCCAAGTTATAAGCCCACAAATGTGTAACTGGACTACTTCTTTAAATTGACACCAGATCCGGTTACCTTTGGCATAGGCGTCATTTTAACCGGGGACGCCGGGGACATGTCCCCGGCAAAATTCGTGATCGGCAGCTGTGTCCCCCCCCCCCCCCACTTTCAAAAAAGCCTGCTGATGAGGATTTTTGTTTTACCTGCTCAGATCTTATACCAGGGGTCGGTAACCTGTTCCCATCAAAGAGCCATTATTACCCATTTCCCACGGTAAAGAAAACACAGCAGCCGCAGCGTTGCGGGCGGGGCCTACCCTCAGCCAGCAGAGCGCTGCTCACAACAGGTGACAGCAGCCGGGGGCATCGCACCCGTGGGGGATTCAACACCCACACTTTTCCAGCTGTTTTGCTCACCTCCACACCAGTTTCTTTACGTCGCACTCACTCTGTTTGCCTCATCTCCTTTTTCACCTCCCAGCTGATGTTGGGTTTCCAGGAGAGCAGGAGAGGGAGGGACGGAAGAGCTCGACTGAATTCATAATTTTACATCTTGAATTTAGCTGTACAAAGTCTGAGTTTGATCAAGTGAAGAACAACAATTTGCAGAGGTTTATAACAGGCGCAGCGCCAGGTTTTCATTTTTGGGTGGGCCACGGTAATTTTGGACGGACCTTAATAAGCAGTGACTTAAGTGAAGCAGGCAGGTCGCGCTAGAAAATTTAGTTTAAAAAGACGTCATAAATGTTTTCCCCAGTCATTTTTATTTCTAAAATATGAAGTAAAAACTCACAATTTAATTTTCATTCATTTGTCATTAATATTTAGTCTACAACCGTGCGTTAAGTGGACCAACTTCCAGTAAACGCAAAGCATCCAGTCCACCTCTCCAAATGCGTAAAATGTGCATCAGCCGCTAGGCGTGCCGCGCGCACCATCAGCTGATCAGCCCAGACAAAAACAGAGCAAATAGAGAAAGAATAGAGGATGATTGTGTCTGGATGTGGATGGAGATTACATTTTACATCAGCCTGATCATCATTTAAATACGTAAACCATCACCTGTCTTCTATCCACGCTATCAGCATTATTTTAATTGGTGTGTGTGTGTGTGTGTGTGTGTGTGTGTGTGTGTGTGTGTGTGTGTGTGTGTGTGTGTGTTTTCCACTTCAAACACTGGTCTAACCAACCAGACCAGCGTGTCCAGTAACACATTAATGTTACAATTAAACTTGATTAACCCCAGAGCCGTGCGCACTGCACTGTACTGACTGTAAATGAGGGGGAAACTATTTAATCGGATCCTTTACTTTTCAACATGGTTTAATGTAAAGTTTCATTCAGTACAAACTTTAGTTACACCAATCTAACGAGACAGAGCCTAGATTTGTATTCTGAACAGTTTAAACATGTTTGAAACGGAGACGTGCGTGACGCGTCTAAAATTCGCACCTGCTCCGCTATTACGGAAATTAAACTAACAAGATGAATAACATGAAATTATTTTAGGCACAGACAACATCCCCCACACTTTTGAAAAGCTTGCAACGCGCCTGATCGCTCATGTACGTCTTAATTATCTTTCATTAGACGATAATCAATAAAACAATTTATATAAAATGGATCCAGAAGTTGTAGCCCGATCTCTGCCTTCAATTTTTGGTATTTTTCACCCTGTTAGTGGTTTTACTGAGCAGGTGCCACTTTTGTCCTATGTTTCTTTTTAAAACATGTTTAGACTGTTCAGAATACAAATCCAGGCTCTGTCACGTTTGATTGTTGTAATTAAACTTTGTAGGTGGGGAAGGTCAGAAAGCAGCTCAGAAGCGCCGATATGATTACGCACAAGCGTGACGCATCAACCCGGTCTCACAGTAAGACCGGGTTGGAACTGTTCAGGTTTACGCAGACAATCTTTACATTTAGAATTAGCTTACAGATGTAAAATTAATGCAGTAAAATATAAAGCTTTTTATTTAAATATCCATTCATTATTTCACAAGCACAAAGAGCCGCATCAGAAGGATGGAAGAGCCGCATGCGGTTCCAGAGCCGCCGGCCCCTGTGCTAGCCTACTTTATTGTCCCCAGCAATTTTTAAACCCCACTCAAGTGTATGGTTATTGTCCCCAGCAATTCTGGGAAAAAAAACTGACGCCCTTGACCTTTGGGACATGGTTTGACCCCCTTAGGAAAGTGCTATCATCATGAAACATTCAGATCACTTATAACTCAATAGATTCTACCTTCCTGTAACATTTCAGCCTGATTGGACCTTGTTTTCACACAAATGAACCCAGAATGATGTGAAATTGTGCTTCGTGCAACATAATTCTGGGTGCCATTTAAAAACCATAAGTGCTAATGACTCCATTCCATTTTGGGGTAATGGGGGCTGTTAATTGGAGTACTCTAAAAGAAACCTGACCTCTCTAGGATATTCAAAAGCCAAGTTACAAGCCAACAAAGGTGTAACTGGACTATTTCTTTAAAGTGACACCAGGACCGGTGACCTTTGGGACATGGTTGGACCCCCTATAGGAATGTGCGATCTTCATGAAACGTTCAGATCACTTACAACTCAATAGATTCTACCTTCTTGTAACGTTTCAGCCTGATTGGACCTTGTTTTCACACAAATGGACCCAGAATGATGTGAAATTGTGCTTCGTGCAACATAATTCTGGGTGCCATTTACAAACCATAAGTGCTAATTACTCCATTCCTTTTTGTGGTTGTAGGGGCTGTTGATTGGAGTACATTAAAACAAACCTGATCTCTCTAGGACATTCAGAAGCCAAGTTATAAGCCCACAAATGTGCAACTGGACTACTTCTTTAAATTGACACCAGATCCAGTGACCTTTGGGACATGGTTTGACCCCCTTAGGAAAGTGCTATCATCATGAAACGTTCAGATCACTTACAACTCAATATATTCTACCTTCCTGTAACGTTTCAGCCTGATTGGACCTTGTTTTCACACAAATGAACCCAGAATGATGTGAAATTGTGCTTCGTGCAACATAATTTTGGGTGCCATTTAAAAACCATAAGTGCTAATGACTCCATTCCTTTTTGTCGTTGTAGGGTCTGTTGATTGGAGTACACTAAGACAAACCTTATCTCTCTAGGACATTCAGAAGCCAAGTTATAAGCCCACAAATGTGTAACTGGACTACTTCTTTAAATTGACACCAGATCCGGTGACCGCTGGGACATGTTTTGACCCCCTTAGGAAAGTGCTATCATCATGAAATGTTCATATCACTTACAACTCAATAGATTCTACCTTCCTGTAACGTTTCAGCCTGATTGGACCTTGTTTTCACACAAATGAACCCCGAATGATGTGAAATTGTGCTTCGTGCAACATAATTCTGGGTGCCATTTAAAAACCATAAGTGCTAATGACTCCATTCCTTTTTGGGGTAATGGGGGCTGTTAATTGGAGTACTCTAAAACAAACCTGACCTCTCTAGGACATTCAGAAGCCAAGTTATAAGCCCACAAATGTGTAACTGGACTACTTCTTTAAAGTGACACCAGGCCCGGTGACCTTTGGGACATGGTTTGACCCCCTATAGGAATGTGCGATCATCATGAAACGTTCAGATCACTTAGAACTCAATAGATTCTACTTTCTTGTAACATTTCAGCCTGATTGGACCTTGTTTTCACACAAATGGACCCAGAATGATGTGAAATTGTGCTTTGTGCAACATAATTCTGGGTGCCGTTTACAAACCATAAGTGCTAATGACTCCATTCCTTTTTGTGGTTGTAGGCGCTGTTGATTGGAGTACACTAAAACAAACCTGACCTCTCTAGGACATTCAGAAGCCAAGTTATAAGCCCACAAAGGTGTAACTGGACTCTTTCTTTAAATTGACACCAGGCCCGGTGACCTTTGGGACATGGTTTGACCCCCTATAGGAAACTGTGATCATCATGAAACGTTCAGATCACTTACAACTCAATAGATTCTACCTTCTTGTAACGTTTCAGCCTGATTGGACCTTGTTTTCACACAAATGGACCCAGAATGATGTGAAATTGTGCTTCGTGCAACATAATTCTGGGTGCCATTTTCAAACCATAAGTGCTAATGACTCCATTCCTTTTTGTGGTTGTAGGGGCTGTTGATTGGAATACACTAAAACAAACCTGATCTCTCTAGGACATTCAGAAGCCAAGTTATATGCCCACAAATGTGTAACTGGACTACTTTTTTAAATTGACACCAGATCCGGTGACCTCTGGGTCATGGTTTGACCCCCTTAGGAAAGTGCTATCATCATGAAATGTTCAGATCACTTACAACTCAATAGATTCTACCTTCCTGTAACGTTTCAGCCTGATTGGACCTTGTTTTCACACAAATGAACCCAGAATGATGTGAAATTGTGCTTCGTGCAACATAATTCTGGGTGCCATTTAAAAACCATAAGTGCTAATGACTCCATTCCTTTTTGGGGTAATGGGGGCTGTTAATTGTAGTACTCTAAAAGAAACCTGACCTCTCTAGGATATTCAAAAGCCAAGTTACAAGCCAACAAAGGTGTAACTGGACTATTTCTTTAAAGTGACACCAGGACCGGTGACCTTTGGGACATGGTTGGACCCCCTATAGGAATGTGCGATCTTCATGAAACGTTCAGATCACTTACAACTCAATAGATTCTACCTTCTTGTAACGTTTCAGCCTGATTGGACCTTGTTTTCACACAAATGGACCCAGAATGATGTGAAATTGTGCTTCGTGCAACATAATTCTGGGTGCCATTTACAAACCATAAGTGCTAATGACTCCATTCCTTTTTGTGGTTGTAGGGGCTGTTGATTGGAGTACATTAAAACAAACCTGATCTCTCTAGGACATTCAGAAGCCAAGTTATAAGCCCACAAATGTGCAACTGGACTACTTCTTTAAATTGACACCAGATCCAGTGACCTTTGGGACATGGTTTGACCCCCTTAGGAAAGTGCTATCATCATGAAACGTTCAGATCACTTACAACTCAATAGATTCTACCTTCCTGTAACGTTTCAGCCTGATTGGACCTTGTTTTCACACAAATGAACCCAGAATGATGTGAAATTGTGCTTTGTGAAACAATTCTGGGTGCCATTTAAAAACCATAAGTGCTAATGACTCCATTCCTTTTTGTGGTTGTAGGGGCTGTTGATTGGAGTACACTAAAACAAACCTGATCTCTCTAGGACATTCAGAAGCCAAGTTATAAGCCCACAAATGTGCAACTGGACTACTTCTTTAAATTGACACCAGATCCGGTGACATCTGGGACATGTTTTGACCCCCTTAGGAAAGTGCTATCATCATGAAATGTTCAGATCACTTACAACTCAATAGATTCTAACTTCCTGTAACGTTTCAGCCTGATTGGACCTTGTTTTCACACAAATGAACCCAGAATGATGTGAAATTGTGCTTCGTGCAACATAATTCTGGGTGCCATTTAAAAACCATAAGTGCTAATGACTCCATTCCTTTTTGGGGTAATGGGGGCTGTTAATTGGAGTACTCTAAAACAAACCTGACCTCTCTAGGATATTCAGAAGCCAAGTTATAAGCCCACAAAGGTGTAACTGGACTACTTCTTTAAAGTGACACCAGGCCCGGTGACCTTTGGGACATGGTTTGACCCCCTATAGGAATGTGCTATCATCATGAAACGTTCAGATCACTTAAAACTCAATAGATTCTACCTTCCTGTAAAGTTTCAGCCTGATTGGACCTTGTTTTCACACAAATGAACCCAGAATGATGTGAAATTGTGCTTCGTGCAACATAATTTTGGGTGCCATTTAAAAACCATAAGTGCTAATGACTCCATTCCTTTTTGTCGTTGTAGGGGCTGTTGATTGGAGTACACTAAGACAAACCTTATCTCTCTAGGACATTCAGAAGCCAAGTTATAAGCCCACAAATGTGTAACTGGACTACTTCTTTAAATTGACACCAGATCCGGTGACCTCTGGGACATGGTTTGACCCCCTTAGGAAAGTGCTATCATCATGAAATGTTCAGATCACTTACAACTCAATAGATTCTACCTTCCTGTAACGTTTCAGCCTGATTGGACCTTGTTTTCACACAAATGAACCCCGAATGATGTGAAATTGTGCTTCGTGCAACATAATTCTGGGTGCCATTTAAAAACCATAAGTGCTAATGACTCCATTCCTTTTTGGGGTAATGGGGGCTGTTAATTGGAGTACTCTAAAACAAACCTGACCTCTCTAGGACATTCAGAAGCCAAGTTATAAGCCCACAAATGTGTAACTGGACTACTTCTTTAAAGTGACACCAGGCCCGGTGACCTTTGGGACATGGTTTGACCCCCTATAGGAATGTGCGATCATCATGAAACGTTCAGATCACTTAGAACTCAATAGATTCTACTTTCTTGTAACATTTCAGCCTGATTGGACCTTGTTTTCACACAAATGAACCCAGAATGATGTGAAATTGTGCTTCGTGCAACATAATTTTGGGTGCCATTTAAAAACCATAAGTGCTAATGACTCCATTCCTTTTTGTCGTTGTAGGGGCTGTTGATTGGAGTACACTAAGACAAACCTTATCTCTCTAGGACATTCAGAAGCCAAGTTATAAGCCCACAAATGTGTAACTGGACTACTTCTTTAAATTGACACCAGATCCGGTTACCTTTGGGACATGGTTTGACCCCCTTAGGAAAGTGCTATCATCATGAAACATTCAGATCACTTATAACTCAATAGATTCTACCTTCATGTAACATTTCAGCCTGATTGGACCTTGTTTTCACACAAATGAACCCAGAATGATGTGAAATTGTGCTATGTGCAACATAATTCTGGGTGCCATTTAAAAACCATAAGTGCTAATGACTCCATTCCTTTTTGGGGTAATGGCAGCTGTTAATTGGAGTACTCTAAAAGAAACCTGACCTCTCTAGGATATTCAAAAGCCAAGTTACAAGCCAACAAAGGTGTAACTGGACTATTTCTTTAAAGTGACACCAGGACCGGTGACCATTGGGACATGGTTGGACCCCCTATAGGAATGTGCGATCTTCATGAAACGTTCAGATCACTTACAACTCAATAGATTCTACCTTCTTGTAACGTTTCAGCCTGATTGGACCTTGTTTTCACACAAATGGACCCAGAATGATGTGAAATTGTGCTTCGTGCAACATAATTCTGGGTGCCGTTTACAAACCATAAGTGCTAATGACTCCATTCCTTTTTGTGGTTGTAGGGGCTGTTGATTGGAGTACACTAAAACAAACCTGACCTCTCTAGGACATTCAGAAGCCAAGTTATAAGCCCACAAAGGTGTAACTGGACTCTTTCTTTAAATTGAAACCAGGCCCGGTGACCTTTGGGACATGGTTTTACCCCCTATAGGAAACTGTGATCATCATGAAACGTTCAGATCACTTACAACTCAATAGATTCTACCTTCTTGTTACCTTTCAGCCTGATTGGACCGTGTTTTCACACAAATGGACCCAGAATGATGTGAAATTGTGCTTCGTGCAACATAATTCTGGGTGCCATTTTCAAACCATAAGTGCTAATGACTCCATTCCTTTTTGTGGTTGTAGGGGCTGTTGATTGGAATACACTAAAACAAACCTGATCTCTCTAGGACATTCAGAAGCCAAGTTATATGCCCACAAATGTGTAACTGGACTACTGCTTTAAATTGACACCAGATCCGGTGACCTCTGGGTCATGGTTTGACCCCCTTAGGAAAGTGCTATCATCATGAAATGTTCAGATCACTTACAACTCAATAGATTCTACCTTCCTGTAACGTTTCAGCCTGATTGGACCTTGTTTTCACACAAATGAACCCCGAATGATGTGAAATTGTGCTTCGTGCAACATAATTCTGGGTGCCATTTAAAAACCATAAGTGCTAATGACTCCATTCGTTTTTGGGGTAATGGGGGCTGTTAATTGGAGTACTCTAAAAGAAACCTGACCTCTCTAGGATATTCAAAAGCCAAGTTACAAGCCAACAAATGTGTAACTGGACTACTTCTTTAAAGTGACACCAGGACCGGTGACCTTTGGGACCTGGTTTGACCCCCTATAGGAATGTGCGATCATCATGAAACATTCAGATCACTTACAACTCAATAGATTCTACCTTCTTGTAACGTTTCAGCCTGATTGGACCTTGTTTTCACACAAATGGACCCAGAATGATGTGAAATTGTGCTTCGTGCAACATAATTATGGGTGCCATTTACAAACCATAAGTGCTAATTACTCCATTCCTTTTTGGGGTTGTAGGGGCTGTTGATTGGAGTACATTAAAACAAACCTGATCCCTCTAGGACATTCAGAAGCCAAGTTATAAGCCCACAAATGCGTAACTGGACTACTTCTTTAAATTGACACCAGGCCCGGTGACCTTTGGGACATGGTTTGACCCCCTTAGGAAACTGTGATCATCATGAAACGTTCAGATCACTTACAACTCAATAGATTCTACCTTCTTGTAACGTTTCAGCCTGATTGGACCTTGTTTTCACACAAATGGACCCAGAATGATGTGAAATTGTGCTTCGTGCAACATAATTCTGGGTGCCATTTTCAAACCATAAGTGCTAATGACTCCATTCCTTTTTGTGGTTGTAGGGGCTGTTGATTGGAATACACTAAAACAAACCTGATCTCTCTAGGACATTCAGAAGCCAAGTTATATGCCCACAAATGTGTAACTGGACTACTTTTTTAAATTGACACCAGATCCGGTGACCTCTGGGTCATGGTTTGACCCCCTTAGGAAAGTGCTATCATCATGAAATGTTCAGATCACTTACAACTCAATAGATTCTACCTTCCTGTAACGTTTCAGCCTGATTGGACCTTGTTTTCACACAAATGAACCCAGAATGATGTGAAATTGTGCTTCGTGCAACATAATTCTGGGTGCCATTTAAAAACCATAAGTGCTAATGACTCCATTCATTTTTGGGGTAATGGGGGCTGTTAATTGTAGTACTCTAAAAGAAACCTGACCTCTCTAGGATATTCAAAAGCCAAGTTACAAGCCAACAAAGGTGTAACTGGACTATTTCTTTAAAGTGACACCAGGACCGGTGACCTTTGGGACATGGTTGGACCCCCTATAGGAATGTGCGATCTTCATGAAACGTTCAGATCACTTACAACTCAATAGATTCTACCTTCTTGTAACGTTTCAGCCTGATTGGACCTTGTTTTCACACAAATGAACCCCGAATGATGTGAAATTGTGCTTCGTGCAACATAATTCTGGGTGCCATTTAAAAACCATAAGTGCTAATGACTCCATTCCTTTTTGGGGTAATGGGGGCTGTTAATTGGAGTACTCTAAAACAAACCTGACCTCTCTAGGACATTCAGAAGCCAAGTTATAAGCCCACAAATGTGTAACTGGACTACTTCTTTAAAGTGACACCAGGCCCGGTGACCTTTGGGACATGGTTTGACCCCCTATAGGAATGTGCGATCTTCATGAAACGTTCAGATCACTTAGAACTCAATAGATTCTACTTTCTTGTAACATTTCAGCCTGATTGGACCTTGTTTTCACACAAATGGACCCAGAATGATGTGAAATTGTGCTTTGTGCAACATAATTCTGGGTGCCGTTTACAAACCATAAGTGCTAATGACTCCATTCCTTTTTGTGGTTGTAGGCACTGTTGATTGGAGTACACTAAAACAAACCTGACCTCTCTAGGACATTCAGAAGCCAAGTTATAAGCCCACAAAGGTGTAACTGGACTCTTTCTTTAAATTGACACCAGGCCCGGTGACCTTTGGGACATGGTTTGACCCCCTATAGGAAACTGTGATCATCATGAAACGTTCAGATCACTTACAACTCAATAGATTCTACCTTCTTGTAACGTTTCAGCCTGATTGGACCTTGTTTTCACACAAATGGACCCAGAATGATGTGAAATTGTGCTTCGTGCAACATAATTCTGGGTGCCATTTTCAAACCATAAGTGCTAATGACTCCATTCCTTTTTGTGGTTGTAGGGGCTGTTGATTGGAATACACTAAAACAAACCTGATCTCTCTAGGACATTCAGAAGCCAAGTTATATGCCCACAAATGTGTAACTGGACTACTTTTTTAAATTGACACCAGATCCGGTGACCTCTGGGTCATGGTTTGACCCCCTTAGGAAAGTGCTATCATCATGAAATGTTCAGATCACTTACAACTCAATAGATTCTACCTTCCTGTAACGTTTCAGCCTGATTGGACCTTGTTTTCACACAAATGAACCCAGAATGATGTGAAATTGTGCTTCGTGCAACATAATTCTGGGTGCCATTTAAAAACCATAAGTGCTAATGACTCCATTCATTTTTGGGGTAATGGGGCCTGTTAATTGTAGTACTCTAAAAGAAACCTGACCTCTCTAGGATATTCAAAAGCCAAGTTACAAGCCAACAAAGGTGTAACTGGACTATTTCTTTAAAGTGACACCAGGACCGGTGACCTTTGGGACATGGTTGGACCCCCTATAGGAATGTGCGATCTTCATGAAACGTTCAGATCACTTACAACTCAATAGATTCTACCTTCTTGTAACGTTTCAGCCTGATTGGACCTTGTTTTCACACAAATGGACCCAGAATGATGTGAAATTGTGCTTCGTGCAACATAATTCTGGGTGCCATTTACAAACCATAAGTGCTAATGACTCCATTCCTTTTTGTGGTTGTAGGGGCTGTTGATTGGAGTACATTAAAACAAACCTGATCTCTCTAGGACATTCAGAAGCCAAGTTATAAGCCCACAAATGTGCAACTGGACTACTTCTTTAAATTGACACCAGATCCAGTGACCTTTGGGACATGGTTTGACCCCCTTAGGAAAGTGCTATCATCATGAAACGTTCAGATCACTTACAACTCAATAGATTCTACTTTCTTGTAACGTTTCAGCCTGATTGGACCTTGTTTTCACACAAATGAACCCAGAATGATGTGAAATTGTGCTTTGTGAAACATAATTCTGGGTGCCATTTAAAAACCATAAGTGCTAATGACTCCATTCCTTTTTGTGGTTGTAGGGGCTGTTGATTGGAGTACACTAAAACAAACCTGATCTCTCTAGGACACTCAGAAGCTAAGTTATAAGCCCACAAATGTGCAACTGGACTACTTCTTTAAATTGACACCAGATCCGGTGACCTCTGGGACATGGTTTGACCCCCTTAGGAAAGTGCTATCATCATGAAATGTTCAGATCACTTACAACTCAATAGATTCTAACTTCCTGTAACGTTTCAGCCTGATTGGACCTTGTTTTCACACAAATGAACCCAGAATGATGTGAAATTGTGCTTCGTGCAACATAATTCTGGGTGCCATTTAAAAACCATAAGTGCTAATGACTCCATTCCTTTTTGGGGTAATGGGGGCTGTTAATTGGAGTACTCTAAAACAAACCTGACCTCTCTAGGATATTCAGAAGCCAAGTTATAAGCCCACAAAGGTGTAACTGGACTACTTCTTTAAAGTGACACCAGGCCCGGTGACCTTTGGGACATGGTTTGACCCCCTATAGGAATATGCTATCATCATGAAACGTTCAGATCACTTACAACTCAATAGATTCTACCTTCCTGTAACGTTTCAGCCTGATTGGACCTTGTTTTCACACAAATGAACCCAGAATGATGTGAAATTGTGCTTCGTGCAACATAATTTTGGGTGCCATTTAAAAACCATAAGTGCTAATGACTCCATTCCTTTTTGTCGTTGTAGGGGCTGTTGATTGGAGTACACTAAGACAAACCTTATCTCTCTAGGACATTCAGAAGCCAAGTTATAAGCCCACAAATGTGTAACTGGACTACTTCTTTAAATTGACACCAGATCCGGTGACCTCTGGGACATGGTTTGACCCCCTTAGGAAAGTGCTATCATCATGAAATGTTCAGATCACTTACAACTCAATAGATTCTACCTTCCTGTAACGTTTCAGCCTGATTGGACCTTGTTTTCACACAAATGAACCCCGAATGATGTGAAATTGTGCTTCGTGCAACATAATTCTGGGTGCCATTTAAAAACCATAAGTGCTAATGACTCCATTCCTTTTTGGGGTAATGGGGGCTGTTAATTGGAGTACTCTAAAAGAAACCTGACCTCTCTAGGATATTCAAAAGCCAAGTTACAAGCCAACAAATGTGTAACTGGACTACTTCTTTAAAGTGACACCAGGACCGGTGACCTTTGGGACATGGTTTGACCCCCAATAGGAATGTGCGATCATCATGAAACATTCAGATCACTTACAACTCAATAGATTCTACCTTCTTGTAACGTTTCAGCCTGATTGGACCTTGTTTTCACACAAATGGACCCAGAATGATGTGAAATTGTGCTTCGTGCAACATAATTCTGGGTGCCATTTACAAACCATAAGTGCTAATTACTCCATTCCTTTTTGGGGTTGTAGGGGCTGTTGATTGGAGTACATTAAAACAAACCTGATCCCTCTAGGACATTCAGAAGCCAAGTTATAAGCCCACAAATGCGTAACTGGACTACTTCTTTAAATTGACACCAGATCCGGTTACCTTTGGGACATGGTTTGACCCCCTTAGGAAAGTGCTATCATCATGAAACATTCAGATCACTTATAACTCAATAGATTCTACCTTCCTGTAACATTTCAGCCTGATTGGACCTTGTTTTCACACAAATGAACCCAGAATGATGTGAAATTGTGCTTCGTGCAACATAATTCTGGGTGCCATTTAAAAACCATAAGTGCTAATGACTCCATTCCTTTTTGGGGTAATGGGGGCTGTTAATTGGAGTACTCTAAAAGAAACCTGACCTCTCTAGGATATTCAAAAGCCAAGTTACAAGCCAACAAAGGTGTAACTGGACTATTTCTTTAAAGTGACACCAAGACCAGTGAACATTGGGACATGGTTGGACCCCCTATAGGAATGTGCGATCTTCATGAAACGTTCAGATCACTTACAACTCAATAGATTCTACCTTCTTGTAACGTTTCAGCCTGATTGGACCTTGTTTTCACACAAATGGACCCAGAATGATGTGAAATTGTGCTTCGTGCAACATAATTCTGGGTGCCATTTACAAACCATAAGTGCTAATGACTCCATTCCTTTTTGTGGTTGTAGGGGCTGTTGATTGGAGTACATTAAAACAAACCTGAGCTCTCTAGGACATTCAGAAGCCAAGTTATAAGCCCACAAATGTGCAACTGGACTACTTCTTTAAATTGACACCAGATCCAGTGACCTTTGGGACATGGTTTGACCCCCTTAGGAAAGTGCTATCATCATGAAACGTTCAGATCACTTACAACTCAATAGATTCTACCTTCCTGTAACGTTTCAGCCTGATTGGACCTTGTTTTCACACAAATGAACCCAGAATGATGTGAAATTGTGCTTCGTGCAACATAATTCTGGGTGCCATTTAAAAACCATAAGTGCTAATGACTCCATTCCATTTTGGGGTAATGGGGGCTGTTAATTGGAGTACTCTAAAAGAAACCTGACCTCTCTAGGATATTCAAAAGCCAAGTTACAAGCCAACAAAGGTGTAACTGGACTATTTCTTTAAAGTGACACCAGGACCGGTGACCTTTGGGACATGGTTGGACCCCCTATAGGAATGTGCGATCTTCATGAAACGTTCAGATCACTTACAACTCAATAGATTCTACCTTCTTGTAACGTTTCAGCCTGATTGGACCTTGTTTTCACACAAATGGACCCAGAATGATGTGAAATTGTGCTTCGTGCAACATAATTCTGGGTGCCATTTACAAACCATAAGTGCTAATTACTCCATTCCTTTTTGTGGTTGTAGGGGCTGTTGATTGGAGTACATTAAAACAAACCTGATCTCTCTAGGACATTCAGAAGCCAAGTTATAAGCCCACAAATGTGCAACTGGACTACTTCTTTAAATTGACACCAGATCCAGTGACCTTTGGGACATGGTTTGACCCCCTTAGGAAAGTGCTATCATCATGAAACGTTCAGATCACTTACAACTCAATATATTCTACCTTCCTGTAACGTTTCAGCCTGATTGGACCTTGTTTTCACACAAATGAACCCAGAATGATGTGAAATTGTGCTTCGTGCAACATAATTTTGGGTGCCATTTAAAAACCATAAGTGCTAATGACTCCATTCCTTTTTGTCGTTGTAGGGTCTGTTGATTGGAGTACACTAAGACAAACCTTATCTCTCTAGGACATTCAGAAGCCAAGTTATAAGCCCACAAATGTGTAACTGGACTACTTCTTTAAATTGACACCAGATCCGGTGACCGCTGGGACATGGTTTGACCCCCTTAGGAAAGTGCTATCATCATGAAATGTTCATATCACTTACAACTCAATAGATTCTACCTTCCTGTAACGTTTCAGCCTGATTGGACCTTGTTTTCACACAAATGAACCCCGAATGATGTGAAATTGTGCTTCGTGCAACATAATTCTGGGTGCCATTTAAAAACCATAAGTGCTAATGACTCCATTCCTTTTTGGGGTAATGGGGGCTGTTAATTGGAGTACTCTAAAACAAACCTGACCTCTCTAGGACATTCAGAAGCCAAGTTATAAGCCCACAAATGTGTAACTGGACTACTTCTTTAAAGTGACACCAGGCCCGGTGACCTTTGGGACATGGTTTGACCCCCTATAGGAATGTGCGATCATCATGAAACGTTCAGATCACTTAGAACTCAATAGATTCTACTTTCTTGTAACATTTCAGCCTGATTGGACCTTGTTTTCACACAAATGGACCCAGAATGATGTGAAATTGTGCTTTGTGCAACATAATTCTGGGTGCCGTTTACAAACCATAAGTGCTAATGACTCCATTCCTTTTTGTGGTTGTAGGCGCTGTTGATTGGAGTACACTAAAACAAACCTGACCTCTCTAGGACATTCAGAAGCCAAGTTATAAGCCCACAAAGGTGTAACTGGACTCTTTCTTTAAATTGACACCAGGCCCGGTGACCTTTGGGACATGGTTTGACCCCCTATAGGAAACTGTGATCATCATGAAACGTTCAGATCACTTACAACTCAATAGATTCTACCTTCTTGTAACGTTTCAGCCTGATTGGACCTTGTTTTCACACAAATGGACCCAGAATGATGTGAAATTGTGCTTCGTGCAACATAATTCTGGGTGCCATTTTCAAACCATAAGTGCTAATGACTCCATTCCTTTTTGTGGTTGTAGGGGCTGTTGATTGGAATACACTAAAACAAACCTGATCTCTCTAGGACATTCAGAAGCCAAGTTATATGCCCACAAATGTGTAACTGGACTACTTTTTTAAATTGACACCAGATCCGGTGACCTCTGGGTCATGGTTTGACCCCCTTAGGAAAGTGCTATCATCATGAAATGTTCAGATCACTTACAACTCAATAGATTCTACCTTCCTGTAACGTTTCAGCCTGATTGGACCTTGTTTTCACACAAATGAACCCAGAATGATGTGAAATTGTGCTTCGTGCAACATAATTCTGGGTGCCATTTAAAAACCATAAGTGCTAATGACTCCATTCCTTTTTGGGGTAATGGGGGCTGTTAATTGTAGTACTCTAAAAGAAACCTGACCTCTCTAGGATATTCAAAAGCCAAGTTACAAGCCAACAAAGGTGTAACTGGACTATTTCTTTAAAGTGACACCAGGACCGGTGACCTTTGGGACATGGTTGGACCCCCTATAGGAATGTGCGATCTTCATGAAACGTTCAGATCACTTACAACTCAATAGATTCTACCTTCTTGTAACGTTTCAGCCTGATTGGACCTTGTTTTCACACAAATGGACCCAGAATGATGTGAAATTGTGCTTCGTGCAACATAATTCTGGGTGCCATTTACAAACCATAAGTGCTAATGACTCCATTCCTTTTTGTGGTTGTAGGGGCTGTTGATTGGAGTACACTAAAACAAACCTGATCTCTCTAGGACACTCAGAAGCTAAGTTATAAGCCCACAAATGTGCAACTGGACTACTTCTTTAAATTGACACCAGATCCGGTGACCTCTGGGACATGGTTTGACCCCCTTAGGAAAGTGCTATCATCATGAAATGTTCAGATCACTTACAACTCAATAGATTCTAACTTCCTGTAACGTTTCAGCCTGATTGGACCTTGTTTTCACACAAATGAACCCAGAATGATGTGAAATTGTGCTTCGTGCAACATAATTCTGGGTGCCATTTAAAAACCATAAGTGCTAATGACTCCATTCCTTTTTGGGGTAATGGGGGCTGTTAATTGGAGTACTCTAAAACAAACCTGACCTCTCTAGGATATTCAGAAGCCAAGTTATAAGCCCACAAAGGTGTAACTGGACTACTTCTTTAAAGTGACACCAGGCCCGGTGACCTTTGGGACATGGTTTGACCCCCTATAGGAATATGCTATCATCATGAAACATTCAGATCACTTACAACTCAATAGATTCTACCTTCCTGTAACGTTTCAGCCTGATTGGACCTTGTTTTCACACAAATGAACCCAGAATGATGTGAAATTGTGCTTCGTGCAACATAATTTTGGGTGCCATTTAAAAACCATAAGTGCTAATGACTCCATTCCTTTTTGTCGTTGTAGGGGCTGTTGATTGGAGTACACTAAGACAAACCTTATCTCTCTAGGACATTCAGAAGCCAAGTTATAAGCCCACAAATGTGTAACTGGACTACTTCTTTAAATTGACACCAGATCCGGTGACCTCTGGGACATGGTTTGACCCCCTTAGGAAAGTGCTATCATCATGAAATGTTCAGATCACTTACAACTCAATAGATTCTACCTTCCTGTAACGTTTCAGCCTGATTGGACCTTGTTTTCACACAAATGAACCCCGAATGATGTGAAATTGTGCTTCGTGCAACATAATTCTGGGTGCCATTTAAAAACCATAAGTGCTAATGACTCCATTCCTTTTTGGGGTAATGGGGGCTGTTAATTGGAGTACTCTAAAACAAACCTGACCTCTCTAGGACATTCAGAAGCCAAGTTATAAGCCCACAAATGTGTAACTGGACTACTTCTTTAAAGTGACACCAGGCCCGGTGACCTTTGGGACATGGTTTGACCCCCTATAGGAATGTGCGATCATCATGAAACGTTCAGATCACTTAGAACTCAATAGATTCTACTTTCTTGTAACATTTCAGCCTGATTGGACCTTGTTTTCACACAAATGGACCCAGAATGATGTGAAATTGTGCTTTGTGCAACATAATTCTGGGTGCCGTTTACAAACCATAAGTGCTAATGACTCCATTCCTTTTTGTGGTTGTAGGGGCTGTTGATTGGAGTACACTAAAACAAACCTGACCTCTCTAGGACATTCAGAAGCCAAGTTATAAGCCCACAAAGGTGTAACTGGACTCTTTCTTTAAATTGAAACCAGGCCCGGTGACCTTTGGGACATGGTTTGACCCCCTATAGGAAACTGTGATCATCATGAAACGTTCAGATCACTTACAACTCAATAGATTCTACCTTCTTGTTACCTTTCAGCCTGATTGGACCGTGTTTTCACACAAATGGACCCAGAATGATGTGAAATTGTGCTTCGTGCAACATAATTCTGGGTGCCATTTCCAAACCATAAGTGCTAATGACTCCATTCCTTTTTGTGGTTGTAGGGGTTGTTGATTGGAGTACACTAAAACAAACCTGATCTCTCTAGGACATTCAGAAGCCAAGTTATAAGCCCACAAATGTGTAACTGGACTACTTCTTTAAATTGACACCAGATCCGGTTACCTTTGGGACATGGTTTGACCCCCTTAGGAAAGTGCTATCATCATGAAACATTCAGATCACTTATAACTCAATAGATTCTACCTTCCTGTAACATTTCAGCCTGATTGGACCTTGTTTTCACACAAATGAACCCAGAATGATGTGAAATTGTGCTATGTGCAACATAATTCTGGGTGCCATTTAAAAACCATAAGTGCTAATGACTCCATTCCTTTTTGGGGTAATGGCAGCTGTTAATTGGAGTACTCTAAAAGAAACCTGACCTCTCTAGGATATTCAAAAGCCAAGTTACAAGCCAACAAAGGTGTAACTGGACTATTTCTTTAAAGTGACACCAGGACCGGTGACCATTGGGACATGATTGGACCCCCTATAGGAATGTGCGATCTTCATGAAACGTTCAGATCACTTACAACTCAATAGATTCTACCTTCTTGTAACGTTTCAGCCTGATTGGACCTTGTTTTCACACAAATGGACCCAGAATGATGTGAAATTGTGCTTCGTGCAACATAATTCTGGGTGCCGTTTACAAACCATAAGTGCTAATGACTCCATTCCTTTTTGTGGTTGTAGGGGCTGTTGATTGGAGTACACTAAAACAAACCTGACCTCTCTAGGACATTCAGAAGCCAAGTTATAAGCCCACAAAGGTGTAACTGGACTCTTTCTTTAAATTGACACCAGATCCGGTTACCTTTGGGACATGGTTTGACCCCCTTAGGAAAGTGCTATCATCATGAAACATTCAGATCACTTATAACTCAATAGATTCTACCTTCCTGTAACATTTCAGCCTGATTGGACCTTGTTTTCACACAAATGAACCCAGAATGATGTGAAATTGTGCTATGTGCAACATAATTCTGGGTGCCATTTAAAAACCATAAGTGCTAATGACTCCATTCCTTTTTGGGGTAATGGCAGCTGTTAATTGGAGTACTCTAAAAGAAACCTGACCTCTCTAGGATATTCAAAAGCCAAGTTACAAGCCAACAAAGGTGTAACTGGACTATTTCTTTAAAGTGACACCAGGACCGGTGACCATTGGGACATGATTGGACCCCCTATAGGAATGTGCGATCTTCATGAAACGTTCAGATCACTTACAACTCAATAGATTCTACCTTCTTGTAACGTTTCAGCCTGATTGGACCTTGTTTTCACACAAATGGACCCAGAATGATGTGAAATTGTGCTTCGTGCAACATAATTCTGGGTGCCGTTTACAAACCATAAGTGCTAATGACTCCATTCCTTTTTGTGGTTGTAGGGGTTGTTGATTGGAGTACACTAAAACAAACCTGATCTCTCTAGGACATTCAGAAGCCAAGTTATAAGCCCACAAATGTGTAACTGGACTACTTCTTTAAATTGACACCAGATCCGGTTACCTTTGGGACATGGTTTGACCCCCTTAGGAAAGTGCTATCATCATGAAACATTCAGATCACTTATAACTCAATAGATTCTACCTTCCTGTAACATTTCAGCCTGATTGGACCTTGTTTTCACACAAATGAACCCAGAATGATGTGAAATTGTGCTATGTGCAACATAATTCTGGGTGCCATTTAAAAACCATAAGTGCTAATGACTCCATTCCTTTTTGGGGTAATGGCAGCTGTTAATTGGAGTACTCTAAAAGAAACCTGACCTCTCTAGGATATTCAAAAGCCAAGTTACAAGCCAACAAAGGTGTAACTGGACTATTTCTTTAAAGTGACACCAGGACCGGTGACCATTGGGACATGATTGGACCCCCTATAGGAATGTGCGATCTTCATGAAACGTTCAGATCACTTACAACTCAATAGATTCTACCTTCTTGTAACGTTTCAGCCTGATTGGACCTTGTTTTCACACAAATGGACCCAGAATGATGTGAAATTGTGCTTCGTGCAACATAATTCTGGGTGCCGTTTACAAACCATAAGTGCTAATGACTCCATTCCTTTTTGTGGTTGTAGGGGCTGTTGATTGGAGTACACTAAAACAAACCTGACCTCTCTAGGACATTCAGAAGCCAAGTTATAAGCCCACAAAGGTGTAACTGGACTCTTTCTTTAAATTGACACCAGATCCGGTTACCTTTGGGACATGGTTTGACCCCCTTAGGAAAGTGCTATCATCATGAAACATTCAGATCACTTATAACTCAATAGATTCTACCTTCCTGTAACATTTCAGCCTGATTGGACCTTGTTTTCACACAAATGAACCCAGAATGATGTGAAATTGTGCTATGTGCAACATAATTCTGGGTGCCATTTAAAAACCATAAGTGCTAATGACTCCATTCCTTTTTGGGGTAATGGCAGCTGTTAATTGGAGTACTCTAAAAGAAACCTGACCTCTCTAGGATATTCAAAAGCCAAGTTACAAGCCAACAAAGGTGTAACTGGACTATTTCTTTAAAGTGACACCAGGACCGGTGACCATTGGGACATGATTGGACCCCCTATAGGAATGTGCGATCTTCATGAAACGTTCAGATCACTTACAACTCAATAGATTCTACCTTCTTGTAACGTTTCAGCCTGATTGGACCTTGTTTTCACACAAATGGACCCAGAATGATGTGAAATTGTGCTACGTGCAACATAATTCTGGGTGCCGTTTACAAACCATAAGTGCTAATGACTCCATTCCTTTTTGTGGTTGTAGGGGCTGTTGATTGGAGTACACTAAAACAAACCTGACCTCTCTAGGACATTCAGAAGCCAAGTTATAAGCCCACAAAGGTGTAACTGGACTCTTTCTTTAAATTGAAACCAGGCCCGGTGACCTTTGGGACATGGTTTTACCCCCTATAGGAAACTGTGATCATCATGAAACGTTCAGATCACTTACAACTCAATAGATTCTACCTTCTTGTTACCTTTCAGCCTGATTGGACCGTGTTTTCACACAAATGGACCCAGAATGATGTGAAATTGTGCTTCGTGCAACATAATTCTGGGTGCCATTTTCAAACCATAAGTGCTAATGACTCCATTCCTTTTTGTGGTTGTAGGGGCTGTTGATTGGAATACACTAAAACAAACCTGATCTCTCTAGGACATTCAGAAGCCAAGTTATATGCCCACAAATGTGTAACTGGACTACTGCTTTAAATTGACACCAGATCCGGTGACCTCTGGGTCATGGTTTGACCCCCTTAGGAAAGTGCTATCATCATGAAATGTTCAGATCACTTACAACTCAATAGATTCTACCTTCCTGTAACGTTTCAGCCTGATTGGACCTTGTTTTCACACAAATGAACCCCGAATGATGTGAAATTGTGCTTCGTGCAACATAATTCTGGGTGCCATTTAAAAACCATAAGTGCTAATGACTCCATTCCTTTTTGGGGTAATGGGGGCTGTTAATTGGAGTACTCTAAAAGAAACCTGACCTCTCTAGGATATTCAAAAGCCAAGTTACAAGCCAACAAATGTGTAACTGGACTACTTCTTTAAAGTGACACCAGGACCGGTGACCTTTGGGACATGGTTTGACCCCCTATAGGAATGTGCGATCATCATGAAACATTCAGATCACTTACAACTCAATAGATTCTACCTTCTTGTAACGTTTCAGCCTGATTGGACCTTGTTTTCACACAAATGGACCCAGAATGATGTGAAATTGTGCTTCGTGCAACATAATTCTGGGTGCCATTTACAAACCATAAGTGCTAATTACTCCATTCCTTTTTGGGGTTGTAGGGGCTGTTGATTGGAGTACATTAAAACAAACCTGATCTCTCTAGGACATTCAGAAGCCAAGTTATAAGCCCACAAATGCGTAACTGGACTACTTCTTTAAATTGACACCAGATCCGGTTACCTTTGGGACATGGTTTGACCCCCTTAGGAAAGTGCTATCATCATGAAACATTCAGATCACTTATAACTCAATAGATTCTACCTTCCTGTAACATTTCAGCCTGATTGGACCTTGTTTTCACACAAATGAACCCAGAATGATGTGAAATTGTGCTTCGTGCAACATAATTCTGGGTGCCATTTAAAAACCATAAGTGCTAATGACTCCATTCCTTTTTGGGGTAATGGGGGCTGTTAATTGGAGTACTCTAAAAGAAACCTGACCTCTCTAGGATATTCAAAAGCCAAGTTACAAGCCAACAAAGGTGTAACTGGACTATTTCTTTAAAGTGACACCAGGACCGGTGACCATTGGGACATGGTTGGACCCCCTATAGGAATGTGCGATCTTCATGAAACGTTCAGATCACTTACAACTCAATAGATTCTACCTTCTTGTAACGTTTCAGCCTGATTGGACCTTGTTTTCACACAAATGGACCCAGAATGATGTGAAATTGTGCTTCGTGCAACATAATTCTGGGTGCCATTTACAAACCATAAGTGCTAATGACTCCATTCCTTTTTGTGGTTGTAGGGGCTGTTGATTGGAGTACATTAAAACAAACCTGAGCTCTCTAGGACATTCAGAAGCCAAGTTATAAGCCCACAAATGTGCAACTGGACTACTTCTTTAAATTGACACCAGATCCAGTGACCTTTGGGACATGGTTTGACCCCCTTAGAAAAGTGCTATCATCATGAAACGTTCAGATCACTTACAACTCAATAGATTCTACCTTCCTGTAACGTTTCAGCCTGATTGGACCTTGTTTTCACACAAATGAACCCAGAATGATGTGAAATTGTGCTTCGTGAAACATAATTCTGGGGGCCATTTAAAAACCATAAGTGCTAATGACTCCATTCCTTTTTGTGGTTGTAGGGGCTGTTGATTGGAGTACACTAAAACAAACCTGATCTCTCTAGGACATTCAGAAGCCAAGTTATAAGCCCACAAATGTGTAACTGGACTACTTCTTTAAATTGACACCAGATCCGGTGACCTCTGGGACATGGTTTGACCCCCTTAGGAAAGTGCTATCATCATGAAATGTTCAGATCACTTACAACTCAATAGATTCTAACTTCCTGTAACGTTTCAGCCTGATTGGACCTTGTTTTCACACAAATGAACCCAGAATGATGTGAAATTGTGCTTCGTGCAACATAATTCTGGGTGCCATTTAAAAACCATAAGTGCTAATGACTCCATTCCTTTTTGGGGTAATGGGGGCTGTTGATTGGAGTACTCTAAAACAAACCTGACCTCTCTAGGATATTCAGAAGCCAAGTTATAAGCCCACAAAGGTGTAACTGGACTACTTCTTTAAAGTGACACCAGGCCCGGTGACCTTTGGGACATGGTTTGACCCCCTATAGGAATGGGCGATCATCATGAAACGTTCAGATCACTTACAACTCAATAGATTCTACCTTCTTGTAACGTTTCAGCCTGATTGGACCTTGTTTTCACACAAATGAAGCCAGAATGATGTGAAATTGTGCTTCGTGCAACATTAGTCTGGGTGCCATTTAAAAACCATAAGTGCTAATGACTCCATTATTTTTTTTGGTTGTAGGGGCTGTTGATTGGAGTACACTCAAACAAACCTGACCTCTCTAGGACATTCAGAAGCCAAAATATAAGCCCACAAAGGTGTAACTGGACTACTTCTTTAAAGTGACACCAGAACCGGTGACCTTTGGGACATGGTTTGACCCCCTATAGGAATGTGCGATCATCATGAAATGTTCAGATTACTTACAACTTAATAGATTCTACTCAGCCTGATTGGACCTTGTTTTCACACAAATGGACCCAGAATGATGTGAAATTGTGCTTCGTGCAACATAATTCTGGGTGCCATTTACAAACCATAAGTGCTAATGACTCCATTATTTTTTGTGGTTATAGGGGCTGTTGATTCGAGTACTCTAAAACAAACCTGACCTCTCTAGGATATTCAGAAGCCAAGTTATAAGCCCACAAAGGTGTAACTGGACTACTTCTTTAAAGTGACACCAGGCCCGGTGACCTTTGGGACATGGTTTGACCCCCTATAGGAAAGTGCTATCATCATGAAAAGTTCAGATCACTTACAACTCAATAGATTCTACCTTCCTGTAACGTTTCAGCCTGATTGGACCTTGTTTTCACACAAATGGACCCAGAATGATGTGAAATCGTGCTTCGTGCAACATAATTCTGGGTGCCATTTACAAACCATAAGTGCTAATGACTCCATTCCTTTTTGTGGTTATAGGGGCTGTTGATTGGAGTACACTAAAACAAACCTGATCTCTCTAGGACATTCAGAAGCCAAGTTATAAGCCCACAAATGTGTAACTGGACTACTTCTTTAAATTTACACCAGATCCGGATACCTTTGGGACATGGTTTGACCCCCTTAGGAAAGTGCTATCATCATGAAACATTCAGATCACTTACAACTCAATAGATTCTACCTTCCTGTAACGTTTCAGCCTGATTGGACCTTGTTTTCACACAAATGAACCCAGAATGATGTGAAATTGTGCTTCGTGCAACATAATTCTGGGTGCCATTTAAAAACCATAAGTGCTAATGACTCCATTCCTTTTTGGGGTAATGGGGGCTGTTAATTGGAGTACTCTAAAACAAACCTGGCCTCTCTAGGATATTCAAAAGCCAAGTTACAAGCCAACAAAGGTGTGACTGGACTACTTCTTTAAATTGACACCAGGACCGGTGACTTTTGGGACATGGTTTGACCCCCTATAGGAATGTGCGATCTTCATGAAACGTTCAGATCACTTAACACTCAATAGATTCTACCTTCTTGTAACGTTTCAGCCTGATTGGACCTTGTTTTCACACAAATGGACCCAGAATGATGTGAAATTGTGCTTCGTGCAACATAATTCTGGGTGCCATTTTCAAACCATAAGTGCTAATGACTCCATTCCTTTTTGTGGTTGTAGGGGCTGTTGATTGGAATACACTAAAACAAACCTGATCTCTCTAGGACATTCAGAAGCCAAGTTATATGCCCACAAATGTGTAACTGGACTACTGCTTTAAATTGACACCAGATCCGGTGACCTCTGGGTCATGGTTTGACCCCCTTAGGAAAGTGCTATCATCATGAAATGTTCAGATCACTTACAACTCAATAGATTCTACCTTCCTGTAACGTTTCAGCCTGATTGGACCTTGTTTTCACACAAATGAACCCCGAATGATGTGAAATTGTGCTTCGTGCAACATAATTCTGGGTGCCATTTAAAAACCATAAGTGCTAATGACTCCATTCCTTTTTGGGGTAATGGGGGCTGTTAATTGGAGTACTCTAAAAGAAACCTGACCTCTCTAGGATATTCAAAAGCCAAGTTACAAGCCAACAAATGTGTAACTGGACTACTTCTTTAAAGTGACACCAGGACCGGTGACCTTTGGGACATGGTTTGACCCCCTATAGGAATGTGCGATCATCATGAAACATTCAGATCACTTACAACTCAATAGATTCTACCTTCTTGTAACGTTTCAGCCTGATTGGACCTTGTTTTCACACAAATGGACCCAGAATGATGTGAAATTGTGCTTCGTGCAACATAATTCTGGGTGCCATTTACAAACCATAAGTGCTAATTACTCCATTCCTTTTTGGGGTTGTAGGGGCTGTTGATTGGAGTACATTAAAACAAACCTGATCTCTCTAGGACATTCAGAAGCCAAGTTATAAGCCCACAAATGCGTAACTGGACTACTTCTTTAAATTGACACCAGATCCGGTTACCTTTGGGACATGGTTTGACCCCCTTAGGAAAGTGCTATCATCATGAAACATTCAGATCACTTATAACTCAATAGATTCTACCTTCCTGTAACATTTCAGCCTGATTGGACCTTGTTTTCACACAAATGAACCCAGAATGATGTGAAATTGTGCTTCGTGCAACATAATTCTGGGTGCCATTTAAAAACCATAAGTGCTAATGACTCCATTCCTTTTTGGGGTAATGGGGGCTGTTAATTGGAGTACTCTAAAAGAAACCTGACCTCTCTAGGATATTCAAAAGCCAAGTTACAAGCCAACAAAGGTGTAACTGGACTATTTCTTTAAAGTGACACCAGGACCGGTGACCATTGGGACATGGTTGGACCCCCTATAGGAATGTGCGATCTTCATGAAACGTTCAGATCACTTACAACTCAATAGATTCTACCTTCTTGTAACGTTTCAGCCTGATTGGACCTTGTTTTCACACAAATGGACCCAGAATGATGTGAAATTGTGCTTCGTGCAACATAATTCTGGGTGCCATTTACAAACCATAAGTGCTAATGACTCCATTCCTTTTTGTGGTTGTAGGGGCTGTTGATTGGAGTACATTAAAACAAACCTGAGCTCTCTAGGACATTCAGAAGCCAAGTTATAAGCCCACAAATGTGCAACTGGACTACTTCTTTAAATTGACACCAGATCCAGTGACCTTTGGGACATGGTTTGACCCCCTTAGAAAAGTGCTATCATCATGAAACGTTCAGATCACTTACAACTCAATAGATTCTACCTTCCTGTAACGTTTCAGCCTGATTGGACCTTGTTTTCACACAAATGAACCCAGAATGATGTGAAATTGTGCTTCGTGAAACATAATTCTGGGGGCCATTTAAAAACCATAAGTGCTAATGACTCCATTCCTTTTTGTGGTTGTAGGGGCTGTTGATTGGAGTACACTAAAACAAACCTGATCTCTCTAGGACATTCAGAAGCCAAGTTATAAGCCCACAAATGTGTAACTGGACTACTTCTTTAAATTGACACCAGATCCGGTGACCTCTGGGACATGGTTTGACCCCCTTAGGAAAGTGCTATCATCATGAAATGTTCAGATCACTTACAACTCAATAGATTCTAACTTCCTGTAACGTTTCAGCCTGATTGGACCTTGTTTTCACACAAATGAACCCAGAATGATGTGAAATTGTGCTTCGTGCAACATAATTCTGGGTGCCATTTAAAAACCATAAGTGCTAATGACTCCATTCCTTTTTGGGGTAATGGGGGCTGTTAATTGGAGTACTCTAAAACAAACCTGACCTCTCTAGGATATTCAGAAGCCAAGTTATAAGCCCACAAAGGTGTAACTGGACTACTTCTTTAAAGTGACACCAGGCCCGGTGACCTTTGGGACATGGTTTGACCCCCTATAGGAATGGGCGATCATCATGAAACGTTCAGATCACTTACAACTCAATAGATTCTACCTTCTTGTAACGTTTCAGCCTGATTGGACCTTGTTTTCACACAAATGAAGCCAGAATGATGTGAAATTGTGCTTCGTGCAACATTAGTCTGGGTGCCATTTAAAAACCATAAGTGCTAATGACTCCATTATTTTTTTTGGTTGTAGGGGCTGTTGATTGGAGTACACTCAAACAAACCTGACCTCTCTAGGACATTCAGAAGCCAAAATATAAGCCCACAAAGGTGTAACTGGACTACTTCTTTAAAGTGACACCAGAACCGGTGACCTTTGGGACATGGTTTGACCCCCTATAGGAATGTGCGATCATCATGAAATGTTCAGATTACTTACAACTTAATAGATTCTACTCAGCCTGATTGGACCTTGTTTTCACACAAATGGACCCAGAATGATGTGAAATTGTGCTTCGTGCAACATAATTCTGGGTGCCATTTACAAACCATAAGTGCTAATGACTCCATTATTTTTTGTGGTTATAGGGGCTGTTGATTCGAGTACTCTAAAACAAACCTGACCTCTCTAGGATATTCAGAAGCCAAGTTATAAGCCCACAAAGGTGTAACTGGACTACTTCTTTAAAGTGACACCAGGCCCGGTGACCTTTGGGACATGGTTTGACCCCCTATAGGAAAGTGCTATCATCATGAAAAGTTCAGATCACTTACAACTCAATAGATTCTACCTTCCTGTAACGTTTCAGCCTGATTGGACCTTGTTTTCACACAAATGGACCCAGAATGATGTGAAATCGTGCTTCGTGCAACATAATTCTGGGTGCCATTTACAAACCATAAGTGCTAATGACTCCATTCCTTTTTGTGGTTATAGGGGCTGTTGATTGGAGTACACTAAAACAAACCTGATCTCTCTAGGACATTCAGAAGCCAAGTTATAAGCCCACAAATGTGTAACTGGACTACTTCTTTAAATTTACACCAGATCCGGATACCTTTGGGACATGGTTTGACCCCCTTAGGAAAGTGCTATCATCATGAAACATTCAGATCACTTACAACTCAATAGATTCTACCTTCCTGTAACGTTTCAGCCTGATTGGACCTTGTTTTCACACAAATGAACCCAGAATGATGTGAAATTGTGCTTCGTGCAACATAATTCTGGGTGCCATTTAAAAACCATAAGTGCTAATGACTCCATTCCTTTTTGGGGTAATGGGGGCTGTTAATTGGAGTACTCTAAAACAAACCTGGCCTCTCTAGGATATTCAAAAGCCAAGTTACAAGCCAACAAAGGTGTGACTGGACTACTTCTTTAAATTGACACCAGGACCGGTGACTTTTGGGACATGGTTTGACCCCCTATAGGAATGTGCGATCTTCATGAAACGTTCAGATCACTTAACACTCAATAGATTCTACCTTCTTGTAACGTTTCAGCCTGATTGGACCTTGTTTTCACACAAATGGACCCAGAATGATGTGAAATTGTGCTTCGTGCAACATAATTCTGGGTACCATTTACAAACCATAACTGCTAATGACTCCATTCCTTTTTGTGGTTGTAGGGGCTGTTGATAAGAGTTCACTAAAACAAACCTGACCTCTCTAGGACATTCAGAAGCCAAGTTATAAGCCCACAAATGTGTAACTGGACTACTTTAAATTGACACCAGATCCAGTGACCTTTGGGACATGGTTTGACCCCCTTAGGAAAGTGCTATCATCATGAAACGTTCAGATCACTTACAACTCAGTAGATTCTACCTTCCTGTAACGTTTCAGCCTGATTGGACTTTGATTTCACACAAATGAACCCAGAATGATGTGAAATTGTGCTTCGTGCAACATAATTTTGGGTGCCATTTAAAAACCATAAGTGCTAAGACTCCATTCCTTTTTGTGGTTGTAGGGGCTGTTGATTGGAGTACACTAAAACAAACCTGATCTCTCTAGGACATTCAGAAGCCAAGTTATAAGCCCACAAATGTGTAACTGGACTACTTCTTTAAATTGACACCAGATCCAGTGACCTCTGGGACATGGTTTGACCCCCTTAGGAAAGTGCTATCATCATGAAATGCTCAGATCTCTTACAACTCAATAGATTCTACCTTCCTGTAACGTTTCAGCCTGATTGGACCTTGTTTTCACACAAATGGACCCAGAATGATGTGAAATTGTGCTTCGTGCAACATAATTCTGGGTGCCATTTAAAAACCATAAGTGCTAATGACTCCATTCCTTTTTGGGGTAATGGGGGCTGTTAATTGGAGTACTCTAAAACAAACCTGACCTCTCTAGGACATTCAGAAGCCAAGTTATAACCCACAAATGTGTAACTGGACTACTTCTTTAAAGTGACACCAGGCCCGGTGACCTTTGGGACATGGTTTGACCCCCTATAGGAATGTGCGATCATCATGAAACGTTCAGATCACTTACAACTCAATAAATTCTACCTTCTTGTAACATTTCAGCCTGATTGGACCTTGTTTTCACACAAATGGACCCAGAATGATGTGAAATTGTGCTTCGTGCAACATAATTCTGGGTGCCATTTCCAAACCATAAGTGCTAATGACTCCATTCCTTTTTGTGGTTGTAGGGGTTGTTGATTGGAGTACACTAAAACAAACCTGATCTCTCTAGGACATTCAGAAGCCAAGTTATAAGCCCACAAATGTGTAACTGGACTACTTCTTTAAATTGACACCAGATCCAGTGACCTCTGGGACATGGTTTGACCCCCTTAGGAAAGTGCTATCATCATGAAACGTTCAGATCACTTACAACTCAATAGATTCTACCTTCCTGTAACGTTGCAGCCTGATTGGACCTTGTTTTCACACAAATGAACCCAGAATGATGTGAAATTGTGCTTCGTGCAACATAATTCTGGGTGCCATTTAAAAACCATAAGTGCTAATGACTCCATTCCTTTTTGGGGTAATGGGGGCTGTTAATTGGAGTACTCTAAAAAAAACCTGACCTCTCTAGGATATTCAGAAGCCAAGTTATAAGCCCACAAAGGTGTAACTGGACTACTTCTTTAAAGTGACACCAGGCCCGGTGACCTTTGGGACATGGTTTGACCCCATTAGGAAAGTGCTATCATCATGAAACGTTCAGATCACTTACAACTCAATAGATTCTACCTTCCTGTAACGTTTCAGCCTGATTGGACCTTGTTTTCACACAAATGGACCCAGAATGATGTGAAATTGTGCTTCGTGCAACATAATTCTGGGTGCCATTTCCAAACCATAAGTGCTTATGACTCCATTCCTTTTTGTGGTTGTAGGGGCTGTTGATTGGAGTACACTAAAACAAACCTGACCTCTCTAGGACATTCAGAAGCCAAGTAATAAGCCCACAAATGTGTAACTGGACTACTTCTTTAAAGTGACACCAGGCCCGGTGACCTTTGGGACATGGTTTGACCCCCTATAGGAATGTGCGATCATCATGAAACGTTCAGATCACTTACAACTCAATAGATTCTACCTTCTTGTAACGTTTCAGCCTGATTGGACCTTGTTTTCACACAAATGAACCCAGAATGATGTGAAATTGTGCTTCGTGAAACATAATTCTGGGTGCCATTTAAAAACCATAAGTGCTAATGACTCCATTCCTTTTTGTGGTTGTAGGGGCTGTTGATTGGAGAACACTAAAACAAACCTGATCTCTCTAGGACATTCAGAAGCCAAGTTATAAGCCCACAAATGTGTAACTGGACTACTTCTTTAAATTGACACCAGATCCGGTGACCTTTGGGACATGGTTTGACCCCCTTAGGAAAGTGATATCATCATGAAACGTTCAGATCACTTACAACTCAATAGATTCTACCTTCCTGTAACGTTTCAGCCTGATTGGACCTTGTTTTCACACAAATTAACCCAGAATGATGTGAAATTGTGCTTCGTGCAACATAATTCTGGGTGCCATTTAAAAACCATAAGTGCTAATGACTCCATTCCTTTTTGGGGTAATGAGGGCTATTAATTGGAGTACTCTAAAACAAACCTGACCTCTCTAGGATATTCAGAAGCCAAGTTATAAGCCCACAAAGGTGTAACTGGACTACTTCTTTAAAGTGACACCAGGCCCGGTGACCTTTGGGACATAATTTGATCCCCTATAGGAAAGTGCGATCATCATGAAACGTTCAGATCACTTACAACTCAATAGATTCTACCTTCTTGTAACGTTTCAGCCTGATTGGACTTTGTTTTCACACAAATGGACCCAGAATGATGTGAAATTGTGCTTCGTGCAACATAATTCTGGGTGCCATTTCCAAACCATAAGTGCTAATGACTCCATTCCTTTTGTGATTGTAGGGGATGTTGATTGGAGTACATTAAAACAAACCTGAGCTCTCTAGGACATTCAGAAGCCAAGTTATAAGCCCACAAATGTGTAACTGGACTACTTCTTTAAATTGACACCAGATCCAGTGACCTCTGGGACATGGTTTGACCCCCTTAGGAAAGTGCTATCATCATGAAACGTTCAGATCCATTACAACTCAATAGATTCTACCTTCTTGTAACGTTTCAGCCTGATTGGACCTTGTTTTCACACATATGGACCCAGAATGATGTGAAATTGTGCATCGTGCAACATAATTCTGGGTGCCATTTCCAAACCATAAGTGCTAATGACTCCATTCCTTTTTGTGGTTGTAGGGGCTGTTGATTGGAGAACACTAAAACAAACCTGATCTCTCTAGGACATTCAGAAGCCAAGTTATAAGCCCACAAATGTGTAACTGGACCACTTCTTTAAATTGACACCAGATCCGGTGACCTTTGGGACATGGTTTGACCCCCTTAGGAAAGTGATATCATCATGAAACGTTCAGATCACTTACAACTCAATAGAGTCTACCTTCCTGTAACGTTTCAGCCTGATTGGACCTTGTTTTCACACAAATTAACCCAGAATGATGTGAAATTGTGTTTCGTGCAACATAATTCTGGGTGCCATTTACAAGCCATAAGTGCTAATGACTCCATTCCTTTTTGGGGTAATGGGGGCTGTTGATTGGAGTACTCTAAAACAAACCTGACCTCTCTAGGATATTCAGAAGCCAAGTAATAAGCCCACAAATGTGTAACTGGACTACTTCTTTAAAGTGACACCAGGCCCGGTGACCTTTGGGACATGGTTTGACCCCCTATAGGAATGTGCGATCATCATGAAACGTTCAGATCACTTACAACTCAATAGATTCTACCTTCTTGTAACGTTTCAGCCTGATTGGACCTTGTTTTCACACAAATGAACCCAGAATGATGTGAAATTGTGCTTCGTGAAACATAATTCTGGGTGCCATTTAAAAACCATAAGTGCTAATGACTCCATTCCTTTTTGTGATTGTAGGGGCTGTTGATTGGAGAACACTAAAACAAACCTGATCTCTCTAGGACATTCAGAAGCCAAGTTATAAGCCCACAAATGTGTAACTGGACTACTTCTTTAAATTGACACCAGATCCGGTGACCTTTGGGACATGGTTTGACCCCCTTAGGAAAGTGATATCATCATGAAACGTTCAGATCACTTACAACTCAATAGATTCTACCTTCCTGTAACGTTTCAGCCTGATTGGACCTTGTTTTCACACAAATTAACCCAGAATGATGTGAAATTGTGCTTCGTGCAACATAATTCTGGGTGCCATTTAAAAACCATAAGTGCTAATGACTCCATTCCTTTTTGGGGTAATGAGGGCTGTTAATTGGAGTACTCTAAAACAAACCTGACCTCTCTAGGATATTCAGAAGCCAAGTTATAAGCCCACAAAGGTGTAACTGGACTACTTCTTTAAAGTGACACCAGGCCCGGTGACCTTTGGGACATAATTTGATCCCCTATAGGAAAGTGCGATCATCATGAAACGTTCAGATCACTTACAACTCAATAGATTCTACCTTCTTGTACCGTTTCAGCCTGATTGGACTTTGTTTTCACACAAATGGACCCAGAATGATGTGAAATTGTGCTTCGTGCAACATAATTCTGGGTGCCATTTACAAACCATAAGTGCTAATGACTCCATTCCTTTTGTGATTGTAGGGGATGTTGATTGGAGTACATTAAAACAAACCTGAGCTCTCTAGGACATTCAGAAGCCAAGTTATAAGCCCACAAATGTGTAACTGGACTACTTCTTTAAATTGACACCAGATCCAGTGACCTCTGGGACATGGTTTGACCCCCTTAGGAAAGTGCTATCATCATGAAACGTTCAGATCAATTACAACTCAATAGATTCTACCTTCTTGTAACGTTTCAGCCTGATTGGACCTTGTTTTCACACATATGGACCCAGAATGATGTGAAATTGTGCATCGTGCAACATAATTCTGGGTGCCATTTCCAAACCATAAGTGCTAATGACTCCATTCCTTTTTGTGGTTGTAGGGGCTGTTGATTGGAGAACACTAAAACAAACCTGATCTCTCTAGGACATTCAGAAGCCAAGTTATAAGCCCACAAATGTGTAACTGGACCACTTCTTTAAATTGACACCAGATCCGGTGACCTTTGGGACATGGTTTGACCCCCTTAGGAAAGTGATATCATCATGAAACGTTCAGATCACTTACAACTCAATAGATTCTACCTTCCTGTAACGTTTCAGCCTGATTGGACCTTGTTTTCACACAAATTAACCCAGAATGATGTGAAATTGTGCTTCGTGCAACATAATTCTGGGTGCCATTTACAAGCCATAAGTGCTAATGACTCCATTCCTTTTTGGGGTAATGGGGGCTGTTGATTGGAGTACTCTAAAACAAACCTGACCTCTCTAGGATATTCAGAAGCCAAGTTATAAGCCCACAAAGGTGTAACTGGACTACTTCTTTAAAGTGACACCAGGCCCGGTGACCTTTGGGACATGGTTTGACCCCCTATAGGAAAGTGTGATCATCATGAAACGTTCAGATCACTTACAACTCAATAGATTCTACCTTCTTGTAACGTTTCAGCCTGATTGGACCTTGTTTTCACACAAATGGACCCAGAATGATGTGAAATTGTGCTTCGTGCAACATAATTCTGGGTGCCATTTACAAACCATAAGTGCTAATGACTCCATTCCTTTTGTGGTTGTAGGGGCTGTTGATTGGAGTACATTAAAACAAACCTGATCTCTCTAGGACATTCAGAAGCCAAGTTATAAGCCCACAAATGTGTAACTGGACCACTTCTTTAAATTGACACCAGATCCGGTGACCTTTGGGACATGGTTTGACCCCCTTAGGAAAGTGCTATCATCATGAAACGTTCAGATCACTTACAACTCAATAGATTCTACCTTCCAGTAACGTTTCAGCCTGATTGGACCTTGCTTTCACACAAATGAACCCAGAATGATGTGAAATTGTGCTTCGTGCAACATAATTCTGGGTGCCATTTAAAAACCATAAGTGCTAATGACTCCATTCCTTTTTGGGGTAATGGGGGCTGTTAATTGGAGTACTCTAAAACAAGCCTGACCTCTCTAGGACATTCAGAAGCCAAGTTATAACCCACAAATGTGTAACTGGACTACTTCTTTAAAGTGACACCAGGCCCGGTGACCTTTGGGACATGGTTTGACCCCCTATAGGAATGTGCGATCATCATGAAACGTTCAGATCACTTACAACTCAATAAATTCTACCTTCTTGTAACGTTTCAGCCTGATTGGACCTTGTTTTCACACAAATGGACCCAGAATGATGTGAAATTGTGCTTCGTGCAACATAATTCTGGGTGCCATTTCCAAACCATAAGTGCTAATGAATCCATTCCTTTTTGTGGTTGTAGGGGTTGTTGATTGGAGTACACTAAAACAAACCTGATCTCTCTAGGACATTCAGAAGCCAAGTTATAAGCCCACAAATGTGTAACTGGACTACTTCTTTAAATTGACACCAGATCCAGTGACCTCTGGGACATGGTTTGACCCCCTTAGGAAAGTGCTATCATCATGAAACGTTCAGATCACTTACAACTCAATAGATTCTACCTTCTTGTAACGTTTCAGCCTGATTGGACCTTGTTTTCACACAAATGGACCCAGAATAATGTGAAATTGTGCATCGTGCAACATAATTCTGGGTGCCATTTCCAAACCATAAGTGCTAATGACTCCATTCCTTTTTGTGGTTGTAGGGGCTGTTGATTGGAGAACACTAAAACAAACCTGATCTCTCTAGGACATTCAGAAGCCAAGTTATAAGCCCACAAATGTGTAACTGGACTACTTCTTTAAAGTGACACCAGGCCCGGTGACCTTTGGGACATGGTTTGACCCCCTTAGGAAAGTGCTATCATCATGAAATGCTCAGATCTCTTAAAACTCAATAGATTCTACCTTCCTGTAACGTTTCAGCCTGATTGGACCTTGTTTTCACACAAATGGACCCAGAATGATGTGAAATTGTGCTTCGTGCAACATAATTCTGGGTGCCATTTAAAAACCATAAGTGCTAATGACTCCATTCCTTTTTGGGGTAATGGGGGCTGTTAATTGGAGTACTCTAAAACAAACCTGACCTCTCTAGGACATTCAGAAGCCAAGTTATAACCCACAAATGTGTAACTGGAC
Source organism: Nothobranchius furzeri (assembly GCF_043380555.1). Classification (NCBI taxonomy): domain Eukaryota; kingdom Metazoa; phylum Chordata; class Actinopteri; order Cyprinodontiformes; family Nothobranchiidae; genus Nothobranchius; species Nothobranchius furzeri. The sequence continues at coordinate 19,874,976 of NC_091749.1, forward strand.
TACTTCTTTAAAGTGACACCAGGCCCGGTGACCTTTGGGACATGGTTTGACCCCCTATAGGAATGTGCGATCATCATGAAACGTTCAGATCACTTACAACTCAATAAATTCTACCTTCTTGTAACGTTTCAGCCTGATTGGACCTTGTTTTCACACAAATGGACCCAGAATGATGTGAAATTGTGCTTCGTGCAACATAATTCTGGGTGCCATTTCCAAACCATAAGTGCTAATGACTCCATTCCTTTTTGTGGTTGTAGGGGTTGTTGATTGGAGTACACTAAAACAAACCTGATCTCTCTAGGACATTCAGAAGCCAAGTTATAAGCCCACAAATGTGTAACTGGACCACTTCTTTAAATTGACACCAGATCCAGTGACCTCTGGGACATGGTTTGACCCCCTTAGGAAAGTGCTATCATCATGAAACGTTCAGATCACTTACAACTCAATAGATTCTACCTTCCTGTAACGTTGCAGCCTGATTGGACCTTGTTTTCACACAAATGAACCCAGAATGATGTGAAATTGTGCTTCGTGCAACATAATTCTGGGTGCCATTTAAAAACCATAAGTGTTAATGACTCCATTCCTTTTTGGGGTAATGGGGGCTGTTAATTGGAGTACTCTAAAAAAACTGACCTCTCTAGGATATTCAGAAGCCAAGTTATAAGCCCACAAAGGTGTAACTGGACTACTTCTTTAAAGTGACACGAGGCCCGGTGACCTTTGGGACATAATTTGACCCCCTATAGGAAAGTGCGATCATCATGAAACGTTCAGATCACTTACAACTCAATAGATTCTACCTTCTTGTAACGTTTCAGCCTGATTGGACTTTGTTTTCACACAAATGGACCCAGAATGATGTGAAATTGTGCTTTGTGCAACATAATTCTGGGTGCCATTTACAAACCATAAGTGCTAATGACTCCATTCCTTTTGTGATTGTAGGGGTTGTTGATTGGAGTACACTAAAACAAACCTGATCTCTCTAGGACATTCAGAAGCCAAGTTATAAGCCCACAAATGTGTAACTGGACTACTTCTTTAAATTGACACCAGATCCAGTGACCTCTGGGACATGGTTTGACCCCCTTAGGAAAGTGCTATCATCATGAAACGTTCAGATCACTTACAACTCAATAGATTCTACCTTCCTGTAACGTTGCAGCCTGATTGGACCTTGTTTTCACACAAATGAACCCAGAATGATGTGAAATTGTGCTTCGTGCAACATAATTCTGGGTGCCATTTAAAAACCATAAGTGCTAATGACTCCATTCCTTTTTGGGGTAATGGGGGCTGTTAATTGGAGTACTCTAAAAAAACCTGACCTCTCTAGGATATTCAGAAGCCAAGTTATAAGCCCACAAAGGTGTAACTGGACTACTTCTTTAAAGTGACACCAGGCCCGGTGACCTTTGGGACATGGTTTGACCCCCTTAGGAAAGTGCTATCATCATGAAACGTTCAGATCACTTACAACTCAATAGATTCTACCTTCCTGTAACGTTTCAGCCTGATTGGACCTTGGTTTCACACAAATGGACCCAGAATGATGTGAAATTGTGCTTCGTGCAACATAATTCTGCGTGCCATTTCCAAACCATAAGTGCTTATGACTCCATTCCTTTTTGTGGTTGTAGGGGCTGTTGATTGGAGTACATTAAAACAAACCTGACCTCTCTAGGACATTCAGAAGCCAAGTAATAAGCCCACAAATGTGTAACTGGACTACTTCTTTAAAGTGACACCAGGCCCGGTGACCTTTGGGACATGGTTTGACCCCCTATAGGAATGTGCGATCATCATGAAACGTTCAGATCACTTACAACTCAATAGATTCTACCTTCTTGTAACGTTTCAGCCTGATTGGACCTTGTTTTCACACAAATGGACCCAGAATAATGTGAAATTGTGCATCGTGCAACATAATTCTGGGTGCCATTTCAAAACCATAAGTGCTAATGACTCCATTCCTTTTTGTGGTTGTAGGGGCTGTTGATTGGAGAACACTAAAACAAACCTGATCTCTCTAGGACATTCAGAAGCCAAGTTATAAGCCCACAAATGTGTAACTGGACTACTTCTTTAAAGTGACACCAGGCCCGGTGACCTTTGGGACATGGTTTGACCCCCTTAGGAAAGTGCTATCATCATGAAATGCTCAGATCTCTTACAACTCAATAGATTCTACCTTCCTGTAACGTTTCAGCCTGATTGGACCTTGTTTTCACACAAATGGACCCAGAATGATGTGAAATTGTGCTTCGTGCAACATAATTCTGGGTGCCATTTAAAAACCATAAGTGCTAATGACTCCATTCCTTTTTGGGGTAATGGGGGCTGTTAATTGGAGTACTCTAAAACAAACCTGACCTCTCTAGGACATTCAGAAGCCAAGTTATAACCCACAAATGTGTAACTGGACTACTTCTTTAAAGTGACACCAGGCCCGGTGACCTTTGGGACATGGTTTGACCCCCTATAGGAATGTGCGATCATCATTAAACGTTCAGATCACTTACAACTCAATAAATTCTACCTTCTTGTAACGTTTCAGCCTGATTGGACCTTGTTTTCACACAAATGGACCCAGAATGATGTGAAATTGTGCTTCGTGCAACATAATTCTGGGTGCCATTTCCAAACCATAAGTGCTAATGACTCCATTCCTTTTTGTGGTTGTAGGGGTTGTTGATTGGAGTACACTAAAACAAACCTGATCTCTCTAGGACATTCAGAAGCTAAGTTATAAGCCCACAAATGTGTAACTGGACTACTTCTTTAAATTGACACCAGATCCAGTGACCTCTGGGACATGGTTTGACCCCCTTAGGAAAGTGCTATCATCATGAAACGTTCAGATCACTTACAACTCAATAGATTCTACCTTCCTGTAACGTTGCAGCCTGATTGGACCTTGTTTTCACACAAATGAACCCAGAATGATGTGAAATTGTGCTTCGTGCAACATAATTCTGGGTGCCATTTAAAAACCATAAGTGTTAATGACTCCATTCCTTTTTGGGGTAATGGGGGCTGTTAATTGGAGTACTCTAAAAAAACTGACCTCTCTAGGATATTCAGAAGCCAAGTTATAAGCCCACAAAGGTGTAACTGGACTACTTCTTTAAAGTGACACCAGGCCCGGTGACCTTTGGGACATGGTTTGACCCCCTTAGGAAAGTGCTATCATCATGAAACGTTCAGATCACTTACAACTCAATAGATTCTACCTTCCTGTAACGTTTCAGCCTGATTGGACCTTGTTTTCACACAAATGGACCCAGAACGATGTGAAATTGTGCTTCGTGCAACATAATTCTGGGTGCCATTTCCAAACCATAAGTGCTTATGACTCCATTCCTTTTTGTGGTTGTAGAGGCTGTTGATTGGAGTACACTAAAACAAACCTGACCTCTCTAGGACATTCAGAAGCCAAGTAATAAGCCCACAAATGTGTAACTGGACTACTTCTTTAAAGTGACACCAGGCCCGGTGACCTTTGGGACATGGTTTGACCCCCTATAGGAATGTGCGATCATCATGAAATGTTCAGATCACTTACAACTCAATAGATTCTACCTTCTTGTAACGTTTCAGCCTGATTGGACCTTGTTTTCACACAAATGGACCCAGAATAATGTGAAATTGTGCATCGTGCAACATAATTCTGGGTGCCATTTCCAAACCATAAGTGCTAATGACTCCATTCCTTTTTGTGGTTGTAGGGGCTGTTGATTGGAGAACACTAAAACAAACCTGATCTCTCTAGGACATTCAGAAGCCAAGTTATAAGCCCACAAATGTGTAACTGGACTACTTCTTTAAATTGACACCAGATCCGGTGACCTTTGGGACATGGTTTGACCCCCTTAGGAAAGTGATATCATCATGAAACGTTCAGATCACTTACAACTCAATAGATTCTACTTTCCTGTAACGTTTCAGCCTGACTGGACCTTGTTTTCACACAAATGGACCCAGAATGATGTGAAATTGTGCTTCGTGCAACATAATTCTGGGTGCCATTTAAAAACCATAAGTGCTAATGACTCCATTCCTTTTTGGGGTAATGAGGGCTGTTAATTGGAGTACTCTAAAACAAACCTGACCTCTCTAGGATATTCAGAAGCCAAGTTATAAGCCCACAAAGGTGTAACTGGACTACTTCTTTAAAGTGACACCAGGCCCGGTGACCTTTGGGACATAATTTGACCCCCTATAGGAAAGTGCGATCATCATGAAACGTTCAGATCACTTACAACTCAATAGATTCTACCTTCTTGTAACGTTTCAGCCTGATTGGACTTTGTTTTCACACAAATGGACCCAGAATGATGTGAAATTGTGCTTTGTGCAACATAATTCTGGGTGCCATTTAAAAACCATAAGTGCTAATGACTCCATTCCTTTTGTGATTGTAGGGGATGTTGATTGGAGTACATTAAAACAAACCTGAGCTCTCTAGGACATTCAGAAGCCAAGTTATAAGCCCACAAATGTGTAACTGGACTACTTCTTTAAATTGACACCAGATCCAGTGACCTCTGGGACATGGTTTGACCCCCTTAGGAAAGTGCTATCATCATGAAACGTTCAGATCAATTACAACTCAATAGATTCTACCTTCTTGTAACGTTTCAGCCTGATTGGACCTTGTTTTCACACATATGGACCCAGAATGATGTGAAATTGTGCATCGTGCAACATAATTCTGGGTGCCATTTCCAAACCATAAGTGCTAATGACTCCATTCCTTTTTGTGGTTGTAGGGGCTGTTGATTGGAGAACACTAAAACAAACCTGATCTCTCTAGGACATTCAGAAGCCAAGTTATAAGCCCACTAATGTGTAACTGGACCACTTCTTTAAATTGACACCAGATCCGGTGACCTTTGGGACATGGTTTGACCCCCTTAGGAAAGTGATATCATCATGAAACGTTCAGATCACTTACAACTCAATAGATTCTACCTTCCTGTAACGTTTCAGCCTGATTGGACCTTGTTTTCACACAAATTAACCCAGAATGATGTGAAATTGTGCTTCGTGCAACATAATTCTGGGTGCCATTTACAAGCCATAAGTGCTAATGACTCCATTCCTTTTTGGGGTAATGGGGGCTGTTGATTGGAGTACTCTAAAACAAACCTGACCTCTCTAGGATATTCAGAAGCCAAGTTATAAGCCCACAAAGGTGTAACTGGACTACTTCTTTAAAGTGACACCAGGCCCGGTGACCTTTGGGACATGGTTTGACCCCCTATAGGAAAGTGTGATCATCATGAAACGTTCAGATCACTTACAACTCAATAGATTCTACCTTCTTGTAACGTTTCAGCCTGATTGGACCTTGTTTTCACACAAATGGACCCAGAATGATGTGAAATTGTGCTTCGTGCAACATAATTCTGGGTGCCATTTACAAACCATAAGTGCTAATGACTCCATTCCTTTTGTGGTTGTAGGGGCTGTTGATTGGAGTACATTAAAACAAACCTGATCTCTCTAGGACATTCAGAAGCCAAGTTATAAGCCCACAAATGTGTAACTGGACCACTTCTTTAAATTGACACCAGATCCGGTGACCTTTGGGACATGGTTTGACCCCCTTAGGAAAGTGCTATCATCATGAAACGTTCAGATCACTTACAACTCAATAGATTCTACCTTCCAGTAACGTTTCAGCCTGATTGGACCTTGCTTTCACACAAATGAACCCAGAATGATGTGAAATTGTGCTTCGTGCAACATAATTCTGGGTGCCATTTAAAAACCATAAGTGCTAATGACTCCATTCCTTTTTGGGGTAATGGGGGCTGTTAATTGGAGTACTCTAAAACAAACCTGACCTCTCTAGGACATTCAGAAGCCAAGTTATAACCCACAAATGTGTAACTGGACTACTTCTTTAAAGTGACACCAGGCCCGGTGACCTTTGGGACATGGTTTGACCCCCTATAGGAATGTGCGATCATCATGAAACATTCAGATCACTTACAACTCAATAAATTCTACCTTCTTGTAACGTTTCAGCCTGATTGGACCTTGTTTTCACACAAATGGACCCAGAATGATGTGAAATTGTGCTTCGTGCAACATAATTCTGGGTGCCATTTCCAAACCATAAGTGCTAATGACTCCATTCCTTTTTGTGGTTGTAGGGGTTGTTGATTGGAGTACACTAAAACAAACCTGATCTCTCTAGGACATTCAGAAGCCAAGTTATAAGCCCACAAATGTGTAACTGGACTACTTCTTTAAATTGACACCAGATCCAGTGACCTCTGGGACATGGTTTGACCCCCTTAGGAAAGTGCTATCATCATGAAACGTTCAGATCACTTACAACTCAATAGATTCTACCTTCCTGTAACGTTGCAGCCTGATTGGACCTTGTTTTCACACAAATGAACCCAGAATGATGTGAAATTGTGCTTCGTGCAACATAATTCTGGGTGCCATTTAAAAACCATAAGTGCTAATGACTCCATTCCTTTTTGGGGTAATGGGGGCTGTTAATTGGAGTACTCTAAAAAAAACCTGACCTCTCTAGGATATTCAGAAGCCAAGTTATAAGCCCACAAAGGTGTAACTGGACTACTTCTTTAAAGTGACACCAGGCCCGGTGACCTTTGGGACATGGTTTGACCCCCTTAGGAAAGTGCTATCATCATGAAACGTTCAGATCACTTACAACTCAATAGATTCTACCTTCCTGTAACGTTTCAGCCTGATTGGACCTTGTTTTCACACAAATGGACCCAGAATGATGTGAAATTGTGCTTCGTGCAACATAATTCTGGGTGCCATTTACAAGCCATAAGTGCTAATGACTCCATTCCTTTTTGGGGTAATGGGGGCTGTTGATTGGAGTACTCTAAAACAAACCTGACCTCTCTAGGATATTCAGAAGCCAAGTTATAAGCCCACAAAGGTGTAACTGGACTACTTCTTTAAAGTGACACCAGGCCCGGTGACCTTTGGGACATGGTTTGACCCCCTATAGGAAAGTGTGATCATCATGAAACGTTCAGATCACTTACAACTCAATAGATTCTACCTTCTTGTAACGTTTCAGCCTGATTGGACTTTGTTTTCACACAAATGGACCCAGAATAATGTGAAATTGTGCATCGTGCAACATAATTCTGGGTGCCATTTCCAAACCATAAGTGCTAATGACTCCATTCCTTTTTGTGGTTGTAGGGGCTGTTGATTGGAGTACTCTAAAACAAACCTGACCTCTCTAGGATATTCAGAAGCCAAGTTATAAGCCCACAAAGGTGTAACTGGACCACTTCTTTAAAGTGACACCAGGCCCGGTGACCTTTGGGACATAATTTGACCCCCTATAGGAAAGTGCGATCATCATGAAACGTTCAGATCACTTACAACTCAATAGATTCTACCTTCTTGTAACGTTTCAGCCTGATTGGACTTTGTTTTCACACAAATGGACCCAGAATGATGTGAAATTGTGCTTCGTGCAACATAATTCTGGGTGCCATTTACAAACCATAAGTGCTAATGACTCCATTCCTTTTTGTGGTTGTAGGGGTTGTTGATTGGAGTACATTAAAACAAACCTGAGCTCTCTAGGACATTCAGAAGCCAAGTTATAAGCCCACAAATGTGTAACTGGACTACTTCTTTAAATTGACACCAGATCCAGTGACCTCTGGGACATGGTTTGACCCCCTTAGGAAAGTGCTATCATCATGAAACGTTCAGATCAATTACAACTCAATAGATTCTACCTTCTTGTAACGTTTCAGCCTGATTGGACCTTGTTTTCACACATATGGACCCAGAATGATGTGAAATTGTGCATCGTGCAACATAATTCTGGGTGCCATTTCCAAACCATAAGTGCTAATGACTCCATTCCTTTTTGTGGTTGTAGGGGCTGTTGATTGGAGAACACTAAAACAAATCTGATCTCTCTAGGACATTCAGAAGCCAAGTTATAAGCCCACAAATGTGTAACTGGACCACTTCTTTAAATTGACACCAGATCCGGTGACCTTTGGGACATGGTTTGACCCCCTTAGGAAAGTGATATCATCATGAAACGTTCAGATCACTTACAACTCAATAGATTCTACCTTCCTGTAACGTTTCAGCCTGATTGGACCTTGTTTTCACACAAATTAACCCAGAATGATGTGAAATTGTGCTTCGTGCAACATAATTCTGGGTGCCATTTACAAGCCATAAGTGCTAATGACTCCATTCCTTTTTGGGGTAATGGGGGCTGTTGATTGGAGTACTCTAAAACAAACCTGACCTCTCTATGATATTCAGAAGCCAAGTTATAAGCCCACAAAGGTGTAACTGGACTACTTCTTTAAAGTGACACCAGGCCCGGTGACCTTTGGGACATGGATTGACCCCCTATAGGAAAGTGTGATCATCATGAAACGTTCAGATCACTTACAACTCAATAGATTCTACCTTCTTGTAACGTTTCAGCCTGATTGGACTTTGTTTTCACACAAATGGACCCAGAATGATGTGAAATTGTGCTTTGTGCAACATAATTCTGGGTGCCATTTACAAACCATAAGTGCTAATGACTCCATTCCTTTTGTGATTGTAGGGGATGTTGATTGGAGTACATTAAAACAAACCTGAGCTCTCTAGGACATTCAGAAGCCAAGTTATAAGCCCACAAATGTGTAACTGGACTACTTCTTTAAATTGACACTAGATCCAGTGACCTCTGGGACATGGTTTGACCCCCTTAGGAAAGTGCTATCATCATGAAACGTTCAGATCAATTACAACTCAATAGATTCTACCTTCTTGTAACATTTCAGCCTGATTGGACCTTGTTTTCACACATATGGACCCAGAATGATGTGAAATTGTGCATCGTGCAACATAATTCTGGGTGCCATTTCCAAACCATAAGTGCTAATGACTCCATTCCTTTTTGTGGTTGTAGGGGCTGTTGATTGGAGAACACTAAAACAAACCTGATCTCTCTAGGACATTCAGAAGCCAAGTTATAAGCCCACTAATGTGTAACTGGACCACTTCTTTAAATTGACACCAGATCCGGTGACCTTTTGGGACATGGTTTGACCCCCTTAGGAAAGTGATATCATCATGAAACGTTCAGATCACTTACAACTCAATAGATTCTACCTTCCTGTAACGTTTCAGCCTGATTGGACCTTGTTTTCACACAAATTAACCCAGAATGATGTGAAATTGTGCTTCGTGCAACATAATTCTGGGTGCCATTTACAAGCCATAAGTGCTAATGACTCCATTCCTTTTTGGGGTAATGGGGGCTGTTGATTGGAGTACTCTAAAACAAACCTGACCTCTCTAGGATATTCAGAAGCCAAGTTATAAGCCCACAAAGGTGTAACTGGACTACTTCTTTAAAGTGACACCAGGCCCGGTGACCTTTGGGACATGGTTTGACCCCCTATAGGAATGTGCGATCATCATGAAACGTTCAGATCACTTACAACTCAATAAATTCTACCTTCTTGTAACGTTTCAGCCTGATTGGACCTTGTTTTCACACAAATGGACCCAGAATGATGTGAAATTGTGCTTCGTGCAACATAATTCTGGGTGCCATTTCCAAACCATAAGTGCTAATGACTCCATTCCTTTTTGTGGTTGTAGGGGTTGTTGATTGGAGTACACTAAAACAAACCTGATCTCTCTAGGACATTCAGAAGCCAAGTTATAAGCCCACAAATGTGTAACTGGACTACTTCTTTAAATTGACACCAGATCCAGTGACCTCTGGGACATGGTTTGACCCCCTTAGGAAAGTGCTATCATCATGAAACGTTCAGATCACTTACAACTCAATAGATTCTACCTTCCTGTAACGTTGCAGCCTGATTGGACCTTGTTTTCACACAAATGAACCCAGAATGATGTGAAATTGTGCTTCGTGCAACATAATTCTGGGTGCCATTTAAAAACCATAAGTGCTAATGACTCCATTCCTTTTTGGGGTAATGGGGGCTGTTAATTGGAGTACTCAAAAAAAACCTGACCTCTCTAGGATATTCAGAAGCCAAGTTATAAGCCCACAAAGGTGTAACTGGACTACTTCTTTAAAGTGACACCAGGCCCGGTGACCTTTGGGACATGGTTTGACCCCCTTAGGAAAGTGCTATCATCATGAAACGTTCAGATCACTTACAACTCAATAGATTCTACCTTCCTGTAACGTTTCAGCCTGATTGGACCTTGTTTTCACACAAATGGACCCAGAATGATGTGAAATTGTGCTTCGTGCAACATAATTCTGCGTGCCATTTCCAAACCATAAGTGCTTATGACTCCATTCCTTTTTGTGGTTGTAGGGGCTGTTGATTGGAGTACACTAAAACAAACCTGACCTCTCTAGGACATTCAGAAGCCAAGTAATAAGCCCACAAATGTGTAACTGGACTACTTCTTTAAAGTGACACCAGGCCCGGTGACCTTTCGGACATGGTTTGACCCCCTATAGGAATGTGCGATCATCATGAAACGTTCAGATCACTTACAACTCAATAGATTCTACCTTCTTGTAACGTTTCAGCCTGATTGGACCTTGTTTTCACACAAATTGACCCAGAATAATGTGAAATTGTGCATCGTGCAACATAATTCTGGGTGCCATTTCCAAACCATAAGTGCTAATGACTCCATTCCTTTTTGTGGTTGTAGGGGCTGTTGATTGGAGTACTCTAAAACAAACCTGACCTCTCTAGGATATTCAGAAGCCAAGTTATAAGCCCACAAAGGTGTAACTGGACTACTTCTTTAAAGTGACACCAGGCCCGGTGACCTTTGGGACATAATTTGACCCCCTATAGGAAAGTGCGATCATCATGAAACGTTCAGATCACTTACAACTCAATAGATTCTACCTTCTTGTAACGTTTCAGCCTGATTGGACTTTGTTTTCACACAAATGGACCCAGAATGATGTGAAATTGTGCTTCGTGCAACATAATTCTGGGTGCCATTTACAAACCATAAGTGCTAATGACTCCATTCCTTTTTGTGGTTGTAGGGGTTGTTGATTGGAGTACATTAAAACAAACCTGAGCTCTCTAGGACATTCAGAAGCCAAGTTATAAGCCCACAAATGTGTAACTGGACTACTTCTTTAAATTGACACAAGATCCAGTGACCTCTGGGACATGGTTTGACCCCCTTAGGAAAGTGCTATCATCATGAAACGTTCAGATCAATTACAACTCAATAGATTCTACCTTCTTGTAACGTTTCAGCCTGATTGGACCTTGTTTTCACACATATGGACCCAGAATGATGTGAAATTGTGCATCGTGCAACATAATTCTGGGTGCCATTTCCAAACCATAAGTGCTAATGACTCCATTCCTTTTTGTGGTTGTAGGGGCTGTTGATTGGAGAACACTAAAACAAATCTGATCTCTCTAGGACATTCAGAAGCCAAGTTATAAGCCCACAAATGTGTAACTGGACCACTTCTTTAAATTGACACCAGATCCGGTGACCTTTGGGACATGGTTTGACCCCCTTAGGAAAGTTTATCATCATGAAACGTTCAGATCACTTACAACTCAATAGATTCTACCTTCCTGTAACGTTTCAGCCTGATTGGACCTTGTTTTCACACAAATTAACCCAGAATGATGTGAAATTGTGCTTCGTGCAACATAATTCTGGGTGCCATTTACAAGCCATAAGTGCTAATGACTCCATTCCTTTTTGGGGTAATGGGGGCTGTTGATTGGAGTACTCTAAAACAAACCTGACCTCTCTAGGATATTCAGAAGCCAAGTTATAAGCCCACAAAGGTGTAACTGGACTACTTCTTTAAAGTGACACCAGGCCCGGTGACCTTTGGGACATGGTTTGACCCCCTATAGGAAAGTGTGATCATCATGAAACGTTCAGATCACTTACAACTCAATAGATTCTACCTTCTTGTAACGTTTCAGCCTGATTGGACCTTGTTTTCACACAAATGGACCCAGAATGATGTGAAATTGTGCTTCGTGCAACATAATTCTGGGTGCCATTTACAAACCATAAGTGCTAATGACTCCATTCCTTTTACGGTTGTAGGGGCTGTTGATTGGAGTACATTAAAACAAACCTGATCTCTCTAGGACATTCAGAAGCCAAGTTATAAGCCCACAAATGTGTAACTGGACCACTTCTTTAAATTGACACCAGATCCGGTGACCTTTGGGACATGGTTTGACCCCCTTAGGAAAGTGCTATCATCATGAAACGTTCAGATCACTTACAACTCAATAGATTCTACCTTCCAGTAACGTTTCAGCCTGATTGGACCTTGCTTTCACACAAATGAACCCAGAATGATGTGAAATTGTGCTTCGTGCAACATAATTCTGGGTGCCATTTAAAAACCATAAGTGCTAATGACTCCATTCCTTTTTGGGGTAATGGGGGCTGTTAATTGGAGTACTCTAAAACAAACCTGACCTCTCTAGGATATTCAGAAGCCAAGTTATAAGCCCACAAATGTGTAACTGGACTACTTCTTTAAAGTGACACCAGGCCCGGTGACCTTTGGGACATGGTTTGACCCCCTATAGGAATGTGCGATCATCATGAAATGTTCAGATCACTTACAACTCAATAGATTCTACCTTCTTGTAACGTTTCAGCCTGATTGGACCTTGTTTTCACACAAATGGACCCAGAATGATGTGAAATTGTGCTTCGTGCAACATAATTCTGGGTGCCATTTACAAACCATAAGTGCTAATGACTCCATTCATTTTTGTGGTGGTAGGGGCTGTTGATTGGAGTACACTAAAACAAACCTGACCTCTCTAGGACATTCAGAAGTGAAGTTATAAGCCCACAAATGTGAAACTGGACTACTTCTTTAAAGTGACACCAGGCCCGGTGACCTTTGAGACATGGTTTGACCCCCTATAGAAATGTGCGATCATCATGAAACGTTCAGATCACTTACAACTCAATAGATTCTACCTTCTTGTAACGTTTCAGCCTGACTGGACCTTGTTTTCACACAAATGGACCCAGAATAATGTGAAATTGTGCTTTGTGCAACATAATTCTGGGTGCCATTTACAAACCATAAGTGCTAATGACTCCATTCCTTTTTGTGGTTGTAGGGGCTGTTGATTGGAGTACACTAAAACAAACCTGACCTCTCTAGGGCATTCAGAAGCCAAGTTATGAGCCCACAAATGTGTAACTGGACTACTTCTTTAAATTGACACCAGGCCGGGTGACCTTTGGGACATGGTTTCACCCCCTTAGGAAAGTGCTATCATCATGAAACATTCAGATCACTTACAACTCAATAGATTCTACCTTCCTGTAACGTTTCAGCCTGATTGGACCTTGTTTTCACACAAATGAACCCAGAATGATGTGAAATTGTGCTTCGTGCAACATAATTCTGGGTGCCATTTAAAAACCATAAGTGCTAATGACTCCATTCCTTTTTGGGGTAATGGGGGCTGTTAATTGGAGTACTCTAAAACAAACCTGACCTCTCTAGGACATTCAGAAGCCAAGTTATAAGCCCACAAAGGTGTAACTGGACTCTTTCTTTAAAGTGACACCAGGCCCGGTGACCTTTGGGATATTGAGTTGTAAGTGATCTGAACGTTTCATGATGATCGCACATTCCTATCGGGGGTCAAACCATGTCCCAAAGGTCACCGGGCCTGGTGTCAATTTAAAGAAGTAGTCCAGTTACACCTTTGTGGGCTTATAACTTGGCTTCTGAATGCCCTTGAGAGGTCAGGTTTGTTTTAGTGTACTCCAATTAACAGCCCCCATTACCCCAAAAAGGAATGGAGTCATTAGCACTTATGGTTTTTAAATGGCACCAAGAATTATGTTGCACGAAGCACAATTTCACATCATTCTGGGACCATTTGTGTGAAAACAAGGTCCAATCAGGCTGAAACGTTACAAGAAGGTAGAATCTATTGAGTTGTAATTGATCTGAACGTTTCATGATGATCGCACATTCCTATAGCGGGTCAAACCATGTCCCAAAGGTCACCAGGCCTGGTGTCACTTTAAAGAAGTAGTCCAGTTACACATTTGTGGGCTTATAACTTGGCTTCTGAATGTCCTAGAGAGATCAGGTTTGTTTTAATGTACTCCAATCAACAGCCCCTACAACCACAAAAAGGAATGGAGTCATTAGCACTTATGGTTTTTAAATGGCACCCAGAATTATTTTGCGCGAAGCACAATTTCACATCATTCTGGGTTCATTTGTGTGAAAACAAGGTCCAATCAGGCTGAAACGTTACAGGAAGGTAGAATCTATTGAGTTGTAAGTGATCTGAACGTTTCATGATGATAGCACTTTCCTAAGGGGGTCAAACCATGTCCCAAAAGGTCACCGGGTCCTGGTGTCAATTTAAAGAAGTAGTCCAGTTACACATTTGTGGGCTTATAACTTGGCTTCTGAATGTCCTAGAGAGATCAGGTTTGTTTTAGTGTACTCCAATGAACAGCCCCTACAACCACCAAAAGGAATGGAGTCATTAGCACTTATGGTTTGTAAATGGCACTCAGAATTATGTTGCACGAATCACAATTTCACATCATTCTGGGTCCATTTGTGTGAAAACAAGGTCCAATCAGGCTGAAACGTTACAAGAAGGTAGAATCTATTGAGTTGTAAGTGATCTGAACGTTTCATGATGATCACACATTGCTATAGGGGGTCAAACCATGTCCCAAAGGTCACCGGGCCTGGTGTCACTTTAAAGAAGTAGTCCAGTTACACCTTTGTGGGCTAATAACTTGGCTTCTGAATGTCCTAGAGAGGTCAGGTTTGTTTTAGTGTACTCCAATCAACAGCCCCTACAACCACAAAAAGGAATGGAGTCATTAGCACTTATGGTTTGTAAATGGCACCCAGAATTATGTTGCACAAAGCACAATTTCACATCATTCTGTGTTCATTTGTGTGAAAAGGTCCAATCAGGCTGAAACTTTACAGGAAGGTAGAATCTATTGAGTTGTAAGTGATCTGAACATTTCATGATAATAGCACTTTCCTAAGGGGGTCAAACCATGTCCCAGAGGTCATCGGATCTGGTGTCAATTTAAAGAAGTAGTCCAGTTACACCTTTGTGGGCTTATAACTTAGCTTCTGAATGTCCTAGAGAGATCAGGTTTGTTTTAGTGTACTCCAATCAACAGCACCTACAACCACAAAAAGGAATGGAGTCATTAGCACTTATGGTTTTTAAATGGCACCAAGAATTATGTTGCACGAAGCACAATTTCACATCATTCTGGGACCATTTGTGTGAAAACAAGGTCCAATCAGGCTGAAACGTTACAAGAAGGTAGAATCTATTGAGTTGTAATTGATCTGAACGTTTCATGATGATCGCACATTCCTATAGCGGGTCAAACCATGTCCCAAAGGTCACCAGGCCTGGTGTCACTTTAAAGAAGTAGTCCAGTTACACATTTGTGGGCTTATAACTTGGCTTCTGAATGTCCTAGAGAGATCAGGTTTGTTTTAATGTACTCCAATCAACAGCCCCTACAACCACAAAAAGGAATGGAGTCATTAGCACTTATGGTTTTTAAATGGCACCCAGAATTATTTTGCGCGAAGCACAATTTCACATCATTCTGGGTTCATTTGTGTGAAAACAAGGTCCAATCAGGCTGAAACGTTACAGGAAGGTAGAATCTATTGAGTTGTAAGTGATCTGAACGTTTCATGATGATAGCACTTTCCTAAGGGGGTCAAACCATGTCCCAAAAGGTCACCGGGCCTGGTGTCACTTTAAAGAAGTAGTACAGTTAAACCTTTGTTGGCTTATAACTTGGCTTCTGAATATCCTAGAGAGGTCAGGTTTGTTTTAGAGTACTCCAATTAACAGCCCCGATTACCCCAAAACGGAATGGAGTCATTAGCACTTATGGTTTTTAAATGGCACCCAGAATTATGTTGCACGAAGCACAATTTCACATCATTCTGTGTTCATTTGTGTGAAAAGGTCCAATCAGGCTGAAACGTTACAGGAAGGTAGAATCTATTGAGTTGTAAGTGATCTGAACATTTCATGATGATAGCACTTTCCTAAGGGTGTCAAACCATGTCCCAGAGGTCACCGGATCTGGTGTCAATTTAAAGAAGTAGTCCAGTTACACATTTGTGGGCTTATAACTTAGCTTCTGAATGTCCTAGAGAGATCAGGTTTGTTTTAGTGTACTCCAATCAACAGCACCTACAACCACAAAAAGGAATGGAGTCATTAGCACTTATGGTTTTTAAATGGCACCCAGAATTATGTTGCACGAAGCACAATTTCACATCATTCTGGGTTCATTTGTGTGAAAACAAGGTCCAATCAGGCTGAAACGTTACAGGAAGGTAGAATCTATTGAGTTGTAAGTGATCTGAACGTTTCATGATGATCACACATTCCTATAGGGGGTCAAACCATGTCCCAAAGGTCACCAGGCCTGGTGTCACTTTAAAGAAGTAGTCCAGTTTCACATTTGTGGGCTTATAACTTGGCTTCTGAATGTCCTAGAGAGATCAGGTTTGTTTTAGTGTACTCCAATGAACAGCCCCTACAACCACAAAAAGGAATGGAGTCATTAGCACTTATGGTTTGTAAATGGCACCCAGAATTATGTTGCACGAAGCACAATTTCACATCATTCTGGGTCCATTTGTGTGAAAACAAGGTCCAATCAGGCTGAAACGTTACAAGAAGGTAGAATCTATTGAGTTGTAAGTGATCTGAACGTTTCATGATGATCACACATTCCTATAGGGGGTCAAACCATGTCCCAAAGGTCACCGGGCCTGGTGTCACTTTAAAGAAGTAGTCGAGTTACACCTTTGTGGGCTTATAACTTGGCTTCTGAATGTCCTAGAGAGGCCAGGTTTGTTTTAGTGTACTCCAATCAACAGCATCTACAACCACAAAAAGGAATGGAGTCATTAGCACTTATGGTTTGTAAATGGCACCCAGAATTATGTTGCACAAAGCACAATTTCACATCATTCTGGGTCCATTTGTGTGAAAACAAGGTCCAATCAGGCTGAAACGTTACAGGAAGGACGAATCTATTGAGTTATAAGTGATCTGAACGTTTCATGATGATCGCACATTCCTATAGGGGGTCAAACCATGTCACAAAGGTCACCGGGCCTGGTGTCACTTTAAAGAATTAGTCCTGTTTCACATTTGTGGGCTTATAACTTGGCTTCTGAATGTCCTAGAGAGATCAGGTTTCTTTTAATGTTCTCCAATCAACAGCCCCTACAACCACAAAAATGAATGGAGTCATTAGCACTTATGGTTTGTAAATGGCACCCAGAATTATGTTGCACGAAGCACAATTTCACATCATTCTGGGACCATTTGTGTGAAAACAAGGTCCAATCAGGCTGAAACGTTACAAGAAGGTAGAATCTATTGAGTTGTAATTGATATGAACGTTTCATGATGATCGCACATTCCTATAGCGGGTCAAACCATGTCCAAAAGGTCACCGGGCCTGGTGTCACTTTAAAGAAGTAGTCCAGTTACACATTTGTGGGCTTATAACTTGGCTTCTGAATGTCCTAGAGAGGGCAGGTTTGTTTTAGTGTACTCCAATCAACAGCCCCCATTACCCCAAAAAGGAATGGAGTCATTAGCACTTATGGTTTGTAAATGGCACCCAGAATTATGTTGCACGAAGCACAATTTCACATCATTCTGGGTCCATTTGTGTGAAAACAAGGTCCAATCAGGCTGAAACGTTACAGGAAGGTAGAGTCTATTGAGTTATAAGTGATCTGAACGTTTCATGATGATAGCCCTTTCCTAAGGGGGTCAAACCATGTCCCAAAGGTCACCGGATCTGGTGTCAATTTAAAGAAGTAGTCCAGTTACACATTTGTGGGCTTATAACTTGGCTTCTGAATGTCCTAGAGAGATCAGGTTTGTTTTAGTGTACTCCAATGAACAGCCCCTACAACCTCCAAAAGGAATGGAGTCATTAGCACTTATGGTTTGTAAATGGCACCCAGAATTATGTTGCACGAAGCACAATTTCACATCATTCTGGGTCCATTTGTGTGAAAACAAGGTCCAATCAGGCTGAAACGTTACAAGAAGGTAGAATCTATTGAGTTGTAAGTGATCTGAACGTTTAATGATGATCACACATTCCTATAGGGGGTCAAACCATGTCCCAAAGGTCACCGGGCCTGGTGTCACTTTAAAGAAGTAGTCCGGTTACACCTTTGTGGGCTTATAACTTGGCTTTTGAATTTCCTAGAGAGGTCAGGTTTTGTTTTAGTGTACTCCAATCAACAGCCCCTACAACCACAAAAAGGAATGGAGTCATTAGCACTTATGGTTTTTAAATGGCACCCAGAATTATGTTGCACGAAGCACAATTTCACATCATTCTGTGTTCATTTGTGTGAAAACAAGGTCCAATCAGGCTGAAACGTTACAAGAAGGTAGAATCTATTGAGTTGTAAGTGATCTGAACGTTTCATGATGATCGCACATTCCTATAGGGGGTCAAACCATGTCCCAAAGGTCACCGGGCCTGGTGTCACTTTAAAGAAGTAGTCCAGTTACACCTTTGTGGGCTTATAACTTGGCTTCTGAATATCCTAGAGAGGTCAGGTTTGTTTTAGAGTACTCCAATTAACAGCCCCCATTACCCCAAAAAGGAATGGAGTCATTAGCACTTATGGTTTTTAAATGGCACCCAGAGTTATGTTGCACGAAGCACAATTTCACATCATTCTGGGTTCATTTGTGTGAAAACAAGGTCCAATCAGGCTGAAACGTTACAGGAAGGTAGAATCTATTGAGTTGTAAGTGATCTGAACGTTTCATGATGATAGCACTTTCCTAAGGGGGTCAAACCATGTCCCAGAGGTCACCGGATCTGGTGTCAATTTAAAGAAGTAGTCCAGTTACACATTTTTGACCTTATAACTTGGCTTCTGAATGTCCTAGAGAGATCAGGTTTGTTTTAGTGTACTCCAATCAACAGCCCCTACAACAACAAAAAAGGAATGGAGTCATTAGCACTTATGGTTTGGAAATGGCACCCAGAATGATGTTGCACGAAGCACAATTTCACATAATTCTGGGTTCATTTGTGTGAAAACAAGGTCCAATCAGGCTGAACCGTTACAGGAAGGTAGAATCTATTGAGTTGTAAGTGATCTGAACGTTTCATGATGATAGCACTTTCCTAAGGGGGTCAAACCATGTCCCAAAGGTCACCGGATCTGGTGTCAATTTAAAGAAGTGGTCCAGTTACACATTTGTGGGCTTATAACTTGGCTTCTGAATGTCCTAGAGAGATCAGGTTTGTTTTAGTGTACTCCAATCAACAGCTCCTACAACCACAAAAAGGAATGGAGTCATTAGCACTTATGGTTTGTAAATGGCACCCAGAATTATTTTGCACGAAGCACAGTTTCACATCATTTTGGGTTCATTTGTGTGAAAACAAGGTCCAATCAGGCTGAAACGTTACAAGAAGGTAGAATCTATTGAGTTGTAAGTGATCTGAACGTTTCATGATGATAGCACTTTCCTAAGGGGGTCAAACCATGTCCCAAAAGGTCACCAGGCCTGGTGTCACTTTAAAGAAGTAGTCCAGTTACACCTTTGTTGGATTATAACTTGGCTTCTGAATATCCTAGAGAGGTCAGGTTTGTTTTAGAGTTCTCCAATTAACAGCCCCCATTACCCCAAAAAGGAATGGAGTCATTAGCACTTATGGTTTTTAAATGGCACCCAGAATTATGTTGCACGAAGCACAATTTCACATCATTCTGTGTTCATTTGTCTGAAAACAAGGTCCAATCAGGCTGAAACGTTACAGGAAGGTAGAATCTATTGAGTTGTAAGTGATCTGAACGTTTCATGATGATCGCACATTCCTAAGGGGGTCAAACCATGTCCCAAAGGTCACCGGATCTGGTGTCAATTTAAAGAAGTAGTCCAGTTACACATTTGTGGGCTTATAACTTGGCTTCTGAATGTCATAGAGAGATCGGGTTTGTTTTAGTGTACTCCAATGAACAGCCCCTACAACCACCAAAAGGAATGGAGTCATTAGCACTTATGGTTTTTAAATGGCACCCAGAATTATGTTGCACGGAGCACAATTTCACATCATTCTGGGTTCATTTGTGTGAAAACAATGTCCAATCAGGCTGAAACGTTACAAGAAGGTAGAATCTATTGAGTTGTAAGTGATCTGAACGTTTCATGATGATCGCACATTCCTATAGGGGGTCAAACCATGTCCCAAAGGTCACCGGGCCTGGTGTCACTTTAAAGAAGTAGTCCAGTTACACCTTTGTTGGCTTATAACTTGGCTTCTGAATATCCTAGAGAGGTCAGGTTTGTTTTAGAGTACTCCAATTAACAGCCCCGATTACCCCAAAACGGAATGGAGTCATTAGCACTTATGGTTTTTAAATGGCACCCAGAATTATGTTGCACGAAGCACAATTTCACATCATTCTGTGTTCATTTGTGTGAAAAGGTCCAATCAGGCTGAAACGTTACAGGAAGGTAGAATCTATTGAGTTGTAAGTGATCTGAACATTTCATGATGATAGCACTTTCCTAAGGGTGTCAAACCATGTCCCAGAGGTCACCGGATCTGGTGTCAATTTAAAGAAGTAGTCCAGTTACACATTTGTGGGCTTATAACTTAGCTTCTGAATGTCCTAGAGAGATCAGGTTTGTTTTAGTGTACTCCAATCAACAGCACCTACAACCACAAAAAGGAATGGAGTCATTAGCACTTATGGTTTTTAAATGGCACCCAGAATTATGTTGCACGAAGCACAATTTCACATCATTCTGGGTTCATTTGTGTGAAAACAAGGTCCAATCAGGCTGAAACGTTACAGGAAGGTAGAATCTATTGAGTTGTAAGTGATCTGAACGTTTCATGATGATCACACTATCCTATAGGGGGTCAAACCATGTCCCAAAGGTCACCAGGCCTGGTGTCACTTTAAAGAAGTAGTCCAGTTTCACATTTGTGGGCTTATAACTTGGCTTCTGAATGTCCTAGAGAGATCAGGTTTGTTTTAGTGTACTCCAATGAACAGCCCCTACAACCACAAAAAGGAATGGAGTCATTAGCACTTATGGTTTGTAAATGGCACCCAGAATTATGTTGCACGAAGCACAATTTCACATCATTCTGGGTCCATTTGTGTGAAAACAAGGTCCAATCAGGCTGAAACGTTACAAGAAGGTAGAATCTATTGAGTTGTAAGTGATCTGAACGTTTCATGATGATCACACATTCCTATAGGGGGTCAAACCATGTCCCAAAGGTCACCGGGCCTGGTGTCACTTTAAAGAAGTAGTCGAGTTACACCTTTGTGGGCTTATAACTTGGCTTCTGAATGTCCTAGAGAGGCCAGGTTTGTTTTAGTGTACTCCAATCAACAGCATCTACAACCACAAAAAGGAATGGAGTCATTAGCACTTATGGTTTGTAAATGGCACCCAGAATTATGTTGCACAAAGCACAATTTCACATCATTCTGGGTCCATTTGTGTGAAAACAAGGTCCAATCAGGCTGAAACGTTACAGGAAGGACGAATCTATTGAGTTATAAGTGATCTGAACGTTTCATGATGATCGCACATTCCTATAGGGGGTCAAACCATGTCACAAAGGTCACCGGGCCTGGTGTCACTTTAAAGAATTAGTCCTGTTTCACATTTGTGGGCTTATAACTTGGCTTCTGAATGTCCTAGAGAGATCAGGTTTCTTTTAATGTTCTCCAATCAACAGCCCCTACAACCACAAAAATGAATGGAGTCATTAGCACTTATGGTTTGTAAATGGCACCCAGAATTATGTTGCACGAAGCACAATTTCACATCATTCTGGGACCATTTGTGTGAAAACAAGGTCCAATCAGGCTGAAACGTTACAAGAAGGTAGAATCTATTGAGTTGTAATTGATATGAACGTTTCATGATGATCGCACATTCCTATAGCGGGTCAAACCATGTCCAAAAGGTCACCGGGCCTGGTGTCACTTTAAAGAAGTAGTCCGGTTACACCTTTGTGGGCTTATAACTTGGCTTTTGAATTTCCTAGAGAGGTCAGGTTTTGTTTTAGTGTACTCCAATTAACAGCCCCCATTACCCCAAAAAGGAATGGAGTCATTAGCACTTATGGTTTTTAAATGGCACCCAGAGTTATGTTGCACGAAGCACAATTTCACATCATTCTGGGTTCATTTGTGTGAAAACAAGGTCCAATCAGGCTGAAACGTTACAGGAAGGTAGAATCTATTGAGTTGTAAGTGATCTGAACGTTTCATGATGATAGCACTTTCCTAAGGGGGTCAAACCATGTCCCAGAGGTCACCGGATCTGGTGTCAATTTAAAGAAGTAGTCCAGTTACACATTTTTGACCTTATAACTTGGCTTCTGAATGTCCTAGAGAGATCAGGTTTGTTTTAGTGTACTCCAATCAACAGCCCCTACAACAACAAAAAAGGAATGGAGTCATTAGCACTTATGGTTTGGAAATGGCACCCAGAATGATGTTGCACGAAGCACAATTTCACATAATTCTGGGTTCATTTGTGTGAAAACAAGGTCCAATCAGGCTGAACCGTTACAGGAAGGTAGAATCTATTGAGTTGTAAGTGATCTGAACGTTTCATGATGATAGCACTTTCCTAAGGGGGTCAAACCATGTCCCAAAGGTCACCGGATCTGGTGTCAATTTAAAGAAGTGGTCCAGTTACACATTTGTGGGCTTATAACTTGGCTTCTGAATGTCCTAGAGAGATCAGGTTTGTTTTAGTGTACTCCAATCAACAGCTCCTACAACCACAAAAAGGAATGGAGTCATTAGCACTTATGGTTTTTAAATGGCACCCAGAATTATTTTGCACGAAGCACAGTTTCACATCATTTTGGGTTCATTTGTGTGAAAACAAGGTCCAATCAGGCTGAAACGTTACAAGAAGGTAGAATCTATTGAGTTGTAAGTGATCTGAACGTTTCATGATGATAGCACTTTCCTAAGGGGGTCAAACCATGTCCCAAAAGGTCACCAGGCCTGGTGTCACTTTAAAGAAGTAGTCCAGTTACACCTTTGTTGGATTATAACTTGGCTTCTGAATATCCTAGAGAGGTCAGGTTTGTTTTAGAGTTCTCCAATTAACAGCCCCCATTACCCCAAAAAGGAATGGAGTCATTAGCACTTATGGTTTTTAAATGGCACCCAGAATTATGTTGCACGAAGCACAATTTCACATCATTCTGTGTTCATTTGTCTGAAAACAAGGTCCAATCAGGCTGAAACGTTACAGGAAGGTAGAATCTATTGAGTTGTAAGTGATCTGAACGTTTCATGATGATCGCACATTCCTAAGGGGGTCAAACCATGTCCCAAAGGTCACCGGATCTGGTGTCAATTTAAAGAAGTAGTCCAGTTACACATTTGTGGGCTTATAACTTGGCTTCTGAATGTCATAGAGAGATCGGGTTTGTTTTAGTGTACTCCAATGAACAGCCCCTACAACCACCAAAAGGAATGGAGTCATTAGCACTTATGGTTTTTAAATGGCACCCAGAATTATGTTGCACGAAGCACAATTTCACATCATTCTGGGTTCATTTGTGTGAAAACAAGGTCCAATCAGGCTGAAACGTTACAGGAAGGTAGAATCTATTGAGTTGTAAGTGATCTGAACGTTTCATGATGATCACACTATCCTATAGGGGGTCAAACCATGTCCCAAAGGTCACCAGGCCTGGTGTCACTTTAAAGAAGTAGTCCAGTTTCACATTTGTGGGCTTATAACTTGGCTTCTGAATGTCCTAGAGAGATCAGGTTTGTTTTAGTGTACTCCAATGAACAGCCCCTACAACCACAAAAAGGAATGGAGTCATTAGCACTTATGGTTTGTAAATGGCACCCAGAATTATGTTGCACGAAGCACAATTTCACATCATTCTGGGTCCATTTGTGTGAAAACAAGGTCCAATCAGGCTGAAACGTTACAAGAAGGTAGAATCTATTGAGTTGTAAGTGATCTGAACGTTTCATGATGATCACACATTCCTATAGGGGGTCAAACCATGTCCCAAAGGTCACCGGGCCTGGTGTCACTTTAAAGAAGTAGTCGAGTTACACCTTTGTGGGCTTATAACTTGGCTTCTGAATGTCCTAGAGAGGCCAGGTTTGTTTTAGTGTACTCCAATCAACAGCATCTACAACCACAAAAAGGAATGGAGTCATTAGCACTTATGGTTTGTAAATGGCACCCAGAATTATGTTGCACAAAGCACAATTTCACATCATTCTGGGTCCATTTGTGTGAAAACAAGGTCCAATCAGGCTGAAACGTTACAGGAAGGACGAATCTATTGAGTTATAAGTGATCTGAACGTTTCATGATGATCGCACATTCCTATAGGGGGTCAAACCATGTCACAAAGGTCACCGGGCCTGGTGTCACTTTAAAGAATTAGTCCTGTTTCACATTTGTGGGCTTATAACTTGGCTTCTGAATGTCCTAGAGAGATCAGGTTTCTTTTAATGTTCTCCAATCAACAGCCCCTACAACCACAAAAATGAATGGAGTCATTAGCACTTATGGTTTGTAAATGGCACCCAGAATTATGTTGCACGAAGCACAATTTCACATCATTCTGGGACCATTTGTGTGAAAACAAGGTCCAATCAGGCTGAAACGTTACAAGAAGGTAGAATCTATTGAGTTGTAATTGATATGAACGTTTCATGATGATCGCACATTCCTATAGCGGGTCAAACCATGTCCAAAAGGTCACCGGGCCTGGTGTCACTTTAAAGAAGTAGTCCGGTTACACCTTTGTGGGCTTATAACTTGGCTTTTGAATTTCCTAGAGAGGTCAGGTTTTGTTTTAGTGTACTCCAATTAACAGCCCCCATTACCCCAAAAAGGAATGGAGTCATTAGCACTTATGGTTTTTAAATGGCACCCAGAGTTATGTTGCACGAAGCACAATTTCACATCATTCTGGGTTCATTTGTGTGAAAACAAGGTCCAATCAGGCTGAAACGTTACAGGAAGGTAGAATCTATTGAGTTGTAAGTGATCTGAACGTTTCATGATGATAGCACTTTCCTAAGGGGGTCAAACCATGTCCCAGAGGTCACCGGATCTGGTGTCAATTTAAAGAAGTAGTCCAGTTACACATTTTTGACCTTATAACTTGGCTTCTGAATGTCCTAGAGAGATCAGGTTTGTTTTAGTGTACTCCAATCAACAGCCCCTACAACAACAAAAAAGGAATGGAGTCATTAGCACTTATGGTTTGGAAATGGCACCCAGAATGATGTTGCACGAAGCACAATTTCACATAATTCTGGGTTCATTTGTGTGAAAACAAGGTCCAATCAGGCTGAACCGTTACAGGAAGGTAGAATCTATTGAGTTGTAAGTGATCTGAACGTTTCATGATGATAGCACTTTCCTAAGGGGGTCAAACCATGTCCCAAAGGTCACCGGATCTGGTGTCAATTTAAAGAAGTGGTCCAGTTACACATTTGTGGGCTTATAACTTGGCTTCTGAATGTCCTAGAGAGATCAGGTTTGTTTTAGTGTACTCCAATCAACAGCTCCTACAACCACAAAAAGGAATGGAGTCATTAGCACTTATGGTTTTTAAATGGCACCCAGAATTATTTTGCACGAAGCACAGTTTCACATCATTTTGGGTTCATTTGTGTGAAAACAAGGTCCAATCAGGCTGAAACGTTACAAGAAGGTAGAATCTATTGAGTTGTAAGTGATCTGAACGTTTCATGATGATAGCACTTTCCTAAGGGGGTCAAACCATGTCCCAAAAGGTCACCAGGCCTGGTGTCACTTTAAAGAAGTAGTCCAGTTACACCTTTGTTGGATTATAACTTGGCTTCTGAATATCCTAGAGAGGTCAGGTTTGTTTTAGAGTTCTCCAATTAACAGCCCCCATTACCCCAAAAAGGAATGGAGTCATTAGCACTTATGGTTTTTAAATGGCACCCAGAATTATGTTGCACGAAGCACAATTTCACATCATTCTGTGTTCATTTGTCTGAAAACAAGGTCCAATCAGGCTGAAACGTTACAGGAAGGTAGAATCTATTGAGTTGTAAGTGATCTGAATGTTTCATGATGATCGCACATTCCTAAGGGGGTCAAACCATGTCCCAAAGGTCACCGGATCTGGTGTCAATTTAAAGAAGTAGTCCAGTTACACATTTGTGGGCTTATAACTTGGCTTCTGAATGTCATAGAGAGATCGGGTTTGTTTTAGTGTACTCCAATGAACAGCCCCTACAACCACCAAAAGGAATGGAGTCATTAGCACTTATGGTTTTTAAATGGCACCCAGAATTATGTTGCACGGAGCACAATTTCACATCATTCTGGGTTCATTTGTGTGAAAACAAGGTCCAATCAGGCTGAAACGTTACAAGAAGGTAGAATCTATTGAGTTGTAAGTGATCTGAACGTTTCATGATGATCGCACATTCCTATAGGGGGTCAAACCATGTCCCAAAGGTCACCGGGCCTGGTGTCACTTTAAAGAAGTAGTCCAGTTACACCTTTGTGGGCTTATAACTTGGCTTCTGAATATCCTAGAGAGGTCAGGTTTGTTTTAGAGTACTCCAATTAACAGCCCCCATTACCACAAAAAGGAATGGAGTCATTAGCGCTCATGGTTTTTAAATGGCACCCAGAGTCATGTTGCACGAAGCACAATTTCACATCATTCTGGGTTCATTTGTGTGAAAACAAGGTCCAATCAGGCTGAAATGTTACAGGAAGGTAGAATTTATTGAGTTGTAAGTGATCTGAACGTTTCATGATGATAGCACTTTCCTAAGGGGGTCAAACCATGTCCCAGAGGTCACCGGATCTGGTGTCAATTTAAAGAAGTAGTCCAGTTACACATTTTTGGGCTTATAACTTGGCTTCTGAATGTCCTAGAGAGATCAGGTTTGTTTTAGTGTACTCCAATCAACAGCCCCTAAAACCACAAAAAGGAATGGAGTCATTAGTACTTATGGTTTTTAAATGGCACCCAGAATTATGTTGCACGAAGCACAATTTCACATCATTCTGGGTTCATTTGTGTGAAAACAGGGTCCAATCAGGCTGAAACGTTACAGGAAGGTAGAATCTATTGAGTTGTAACTGATCTGAACGTTTCATGAAGATAGCACTTTCCTAAGGGGATCAAACCATGTCCCAAAAGTCACCGGATCTGGTGTCAATTTAAAGAAGTAGTCCAGTTACACATTTTTGACCTTATAACTTGGCTTCTGAATGTCCTAGAGAGATCAGGTTTGTTTTAGTGTACTCCAATCAACAGCCCCTACAACAACAAAAAAGGAATGGAGTCATTAGCACTTATGGTTTGGAAATGGCACCCAGAATGATGTTGCACGAAGCACAATTTCACATAATTCTGGGTTCATTTGTGTGAAAACAAGGTCCAATCAGGCTGAACCGTTACAGGAAGGTAGAATCTATTGAGTTGTAAGTGATCTGAACGTTTCATGATGATAGCACTTTCCTAAGGGGGTCAAACCATGTCCCAAAGGTCACCGGATCTGGTGTCAATTTAAAGAAGTGGTCCAGTTACACATTTGTGGGCTTATAACTTGGCTTCTGAATGTCCTAGAGAGATCAGGTTTGTTTTAGTGTACTCCAATCAACAGCTCCTACAACCACAAAAAGGAATGGAGTCATTAGCACTTATGGTTTTTAAATGGCACCCAGAATTATTTTGCACGAAGCACAATTTCACATCATTCTGGGTTCATTTGTGTGAAAACAAGGTCCAATCAGGATGAAACGTTACAAAAAGGTAGAATCTATTGAGTTGTAAGTGATCTGAACGTTTCATGATGATAGCACTTTCCTAAGGGGGTCAAACCATGTCCCAAAAGGTCACCGGGCCTGGTGTCACTTTAAAGAAGTAGTCCAGTTACACCTTTGTTGGCATATAACTTGGCTTATGAATATCCTAGAGAGGTCAGGTTTGTTTTAGAGTACTCCAATTAACAGCCCCCATTACCCCAAAAAGGAATGGAGTCATTAGCACTTATGGTTTGGAAATGGCACCCAGATTTATGTTGCACGAAGCACAATTTCACATAATTCTGGGTTCATTTGTGTGAAAACAAGGTCCAATCAGGCTGAAACGTTACAGGAAGGTAGAATCTATTGAGTTGTAAGTGATCTGAACGTTTCATGATGATAGCACTTTCCTAAGGGGGTCAAACCATGTCCCAAAGGTCAGCGGATCTGGTGTCAATTTAAAGAAGTGGTCCAGTTACACATTTGTGGGCTTATAACTTGGCTTCTGAATGTCCTAGAGAGATCAGGTTTGTTTTAGTGTACTCCAATCAACAGCCCCTACAACCATAAAAAGGAATGGAGTCATTAGCACTTATGGTTCTTAAATGGCACCCAGAATTATTTTGCACGAAGCACAATTTCACATCATTCTGGGTTCATTTGTGTGAAAACAAGGTCCAATCAGGCTGAAACGTTACAGGAAGGTAGAATCTATTGAGTTGTAAGTGATCTGAACGTTTCATGATGATAGCACTTTCCTAAGGGGGTCAAACCATGTCCCAAAGGTCAGCGGATCTGGTGTCAATTTAAAGAAGTGGTCCAGTTACACATTTGTGGGCTTATAACTTGGCTTCTGAATGTCATAGAGAGATCGGGTTTGTTTTAGTGTACTCCAATGAACAGCCCCTACAACCACCAAAAGGAATGGAGTCATTAGCACTTATGGTTTGTAAATGGCACCCAGAATTATGTTGCACAAAGCACAATTTCACATCATTCTGGGTCCATTTGTGTGAAAACAAGGTCCAATCAGGCTGAAACGTTACAAGAAGGTAGAATCTATTGAGTTGTAAGTGATCTGAACGTTTCATGATGATCACACATTCCTATAGGGGGTCAAACCATGTCCCAAAGGTCACCGGGCCTGGTTTCACTTTAAAGAAGTAGTCCAGTTACACCTTTGTGGGCTTATAACTTGGCTTCTGAATGTCCTAGAGAGGTCAGGTTCATTTTAGTGTACTCCAATCAACAGCCCCTACAACCACAAAAAGGAATGGAGTCATTAGCACTTACGGTTTGTAAATGGCACCCAGAATTATGTTGCACAAAGCACAATTTCACATCATTCTGGGTCCATTTGTGTGAAAACAAGGTCCAATCAGGCTGAAACATTACAAGAAGGTAGAATCTATTGAGTTGTAAGTGATCTGAACGTTTCATGATGATCGCACATTCCTATAGGGGGTCAAACCATGTCCCAAAGGTCACCGGGCCTGGTGTCACTTTAAAGAAGTAGTCCAGTTACACCTTTGTGGGCTTATAACTTGGCTTTTGAATATCCTAGAGAGGTCAGGTTTGTTTTAGTGTACTCCAATCAACAGCCCCTACAACCACAAAAAGGAATGGAGTCATTAGCACTTATGGTTTTTAAATGGCACCCAGAATTATGTTGCACGAAACACAATTTCACATCATTCTGGGTTCATTTGTGTGAAAACAAGGTCCAATCAGGCTGAAACGTTACAAGAAGGTAGAATCTATTGAGTTGTAAGTGATCTGAACGTTTCATGATGATCGCACATTCCTATAGGGGGTCAAACCATGTCCCAAAGGTCACCGGGCCTGGTGTCACTTTAAAGAAGTAGTCCAGTTACACCTTTGTGGGCTTATAACTTGGCTTCTGAATATCCTAGAGAGGTCAGGTTTGTTTTAGAGTACTCCAATTAACAGCCCCCATTACCCCAAAAAGGAATGGAGTCATTAGCGCTCATGGTTTTTAAATAGCACCCAGAGTTATGTTGCACGAAGCACAATTTCACATCATTCTGGGTTCATTTGTGTGAAAACAAGGTCCAATCAGGCTGAAATGTTACAGGAAGGTAGAATCTATTGAGTTGTAAGTGATCTGAACGTTTCATGATGATAGCACTTTCCTAAGGGGGTCAAACCATGTCCCAGAGGTCACCGGATCTGGTGTCAATTTAAAGAAGTGGTCCAGTTACACATTTGTGGGCTTATAACTTGGCTTCTGAATGTCCTAGAGAGATCAGGTTTGTTTTAGTGTACTCCAATCAACAGCCCCTACAACAACAAAAATGAATGGAGTCATTAGCACTTATGGTTTGGAAATGGCACCCAGAATTATTTTGCACGAAGCACAATTTCACATAATTCTGGGTTCATTTGTGTGAAAACAAGGTCCAATCAGGCTGAAACGTTACAGGAAGTTAGAATCTTTGTAGTTGTAAGTGATCTGAACGTTTCATGATGATAGCACTTTCCTAAGGGGGTCAAACCATGTCCCAAAAGCTCACCGGGCCTGGTGTCACTTTAAAGAAGTAGTCCAGTTACACCTTTGTTGGCTTATAACTTGGCTTCTGAATATCCTAGAGAGGTCAGGTTTGTTTTAGAGTACTCCAATTAACAGCCCCCATTACCCCAAAAAGGAATGGAGTCATTAGCACTTATGGTTTTTAAATGGCACCCAGAATTATGTTGCACGAAGCACAATTTCACACTCATTCTGTGTTCATTTGTGTGAAAACAAGGTCCAATCAGGCTGAAACGTTACAGGAAGGTAGAATCTATTGAGTGGTAAGTGATCTGAACATTTCATGATGATAGCACTTTCCTAAGGGGGTCAAACCATGTCCCAGAGGTCACCGGATCTGGTGTCAATTTAAAGAAGTAGTCCAGTTACACATTTGTGGGCTTATAATTTAGCTTCTGAATGTCCTAGAGAGATCAGGTTTGTTTTAGTGTACTCCAATCAACAGCACATACAACCACAAAAAGGAATGGAGTCATTAGC
Source organism: Nothobranchius furzeri (assembly GCF_043380555.1). Lineage (NCBI taxonomy): Eukaryota > Metazoa > Chordata > Actinopteri > Cyprinodontiformes > Nothobranchiidae > Nothobranchius > Nothobranchius furzeri. The sequence continues at coordinate 19,905,900 of NC_091749.1, forward strand.
ACTTATGGTTTTTAAATGGCACCCAGAATTATGTTGCACGAAGCACAATTTCACATCATTCTGGGTTCATTTGTGTGAAAACAAGGTCCAATCAGGCTTAAACGTTACAGGAAGGTAGAATCTATTGAGTTGTAAGTGATCTGAACGTTTCATGATGATCACACATTCCTATAGGGGGTCAAACCATGTCCCAAAAGTCACCGGGCCTGGTGTCACTTTAAAGAAGTAGTCCAGTTTCTTATTTGTGGGCATATAACTTGGCTTCTGAATATCCTAGAGAGATCAGGTTTGTTTTAATGTACTCCAATCAAAAGCCCCTACAACCACAAAAATGAATGGAGTCATTAGCACTTATGGTTTGTAAATGGCACCCAGAATTATGTTGCACGAAGCACAATTTCACATCATTCTGGGTCCATTTGTGTGAAAACAAGGTCCAATCAGGCTGAAACGTTACAAGAAGGTAGAATCTATTGAGTTGTAAGTGATCTGAACGTTTCATGATGATAGCACTTTCCTAAGGGGGTCAAACCATATCCCAAAAGGTCACCGGGCCTGGTGTCACTTTAAAGAAGTAGTCCATTTACACCTTTGTTGGCTTATAACTTGGCTTCTGAATATCCTAGAGAGGTAAGGTTTGTTTTAGAGTACTCCAATTAACAGCCCCCATTACCCCAAAAAGGAATGGAGTCATTAGCACTTATGGTTTGTAAATGGCACCCAGAATTATGTTGCACGAAGCACAATTTCACATCATTCTGGGTCCATTTGTGTGAAAACAAGGTCCAATCAGGCTGAAACGTTACAAGAAGGTAGAATCTATTGAGTTGTAAGTGATCTGAACGTTTCATGATGATAGCACTTTCCTAAGGGGGTCAAACCATATCCCAAAAGGTCACCGGGCCTGGTGTCACTTTAAAGAAGTAGTCCATTTACACCTTTGTTGGCTTATAACTTGGCTTCTGAATATCCTAGAGAGGTAAGGTTTGTTTTAGAGTACTCCAATTAACAGCCCCCATTACCCCAAAAAGGAATGGAGTCATTAGCACTTATGGTTTTTAAATGGCACCCAGAATTATGTTGCACGAAGCACAATTTCACATCATTCTGGGTTCATTTGTGTGAAAACAAGGTCCAATCAGGCTGAAACGTTACAGGAAGGTAGAATCTATTGAGTTGTAAGTGATCTGAACGTTTCATGATGATAGCACTTTCCTAAGGGGGTCAAACCATGTCCCAAAAGGTCACCGGGCCTGGTGTCACTTTAAAGAAGTAGTCCAGTTACACCTTTGTTGGCTTATAACTTGGCTTCTGAATATCCTAGAGAGGTTAGGTTTGTTTTAGAGTACTCCAATTAACAGCCCCCATTACCCCAAAAAGGAATGGAGTCATTAGCACTTATGGTTTGGAAATGGCACCCAGAATTATGTTGCACGAAGCACAATTTCACATAATTCTGGGTTAATTTGTGTGAAAACAAGGTCCAATCAGGCTGAAACGTTACAGGAAGGTAGAATCTATTGAGTTGTAAGTGATATGAACGTTTCATGATGATAGCACTTTCCTAAGGGGGTCAAACCATGTCCCAAAGGTCAGCGGATCTGGTGTCAATTTAAAGAAGTGGTCCAGTTACACATTTGTGGGCTTATAACTTGGCTTCTGAATGTCCTAGAGAGATCAGGTTTGTTTTAGTGTACTCCAATCAACAGCCCCTACAACCATAAAAAGGAATGGAGTCATTAGCACTTATGGTTCTTAAATGGCACCCAGAATTATGTTGCACGAAGCGCAATTTCACGTCATTCTGGGTTCATTTGTGTGAAAACAAGGTCCAATCAGGCTGAAACGTTACAGGAAGGTAGAATCTATTGAGTTGTAAGTGATCTGAACGTTTCATGATGATCACACATTCCTATAGGGGGTCAAATCATGTCCCAAAGGTCACCGGGCCTGGTGTCACTTTAAAGAAGCAGTCCAGTTTCTTATTTGTGGGCTTATAACTTGGCTTCTGAATGTCCTAGAGAGATCAGGTTTGTTTTAATGTACTCCAATCAACAGCCCCTACAACCACAAAAAAGAATGGAGTCATTAGCACTTATGGTTTTTAAATGGCACCCAGAATTATGTTGCACGAAGCACAATTTCACATCATTCTGGGTTCATTTGTGTGAAAACAAGGTCCAATCAGGCTGAAACGTTACAAGAAGGTAGAATCTATTGAGTTGTAAGTGATCTGAACGTTTCATGATTATCGCACATTCCTATAGGGGGTCAAACCATGTCCCAAAGGTCACCGGGCCTGGTGTCACTTTAAAGAAGTAGTCCAGTTACACCTTTGTGGGCTTATAACTTGGCTTCTGAATATCCTAGAGAGGTCAGGTTTGTTGTAGAGTACTCCAATTAACAGCCCCCATTACCCCAAAAAGGAATGGAGTCATTAGCGCTCGTGGTTTTTAAATGGCACCCAGAGTTATGTTGCACGAAGCACAATTTCACATCATTCTGGGTTCATTTGTGTGAAAACAAGGTCCAATCAGGCTGAAATGTTACAGGAAGGTAGAATCTATTGAGTTGTAAGTGATCTGAACGTTTCATGATGATATCACTTTCCTAAGGGGGTCAAACCATGTCCCAGAGGTCACCGGATCTGGTGTCAATTTAAAGAAGTAGTCCAGTTACACATTTGTGGGCTTATAACTTGGCTTCTGAATGTCCTAGAGAGATCAGGTTTGTTTTAGTGTAATCCAATCAACAGCCCCTACAACAACAAAAATGAATGGAGTCATTAGCACTTATGGTTTGGAAATGGCACCCAGAATTATGTTGCACGAAGCACAATTTCACATAATTCTGGGTTCATTTGTGTGAAAACAAGGTCCAATCAGGCTGAAACGTTACAGGAAGTTAGAATCTTTTGAGTTGTAAGTGATCTGAACGTTTCATGATGATAGCACTTTCCTAAGGGGGTCAAACCATGTCCCAAAGGTCAGCGGATCTGGTGTCAATTTAAAGAAGTGGTCCAGTTACACATTTGTGGGCTTATAACTTGGCTTCTGAATGTCCTAGAGAGATCAGGTTTGTTTTAGTGTACTCCAATCAACAGCCCCTACAACCATAAAAAGGAATGGAGTCATTAGCACTTATGGTTTTTAAATGGCACCCAGAATTATTTTGCACGAAGCACAATTTCACATCATTCTGGGTTCATTTGTGTGAAAACAAGGTCCAATCAGGCTGAAACGTTACAGAAAGGTAGAATCTATTGAGTTGTAAGTGATCTGAACGTTTCATGATGATAGCACTTTCCTCAGGGGGTCAAACCATGTCCCAAACGGTCACCGGGCCTGGTGTCACTTTAAAGAAGTAGTCCAGTTACACCTTTGTTGGCTTATAACTTGGCTTCTGAATATCCTAGAGAGGTCAGGGTTGTTTTAGAGTACTCCAATTAACAGCCCCCATTACCCCAAAAAGGAATGGAGTCATTAGCACTTATGGTTTGGAAATGGCACCCAGAATTATGTTGCACGAAGCACAATTTCACATAATTCTGGGTTCATTTGTGTGAAAACAAGGTCCAATCAGGCTGAAACGTTACAGGAAGGTAGAATCTATTGAGTTGTAAGTGATCTGAACGTTTCATGATGATAGCACTTTCCTAAGGGGGTCAAACCATGTCCCAAAGGTCAGCGGATCTGGTGTCAATTTAAAGAAGTGGTCCAGTTACACATTTGTGGGCTTATAACTTGGCTTCTGAATGTCCTAGAGAGATCAGGTTTGTTTTAGTGTACTCATATCAACAGCCCCTACAACCATAAAAAGGAATGGAGTCATTAGCACTTATGGTTCTTAAATGGCACCCAGAATTATTTTGCACGAAGCACAATTTCACATCATTCTGGGTTCATTTGTGTGAAAACAAGGTCCAATCAGGCTGAAACGTTACAGGAAGGTAGAATCTATTGAGTTGTAAGTGATCTGAACGTTTCATGATGATAGCACTTTCCTAAGGGGGTCAAACCATGTCCCAAAAGGTCACCGGGCCTGGTGTCACTTCAAAGAAGTAGTCCAGTTACACCTTTGTTGGCTTATAACTTGGCTTCTGAATATCCTAGAGAGGTCAGGTTTGTTTTAGAGTACTCCAATTAACAGCCCCCATTACCCCAAAAAGGAATGGAGTCATTAGCACTTATGGTTTTTAAATGGCACCCAGAATTATGTTGCACGAAGCACAATTTCACATCATTCTGTGTTCATTTGTGTGAAAACAAGGTCCACTCAGGCTGAAACGTTACAGGAAGGTAGAATCTATTGAGTTGTAAGTGATCTGAACATTTCATGATGATAGCACTTTCCTAAGGGGGTCAAACCATGTCCCAGAGGTCACCGGATCTGGTGTCAATTTAAAGAAGTAGTCCAGTTACACATTTGTGGGCTTATAACTTAGCTTCTGAATGTCCTAGAGAGATCAGGTTTGTTTTAGTGTACTCCAATCAACAGCACATACAACCACAAAAAGGAATGGAGTCATTAGCACTTATGGTTTTTAAATGGCACCCAGAATTATGTTGCACGAAGCACAATTTCACATCATTCTGGGTTCATTTGTGTGAAAACAAGGTCCAATCAGGCTGAAACGTTACAGGAAGGTAGAATCTATTGAGTTGTAAGTGATCTGAACGTTTCATGATGATCACACATTCCTATAGGGGGTCAAACCATGTCCCAAAAGTCACCGGGCCTGGTGTCACTTTAAAGAAGTAGTCCAGTTTCTTATTTGTGGGCATATAACTTGGCTTCTGAATATCCTAGAGAGATCAGGTTTGTTTTAATGTACTCCAATCAACTGCCCCTACAACCACAAAAATGAATGGAGTCATTAGCACTTATGGTTTGTAAATGGCACCCAGAATTATGTTGCACGAAGCACAATTTCACATCATTCTGGGTCCATTTGTGTGAAAACAAGGTCCAATCAGGCTGAAACGTTACAGGAAGGTAAAATCTATTGAGTTGTAAGTGATCTGAACGTTTCATGATGATAGCACTTTCCTAAGGGGGTCAAACCATGTCCCAAAGGTCACCGGATCTTGTGACAATTTAAAGTAGTCCGGTTACACATTTGTGGGCTTATAACTTGGCTTCTGAATGTCCTAGAGAGGTCAGGTTTGTTTTAGAGTACTCCAATTAACAGCCCCCATTACCCCAAAAAGGAATGGAGTCATTAGCACTTATGGTTTTTAAATGGCACCCAGAATTATGTTGCACGAAGCACAATTTCACATCATTCTGGGTTCATTTGTGTGAAAACAAGGTCCAATCAGGCTGAAACGTTACAGGAAGGTAGAATCTATTGAGTTGTAAGTGATCTGAACGTTTCATGATGATAGCACTTTACTAAGGGGGTCAAACCATGTCCCAAAGGTCACCGGATCTGGTGTCAATTTAAAGAAGTGGTCCAGTTACACATTTGTGGGCTCATAACTTGGCTTCTGAATGTCCTAGAGAGATCAGGTTTGTTTTAGTGTACTTTAATCAACAGCTCCTACAACCACAAAAAGGAATGGAGTCATTAGCACTTATGGTTTTTAAATGGCACCCAGAATTATTTTGCACGAAGCACAGTTTCACATCATTTTGGGTTCATTTGTGTGAAAACAAGGTCCAATCAGGCTGAAACGTTACAAGAAGGTAGAATCTATTGAGTTGTAAGTGATCTGAACGTTTCATGATGATAGCACTTTCCTAAGGGGGTCAAACCATGTCCCAAAAGGTCACCAGGCCTGGTGTCACTTTAAAGAAGTAGTCCAGTTACACCTTTGTTGGATTATAACTTGGCTTCTGAATATCCTAGAGAGGTCAGGTTTGTTTTAGAGTTCTCCAATTAACAGCCCCCATTACCCCAAAAAGGAATGGAGTCATTAGCACTTATGGTTTTTAAATGGCACCCAGAATTATGTTGCACGAAGCACAATTTCACATCATTCTGTGTTCATTTGTCTGAAAACAAGGTCCAACCAGGCTGAAACGTTACAGGAAGGTAGAATCTATTGAGTTGTAAGTGATCTGAACGTTTCATGATGATCGCACATTCCTAAGGGGGTCAAACCATGTCCCAAAGGTCACCGGATCTGGTGTCAATTTAAAGAAGTAGTCCAGTTACACATTTGTGGGCTTATAACTTGGCTTCTGAATGTCATAGAGAGATCGGGTTTGTTTTAGTGTACTCCAATGAACAGCCCCTACAACCACCAAAAGGAATGGAGTCATTAGCACTTATGGTTTTTAAATGGCACCCAGAATTATGTTGCACGGAGCACAATTTCACATCATTCTGGGTTCATTTGTGTGAAAACAAGGTCCAATCAGGCTGAAACGTTACAAGAAGGTAGAATCTATTGAGTTGTAAGTGATCTGAACGTTTCATGATGATCGCACATTCCTATAGGGGGTCAAACCATGTCCCAAAGGTCACCGGGCCTGGTGTCACTTTAAAGAAGTAGTCCAGTTACACCTTTGTGGGCTTATAACTTGGCTTCTGAATATCCTAGAGAGGTCAGGTTTGTTTTAGAGTACTCCAATTAACAGCCCCCATTACCACAAAAAGGAATGGAGTCATTAGCGCTCATGGTTTTTAAATGGCACCCAGAGTTATGTTGCACGAAGCACAATTTCACATCATTCTGGGTTCATTTGTGTGAAAACAAGGTCCAATCAGGCTGAAATGTTACAGGAAGGTAGAATTTATTGAGTTGTAAGTGATCTGAACGTTTCATGATGATAGCACTTTCCTAAGGGGGTCAAACCATGTCCCAGAGGTCACCGGATCTGGTGTCAATTTAAAGAAGTAGTCCAGTTACACATTTTTGGGCTTATAACTTGGCTTCTGAATGTCCTAGAGAGATCAGGTTTGTTTTAGTGTACTCCAATCAACAGCCCCTAAAACCACAAAAAGGAATGGAGTCATTAGTACTTATGGTTTTTAAATGGCACCCAGAATTATGTTGCACGAAGCACAATTTCACATCATTCTGGGTTCATTTGTGTGAAAACAGGGTCCAATCAGGCTGAAACGTTACAGGAAGGTAGAATCTATTGAGTTGTAACTGATCTGAACGTTTCATGAAGATAGCACTTTCCTAAGGGGATCAAACCATGTCCCAAAGGTCACCGGATCTGGTGTCAATTTAAAGAAGTGGTCCAGTTACACATTTGTGGGCTTATAACTTGGCTTCTGAATGTCCTAGAGAGATCAGGTTTGTTTTAGTGTACTCCAATCAACAGCCCCTACAACAACAAAAATGAATGGAGTCATTAGCACTTATGGTTTGGAAATGGCACCCAGAAATATGTTGCACGAAGCACAATTTCACATAATTCTGGGTTCATTTGTGTGAAAACAAGGTCCAATCAGGCTGAAACGTTACAGGAAGTTAGAATCTTTTGAGTTGTAAGTGATCTGAACGTTTCATGATGATAGCACTTTCCTAAGGGGGTCAAACCATGTCCCAAAGGTCAGCGGATCTGGTGTCAATTTAAAGAAGTGGTCCAGTTACACATTTGTGGGCTTATAACTTGGCTTCTGAATGTCCTAGAGAGATCAGGTTTGTTTTAGTGTACTCCAATCAACAGCCCCTACAACCATAAAAAGGAATGGAGTCATTAGCACTTATGGTTTTTAAATGGCACCCAGAATTATTTTGCACGAAGCACAATTTCACATCATTCTGGGTTCATTTGTGTGAAAACAAGGTCCAATCAGGATGAAACGTTACAAAAAGGTAGAATCTATTGAGTTGTAAGTGATCTGAACGTTTCATGATGATAGCACTTTCCTAAGGGGGTCAAACCATGTCCCAAAAGGTCACCGGGCCTGGTGTCACTTTAAAGAAGTAGTCCAGTTACACCTTTGTTGGCATATAACTTGGCTTATGAATATCCTAGAGAGGTCAGGTTTGTTTTAGAGTACTCCAATTAACAGCCCCCATTACCCCAAAAAGGAATGGAGTCATTAGCACTTATGGTTTGGAAATGGCACCCAGAATTATGTTGCACGAAGCACAATTTCACATAATTCTGGGTTCATTTGTGTGAAAACAAGGTCCAATCAGGCTGAAACGTTACAGGAAGGTAGAATCTATTGAGTTGTAGTGATCTGAACGTTTCATGATTATAGCACTTTCCTAAGGGGGTCAAACCATGTCCCAAAGGTCAGCGGATCTGGTGTCAATTTAAAGAAGTGGTCCAGTTACACATTTGTGGGCTTATAACTTGGCTTCTGAATGTCCTAGAGAGATCAGGTTTGTTTTAGTGTACTCCAATCAACAGCCCCTACAACCATAAAAAGGAATGGAGTCATTAGCACTTATGGTTCTTAAATGGCACCCAGAATTATTTTGCACGAAGCACAATTTCACATCATTCTGGGTTCATTTGTGTGAAAACAAGGTCCAATCAGGCTGAAACGTTACAGGAAGGTAGAATCTATTGAGTTGTAAGTGATCTGAACGTTTCATGATGATAGCACTTTCCTAAGGGGGTCAAACCATGTCCCAAAGGTCAGCGGATCTGGTGTCAATTTAAAGAAGTGGTCCAGTTACACATTTGTGGGCTTATAACTTGGCTTCTGAATGTCATAGAGAGATCGGGTTTGTTTTAGTGTACTCCAATGAACAGCCCCTACAACCACCAAAAGGAATGGAGTCATTAGCACTTATGGTTTGTAAATGGCACCCAGAATTATGTTGCACAAAGCACAATTTCACATCATTCTGGGTCCATTTGTGTGAAAACAAGGTCCAATCAGGCTGAAACGTTACAAGAAGGTAGAATCTATTGAGTTGTAAGTGATCTGAACGTTTCATGATGATCACACATTCCTATAGGGGGTCAAACCATGTCCCAAAGGTCACCGGGCCTGGTTTCACTTTAAAGAAGTAGTCCAGTTACACCTTTGTGGGCTTATAACTTGGCTTCTGAATGTCCTAGAGAGGTCAGGTTCATTTTAGTGTACTCCAATCAACAGCCCCTACAACCACAAAAAGGAATGGAGTCATTAGCACTTATGGTTTGTAAATGGCACCCAGAATTATGTTGCACAAAGCACAATTTCACATCATTCTGGGTCCATTTGTGTGAAAACAAGGTCCAATCAGGCTGAAACGTTACAAGAAGGTAGAATCTATTGAGTTGTAAGTGATATGAACGTTTCATGATGATCGCACATTCCTATAGGGGGTCAAACCATGTCCCAAAGGTCACCGGGCCTGGTGTCACTTTAAAGAAGTAGTCCAGTTACACCTTTGTGGGCTTATAACTTGGCTTTTGAATATCCTAGAGAGGTCAGGTTTGTTTTAGTGTACTCCAATCAACAGCCCCTACAACCACAAAAAGGAATGGAGTCATTAGCACTTATGGTTTTTAAATGGCACCCAGAATTATGTTGCACGAAGCACAATTTCACATCATTCTGGGTTCATTTGTGTGAAAACAAGGTCCAATCAGGCTGAAACGTTACAAGAAGGTAGAATCTATTGAGTTGTAAGTGATCTGAACGTTTCATGATGATCGCACATTCCTATAGGGGGTCAAACCATGTCCCAAAGGTCACCGGGCCTGGTGTCACTTTAAAGAAGTAGTCCAGTTACACCTTTGTGGGCTTATAACTTGGCTTCTGAATATCCTAGAGAGGTCAGGTTTGTTTTAGAGTACTCCAATTAACAGCCCCCATTACCCCAAAAAGGAATGGAGTCATTAGCGCTCTTGGTTTTTAAATGGCACCCAGAGTTATGTTGCACGAAGCACAATTTCACATCATTCTGGGTTCATTTGTGTGAAAACAAGGTCCAATCAGGCTGAAATGTTACAGGAAGGTAGAATCTATTGAGTTGTAAGTGATCTGAACGTTTCATGATGATAGCACTTTCCTAAGGGGGTCAAACCATGTCCCAGAGGTCACCGGATCTGGTGTCAATTTAAAGAAGTGGTCCAGTTACACATTTGTGGGCTTATAACTTGGCTTCTGAATGTCCTAGAGAGATCAGGTTTGTTTTAGTGTACTCCAATCAACAGCCCCTACATTAACAAAAATGAATGGAGTCATTAGCACTTATGGTTTGGAAATGGCACCCAGAATTATGTTGCACGAAGCACAATTTCACATAATTCTGGGTTCATTTGTGTGAAAACAAGGTCCAATCAGGCTGAAACGTTACAGGAAGTTAGAATCTTTGTAGTTGTAAGTGATCTGAACGTTTCATGATGATAGCACTTTCCTAAGGGGGTCAAACCATGTCCCAAAAGCTCACCGGGCCTGGTGTCACTTTAAAGAAGTAGTCCAGTTACACCTTTGTTGGCTTATAACTTGGCTTCTGAATATCCTAGAGAGGTCAGGTTTGTTTTAGAGTACTCCAGTTAACAGCCCCCATTACCCCAAAAAGGAATGGAGTCATTAGCACTTATGGTTTGGAAATGGCACCCAGAATTATGTTGCACGAAGCACAATTTCACATAATTCTGGGTTCATTTGTGTGAAAACAAGGTCCAATCAGGCTGAAACGTTACAGGAAGGTAGAATCTATTGAGTTGTAAGGGATCTGAACGTTTCATGATGATAGCACTTTCCTAAGGGGGTCAAACCATGTCCCAAAGGTCAGCGGATCTGGTGTCAATTTAAAGAAGTGGTCCAGTTACACATTTGTGGGCTTATAACTTGGCATCTGAATGTCCTAGAGAGATCAGGTTTGTTTTAGTGTACTCATATCAACAGCCCCTACAACCATAAAAAGGAATGGAGTCATTAGCACTTATGGTTCTTAAATGGCACCCAGAATTATTTTGCACGAAGCACAATTTCACATCATTCTGGGTTCATTTGTGTGAAAACAAGGTCCAATCAGGCTGAAACGTTACAGGAAGGTAGAATCTATTGAGTTGTAAGTGATCTGAACGTTTCATGATGATAGCACTTTCCTAAGGGGGTCAAACCATGTCCCAAAAGGTCACCGGGCCTGGTGTCACTTTAAAGAAGTAGTCCAGTTACACCTTTGTTGGCTTATAACTTGGCTTCTGAATATCCTAGAGAGGTCAGGTTTGTTTTAGAGTACTCCAATTAACAGCCCCCATTACCCCAAAAAGGAATGGAGTCATTAGCACTTATGGTTTTTAAATGGCACCCAGAATTATGTTGCACGAAGCACAATTTCACATCATTCTGTGTTCATTTGTGTGAAAACAAGGTCCAATCAGGCTGAAACGTTACAGGAAGGTAGAATCTATTGAGTGGTAAGTGATCTGAACATTTCATGATGATAGCACTTTCCTAAGGGGGTCAAACCATGTCCCAGAGGTCACCGGATCTGGTGTCAATTTAAAGAAGTAGTCCAGTTACACATTTGTGGGCTTATAATTTAGCTTCTGAATGTCCTAGAGAGATCAGGTTTGTTTTAGTGTACTCCAATCAACAGCACATACAACCACAAAAAGGAATGGAGTCATTAGCACTTATGGTTTTTAAATGGCACCCAGAATTATGTTGCACGAAGCACAATTTCACATCATTCTGGGTTCATTTGTGTGAAAACAAGGTCCAATCAGGCTTAAACGTTACAGGAAGGTAGAATCTATTGAGTTGTAAGTGATCTGAACGTTTCATGATGATCACACATTCCAATAGGGGGTCAAACCATGTCCCAAAAGTCACCGGGCCTGGTGTCACTTTAAAGAAGTAGTCCAGTTTCTTATTTGTGGGCATATAACTTGGCTTCTGAATATCCTAGAGAGATCAGGTTTGTTTTAATGTACTCCAATCAACAGCCCCTACAACCACAAAAATGAATGGAGTCATTAGCACTTATGGTTTGTAAATGGCACCCAGAATTATGTTGCACGAAGCACAATTTCACATCATTCTGGGTCCATTTGTGTGAAAACAAGGTCCAATCAGGCTGAAACGTTACAAGAAGGTAGAATCTATTGAGTTGTAAGTGATCTGAACGTTTCATGATGATAGCACTTTCCTAAGGGGGTCAAACCATATCCCAAAAGGTCACCGGGCCTGGTGTCACTTTAAAGAAGTAGTCCATTTACACCTTTGTTGGCTTATAACTTGGCTTCTGAATATCCTAGAGAGGTAAGGTTTGTTTTAGAGTACTCCAATTAACAGCCCCCATTACCCCAAAAAGGAATGGAGTCATTAGCACTTATGGTTTTTAAATGGCACCCAGAATTATGTTGCACGAAGCACAATTTCACATCATTCTGGGTTCATTTGTGTGAAAACAAGGTCCAATCAGGCTGAAACGTTACAGGAAGGTAGAATCTATTGAGTTGTAAGTGATCTGAATGTTTCATGATGATAGCACTTTCTTAAGGGGGTCAAACCATGTCCCAAAAGGTCACCGGGCCTGGTGTCACTTTAAAGAAGTAGTCCAGTTACACCTTTGTTGGCTTATAACTTGGCTTCTGAATATCCTAGAGAGGTCAGGTTTGTTTTAGAGTACTCCAATTAACAGCCCCCATTACCCCAAAAAGGAATGGAGTCATTAGCACTTATGGTTTGGAAATGGCACCCAGAATTATGTTGCACGAAGCACAATTTCACATAATTCTGGGTTCATTTGTGTGAAAACAAGGTCCAATCAGGCTGAAACGTTACAGGAAGGTAGAATCTATTGAGTTGTAAGTGATATGAACGTTTCATGATGATAGCACTTTCCTAAGGGGGTCAAACCATGTCCCAAAGGTCAGCGGATCTGGTGTCAATTTAAAGAAGTGGTCCAGTTACACATTTGTGGGCTTATAACTTGGCTTCTGAATGTCCTAGAGAGATCAGGTTTGTTTTAGTGTACTCCAATCAACAGCCCCTACAACCATAAAAAGGAATGGAGTCATTAGCACTTATGGTTCTTAAATGGCACCCAGAATTATGTTGCACGAAGCGCAATTTCACATCATTCTGGGTTCATTTGTGTGAAAACAAGGTCCAATCAGGCTGAAACGTTACAGGAAGGTAGAATCTATTGAGTTGTAAGTGATCTGAACGTTTCATGATGATCACACATTCCTATAGGGGGTCAAACCATGTCCCAAAGGTCACCGGGCCTGGTGTCACTTTAAAGAAGCAGTCCAGTTTCTTATTTGTGGGCTTATAACTTGACTTCTGAATGTCCTAGAGAGATCAGGTTTGTTTTAATGTACTCCAATCAACAGCCCCTACAACCACAAAAAAGAATGGAGTCATTAGCACTTATGGTTTTTAAATGGCACCCAGAATTATGTTGCACGAAGCACAATTTCACATCATTCTGGGTTCATTTGTGTGAAAACAAGGTCCAATCAGGCTGAAACGTTACAAGAAGGTAGAATCTATTGAGTTGTAAGTGATCTGAACGTTTCATGATGATCGCACATTCCTATAGGGGGTCAAACCATGTCCCAAAGGTCACCGGGCCTGGTGTCACTTTAAAGAAGTAGTCCAGTTACACCTTTGTGGGCTTATAACTTGGCTTCTGAATATCCTAGAGAGGTCAGGTTTGTTGTAGAGTACTCCAATTAACAGCCCCCATTACCCCAAAAAGGAATGGAGTCATTAGCGCTCGTGTTTTTTAAATGGCACCCAGAGTTATGTTGCACGAAGCACAATTTCACATAATTCTGGGTTCATTTGTGTGAAAACAAGGTCCAATCAGGCTGAAATGTTACAGGAAGGTAGAATCTATTGAGTTGTAAGTGATCTGAACGTTTCATGATGATAGCACTTTCCTAAGGGGGTCAAACCATGTCCCAGAGGTCACCGGATCTGGTGTCAATTTAAAGAAGTAGTCCAGTTACACATTTGTGGGCTTATAACTTGGCTTCTGAATGTCCTAGAGAGATCAGGTTTGTTTTAGTGTAATCCAATCAACAGCCCCTACAACAACAAAAATGAATGGAGTCATTAGCACTTATGGTTTGGAAATGGCACCCAGAATTATGTTGCACGAAGCACAATTTCACATAATTCTGGGTTCATTTGTGTGAAAACAAGGTCCAATCAGGCTGAAACGTTACAGGAAGTTAGAATCTTTTGAGTTGTAAGTGATCTGAACGTTTCATGATGATAGCACTTTCCTAAGGGGGTCAAACCATGTCCCAAAGGTCAGCGGATCTGGTGTCAATTTAAAGAAGTGGTCCAGTTACACATTTGTGGGCTTATAACTTGGCTTCTGAATGTCCTAGAGAGATCAGGTTTGTTTTAGTGTACTCCAATCAACAGCCCCTACAACCATAAAAAGGAATGGAGTCATTAGCACTTATGGTTTTTAAATGGCACCCAGAATTATTTTGCACGAAGCACAATTTCACATCATTCTGGGTTCATTTGTGTGAAAACAAGGTCCAATCAGGCTGAAACGTTACAGAAAGGTAGAATCTATTGAGTTGTAAGTGATCTGAACGTTTCATGATGATAGCACTTTCCTCAGGGGGTCAAACCATGTCCCAAACGGTCACCGGGCCTGGTGTCACTTTAAAGAAGTAGTCCAGTTACACCTTTGTTGGCTTATAACTTGGCTTCTGAATATCCTAGAGAGGTCAGGGTTGTTTTAGAGTACTCCAATTAACAGCCCCCATTACCCCAAAAAGGAATGGAGTCATTAGCACTTATGGTTTGGAAATGGCACCCAGAATTATGTTGCACGAAGCACAATTTCACATAATTCTGGGTTCATTTGTGTGAAAACAAGGTCCAATCAGGCTGAAACGTTACAGGAAGGTAGAATCTATTGAGTTGTAAGTGATCTGAACGTTTCATGATGATAGCACTTCCCTAAGGGGGTCAAACCATGTCCCAAAAGGTCACCGGGCCTGGTGTCACTTTAAAGAAGTAGTCCAGTTACACCTTTGTTGGCTTATAACTTGGCTTCTTATTATCCTAGAGAGGTCAGGTTTGTTTTAGAGTACTCCAATTAAGAGCCCCCATTACCCCAAAAAGGAATGGAGTCATTAGCACTTATGGTTTTTAAATGGCACCCAGAATTATGTTGCACGAAGCACAATTTCACATCATTCTGTGTTCATTTGTGTGAAAACAAGGTCCACTCAGGCTGAAACGTTACAGGAAGGTAGAATCTATTGAGTTGTAAGTGATCTGAACATTTCATGATGATAGCACTTTCCTAAGGGGGTCAAACCATGTCCCAGAGGTCACCGGATCTGGTGTCAATTTAAAGAAGTAGTCCAGTTACACATTTGTGGGCTTATAACTTAGCTTCTGAATGTCCTAGAGAGATCAGGTTTGTTTTAGTGTACTCCAATCAACAGCACATACAACCACAAAAAGGAATGGAGTCATTAGCACTTATGGTTTTTAAATGGCACCCAGAATTATGTTGCACGAAGCACAATTTCACATCATTCTGGGTTCATTTGTGTGAAAACAAGGTCCAATCAGGCTGAAACGTTACAGGAAGGTAGAATCTATTGAGTTGTAAGTGATCTGAACGTTTCATGATTATCACACATTCCTATAGGGGGTCAAACCATGTCCCAAAAGTCACCGGGCCTGGTGTCACTTTAAAGAAGTAGTCCAGTTTCTTATTTGTGGGCATATAACTTGGCTTCTGAATATCCTAGAGAGATCAGGTTTCTTTTAATGTACTCCAATCAACTGCCCCTACAACCACAAAAATGAATGGAGTCATTAGCACTTATGGTTTGTAAATGGCACCCAGAATTATGTTGCACGAAGCACAATTTCACATCATTCTGGGTCCATTTGTGTGAAAACAAGGTCCAATCAGGCTGAAACGTTACAGGAAGGTAGAATCTATTGAGTTGTAAGTGATCTGAACGTTTCATGATGATAGCACTTTCCTAAGGGGGTCAAACCATGTCCCAAAGGTCACCGGATCTTGTGACAATTTAAAGTAGTCCGGTTACACATTTGTGGGCTTATAACTTGGCTTCTGAATGTCCTAGAGAGGTCAGGTTTGTTTTAGAGTACTCCAATTAACAGCCCCCATTACCCCAAAAAGGAATGGAGTCATTAGCACTTATGGTTTTTAAATGGCACCCAGAATTATGTTGCACGAAGCACAATTTCACATCATTCTGGGTTCATTTGTGTGAAAACAAGGTCCAATCAGGCTGAAACGTTACAGGAAGGTAGAATCTATTGAGTTGTAAGTGATCTGAACGTTTCATGATGATAGCACTTTCCTAAGGGGGTCAAACCATGTCCCAAAGGTCACCGGGCCTGGTGTCAATTTAAAGAAGTAGTCCAGTTACACCTTTGTTGGCTTATAACTTGGCTTCTAAATGCCCTAGAGAGGTCAGGTTTGTTTTAGTGTACTCCAATCAACAGCCCCTACAACCACAAAAAGGAATGGTCCTTAGCACTTATGGTTTTTAAATGGCACCCAGAATTATGTTGCACGAAGCACAATTTCACATCATTCTGGGTTCATTTGTGTGAAAACAAGGTCCAATCAGGCTGAAACTTTACAGGAAGGTAGAATCTATTGAGTTGTAAGTGATCTGAACGTTTCATGATGATCGCACATTCCTATAGGTGGTCAAACCATGTCCCAAAGGTCACCGGGCCTTGTGTCACTTTAAAGAAGTAGTCCAGTTACACCTTTGTGGGCTTATAACTTGGCTTCTGAATGTCCTAGAGAGGTCAGGTTTGTTTTAGAGTACTCCAATTAACAGCCCCCATTACCCCAAAAAGGAATGGAGTCATTAGCACTTATGGTTTTTAAATGGCACCCAGAATTATGTTGCACGAAGCACAATTTCACATCATTCTGGGTTCATTTGTGTGAAAACAAGGTCCAATCAGGCTGAAACGTTACAGGAAGGTAGAATCTATTGAGTTGTAAGTGATCTGAACATTTCATGATGATAGCACTTTCCTAAGGGGGTCAAACCATGTCCCAGAGGTCACCGGATCTGTTGTCAATTAAAAGAAGTAGTCCAGTTACACATTTGTGGGCTTATAACTTGGCTTCTGAATGTCCTAGAGAGATCAGGTTTGTTTTAGTGTACTCCAATCAACAGCCGCTACAACCACAAAAAGGAATGGAGTCATTAGCACTTATGGTTTTTAAATGGCACCCAGAATTATGTTGCACGAAGCACAATTTCACATCATTCTGGGTTCATTTGTGTGAAAACAAGGTCCAATCAGGCTGAAACTTTACAGGAAGGTAGAATCTATTGAGTTGTAAGTGATCTGAACGTTTCATGATGATCGCACATTCCTATAGGGGGTCAAACCATGTCCCAAAGGTCACTGGGCCTGGTGTCACTTTAAAGAAGTATTCCAGTTTCACATTTGTGGGCTTATAACTTGGCTTCTGGATGTCCTAGAGAGGTCAGAATTGTTTTAGTGTACGCCAATCAACAGCCCATACAACCACAAAAAGGAATGGAGTCATTAGCACTTATGGTTTGTAAATGGCACCCAGAATTATGTTGCACGAAGCACAATTTCACATCATTCTGGGTCCATTTGTGTGAAAACAAGGTCCAATCAGGCTGAAACGTTACAAGAAGGTAGAATCTATTGAGTTGTAAGTGATCTGAACGTTTCATGATGATCGCACATTCCTATAGGGGGTCAAACCATGTCCCAAAGGTCACCGGGCCTGGTGTCACTTTAAAGAAGTAGTCCAGTTACACCTTTGTGGGCTTATAACTTGGCTTCTGAATATCCTAGAGAGGTCAGGTTTGTTTTAGAGACTCCAATTAACAGCCCCCATTACCCCAAAAAGGAATGGAGTCATTAGCACTTATGGTTTTTAAATGGCACCCAGAATTATGTTGCACGAAGCACAATTTCACATCATTCTGGGTTCATTTGTGTGAAAACAAGGTCCAATCAGGCTGAAACGTTACAGGAAGGTAGAATCTATTGAGTTGTAAGTGATATGAACATTTCATGATGATAGCACTTTCCTAAGGGGGTCAAACCATGTCCCAGAGGTCACCGGATCTGGTGTCAATTTAAAGAAGTAGTCCAGTTACACATTTGTGGGCTTATAACTTGGCTTCTGAATGTCCTAGCGAGATCAGGTTTGTTTTAGTGTACTCCAATAAACAGCCCCTACAACCACAAAAAGGAATGGAGTCATTAGCACTTATGTTTTTTAAATGGCACTCAGAAATATGTTGCACGAAGCACAATTTCACATCATTCTGGGTTCATTTGTGTGAAAAAAAGGTCCAATCAGGCTGAAACTTTACAGGAAGGTAGAATCTATTGAGTTGTAAGTGATCTGAACGTTTCATGATGATCGCACATTCCTATAGGGGGTCAAACCATGTCCCAAAGGTCACCGGGCCTGGTGTCACTTTAAAGAAGTAGTCCAGTTTCACATTTGTGGGCTTATAACTTCGCTTCTGAATGTCCTAGAGAGGTCAGGTTTGTTTTAGTGTACTCATTTCAACAGCCCCTACAACCACAAAAATGAATGGAGTCATTAGCACTTATGGTTTGTAAATGGCACCCAGAATTATGTTGCACGAAGCACAATTTCACATCATTCTGGGTCCATTTGTGTGAAAACAAGGTCCAATAAGGCTGAAACGTTACAAGAAGGTAGAAGCTATTGAGTTGTAAGTGATCTGAACGTTTCATGATGATCGCACTTTCCTATAGGGGGTCAAACCATGTCCCAAAGGTCACCGGGCCTGGTGTCACTTTAAAGAAGTAGTCCAGTTACACCTTTGTTGGCTTATAACTTGGCTTCTGAATGTCCTAGAGAGGTCAGGTTTGTTTTAGAGTACTCCAATTAACAGCCCCCATTACCCCAAAAAGGAATGGAGTCATTAGCACTTATGGTTTTTAAATGGCACCCAGAAATATGTTGCACGAAGCACAATTTCACATCATTCTGGGTTCATTTGTGTGAAAACAAGGTCCAATCGGGCTGAAACGTTACAGGAAGGTAGAATCTATTGAGTTGTAAGTGATCTGAACGTTTCATGATGATTGCACATTCCTATAGGGGGTCATACCATGTCCCAAAGGTCACCGGGCCTGGTGCCACTTTAAAAAAGTAGTCCAGTTACACCTTTGTGGGCTTATAACTTGGCTTCTGAATATCCTAGAGAGGTCAGGTTTGTTTTAGAGTACTCCAATTAACAGTCCCCATTACCCCAAAAAGGAATGGAGTCATTAGCACTTATGGTTTTTAAATGGCACCCAGAATTATGTTGCACGAAGCACAATTTCACATCATTCTGTGTTCATTTGTGTGAAAACAAGGTCCAATCAGGCTGAAACGTTACAGGAAGGTAGAATATATTGAGTTGTAAGTTATCTGAACATTTCATGATGATAGCACTTTCCTAAGGGGGTCAAACCATGTCCCAGAGGTCACCGGATCTGGTGTCAATTTAAAGAAGTGGTCCAGTTACACATTTGTGGGCTTATAACTTGGCTTCTGAATGTCCTAGAGAGATCAGGTTTGTTTTAGTGTACTCCAATCAACAGCCCCTACAACCACAAAAAGGAATGGAGTCATTAGCACTTATGGTTTTTAAATGGCACCCAGAATTATGTTGCACGAAGCACAATTTCACATCATTCTGGGTTCATTTGTGTGAAAACAAGGTCCAATCAGGCTTAAACTTTACAGGAAGGTAGAATTTATTGAGTTGTAAGTGATCTGAACGTTTCATGATGATCGCACATTCCTATAGGGGGTCAAACCATGTCCCAAAGGTCACCGGGCCTGGTGTCACTTTAAAGAAGTAGTCCAGTTTCACATTTGTTGCCTTATAACTTGGCTTCTGAATGTCCTAGAGAGGTCAGGTTTGTTTTAGTGTACTCCAATCAACAGCCCCTACAACAACAAAAATGAATGGAGTCATTAGCACTTATGGTTTGTAAATGGCACCCAGAATTATGTTGCACGAAGCACAATTTCACATCATTCTGGGTCCATTTGTGTGAAAACAAGGTCCAATCAGGCTGAAACATTACAAGAAGGTAGAATCTATTGAGTTGTAAGTGATCCGAACGTTTCATGATGATCGCACATTCCTATAGGGGGTCAAACCATGTCCCAAAGGTCACCGGGCCTGGTGTCACTTTAAAGAAGTAGTCCAGTTACACCTTTGTGGGCTTATAACTTGGCTTCTGAATATCCTAGAGAGGTCAGGTTTGTTTTAGAGGACTCCAATTAACAGCCCCCATTACCCCAAAAAGGAATGGAGTCATTAGCACTTATGGTTTTTAAATGGCACCCAGAATTATGTTGCACGAAGCACAATTTCACATCATTCTGGGTTCATTTGTGTGAAAACAAGGTCCAATGAGGCTGAAAGGTTACAGGAAGGTAGAATCTATAGAGTTGTAAGTAATCTGAACGTTTCATGATGATAGCACTTTCCTAAGGGGGTCAAACCATGTCCCAAAGGTCACCGGATCTGGTGTCAATTTAAAGTAGTCCCGTTACACATTTGTGGGCTTATAACTTGGCTTCTGAATGTCCTAGAGAGATCAGGTTTGTTTTAGTGTACTCCAATCAACAGCCCCTACAACCACAAAAAGGAATGGAGTCATTAGCACTTATGGTTTGGAAATGGCACCCAGAATTATGTTGCACAAAGCACAATTTCACATCATTCTGGGTCCATTTGTGTGAAAACAAGGTCCAATCAGGCTGAAACGTTACAAGAAGGTAGAATCTATTGAGTTGTAAGTGATCTGAACGTTTCATGACGATCGCACATTCCTATAGGGGGTCAAACCATGTCCCAAAGGTCACCGGGCCTGGTGTCACTTTAAAGAAGTAGTCCAGTTACACCTTTGTGGGCTTATAACTTGGTTTCTGAATGTCCTAGAGAGGTCAGGTTTGTTTTAGAGTACTCCAATTAACAGCCCCCATTACCCCAAAAAGGAATGGAGTCATTAGCACTTATGGTTTTTAAATGGCACCCAGAATTATGTTGCACGAAGCACAATTTCACATCATTCTGGGTCCATTTGTGTGAAAACAAGGTTCAATCAGGCTGAAACGTTACAGGAAGGTAGAATCTATTGAGTTGTAAGTGATCTGAACGTTTCATGATGATAGCACTTTCCTAAGGGGGTCAAACCATGTCCCAAAGGTCACCGGGCCTGGTGTCAATTTAAAGAAGTAGTCCAGTTACACCTTTGTGGGCTTATAACTTGGCTTCTGAATCCCCTAGAGAGGTCAGGTTTGTTTTATGGGCCATTCCCATCTGTACCGGGTCGGCCCGGGCCGGGTAGCGTAGGTTGTTTACATATCTGGGTGGCCTGGTATTTTTCCGGGCCAACTAAGGCTCATTCTCAACCCTCTTCTCGAGGGGGTCTGCTTCAGGCCGACCAGGGCCAACACACCCACTGCTGACAGCAAATTCACACCTTCCAATAGAGCAAGCCACTGATTTGTGGGTAGAATCAGCCCACATGGGCTTAAGACAAGCATGTGTGGAATCAACCGGGCCAGGCTGGGGCCGACTGGGGCTACCCGGCCTGGGCCGACCCGGTACAGATGGGAATGGCCCATTAGTGTACTCCAATCAACAGCCCCTACAACCCAAAAAGGAATGGAGTCATTAGCACTTATGGTTTTTAAAATGCACCCAGAATTATGTTGCACGAAGCACAATTTCACATCATTCTGGGGTCATTTGTGTGAAAACAAGGTCCAATCAGGCTGAAACGTTGCAAGAAGGTAGAATCTATTGAGTTGTAATTGATCTGAACGTTTCATGATGATCGCACATTCCTATAGGGGGTCATACCATGTCCCAAAGGTCACCGGGCCTGGTGTCACTTTAAAGAAGTAGTCCAGTTACACATTTGTGGGCTTATAACTTGGCTTCTGAATATCCTAGAGAGGTCAGGTTTGTTTTAGAGTACTCCAATTAACAGCCCCCATTACCCCAAAAAGGAATGGAGTCATTAGCACTTATTGTTTTTAAATGGCACCCAGAATTATGTTGCACGAAGCACAATTTCACATCATTCTGGGTTCATTTGTGTGAAAACAAGGTCCAATCAGGCTGAAACGTTACAGGAAGGTAGAATCTATTGAGTTGTAAGTGATCTGAACATTTCATGATGATCGCACTTTCCTAAGGGTGTCAAACCATGTCCCAGAGGTCACCGGATCTGGTGTCAATTTAAAGAAGTGGTCCAGTTACACATTTGTGGGCTTATAACTTGGCTTCTGAATGTCCTAGAGAGATCAGGTTTCTTTTAGTGTACTCCAATCAACAGCCCCTACAACCACAAAAAGGAATGGAGTCATTAGAACTTATGGTTTTTAAATGGCACCCAGAATTATGTTGCACGAAGCACAATTTCACATCATTCTGGGTTCATTTGTGTGAAAACAAGGTCCAGTCAGGCTGAAACTTTACAGGAAGGTAGAATTTATTGAGTTGTAAGTGATCTGAACTTTTCATGATGATCGCACATTCCTACAGGGGGTCAAACCATGTCCCAAAGGTCACCGGGCCTGGTGTCACTTTAAAGAAATAGTCCAGTTTCACATTTGTGGGCTTATAACTTGGCTTCTGAATGTCCTAGAGAGGTCAGGTTTGTTTTAGAGTACTCCAATCAACAGCCCCTACAACCACAAAAATGAATGGAGTCATTAGCACTTATGGTTTGTAAATGGCACCCAGAATTATGTTGCACGAAGCACAATTTCACATCATTCTGGGTCCATTTGTGTGAAAACAAGGTCCAATCAGGCTGAAACGTTACAAGAAGGTATAATCTATTGAGTTGTAAGTGATCTGAACGTTTCATGATGATCGCACATTCATATAGGGGGTCAAACCATGTCCCAAAGGTCACCGGGCCTGGTGTCACTTTAAAGAAGTAGTCCAGTTACACCTTTGTGGGCTTATAACTTGGCTTCTGAATATCCTAGAGAGGTCAGGTTTGTTTTAGAGGACTCCAATTAACAGCCCCCATTACCCCAAAAAGGAATGGAGTCATTAGCACTTATGGTTTTTAAATGGCACCCAGAATTATGTTGCACGAAGCACAATTTCACATCATTCTGGGTTCATTTGTGTGAAAACAAGGTCCAGTCAGGCTGAAAAGTTACAGGAAGGTAGAATCTATTGAGTTGTAAGTGATCTGAACGTTTCATGACGATCGCACATTCCTATAGGGGGTCAAACCATGTCCCAAAGGTCACCGGGCCTGGTGTCAATTTAAAGAAGTAGTCCAGTTACACATTTGTGGGCTTATAACTTGGCTTCTGAATATCCTAGAGAGGTCAGGTTTGTTTTAGTGTACTCCAATCAACAGCCCCTACAACCACAAAAAAGAATGGAGTAATTAGCACTTATGGTTTGTAAATGGCACCCAGAATTATGTTGCACGAAGCACAATTTCACATCATTCTGGGTCCATTTGTGTGAAAACAAGGTCCAATCAGGCTGAAACGTTACAGGAAGGTAGAATCTATTGAGTTGTAAGTGATCTGAACGTTTCATGATGATCGCACATTCCTATAGGGGGTCAAACCATGTCCCAAAGGTCACCGGGCCTGGTGTCACTTTAAAGAAGTATTCCAGTTTCACATTTGTGGGCTTATAACTTGGCTTCTGAATGTCCTAGAGAGGTCAGGTTTGTTTTAGTGTACGCCAATCAACAGCCCCTACAACCACAAAAATGAATGGAGTCATTAGCACTTATGGTTTGTAAATGGCACCCAGAATTATGTTGCACGAAGCACAATTTCACATCATTCTGGGTCCATTTGTGTGAAAACAAGGTCCAATCAGGCTGAAACGTTACAAGAAGGTAGAATCTATTGAGTTGTAAGTGATCTGAACGTTTCATGATGATCGCACATTCCTATAGGTGGTCAAACCATGTCCCAAAGGTCACCGGGCCTGGTGTCACTTTAAAGAAGTAGTCCAGTTACACCTTTGTGGGCTTATAACTTGGCTTCTGAATATCCTAGAGAGGTCAGGTTTGTTTTAGAGGACTCCAATTAACAGCCCCCATTACCCCAAAAAGGAATGGAGTCATTAGCACTTATGGTTTTTAAATGGCACCCAGAAATATGTTGCACGAAGCACAATTTCACATCATTCTGGGTTCATTTGTGTGAAAACAAGGTCCAATCAGGCTGAAACGTTACAGGAAGGTAGAATCTATTGAGTTGTAAGTGATATGAACATTTCATGATGATAGCACTTTCCTAAGGGGGTCAAACCATGTCCCAGAGGTCACCGGATCTGGTGTCAATTTTAAGAAGTAGTCCAGTTACACATTTGTGGGCTTATAACTTGGCTTCTGAATGTCCTAGAGAGATCAGGTTTGTTTTAGTGTACTCCAATCAACAGCCCCTACAACCACAAAAAGGAATGGAGTCATTAGAACTTATGGTTTTTAAATGGCACTCAGAAATATGTTGCACGAAGCACAATTTCACATCATTCTGGGTTCATTTGTAAGAAAAAAAGGTCCAATCAGGCTGAAACTTTACAGGAAGGTAGAATCTATTGAGTTGTAAGTGATCTGAACGTTTCATGATGATCGCACATTCCTATAGGGGGTCAAACCATGTCCCAAAGGTCACCGGGCCTGGTGTCAATTTAAAGAAGTAGTCCAGTTACACATTTGTGGGCTTATAACTTGGCTTCTGAATATCCTAGAGAGGTCAGGTTTGTTTTAGAGTACTCCAATTAACAGCCCCCATTACCCCAAAAAGGAATGGAGTCATTAGCACTTATGGTTTTTAAATGGCACCCAGAATTATGTTGCACGAAGCACAATTTCACATCATTCTGGGTTCATTTGTGTGAAAACAAGGTCCAATCAGGCTTAAACTATACAGGAAGGTAGAATTTATTGAGTTGTAAGTGATCTGAACGTTTCATGATGATCGCACATTCCTATAGGGGGTCAAACCATGTCCCAAAGGTCACCGGGCCTGGTGTCACTTTAAAGAAGTAGTCCAGTTTCACATTTGTGGACTTATAACTTGGCTTCTGAATGTCCTAGAGAGGTCAGGTTTGTTTTAGTGTACTCCAATCAACAGCCCCTACAACCACAAAAATGAATGGAGTCATTAGCACTTATGGTTTGTAAATGGCACCCAGAATTATGTTGCACGAAGCACAATTTCACATCATTCTGGGTCCATTTGTGTGAAAACAAGGTCCAATCAGGCTGAAACGTTACAGGAAGGTAGAATATATTGAGTTGTAAGTTATCTGAACATTTCATGATGATAGCACTTTCCTAAGGGGGTCAAACCATGTCCCAGAGGTCACCGGATCTGGTGTCAATTTAAAGAAGTGGTCCAGTTACACATTTGTGGGCTTATAACTTGGCTTCTGAATGTCCTAGAGAGATCAGGTTTGTTTTAGTGTACTCCAATCAACAGCCCCTACAACCACAAAAAGGAATGGAGTCATTAGCACTTATGGTTTTTAAATGGCACCCAGAATTATGTTGCACGAAGCACAATTTCACATCATTCTGGGTTCATTTGTGTGAAAACAAGGTCCAATCAGGCTTAAACTTTACAGGAAGGTAGAATTTATTGAGTTGTAAGTGATCTGAACGTTTCATGATGATCGCACATTCCTATAGGGGGTCAAACCATGTCCCAAAGGTCACCGGGCCTGGTGTCACTTTAAAGAAGTAGTCCAGTTTCACATTTGTTGCCTTATAACTTGGCTTCTGAATGTCCTAGAGAGGTCAGGTTTGTTTTAGTGTACTCCAATCAACAGCCCCTACAACAACAAAAATGAATGGAGTCATTAGCACTTATGGTTTGTAAATGGCACCCAGAATTATGTTGCACGAAGCACAATTTCACATCATTCTGGGTCCATTTGTGTGAAAACAAGGTCCAATCAGGCTGAAACATTACAAGAAGGTAGAATCTATTGAGTTGTAAGTGATCCGAACGTTTCATGATGATCGCACATTCCTATAGGGGGTCAAACCATGTCCCAAAGGTCACCGGGCCTGGTGTCACTTTAAAGAAGTAGTCCAGTTACACCTTTGTGGGCTTATAACTTGGCTTCTGAATATCCTAGAGAGGTCAGGTTTGTTTTAGAGGACTCCAATTAACAGCCCCCATTACCCCAAAAAGGAATGGAGTCATTAGCACTTATGGTTTTTAAATGGCACCCAGAATTATGTTGCACGAAGCACAATTTCACATCATTCTGGGTTCATTTGTGTGAAAACAAGGTCCAATGAGGCTGAAAGGTTACAGGAAGGTAGAATCTATAGAGTTGTAAGTAATCTGAACGTTTCATGATGATAGCACTTTCCTAAGGGGGTCAAACCATGTCCCAAAGGTCACCGGATCTGGTGTCAATTTAAAGTAGTCCCGTTACACATTTGTGGGCTTATAACTTGGCTTCTGAATGTCCTAGAGAGATCAGGTTTGTTTTAGTGTACTCCAATCAACAGCCCCTACAACCACAAAAAGGAATGGAGTCATTAGCACTTATGGTTTGGAAATGGCACCCAGAATTATGTTGCACAAAGCACAATTTCACATCATTCTGGGTCCATTTGTGTGAAAACAAGGTCCAATCAGGCTGAAACGTTACAAGAAGGTAGAATCTATTGAGTTGTAAGTGATCTGAACGTTTCATGACGATCGCACATTCCTATAGGGGGTCAAACCATGTCCCAAAGGTCACCGGGCCTGGTGTCACTTTAAAGAAGTAGTCCAGTTACACCTTTGTGGGCTTATAACTTGGTTTCTGAATGTCCTAGAGAGGTCAGGTTTGTTTTAGAGTACTCCAATTAACAGCCCCCATTACCCCAAAAAGGAATGGAGTCATTAGCACTTATGGTTTTTAAATGGCACCCAGAATTATGTTGCACGAAGCACAATTTCACATCATTCTGGGTCCATTTGTGTGAAAACAAGGTTCAATCAGGCTGAAACGTTACAGGAAGGTAGAATCTATTGAGTTGTAAGTGATCTGAACGTTTCATGATGATAGCACTTTCCTAAGGGGGTCAAACCATGTCCCAAAGGTCACCGGGCCTGGTGTCAATTTAAAGAAGTAGTCCAGTTACACCTTTGTGGGCTTATAACTTGGCTTCTGAATCCCCTAGAGAGGTCAGGTTTGTTTTATGGGCCATTCCCATCTGTACCGGGTCGGCCCGGGCCGGGTAGCGTAGGTTGTTTACATATCTGGGTGGCCTGGTATTTTTCCGGGCCAACTAAGGCTCATTCTCAACCCTCTTCTCGAGGGGGTCTGCTTCAGGCCGACCAGGGCCAACACACCCACTGCTGACAGCAAATTCACACCTTCCAATAGAGCAAGCCACTGATTTGTGGGTAGAATCAGCCCACATGGGCTTAAGACAAGCATGTGTGGAATCAACCGGGCCAGGCTGGGGCCGACTGGGGCTACCCGGCCTGGGCCGACCCGGTACAGATGGGAATGGCCCATTAGTGTACTCCAATCAACAGCCCCTACAACCCAAAAAGGAATGGAGTCATTAGCACTTATGGTTTTTAAAATGCACCCAGAATTATGTTGCACGAAGCACAATTTCACATCATTCTGGGGTCATTTGTGTGAAAACAAGGTCCAATCAGGCTGAAACGTTGCAAGAAGGTAGAATCTATTGAGTTGTAATTGATCTGAACGTTTCATGATGATCGCACATTCCTATAGGGGGTCATACCATGTCCCAAAGGTCACCGGGCCTGGTGTCACTTTAAAGAAGTAGTCCAGTTACACATTTGTGGGCTTATAACTTGGCTTCTGAATATCCTAGAGAGGTCAGGTTTGTTTTAGAGTACTCCAATTAACAGCCCCCATTACCCCAAAAAGGAATGGAGTCATTAGCACTTATTGTTTTTAAATGGCACCCAGAATTATGATGCACGAAGCACAATTTCACATCATTCTGGGTTCATTTGTGTGAAAACAAGGTCCAATCAGGCTGAAACGTTACAGGAAGGTAGAATCTATTGAGTTGTAAGTGATCTGAACATTTCATGATGATCGCACTTTCCTAAGGGTGTCAAACCATGTCCCAGAGGTCACCGGATCTGGTGTCAATTTAAAGAAGTGGTCCAGTTACACATTTGTGGGCTTATAACTTGGCTTCTGAATGTCCTAGAGAGATCAGGTTTCTTTTAGTGTACTCCAATCAACAGCCCCTACAACCACAAAAAGGAATGGAGTCATTAGAACTTATGGTTTTTAAATGGCACCCAGAATTATGTTGCACGAAGCACAATTTCACATCATTCTGGGTTCATTTGTGTGAAAACAAGGTCCAGTCAGGCTGAAACTTTACAGGAAGGTAGAATTTATTGAGTTGTAAGTGATCTGAACTTTTCATGATGATCGCACATTCCTACAGGGGGTCAAACCATGTCCCAAAGGTCACCGGGCCTGGTGTCACTTTAAAGAAATAGTCCAGTTTCACATTTGTGGGCTTATAACTTGGCTTCTGAATGTCCTAGAGAGGTCAGGTTTGTTTTAGAGTACTCCAATCAACAGCCCCTACAACCACAAAAATGAATGGAGTCATTAGCACTTATGGTTTGTAAATGGCACCCAGAATTATGTTGCACGAAGCACAATTTCACATCATTCTGGGTCCATTTGTGTGAAAACAAGGTCCAATCAGGCTGAAACGTTACAAGAAGGTAGAATCTATTGAGTTGTAAGTGATCTGAACGTTTCATGATGATCGCACATTCATATAGGGGGTCAAACCATGTCCCAAAGGTCACCGGGCCTGGTGTCACTTTAAAGAAGTAGTCCAGTTACACCTTTGTGGGCTTATAACTTGGCTTCTGAATATCCTAGAGAGGTCAGGTTTGTTTTAGAGGACTCCAATTAACAGCCCCCATTACCCCAAAAAGGAATGGAGTCATTAGCACTTATGGTTTTTAAATGGCACCCAGAATTATGTTGCACGAAGCACAATTTCACATCATTCTGGGTTCATTTGTGTGAAAACAAGGTCCAGTCAGGCTGAAAAGTTACAGGAAGGTAGAATCTATTGAGTTGTAAGTGATCTGAACGTTTCATGACGATCGCACATTCCTATAGGGGGTCAAACCATGTCCCAAAGGTCACCGGGCCTGGTGTCAATTTAAAGAAGTAGTCCAGTTACACATTTGTGGGCTTATAACTTGGCTTCTGAATATCCTAGAGAGGTCAGGTTTGTTTTAGTGTACTCCAATCAACAGCCCCTACAACCACAAAAAAGAATGGAGTAATTAGCACTTATGGTTTGTAAATGGCACCCAGAATTATGTTGCACGAAGCACAATTTCACATCATTCTGGGTCCATTTGTGTGAAAACAAGGTCCAATCAGGCTGAAACGTTACAGGAAGGTAGAATCTATTGAGTTGTAAGTGATCTGAACGTTTCATGATGATCGCACATTCCTATAGGGGGTCAAACCATGTCCCAAAGGTCACCGGGCCTGGTGTCACTTTAAAGAAGTATTCCAGTTTCACATTTGTGGGCTTATAACTTGGCTTCTGAATGTCCTAGAGAGGTCAGGTTTGTTTTAGTGTACGCCAATCAACAGCCCCTACAACCACAAAAATGAATGGAGTCATTAGCACTTATGGTTTGTAAATGGCACCCAGAATTATGTTGCACGAAGCACAATTTCACATCATTCTGGGTCCATTTGTGTGAAAACAAGGTCCAATCAGGCTGAAACGTTACAAGAAGGTAGAATCTATTGAGTTGTAAGTGATCTGAACGTTTCATGATGATCGCACATTCCTATAGGTGGTCAAACCATGTCCCAAAGGTCACCGGGCCTGGTGTCACTTTAAAGAAGTAGTCCAGTTACACCTTTGTGGGCTTATAACTTGGCTTCTGAATATCCTAGAGAGGTCAGGTTTGTTTTAGAGGACTCCAATTAACAGCCCCCATTACCCCAAAAAGGAATGGAGTCATTAGCACTTATGGTTTTTAAATGGCACCCAGAAATATGTTGCACGAAGCACAATTTCACATCATTCTGGGTTCATTTGTGTGAAAACAAGGTCCAATCAGGCTGAAACGTTACAGGAAGGTAGAATCTATTGAGTTGTAAGTGATATGAACATTTCATGATGATAGCACTTTCCTAAGGGGGTCAAACCATGTCCCAGAGGTCACCGGATCTGGTGTCAATTTTAAGAAGTAGTCCAGTTACACATTTGTGGGCTTATAACTTGGCTTCTGAATGTCCTAGAGAGATCAGGTTTGTTTTAGTGTACTCCAATCAACAGCCCCTACAACCACAAAAAGGAATGGAGTCATTAGAACTTATGGTTTTTAAATGGCACTCAGAAATATGTTGCACGAAGCACAATTTCACATCATTCTGGGTTCATTTGTAAGAAAAAAAGGTCCAATCAGGCTGAAACTTTACAGGAAGGTAGAATCTATTGAGTTGTAAGTGATCTGAACGTTTCATGATGATCGCACATTCCTATAGGGGGTCAAACCATGTCCCAAAGGTCACCGGGCCTGGTGTCAATTTAAAGAAGTAGTCCAGTTACACATTTGTGGGCTTATAACTTGGCTTCTGAATATCCTAGAGAGGTCAGGTTTGTTTTAGAGTACTCCAATTAACAGCCCCCATTACCCCAAAAAGGAATGGAGTCATTAGCACTTATGGTTTTTAAATGGCACCCAGAATTATGTTGCACGAAGCACAATTTCACATCATTCTGGGTTCATTTGTGTGAAAACAAGGTCCAATCAGGCTTAAACTATACAGGAAGGTAGAATTTATTGAGTTGTAAGTGATCTGAACGTTTCATGATGATCGCACATTCCTATAGGGGGTCAAACCATGTCCCAAAGGTCACCGGGCCTGGTGTCACTTTAAAGAAGTAGTCCAGTTTCACATTTGTGGACTTATAACTTGGCTTCTGAATGTCCTAGAGAGGTCAGGTTTGTTTTAGTGTACTCCAATCAACAGCCCCTACAACCACAAAAATGAATGGAGTCATTAGCACTTATGGTTTGTAAATGGCACCCAGAATTATGTTGCACGAAGCACAATTTCACATCATTCTGGGTCCATTTGTGTGAAAACAAGGTCCAATCAGGCTGAAACGTTACAAGAAGGTAGAATCTATTGAGTTGTAAGTGATCTGAACGTTTCATGATGATCGCACATTCCTATAGGTGGTCAAACCATGTCCCAAAGGTCACCGGGCCTGGTGTCACTTTAAAGAAGTAGTCCAGTTACACCTTTGTGGGCTTATAACTTGGCTTCTGAATATCCTAGAGAGGTCAGGTTTGTTTTAGAGGACTCCAATTAACAGCCCCTATTACCCCAAAAAGGAATGGAGTCATTAGCACTTATGGTTTTTAAATGGCACCCAGAATTATGTTGCACGAAGCACAATTTCACATCATTCTGGGTTCATTTGTGTGAAAACAAGGTCCAATCAGGCTGAAACGTTACAGGAAGGTAGAATCTATTGAGTTGTAAGTGATATGAACATTTCATGATGATAGCACTTTCCTAAGGGGGTCAAACCATGTCCCAGAGGTCACCGGATCTGGTGTCAATTTTAAGAAGTAGTCCAGTTACACATTTGTGGGCTTATAACTTGGCTTCTGAATGTTCTAGAGAGATCAGGTTTGTTTTAGTGTACTCCAATCAACAGCCCCTACAACCACAAAAAGGAATGGAGTCATTAGAACTTATGGTTTTTAAATGGCACTCAGAAATATGTTGCACGAAGCACAATTTCACATCATTCTGGGTTCATTTGTAAGAAAAAAAGGTCCAATCAGGCTGAAACTTTACAGGAAGGTAGAATCTATTGAGTTGTAAGTGATCTGAACGTTTCATGATGATCGCACATTCCTATAGGGGGTCAAACCATGTCCCAAAGGTCACCGGGCCTGGTGTCAATTTAAAGAAGTAGTCCAGTTACACATTTGTGGGCTTATAACTTGGCTTCTGAATATCCTAGAGAGGTCAGGTTTGTTTTAGAGTACTCCAATTAACAGCCCCCATTACCCCAAAAAGGAATGGAGTCATTAGCACTTATGGTTTTTAAATGGCACCCAGAATTATGTTGCACGAAGCACAATTTCACATCATTCTGGGTTCATTTGTGTGAAAACAAGGTCCAATCAGGCTTAAACTATACAGGAAGGTAGAATTTATTGAGTTGTAAGTGATCTGAACGTTTCATGATGATCGCACATTCCTATAGGGGGTCAAACCATGTCCCAAAGGTCACCGGGCCTGGTGTCACTTTAAAGAAGTAGTCCAGTTTCACATTTGTGGACTTATAACTTGGCTTCTGAATGTCCTAGAGAGGTCAGGTTTGTTTTAGTGTACTCCAATCAACAGCCCCTACAACCACAAAAATGAATGGAGTCATTAGCACTTATGGTTTGTAAATGGCACCCAGAATTATGTTGCACGAAGCACAATTTCACATCATTCTGGGTCCATTTGTGTGAAAACAAGGTCCAATCAGGCTGAAACGTTACAAGAAGGTAGAATCTATTGAGTTGTAAGTGATCTGAACGTTTCATGATGATCGCACATTCCTATAGGGGGTCAAACCATGTCCCAAAGGTCACCGGGCCTGGTGTCACTTTAAAGAAGTAGTCCAGTTACACCTTTGTGGGCTTATAACTTGGCTTCTGAATATCCTAGAGAGGTCAGGTTTGTTTTAGAGGACTCCAATTAACAGCCCCCATTACCCCAAAAAGGAATGGAGTCATTAGCACTTATGGTTTTTAAATGGCACCCAGAATTATGTTGCACGTAGCACAATTTCACATCATTCTGGGTTCATTTGTGTGAAAACAAGGTCCAATCAGGCTGAAAGGTTACAGGAAGGTAGAATCTATTGAGTTGTAAGTAATCTGAACGTTTCATGATGATAGCACTTTCCTAAGGGGGTCAAACCATGTCCCAAAGGTCACCGGATCTGGTGTCAATTTAAAGTAGTCCCGTTACACATTTGTGGGCTTATAACTTGGCTTCTGAATGTCCTAGAGAGATCAGGTTTGTTTTAGTGTACTCCAATCAACAGCCCCTACAACCACAAAAAGGAATGGAGTCATTAGCACTTATGGTTTGGAAATGGCACCCAGAATTATGTTGCACAAAGCACAATTTCACATCATTCTGGGTCCATTTGTGTGAAAACAAGGTCCAATCAGGCTGAAACGTTACAAGAAGGTAGAATCTATTGAGTTGTAAGTGATCTGAACGTTTCATGACGATCGCACATTCCTATAGGGGGTCAAACCATGTCCCAAAGGTCACCGGATCTGGTGTCACTTTAAAGAAGTAGTCCAGTTACACCTTTGTGGGCTTATAACTTGGTTTCTGAATGTCCTAGAGAGGTCAGGTTTGTTTTAGAGTACTCCAATTAACAGCCCCCATTACCCCAAAAAGGAATGGAGTCATTAGCACTTATGGTTTTTAAATGGCACCCAGAATTATGTTGCACGAAGCACAATTTCACATCATTCTGGGTTCATTTGTGTGAAAACAAGGTTCAATCAGGCTGAAACGTTACAGGAAGGTAGAATCTATTGAGTTGTAAGTGATCTGAACGTTTCATGATGATAGCACTTTCCTAAGGGGGTCAAACCATGTCCCAAAGGTCACCGGGCCTGGTGTCAATTTAAAGAAGTAGTCCAGTTACACCTTTGTGGGCTTATAACTTGGCTTCTGAATGCCCTAGAGAGGTCAGGTTTGTTTTAGTGTACTCCAATCAACAGCCCCTACAACCCAAAAAGGAATGGAGTCATTAGCACTTATGGTTTTTAAATGGCACCCAGAATTATGTTGCACGAAGCACAATTTCACATCATTCTGGGGTCATTTGTGTGAAAACAAGGTCCAATCAGGCTGAAACGTTACAAGAAGGTAGAATCTATTGAGTTGTAATTGATCTGAACGTTTCATGATGATCGCACATTCCTATAGGGGGTCATACCATGTCCCAAAGGTCACCGGGCCTGGTGTCACTTTAAAGAAGTAGTCCAGTTACACATTTGTGGGCTTATAACTTGGCTTCTGAATATCCTAGAGAGGTCAGGTTTGTTTTAGAGTACTCCAATTAACAGCCCCCATTACCCCAAAAAGGAATGGAGTCATTAGCACTTATTGTTTTTAAATGGCACCCAGAATTATGTTGCACGAAGCACAATTTCACATCATTCTGGGTTCATTTGTGTGAAAACAAGGTCCAATCAGGCTGAAACGTTACAGGAAGGTAGAATCTATTGAGTTGTAAGTGATCTGAACATTTCATGATGATCGCACTTTCCTAAGGGTGTCAAACCATGTCCCAGAGGTCACCGGATCTGGTGTCAATTTAAAGAAGTGGTATAGTTACACATTTGTGGGCTTATAACTTGGCTTCTGAATGTCCTAGAGAGATCAGGTTTGTTTTAGTGTACTCCAATCAACAGCCCCTACAACCACAAAAAGGAATGGAGTCATTGGAACTTATGGTTTTTAAATGGCACCCAGAATAATGTTGCACGAAGCACAATTTCACATCATTCTGGGTTCATTTGTGTGAAAACAAGGTCCAATCAGGCTGAAACTTTACAGGAAGGTAGAATTTATTGAGTTGTAAGTGATCTGAACTTTTCATGATGATCGCACATTCCTATAGGGGGTCAAACCGTGTCCCAAAGGTCACCGGGCCTGGTGTCACTTTAAAGAAGTAGTCCAGTTTCACATTTGTGGGCTTATAACTTGGCTTCTGAATGTCCTAGAGAGGTCAGGTTTGTTTTAGAGTACTCCACTCAACAGCCCCTACAACCACAAAAATGAATGGAGTCATTAGCACTTATGGTTTGTAAATGGCACCCAGAATTATGTTGCACGAAGCACAATTTCACATCATTCTGGGTCCATTTGTGTGAAAACAAGGTCCAATCAGGCTGAAACGTTACAAGAAGGTAGAATCTATTGAGTTGTAAGAGATCTGAACGTTTCATGATGATCGCACATTCCTATAGGGGGTCAAACCATGTCCCAAAGGTCACCGGGCCTGGTGTCACTTTAAAGAAGTAGTCCAGTTACACCTTTGTGGGCTTATAACTTGGCTTCTGAATATCCTAGAGAGGTCAGGTTTGTTTTAGAGGACTCCAATTAACAGCCCCCATTACCCCAAAAAGGAATGGAGTCATTAGCACTTATGGTTTTTAAATGGCACCCAGAATTATGTTGCACGAAGCACAATTTCACATCATTCTGGGTTCATTTGTGTGAAAACAAGGTCCAATCAGGCTGAAAAGTTACAGGAAGGTAGAATCTATTGAGTTGTAAGTAATCTGAACGTTTCATGATATAGCACTTTCCTAAGGGGGTCAAACCATGTCCCAAAGGTCACCGGATCTGGTGTCAATTTAAAGTAGTCCCGTTACACATTTGTGGGCTTATAACTTGGCTTCTGAATGTCCTAGAGAGATCAGGTTTGTTTTAGTGTACTCCAATCAACAGCCCCTACAACGACAAAAAGGAATGGAGTCATTAGCACTTATGGTTTGGAAATGGCACCCAGAATTATGTTGCACAAAGCACAATTTCACATCATTCTGGGTCCATTTGTGTGAAAACAAGGTCCAATCAGGCTGAAACGTTACAAGAAGGTAGAATCTATTGAGTTGTAAGTGATCTGAACGTTTCATGACGATCGCACATTCCTATAGGGGGTCAAACCATGTCCCAAAGGTCACCGGGCCTGGTGTCAATTTAAAGAAGTAGTCCAGTTACACATTTGTGGGCTTATAACTTGGCTTCTGAATATCCTAGAGAGGTCAGGTTTGTTTTAGTGTACTCCAATCAACAGCCCCTACAACCACAAAAAAGAATGGAGTAATTAGCACTTATGGTTTGTAAATGGCACCCAGAATTATGTTGCACGAAGCACAATTTCACATCATTCTGGGTCCATTTGTGTGAAAACAAGGTCCAATCAGGCTGAAACGTTACAGGAAGGTAGAATCTATTGAGTTGTAAGTCATCTGAACGTTTCATGATGATAGCACTTTCCTAAGGGGGTCAAACAATGTCCCAAAGGTCACCGGATCTGGTGTCAATTTAAAGAAGTAGTCCAGTTACACATTTGTGGGCTTATAACTTGGCTTCTGAATGTCCTAGAGAGATCAGGTTTGTTTTAGAGTACTCCAATTAACAACCCCCATTACCCCAAAAAGGAATGGAGTCATTAGCACTTATGGTTTTTAAATGGCACCCAGAATTATGTTGCACGAAGCACAATTTCACATCATTCTGGGTTCATTTGTGTGAAAACAAGGTCCAATCAGGCTGAAACGTTACAAGAAGGTAGAATCTATTGAGTTGTAAGTGATCTGAACGTTTCATGATGATAGCACTTTCCTAAGGGGGTCAAACCATGTCCCAAAGGTCACCGGATCTGGTGTCAATTTAAAGAAGTGGTCCAGTTACACATTTGTGGGCTTATAACTTGGCTTCTGAATGTCCTAGAGAGATCAGGTTTGTTTTAGTGTACTCCAATCAACAGCCCCTACAACCACAAAAAGGAATGGAGTCATTAGCACTTATGGTTTTTAAATGGCACCCAGAATTATGTTGCACGAAGCACAATTTCACATCATTCTGGGTTCATTTGTGTGAAAACAAGGTCCAAACAGGCTGAAACGTTACAGGAAGGTAGAATCTATTGAGTTGTAAGTGATCTGAACGTTTCATGATGATTGAAATTTCCTAAGGGAGTCAAACCATTTCCCAAAGGTCACCGGATCTGGTGTCAATTTAAAGTAGTCCAGTTACACATTTGTGGGCTTATAACTTGGCTTCTGAATGTCCTAGAGAGATCAGGTTTGTTTTAATGTACTCCAATAAACAGCCCCTACAACCACAAAAAGGAATGGAGTCATTAGCACTTATGGTTTTTAAATGGCACCCAGAATTATGTTGCACGAAGCACAATTTCACATCATTCTGGGTTCATTTGTGTGAAAACAAGGTCCAATCAGGCTGAAAAGTTACAGGAAGGTAGAATCTATTGAGTTGTAAGTAATCTGAACGTTTCATGATATAGCACTTTCCTAAGGGGGTCAAACCATGTCCCAAAGGTCACCGGATCTGGTGTCAATTTAAAGTAGTCCCGTTACACATTTGTGGGCTTATAACTTGGCTTCTGAATGTCCTAGAGAGATCAGGTTTGTTTTAGTGTACTCCAATCAACAGCCCCTACAACGACAAAAAGGAATGGAGTCATTAGCACTTATGGTTTGGAAATGGCACCCAGAATTATGTTGCACAAAGCACAATTTCACATCATTCTGGGTCCATTTGTGTGAAAACAAGGTCCAATCAGGCTGAAACGTTACAAGAAGGTAGAATCTATTGAGTTGTAAGTGATCTGAACGTTTCATGACGATCGCACATTCCTATAGGGGGTCAAACCATGTCCCAAAGGTCACCGGGCCTGGTGTCAATTTAAAGAAGTAGTCCAGTTACACATTTGTGGGCTTATAACTTGGCTTCTGAATATCCTAGAGAGGTCAGGTTTGTTTTAGTGTACTCCAATCAACAGCCCCTACAACCACAAAAAAGAATGGAGTAATTAGCACTTATGGTTTGTAAATGGCACCCAGAATTATGTTGCACGAAGCACAATTTCACATCATTCTGGGTCCATTTGTGTGAAAACAAGGTCCAATCAGGCTGAAACGTTACAGGAAGGTAGAATCTATTGAGTTGTAAGTCATCTGAACGTTTCATGATGATAGCACTTTCCTAAGGGGGTCAAACAATGTCCCAAAGGTCACCGGATCTGGTGTCAATTTAAAGAAGTAGTCCAGTTACACATTTGTGGGCTTATAACTTGGCTTCTGAATGTCCTAGAGAGATCAGGTTTGTTTTAGAGTACTCCAATTAACAACCCCCATTACCCCAAAAAGGAATGGAGTCATTAGCACTTATGGTTTTTAAATGGCACCCAGAATTATGTTGCACGAAGCACAATTTCACATCATTCTGGGTTCATTTGTGTGAAAACAAGGTCCAATCAGGCTGAAACGTTACAAGAAGGTAGAATCTATTGAGTTGTAAGTGATCTGAACGTTTCATGATGATAGCACTTTCCTAAGGGGGTCAAACCATGTCCCAAAGGTCACCGGATCTGGTGTCAATTTAAAGAAGTGGTCCAGTTACACATTTGTGGGCTTATAACTTGGCTTCTGAATGTCCTAGAGAGATCAGGTTTGTTTTAGTGTACTCCAATCAACAGCCCCTACAACCACAAAAAGGAATGGAGTCATTAGCACTTATGGTTTTTAAATGGCACCCAGAATTATGTTGCACGAAGCACAATTTCACATCATTCTGGGTTCATTTGTGTGAAAACAAGGTCCAAACAGGCTGAAACGTTACAGGAAGGTAGAATCTATTGAGTTGTAAGTGATCTGAACGTTTCATGATGATTGAAATTTCCTAAGGGAGTCAAACCATTTCCCAAAGGTCACCGGATCTGGTGTCAATTTAAAGTAGTCCAGTTACACATTTGTGGGCTTATAACTTGGCTTCTGAATGTCCTAGAGAGATCAGGTTTGTTTTAATGTACTCCAATAAACAGCCCCTACAACCACAAAAAGGAATGGAGTCATTAGCACTTATGGTTTTTAAATGGCACCCAGAGTTATGTTGCACGAAGCACAATTTCACATCATTCTGGGTAAATTTGTGTGAAAACAAGGTCCAATCAGGCTGAAACGTTACAGGAAGGTAGAATCTATTGACTTGTAAGTGATCTGAACGTTTCATGATGATAGCACTTTCCTAAGGGGGTCAAACCATGTCCCAGAGGTCACCGGATCTGGTGTCAATTTAAAGAAGTAGTCCAGTTACACATTTGTGGGCTTATAACTTGGCTTCTGAATGTCCTAGAGAGATCAGGTTTGTTTTAGTGTACTCCAATCAACAGCCCCTACACCCACAAAAAGGAATGGAGTCATTAGCACTTATGGTTTTTAAATGGCACCCAGAATTATGTTGCACGAAGCACAATTTCACATCATTCTGGGTCCATTTGTGTGAAAACAAGGTCCGGTCAGGCTGAAACGTTACAAGAAGGTAGAATCTATTGAGTTGTAAGTGATCTGAACGTTTCATGATGATCGCACATTCCTATAGGGGGTCAAACCATGTCCCAAAGGTCACCGGGCCTGGTGTCACTTTAAAGAAGTAGTCCAGTTTCACATTTGTGGGCTTATAACTTCGCTTCTGAATGTCCTAGAGAGGTCAGGTTTGTTTTAGTGTACTCCAATCAACAGCCCCTACAACCACAAAAATGAATGGAGTCATTAGCACTTATGGTTTGTAAATGGCACCCAGAATTATGTTGTACGAAGCACAATTTCACATCATTCTGGGTCCATTTGTGTGAAAACAAGGTCCAATCAGGCTGAAACGTTACAAGAAGGTAAAATCTATTGAGTTGTAAGTGATCTGAACGTTTCATGATGATAGCACTTTCCTAAGGGGGTCAAACCATGTCCCAAAGGTCACCGGATCTGGTGTCAATTTAAAGAAGTGGTCCAGTTACACATTTGTGGGCTTATAACTTGGCTTCTGAATATCCTAGAGAGGTCAGGTTAATTTTAGAGTACTCCAATTAACAGCCACCATTACCCCAAAAAGGAATGGAGTCATTAGCACTTATGGTTTTTAAATGGCACCCAGAATTATGTTGCACGAAGCACAATTTCACATCATTCTGGGTTCATTTGTGTGAAAACAAGGTCCAATCAAGCTGAAACGTTACAGGAAGGTAGAATCTATTGAGTTGTAAGTGATCTGAACATTTCATGATGATAGCACTTTCCTAAGGGGGTCAAACCATGTCCCAGAGGTCACCGGATCTGGTGTCAATTTAAAGAAGTAGTCCAGTTACACATTTGTGGGCTTATAACTTGGCTTCTGAATGTCCTAGAGAGGTCAGGTTTGTTTTAATGTACTCCAATCAACAGCCCCTACAACCACAAAAAGGAATGGAGTCATTGGAACTTATGGTTTTTAAATGGCACCCAGAATAATGTTGCACGAAGCACAATTTCACATCATTCCGGGGTTATTTGTGTGAAAACAAGGTCCAATCAGGCTGAAACTTTACAGGAAGGTAGAATTTATTGAGTTGTAAGTGATCTGAACTTTTCATGATGATCGCACATTCCTATAGGGGGTCAAACCGTGTCCCAAAGGTCACCGGGCCTGGTGTCACTTTAAAGAAGTAGTCCAGTTACACCTTTGTGGGCTTATAACTTGGCTTCTGAATATCCTAGAGAGGTCAGGTTTGTTTTAGAGGACTCCAATTAACAGCCCCCATTACCCCAAAAAGGAATGGAGTCATTAGCACTTATGGTTTTTAAATGGCACCCAGAATTATGTTGCACGAAGCACAATTTAACATCATTCTGGGTTCATTTGTGTGAAAACAAGGTCCAATCAGGCTGAAAAGTTACAGGAAGGTAGAATCTATTGAGTTGTAAGTAATCTGAACGTTTCATGATATAGCACTTTCCTAAGGGGGTCAAACCATGTCCCAAAGGTCACCGGATCTGGTGTCAATTTAAAGTAGTCCCGTTACACATTTGTGGGCTTATAACTTGGCTTCTGAATGTCCTAGAGAGATCAGGTTTGTTTTAGTGTACTCCAATCAACAGCCCCTACAACGACAAAAAGGAATGGAGTCATTAGCACTTATGGTTTGGAAATGGCACCCAGAATTATGTTGCACAAAGCACAATTTCACATCATTCTGGGTCCATTTGTGTGAAAACAAGGTCCAATCAGGCTGAAACGTTACAAGAAGGTAGAATCTATTGAGTTGTAAGTGATCTGAACGTTTCATGACGATCGCACATTCCTATAGGGGGTCAAACCATGTCCCAAAGGTCAC
Organism: Nothobranchius furzeri; assembly: GCF_043380555.1. Taxonomy (NCBI): domain Eukaryota; kingdom Metazoa; phylum Chordata; class Actinopteri; order Cyprinodontiformes; family Nothobranchiidae; genus Nothobranchius; species Nothobranchius furzeri. The sequence continues at coordinate 19,946,794 of NC_091749.1, forward strand.
CGGGCCTGGTGTCAATTTAAAGAAGTAGTCCAGTTACACATTTGTGGGCTTATAACTTGGCTTCTGAATATCCTAGAGAGGTCAGGTTTGTTTTAGTGTACTCCAATCAACAGCCCCTACAACCACAAAAAAGAATGGAGTAATTAGCACTTATGGTTTGTAAATGGCACCCAGAATTATGTTGCACGAAGCACAATTTCACATCATTCTGGGTCCATTTGTGTGAAAACAAGGTCCAATCAGGCTGAAACGTTACAGGAAGGTAGAATCTATTGAGTTGTAAGTCATCTGAACGTTTCATGATGATAGCACTTTCCTAAGGGGGTCAAACAATGTCCCAAAGGTCACCGGATCTGGTGTCAATTTAAAGAAGTAGTCCAGTTACACATTTGTGGGCTTATAACTTGGCTTCTGAATGTCCTAGAGAGATCAGGTTTGTTTTAATGTACTCCAATAAACAGCCCCTACAACCACAAAAAGGAATGGAGTCATTAGCACTTATGGTTTTTAAATGGCACCCAGAGTTATGTTGCACGAAGCACAATTTCACATCATTCTGGGTAAATTTGTGTGAAAACAAGGTCCAATCAGGCTGAAACGTTACAGGAAGGTAGAATCTATTGACTTGTAAGTGATCTGAACGTTTCATGATGATAGCACTTTCCTAAGGGGGTCAAACCATGTCCCAGAGGTCACCGGATCTGGTGTCAATTTAAAGAAGTAGTCCAGTTACACATTTGTGGGCTTATAACTTGGCTTCTGAATGTCCTAGAGAGATCAGGTTTGTTTTAGTGTACTCCAATCAACAGCCCCTACACCCACAAAAAGGAATGGAGTCATTAGCACTTATGGTTTTTAAATGGCACCCAGAATTATGTTGCACGAAGCACAATTTCACATCATTCTGGGTCCATTTGTGTGAAAACAAGGTCCGGTCAGGCTGAAACGTTACAAGAAGGTAGAATCTATTGAGTTGTAAGTGATCTGAACGTTTCATGATGATCGCACATTCCTATAGGGGGTCAAACCATGTCCCAAAGGTCACCGGGCCTGGTGTCACTTTAAAGAAGTAGTCCAGTTTCACATTTGTGGGCTTATAACTTCGCTTCTGAATGTCCTAGAGAGGTCAGGTTTGTTTTAGTGTACTCCAATCAACAGCCCCTACAACCACAAAAATGAATGGAGTCATTAGCACTTATGGTTTGTAAATGGCACCCAGAATTATGTTGTACGAAGCACAATTTCACATCATTCTGGGTCCATTTGTGTGAAAACAAGGTCCAATCAGGCTGAAACGTTACAAGAAGGTAAAATCTATTGAGTTGTAAGTGATCTGAACGTTTCATGATGATAGCACTTTCCTAAGGGGGTCAAACCATGTCCCAAAGGTCACCGGATCTGGTGTCAATTTAAAGAAGTGGTCCAGTTACACATTTGTGGGCTTATAACTTGGCTTCTGAATATCCTAGAGAGGTCAGGTTAATTTTAGAGTACTCCAATTAACAGCCACCATTACCCCAAAAAGGAACGGAGTCATTAGCACTTATGGTTTTTAAATGGCACCCAGAATTATGTTGCACGAAGCACAATTTCACATCATTCTGGGTTCATTTGTGTGAAAACAAGGTCCAATCAGGCTGAAACGTTACAGGAAGGTAGAATCTATTGAGTTGTAAGTGATCTGAACATTTCATGATGATAGCACTTTCCTAAGGGGGTCAAACCATGTCCCAGAGGTCACCGGATCTGGTGTCAATTTAAAGAAGTAGTCCAGTTACACATTTGTGGGCTTATAACTTGGCTTCTGAATGTCCTAGAGAGATCAGGTTTGTTTTAGTGTACTCCAATCAACAGCCCCTACAACCACAAAAAGGAATGGAGTCATTAGCACTTATGGTTTTTAAATGGCACCCAGAATTATGTTGCACGAAGCACAATTTCACATCATTCTGGGTTCATTTGTGTGAAAACAAGGTCCAATCAGGCTGAAACGTTACAGGAAGGTAGAATCTATTGAGTTGTAAGTGATCTGAACGTTTCATGATGATTGAACTTTCCTAAGGGGGTCAAACCATTTCCCAAAGGTCACCGGATCTGGTGTCAATTTAAAGTAGTCCAGTTACACATTTGTGGGCTTATAACTTGGCTTCTGAATGTCCTAGAGAGATCAGGTTTGTTTTAATGTACTCCAATAAACAGCCCCTACAACCACAAAAAGGAATGGAGTCATTAGCACTTATGGTTTTTAAATGGCACCCAGAGTTATGTTGCACGAAGCACAATTTCACATCATTCTGGGTAAATTTGTGTGAAAACAAGGTCCAATCAGGCTGAAACGTTACAGGAAGGTAGAATCTATTGACTTGTAAGTGATCTGAACGTTTCATGATGATAGCACTTTCCTAAGGGGGTCAAACCATGTCCCAGAGGTCACCGGATCTGGTGTCAATTTAAAGAAGTAGTCCAGTTACACATTTGTGGGCTTATAACTTGGCTTCTGAATGTCCTAGAGAGATCAGGTTTGTTTTAGTGTACTCCAATCAACAGCCCCTACACCCACAAAAAGGAATGGAGTCATTAGCACTTATGGTTTTTAAATGGCACCCAGAATTATGTTGCACGAAGCACAATTTCACATCATTCTGGGTCCATTTGTGTGAAAACAAGGTCCGGTCAGGCTGAAACGTTACAAGAAGGTAGAATCTATTGAGTTGTAAGTGATCTGAACGTTTCATGATGATCGCACATTCCTATAGGGGGTCAAACCATGTCCCAAAGGTCACCGGGCCTGGTGTCACTTTAAAGAAGTAGTCCAGTTTCACATTTGTGGGCTTATAACTTCGCTTCTGAATGTCCTAGAGAGGTCAGGTTTGTTTTAGTGTACTCCAATCAACAGCCCCTACAACCACAAAAATGAATGGAGTCATTAGCACTTATGGTTTGTAAATGGCACCCAGAATTATGTTGTACGAAGCACAATTTCACATCATTCTGGGTCCATTTGTGTGAAAACAAGGTCCAATCAGGCTGAAACGTTACAAGAAGGTAAAATCTATTGAGTTGTAAGTGATCTGAACGTTTCATGATGATAGCACTTTCCTAAGGGGGTCAAACCATGTCCCAAAGGTCACCGGATCTGGTGTCAATTTAAAGAAGTGGTCCAGTTACACATTTGTGGGCTTATAACTTGGCTTCTGAATATCCTAGAGAGGTCAGGTTAATTTTAGAGTACTCCAATTAACAGCCACCATTACCCCAAAAAGGAATGGAGTCATTAGCACTTATGGTTTTTAAATGGCACCCAGAATTATGTTGCACGAAGCACAATTTCACATCATTCTGGGTTCATTTGTGTGAAAACAAGGTCCAATCAGGCTGAAACGTTACAGGAAGGTAGAATCTATTGAGTTGTAAGTGATCTGAACATTTCATGATGATAGCACTTTCCTAAGGGGGTCAAACCATGTCCCAGAGGTCACCGGATCTGGTGTCAATTTAAAGAAGTAGTCCAGTTACACATTTGTGGGCTTATAACTTGGCTTCTGAATGTCCTAGAGAGATCAGGTTTGTTTTAGTGTACTCCAATCAACAGCCCCTACAACCACAAAAAGGAATGGAGTCATTAGCACTTATGGTTTTTAAATGGCACCCAGAATTATGTTGCACGAAGCACAATTTCACATCATTCTGGGTTCATTTGTGTGAAAACAAGGTCCAATCAGGCTGAAACGTTACAGGAAGGTAGAATCTATTGAGTTGTAAGTGATCTGAACGTTTCATGATGATTGAACTTTCCTAAGGGGGTCAAACCATTTCCCAAAGGTCACCGGATCTGGTGTCAATTTAAAGTAGTCCAGTTACACATTTGTGGGCTTATAACTTGGCTTCTGAATGTCCTAGAGAGATCAGGTTTGTTTTAATGTACTCCAATAAACAGCCCCTACAACCACAAAAAGGAATGGAGTCATTAGCACTTATGGTTTTTAAATGGCACCCAGAGTTATGTTGCACGAAGCACAATTTCACATCATTCTGGGTAAATTTGTGTGAAAACAAGGTCCAATCAGGCTGAAACGTTACAGGAAGGTAGAATCTATTGAGTTGTAAGTGATCTGAACGTTTCATGATGATAGCACTTTCCTAAGGGGGTCAAACCATGTCCCAGAGGTCACCGGATCTGGTGTCAATTTAAAGAAGTAGTCCAGTTACACATTTGTGGGCTTATAACTTGGCTTCTGAATGTCCTAGAGAGATCAGGTTTGTTTTAGTGTACTCCAATCAACAGCCCCTACACCCACAAAAAGGAATGGAGTCATTAGCACTTATGGTTTTTAAATGGCACCCAGAATTATGTTGCACGAAGCACAATTTCACATCATTCTGGGTCCATTTGTGTGAAAACAAGGTCCGGTCAGGCTGAAACGTTACAAGAAGGTAGAATCTATTGAGTTGTAAGTGATCTGAACGTTTCATGATGATCGCACATTCCTATAGGGGGTCAAACCATGTCCCAAAGGTCACCGGGCCTGGTGTCACTTTAAAGAAGTAGTCCAGTTTCACATTTGTGGGCTTATAACTTGGCTTCTGAATGTCCTAGAGAGGTCAGGTTTGTTTTAGTGTACTCCAATCAACAGCCCCTACAACCACAAAAATGAATGGAGTCATTAGCACTTATGGTTTGTAAATGGCACCCAGAATTATGTTGTACGAAGCACAATTTCACATCATTCTGGGTCCATTTGTGTGAAAACAAGGTCCAATCAGGCTGAAACGTTACAAGAAGGTAAAATCTATTGAGTTGTAAGTGATCTGAACGTTTCATGATGATAGCACTTTCCTAAGGGGGTCAAACCATGTCCCAAAGGTCACCGGATCTGGTGTCAATTTAAAGAAGTGGTCCAGTTACACATTTGTGGGCTTATAACTTGGCTTCTGAATGTCCTAGAGAGATCAGGTTTGTTTTAGTGTACTCCAATCAACAGCCCCTACAACCACAAAAATGAATGGAGTCATTAGCACTTATGGTTTGTAAATGGCACCCAGAATTATGTTGCACAAAGCACAATTTCACATCATTCTGGGTCCATTTGTGTGAAAACAAGGTCCAATCAGGCTGAAACGTTACAAGAAGGTAGAATCTATTGAGTTGTAAGTGATCTGAACGTTTCATGATGATCGCACATTCCTATAGGGGGTCAAACCATGTCCCAAAGGTCACCGGGCCTGGTGTCACTTTAAAGAAGTAGTCCAGTTACACCTTTGTGGGCTTATAACTTGGCTTCTGAATATCCTAGAGAGGTCAGGTTAATTTTAGAGTACTCCAATTAACAGCCACCATTACCCCAAAAAGGAATGGAGTCATTAGCACTTATGGTTTTTAAATGGCACCCAGAATTATGTAGCACGAAGCACAATTTCACATCATTCTGGGTTCATTTGTGTGACAACAAGGTCCAATCAGGCTGAAACGTTACAGGAAGGTAGAATCTATTGAGTTGTAAGTGATCTGAACGTTTCATGATGATTGCACTTTCCTAAGGGGGTCAAACCATTTCCCAAAGGTCACCGGATCTGGTGTCAATTTAAAGTAGTCCAGTTACACATTTGTGGGCTTATAACTTGGCTTCTGAATGTCCTAGAGAGATCAGGTTTGTTTTAATGTACTCCAATCAACAGCCCCTACAACCACAAAAAGGAATGGAGTCATTAGCACTTATGGTTTTTAAATGGCACCCAGAATTATGTTGCACGAAGCACAATTTCACATCATTCTGGGTCCATTTGTGTGAAAACAAGGTCCAATCAGGCTGAAACGTTACAAGAAGGTAGAATCTATTGAGTTGTAAGTGATCTGAACGTTTCATGATGATAGCACTTTCCTAAGGGGGTCAAACCATGTCCCAAAGGTCACCGGATCTGGTGTCAATTTAAAGAAGTGGTCCAGTTACACATTTGTGGGCTTATAACTTGGCTTCTGAATGTCCTAGAGAGATCAGGTTTGTTTTAGTGTACTCCAATCAACAGCCCCTACAACCACAAAAAGGAATGGAGTCATTAGCACTTATGGTTTGGAAATGGCACCCAGAATTATGTTGAACGAAGCACAATTTCACATCATTCTGGGTTCATTCGTGTGAAAACAAGGTCCAATCAGGCTGAAACGTTACAAGAAGGTAGAATCTATTGAGTTGTAAGTGATCTGAACGTTTCATGATGATAGCACTTTTCTAAGGGGGTCAAACCATGTCCCAAAGGTCACCGGATCTGGTGTCAATTTAAAGAAGTGGTCCACTTACACATTTGTGGGCTTATAACTTGGCTTCTGAATGTCCTAGAGAGATCAGGTTTGTTTTAGTGTACTCCAATCAACAGCCCCTACAACCACAAAAAGGAATGGAGTCATTAGCACTTATGGTTTGGAAATGGCACCCAGAATTATGTTGCACGAAGCACAATTTCACATCATTCTGGGTCCATTTGTGTGAAAACAAGGTCCAATCAGGCTGAAACGTTACAAGAAGGTAGAATCTATTGAGTTGTAAGTGATCTGAATGTTTCATGATGATCGCACATTCCTATAGGGGGTCAAACCATGTCCCAAAGGTCACCGGGCCTGGTGTCACTTTAAAGAAGTAGTCCAGTTTCACCTTTGTGGGCTTATAACTTCGCTTCTGAATGTCCTAGAGAGGTCAGGTTTGTTTTAGTGTACTCCAATCAACAGCCCCTACAACCAAAACATGAATGGAGTCATTAGCACGTATGGTTTGTAAATGACACCCAGAATAATGTTGCACGAAGCACAATTTCACATCATTCTGGGTCCATTTGTGTGAAAACAAGGTCCAATCAGGCTGAAACGTTACAAGAAGGTAGAATCTATTGAGTTGTAAGTGATCTGAACATTTCATGATGATCGCACATTCCTATAGGGGGTCAAACCATGTCCCAAAGTCACCGGGCCTGGTGTCACTTTAAAGAAGTAGTCCAGTTACACCTTTTTGGGCTTATAACTTGGCTTCTGAATATCCTAGAGAGGTCAGGTTTGTTTTAGAGTACTCCAATTAACAGCCCCCATTACCCCAAAAAGGAATGGAGGTACTAGCACTTATGGTTTCTAAATGGCACCCAGAATTATGTTGCACGAAGCACAATTTCACATCATTCTGGGTTCATTTGTGTGAAAACAAGGTCCAATCAGGCTGAAACGTTACAGGAAGGTAGAATCTATTGATTTGTAAGTGATCTGAACGTTTCATGATGATAGCACTTTCCAAAGGGGGTCAAACCATGTCCCAAATGTCACCGGATCTGGTGTCAAGTGGTCCAGTTACACATTTCTGGGCTCATAACTTGGCTTCTGAATGTCCTAGAGAGATCAGGTTTGTTTTAGTGTACTCCAATCAACAGCCCCTACAACCACAAAAAGGAATGGAGTCATTAGCACTTATGGTTTGGAAATGGCACCCAGAATTATGTTGCACGAAGCACAATTTCACATCATTCTTGGTCCATTTGTGTGAAAACAAGGTCCAATGAGGCTGAAACGTTACAAGAAGGTAGAATCTATTAAGTTGTAAATGATCTGAACGTTTCATGATGATAGCACTTTCCTAAGGGGGTCAAACCATGTCCCAAAGGTCACCGGATCTGGTGTCAATTTAAAGAAGTAGTCCAGTTACACATTTGTGGGCTTATAACTTGGCTTCTGAATGTCCTAGAGAGATCAGGTTTGTTTTAGTGTACTCCAATCAACAGCCCCTACAACCACAAAAAGGAATGGAGTCATTAGCACTTATGGTTTTTAAATGGCACCAAGAATTATGTTGCACGAAGCACAATTTCACATCATTCTGGGTCCATTTGTGTGAAAACAAGGTCCGGTCAGGCTGAAACGTTACAAGAAGGTAGAATCTATTGAGTTGTAAGTGATCTGAACGTTTCATGATGATCGCACATTCCTATAGGGGGTCAAACCATGTCCCAAAGGTCACCGGGCCTGGTGTCAATTTAAAGAAGTAGTCCAGTTACACCTTTGTGGGCATATAACTTGGCTTCTGAATATCATAGAGAGGTCAGGTTAATTTTAGAGTACTCCAATTAACAGCCACCATTACCCCAAAAAGGAATGGAGTCATTAGCACTTATGGTTTTTAAATGGCACCCAGAATTATGTTGCACGAAGCACAATTTCACATCATTCTGGGTTCATTTGTGTGAAAACAAGGTCCAATCAGGCTGAAACGTTACAGGAAGGTAGAATCTATTGAGTTGTAAGTGATCTGAACATTTCATGATGATAGCACTTTCCTAAGGGGGTCAAACCATGTCCCAGAGGTCACCGGATCTGGTGTCAATTTAAAGAAGTAGTCCAGTTACACATTTGTGGGCTTATAACTTGGCTTCTGAATGTCCTAGAGAGATCAGGTTTGTTTTAGTGTACTCCAATCAACAGCCCCTACAACCACAAAAAGGAATGGAGTCATTAGCACTTATGGTTTTTAAATGGCACCCAGAATTATGTTGCACGAAGCACAATTTCACATCATTCTGGGTTCATTTGTGTGAAAACAAGGTCCAATCAGGCTGAAACGTTACAGGAAGGTAGAATCTATTGAGTTGTAAGTGATCTGAACGTTTCATGATGATTGAACTTTCCTAAGGGGGTCAAACCATTTCCCAAAGGTCACCGGATCTGGTGTCAATTTAAAGTAGTCCAGTTACACATTTGTGGGCTTATAACTTGGCTTCTGAATGTCCTAGAGAGATCAGGTTTGTTTTAATGTACTCCAATCAACAGCCCCTACAACCACAAAAAGGAATGGAGTCATTAGCACTTATGGTTTTTAAATGGCACCCAGAATTATGTTGCACGAAGCACAATTTCACATCATTCTGGGTCCATTTGTGTGAAAACAAGGTCCAATCAGGCTGAAACGTTACAAGAAGGTAGAATCTATTGAGTTGTAAGTGATCTGAACGTTTCATGATGATAGCACTTTCCTAAGGGGGTCAAACCATGTCCCAAAGGTCACCGGATCTGGTGTCAATTTAAAGAAGTGGTCCAGTTACACATTTGTGGGCTTATAACTTGGCTTCTGAATGTCCTAGAGAGATCAGGTTTGTTTTAGTGTACTCCAATCAACAGCCCCTACAACCACAAAAAAGAATGGAGTCATTAGCACTTATGGTTTGGAAATGGCACCCAGAATTATGTTGCACGAAGCACAATTTCACATCATTCTGGGTCCATTTGTGTGAAAACAAGGTCCAATCAGGCTGAAACGTTACAAGAAGGTAGAATCTATTGAGTTGTAAGTGATCTGAATGTTTCATGATGATCGCACATTCCTATAGGGGGTCAAAACATGTCCCAAAGGTCACCGGGCCTGGTGTCACTTTAAAGAAGTAGTCCAGTTTCACATTTGTGGGCTTATAACTTCGCTTCTGAATGTCCTAGAGAGGTCAGGTTTGTTTTAGTGTACTCCAATCAACAGCCCCTACAACCAAAACATGAATGGAGTCATTAGCACTTATGGTTTTTAAATGGCACCAAGAATTATGTTGCACGAAGCACAATTTCACATCATTCTGGGTCCATTTGTGTGAAAACAAGGTCCGGTCAGGCTGAAACGTTACAAGAAGGTAGAATCTATTGAGTTGTAAGTGATCTGAACGTTTCATGATGATCGCACATTCCTATAGGGGGTCAAACCATGTCCCAAAGGTCACCGGGCCTGCCGTCAATTTAAAGAAGTAGTCCAGTTACACCTTTGTGGGCTTATAACTTGGCTTCTGAATATCCTAGAGAGGTCAGGTTTTTTTTAGAGTACTCCAATTAACAGCCCCCATTACCCCAAAAAGGAATGGAGTCATTAGCACTCATGATTTTTAAATGGCACCCAGAATTATGTTGCACGAAGCACAATTTCACATCATTCTGGGTTCATTTGTGTGAAAACAAGGTCCAATCAGGCTGAAACGTTACAGGAAGGTAGAATCTATTGAGTTGTAAGTGATCTGAACGTTTCATGATGATAGCACTTTCCTAAGGGGGTCAAACCATGTCCCAAAGGTCACCGGATCTGGTGCCAATTTAAAGAAGTGGTCCCGTTACACATTTGTGGGCTTATAACTTGGCTTCTGAATGTCCTAGAGAGGTCAGGTTTGTTTTAGTGTACTCCAATCAACAGCCCCTACAACCACAAAAAGGAATGGAGTCATTAGCACTTATGGTTTGGAAATGGCACCCAGAATTATGTTGCACGAAGCACAATTTCACATCATTCTGGGTCCATTTGTGTGAAAACAAGGTCCAATCAGGCTGAAACGTTACAAGAAGGTAGAATCTATTGAGTTGTAAGTGATCTGAACGTTTCATGATGATAGCACTTTCCTAAGGGGGTCAAACCATGTCCCAAAGGTCACCGGGCCTGGTGTCACTTTAAAGAAGTTGTCCAGTTTTTTTTTTTTTTTTTTTCTTCTTCTTCAGCCTTCAGAGAGTACAGACGCTTTTTTCTCAGCTCCCTTATCGGCTTCCCCAAGGCTCTTGTCCTGTCTGCCTACAGAGCACTTCTCTGCATTTCTCCTGAAACCACTACTCTCTTTTTGGAAATATGGACTTAATTAATTGGTCATTCAACGTGATTGACAAAATTTTCTCTACGATGAGAACGGAGAAGGGGGCTCCCACCTGTCCCGAGGGGACATTCGCATCGGGATATGCACTCGATTCTTGGGAGGTCTGGCGAATCGTGTGCCTCTCTCAGCTGTCCATCGAGGACGTGGAAGATTTGTGGATATTCGGCCTGATGATCACTGGATTTCTTCTGATTGGAGTGGGAGGATATCTGGTTTTCTGGAAAATTGGGAAGACGGGAGCGATTGGAGTGCGACCCGTACCCACGGAATGTGCCGCTCGTGCGGTGACCTCACAGACTGGGACGTTACTCGAGGTGAACCGTAAGCTGGACAATGTCCTTGCGGCGTTGCCTGTGTTAGTGCGCAAGATGGATTTGATCTCGGAGAGGGTCGCCGGACGATGCGGGGATGTGGAATGTAAAATTGGCTTCACTGGTGGACATGAATGACCACTTAGAGACTACAAGACGGAGGGGAAGATTATCTCTGTCTACCCTAAACAAAGTTATGTTTATCCTTATCTGACGCCATAGCAGCCTCTCAAGGCTGCCTCAACACACCCCCACAAAAGGAGGAATGCCGACAGATGCTGTGTCCCGACCTTCACCCTCTCCCTTCAGGCTATATCTGCAGGGACCTCAATGTGCTCTCTGTTCCTTATCTCTCCCTCCCACCTGTTGTTCTGCAGCTGGTCGATGCGCCGCAGTGGCAGCTCCCATTGGAGGCTTCAGGATCCCGCCCACCCCCACCTCCCCATTGGACTCTGATGTTGTACACGTGCTGTCTGTGCTTCCATGTCGGGTGTTTTTTGCATTGGAGTGCTACACCCTGCTGGTGTAACCCCGTTAATGCCTTTTTTTCCCCTCCCTGAACTTTCCTCATGTAACACCCTTTTCATCTAACTATTAAGGTAGCGCGACTCATGTTGCGAATGACCGCAGTCACCAATTCTTGTTATGTGTCTTACCCACGTATGTCTGATCTTTGAATTGTGTGTGCTGAAACTGAATTTCATTTCTCTGTATGTCCTAGACATGTGGAGAATATGACAATAAATGACTTGACTCTTGACTCTTGACTCTTGAGTTACACCTTTGTGGGCTTATAACTTGGCTTCTGAATATCCTAGAGAGGTCAGGTTTGTTTTAGAGTACTCCAATTAACAGCCCCCATTTTCCCAAAAAGGAATGGAGTCATTAGCACTTATGGTTTTTAAATGGCACCCAGAATTATGTTGCACGAAGCACAATTTCACATCATTCTGGGTTCATTTGTGTGAAAACAAGGTCCAATCAGGCTGAAACGTTACAGGAAGGTAGAATCTATTGAGTTGTAAGTGATCTGAACATTTCATGATGATAGCACTTTCCTAAGGGGGTCAAACCATGTCCCAGAGGTCACCGGATCTGGTGTCAATTTAAAGAAGTAGTCCAGTTACACATTTGTGGGCTTATAACTTGGCTTCTGAATGTCCTAGAGAGATCAGGTTTGATTTAGTGTACTCCAATCAACAGCCCCTACAACCACAAAAAGGAATGGAGTCATTAGCACTTATGGTTTTTAAATGGCACCCAGAATTATGTTGCACGAAGCACAATTTCACATCATTCTGGGTCCATTTGTGTGAAAACAAGGTCCGGTCAGGCTGAAACGTTACAAGAAGGTAGAATCTATTGAGTTGTAAGTGATCTGAACGTTTCATGATGATCGCACATTCCTATAGGGGGTCAAACCATGTCCCAAAGGTCACCGGATCTGGTGCCAATTTAAAGAAGTGGTCCCGTTACACATTTGTGGGCTTATAACTTGGCTTCTGAATGTCCTAGAGAGATCAGGTTTGTTTTAGTGTACTCCAATCAACAGCCCCTACAACCACAAAAAGGAATGGAGTCATTAGCACTTATGGTTTGGAAATGGCACCCAGAATTATGTTGCACGAAGCACAATTTCACATCATTCTGGGTCCATTTGTGTGAAAACAAGGTCCAATCAGGCTGAAACGTTACAAGAAGGTAGAATCTATTGAGTTGTAAGTGATCTGAACGTTTCATGATGATAGCACTTTCCTAAGGGGGTCAAACCATGTCCCAAAGGTCACCGGGCCTGGTGTCACTTTAAAGAAGTTGTCCAGTTTTTTTTTTTTTTTTTTTTTTTTTCTTCTTCTTCAGCCTTCAGAGAGTACAGACGCTTTTTTCTCAGCTCCCTTATCGGCTTCCCCAAGGCTCTTGTCCTGTCTGCCTACAGAGCACTTCTCTGCATTTCTCCTGAAACCACTACTCTCTTTTTGGAAATATGGACTTAATTAATTGGTCATTCAACGTGATTGACAAAATTTTCTCTACGATGAGAACGGAGAAGGGGGCTCCCACCTGTCCCGAGGGGACATTCGCATCGGGATATGCACTCGATTCTTGGGAGGTCTGGCGAATCGTGTGCCTCTCTCAGCTGTCCATCGAGGACGTGGAAGATTTGTGGATATTCGGCCTGATGATCACTGGATTTCTTCTGATTGGAGTGGGAGGATATCTGGTTTTCTGGAAAATTGGGAAGACGGGAGCGATTGGAGTGCGACCCGTACCCACGGAATGTGCCGCTCGTGCGGTGACCTCACAGACTGGGACGTTACTCGAGGTGAACCGTAAGCTGGACAATGTCCTTGCGGCGTTGCCTGTGTTAGTGCGCAAGATGGATTTGATCTCGGAGAGGGTCGCCGGACGATGCGGGGATGTGGAATGTAAAATTGGCTTCACTGGTGGACATGAATGACCACTTAGAGACTACAAGACGGAGGGGAAGATTATCTCTGTCTACCCTAAACAAAGTTATGTTTATCCTTATCTGACGCCATAGCAGCCTCTCAAGGCTGCCTCAACACACCCCCACAAAAGGAGGAATGCCGACAGATGCTGTGTCCCGACCTTCACCCTCTCCCTTCAGGCTATATCTGCAGGGACCTCAATGTGCTCTCTGTTCCTTATCTCTCCCTCCCACCTGTTGTTCTGCAGCTGGTCGATGCGCCGCAGTGGCAGCTCCCATTGGAGGCTTCAGGATCCCGCCCACCCCCACCTCCCCATTGGACTCTGATGTTGTACACGTGCTGTCTGTGCTTCCATGTTGGGTGTTTTTTTGCAATGGAGTGCTACACCCTGCTGGTGTAACCCCGTTAATGCCTTTTTTTCCCCTCCCTGAACTTTCCTCATGTAACACCCTTTTCATCTAACTATTAAGGTAGCGCGACTCATGTTGCGAATGACCGCAGTCACCAATTCTTGTTATGTGTCTTACCCACGTATGTCTGATCTTTGAATTGTGTGTGCTGAAACTGAGTTTCATTTCTCTGTATGTCCTGCACATGTGGAGAATATGACAATAAATGACTCTTGACTCTTGACTCTTGACTCTTGAGTTACACCTTTGTGGGCTTATAACTTGGCTTCTGAATATCCTAGAGAGGTCAGGTTTGTTTTAGAGTACTCCAATTAACAGCCCCCATTTTCCCAAAAAGGAATGGAGTCATTAGCACTTATGGTTTTTAAATGGCACCCAGAATTATGTTGCACGAAGCACAATTTCACATCATTCTGGGTTCATTTGTGTGAAAACAAGGTCCAATCAGGCTGAAACGTTACAGGAAGGTAGAATCTATTGAGTTGTAAGTGATCTGAACATTTCATGATGATAGCACTTTCCTAAGGGGGTCAAACCATGTCCCAGAGGTCACCGGATCTGGTGTCAATTTAAAGAAGTAGTCCAGTTACACATTTGTGGGCTTATAACTTGGCTTCTGAATGTCCTAGAGAGATCAGGTTTGATTTAGTGTACTCCAATCAACAGCCCCTACAACCACAAAAAGGAATGGAGTCATTAGCACTTATGGTTTTTAAATGGCACCCAGAATTATGTTGCACGAAGCACAATTTCACATCATTCTGGGTTCATTTGGGTGAAAACAAGGTCCAATCAGGCTGAAACGTTACAGGAAGGTAGAATCTATTGAGTTGTAAGTGATCTGAACGTTTCATGATGATAGCACTTTCCTAAGGGGGTCAAACATGTCCCAAAGGTCACCGGATCTGGTGTCAATTTAAAGTAGTCCAGTTACACATTTGTGGGCTTATAACTTGGCTTCTGAATGTCCTAGAGAGATAAGGTTTGTTTTAATGTACTCCAATCAACAGCCCCTACACCCACAAAAAGGAATGGAGTCATTAGCACTTATGGTTTGGAAATTGCACCCAGAATTATGTTGCACGAAGCACAATTTCACATCATTCTGGGTGCATTTGTGTGAAAACAAGGTCCAATCAGGCTGAAACGTTACAGGAAGGTAGAATCTATTGAGTTGTAAGTGATCTGAACGTTTCATGATGATCGCACATTCCTATAGGGGGTCAAACCATGTCCCAAAGGTCACCGGGCCAGGTGTCACTTTAAAGAAGTAGTCCAGTTACAACTTTGTGGGCTTATAACTTGGCTTCTGAATGTCCTAGAGAGGTCAGGTTTGTTTTAGAGTACTCCAATTAACAGCCCCCACTAGCCCAAAAAGGAATGGAGTCATTAGCACTTATGGTTTTTAAATGGCACCCAGAATTATGTTGCACGAAGCACAATTTCACATCATTCTGGGTTCATTTGTGTGAAAACAAGGTCCAATCAGGCTGAAACGTTACAGGAAGGTAGAATCTATTGAGTTGTAAGTGATCTGAAAGTTTCATGATGATAGCACTTTCCTAAGGGGGTCAAACCATGTCCCAAAGGTCACCGGATCTGGTGTCAATTTAAAGTAGTCCAGTTACACATTTAAGGGCTTATAACTTGGCTTCTGAATGTCCTAGAGAGATAAGGTTTGTTTTAATGTAATCCAATCAACAGCCCCTACACCCACAAAAAGGAATGGAGTCATTAGCACTTATGGTTTTTAAATGGCACCCAGAATTATGTTGCACGAAGCACAATTTCACATCATTCTGGGTTCATTTGTGTGAAAACAAGGTCCAATCAGGCTGAAACGTTACAGGAAGCGAGAATCTATTGAGTTGTAAGTGATCTGAACGTTTCATGATGATCGCACTTTCCTAAGGGGGTCAAACCATGTCCCAAAGGTCACCGGGCCTGGTGTCACTTTAAAGAAGTAGTCCAGTTACACATTTGTGGGCTTATAACTTGGCTTCTGAATGTCCTAGAGAGATCAGGTTTGTTTTAGTGTACTCCAATCAACAGCCCCTACAACCACAAAAAGGAATGGAGTCATTAGCACTTATGGTTTGGAAATGGCACCCAGAATTATGTTGCACGAAGCACAATTTTACATCATTCTGGGTCCATTTGTGTGAAAACAAGGTCCAATCAGGCTGAAACGTTACAAGAAGGTAGAATCTATTGAGTTGTAAGTGATCTGAACGTTTCATGATGATCGCACATTCCTATAGGGGGTCAAACCATGTCCCAAAGGTCACCGGGCCTGGTGTCACTTTAAAGAAGTAGTCCAGTTACACCTTTGTGGGCTTATAACTTGGCTTCTGAATATCCTAGAGAGGTCAGGTTAATTTTAGAGTACTCCAATTAACAGCCCCCATTACCCCAAAAAGGAATGGAGTCATTAGCACTTATGGTTTTTAAATGGCACCCAGAATTATGTAGCACGAAGCACAATTTCACATCATTCTGGGTTCATTTGTGTGAAAACAAGGTCCAATCAGGCTGAAACGTTACAGGAAGGTAGAATCTATTGAGTTGTAAGTGATCTGAACATTTCATGATGATAGCACTTTCCTAAGGGGGTCAAACCATGTCCCAGAGGTCACCGGATCTGGTGTCAATTTAAAGAAGTAGTCCAGTTACACATTTGTGGGCTTATAACTTGGCTTCTGAATGTCCTAGAGAGATCAGGTTTGTTTTAGTGTACTCCAATCAACAGCCCCTACATCCACAAAAAGGAATGGAGTCATTAGCACTTATGGTTTTTAAATGGCACCCAGAATTATGTTGCACGAAGCACAATTTCACATCATTCTGGGTTCATTTGTGTGAAAACAAGGTCCAATCAGGCTGAAACGTTACAGGAAGGTAGAATCTATTGAGTTGTAAGTGATCTGAACGTTTCATGATGATTGAACTTTCCTAAGGGGGTCAAACCATTTCCCAAAGGTCACCGGATCTGGTGTCAATTTAAAGTAGTCCAGTTACACATTTGTGGGCTTATAACTTGGCTTCTGAATGTCCTAGAGAGATCAGGTTTGTTTTAATGTACTCCAATCAACAGCCCCTACAACCACAAAAAGGAATGGAGTCATTAGCACTTATGGTTTTTAAATGGCACCCAGAATTATGTTGCACGAAGCACAATTTCACATCATTCTGGGTCCATTTGTGTGAAAACAAGGTCCAATCAGGCTGAAACGTTACAAGAAGGTAGAATCTATTGAGTTGTAAGTGATCTGAACGTTTCATGATGATAGCACTTTCCTAAGGGGGTCAAACCATGTCCCAAAGGTCACCGGATCTGGTGTCAATTTAAAGAAGTGGTCCAGTTACACATTTGTGGGCTTATAACTTGGCTTCTGAATGTCCTAGAGAGATCAGGTTTGTTTTAGTGTACTCCAATCAACAGCCCCTACATCCACAAAAAGGAATGGAGTCATTAGCACTTATGGTTTGGAAATGGCACCCAGAATTATGTTGAACGAAGCACAATTTCACATCATTCTGGGTTCATTTGTGTGAAAACCAGGTCCAATCAGGCTGAAACGTTACAAGAAGGTAGAATCTATTGAGTTGTAAGTGATCTGAACGTTTCATGATGATAGCACTTTTCTAAGGGGGTCAAACCATGTCCCAAAGGTCACCGGATCTGGTGTCAATTTAAAGAAGTGGTCCACTTACACATTTGTGGGCTTATAACTTGGCTTCTGAATGTCCTAGAGAGATCAGGTTTGTTTTAGTGTACTCCAATCAACAGCCGCTACAACCACAAAAAGGAATGGAGTCATTAGCACTTATGGTTTGGAAATGGCACCCAGAATTATGTTGCACTAAGCACAATTTCACATCATTCTGGGTCCATTTGTGTGAAAACAAGGTCCAATCAGGCTGAAACGTTACAAGAAGGTAGAATCTATTGAGTTGTAAGTGATCTGAATGTTTCATGATGATCGGACATTCCTATAGGGGGTCAAACCATGTCCCAAAGGTCACCCGGCCTGGTGTCACTTTAAAGAAGTAGTCCAGTTTCACATTTGTGGGCTTATAACTTCGCTTCTGAATGTCCTAGAGAGGTCAGGTTTGTTTTAGTGTACTCCAATCAACAGCCCCTAGAACCACAAACATGAATGGAGTCATTAGCACGTATGGTTTGTAAATGGCACCCAGAATAATGTTGCACGAAGCACAATTTCACATCATTCTGGGTCCATTTGTGTGAAAACAAGGTCCAATCAGGCTGAAACGTTACAAGAAGGTAGAATCTATTGAGTTGTAAGTGATCTGAACATTTCATGATGATCGCACATTCCTATAGGGGGTCAAACCATGTCCCAAAGTCACCGGGCCTGGTGTCACTTTAAAGAAGTAGTCCAGTTACACCTTTTTGGGCTTATAACTTGGCTTCTGAATATCCTAGAGAGGTCAGGTTTGTTTTAGAGTACTCCAATTAACAGCCCCCATTACCCCAAAAAGGAATGGAGGTATTAGCACTTATGGTTTCTAAATGGCACCCAGAATTATGTTGCACGAAGCACAATTTCACATCATTCTGGGTTCATTTGTGTGAAAACAAGGTCCAATCAGGCTGAAACGTTACAGGAAGGTAGAATCTATTGATTTGTAAGTGATCTGAACGTTTCATGATGATAGCACTTTCCAAAGGGGGTCAAACCATGTCCCAAATGTCACCGGATCTGGTGTCAAGTGGTCCAGTTACACATTTGTGGGCTTATAACTTGGCTTCTGAATGTCCTAGAGAGATCAGGTTTGTTTTAGTGTACTCCAATGGACAGCCCCTACAACCACAAAAAGGAATGGAGTCATTAGCACTTATGGTTTGGAAATGGCACCCAGAATTATGTTGCACGAAGCACAATTTCACATCATTCTTGGTCCATTTGTGTGAAAACAAGGTCCAATCAGGCTGAAACGTTACAAGAAGGTAGAATCTATTGAGTTGTAAGTGATCTGAACGTTTCATGATGATAGCACTTTCCTAAGGGGGTCAAACCATGTCCCAAAGGTCACCGGATCTGGTGTCAATTTAAAGAAGTAGTCCAGTTACACATTTGTGGGCTTATAACTTGGCTTCTGAATGTCCTAGAGAGATCAGGTTTGTTTTAGTGTACTCCAATCAACAGCCCCTACAACCACAAAAAGGAATGGAGTCATTAGCACTTATGGTTTTTAAATGGCACCAAGAATTATGTTGCACGAAGCACAATTTCACATCATTCTGGGTCCATTTGTGTGAAAACAAGGTCCGGTCAGGCTGAAACGTTACAAGAAGGTAGAATCTATTGAGTTGTAAGTGATCTGAACGTTTCATGATGATCGCACATTCCTATAGGGGGTCAAACCATGTCCCAAAGGTCACCGGGCCTGGTTTCAATTTAAAGAAGTAGTCCAGTTTCACATTTGTGGGCTTATAACTTCGCTTCTGAATGTCCTAGAGAGGTCAGGTTTGTTTTAGTGTACTCCAATTAACAGCCCCTACAACCACAAAAATGAATGGAGTCATTAGCACTTATGGTTTGTAAATGGCACCCAGAATTATGTTGCACGAAGCACAATTTCACATCATTCTGGGTCCATTTGTGTGAAAACAAGGTCCATTCAGGCTGAAACGTTACAAGAAGGTAGAATCTATTGAGTTGTAAGTGATCTGAAAGTTTCATGATGATCGCACATTCCTATAGGGAGTCAAACCATGTCCCAAAGGTCACCGGGCCTGGTGTCACTTTAAAGAAGTAGTCCAGTTACACCTTTGTGGGCTTATAACTTGGCTTCTGAATATCCTAGAGAGGTCAGGTTTTTTTTAGAGTACTCCAATTAACAGCCCCCATTACCCCAAAAAGGAATGGAGTCATTAGCACTCATGATTTTTAAATGGCACCCAGAATTATGTTGCACGAAGCACAATTTCACATCATTCTGGGTTCATTTGTGTGAAAACAAGGTCCAATCAGGCTGAAACGTTACAGGAAGGTAGAATCTATTGAGTTGTAAGTGATCTGAACGTTTCATGATGATAGCACTTTCCTAAGGGGGTCAAACCATGTCCCAAAGGTCACCGGATCTGGTGCCAATTTAAAGAAGTGGTCCAGTTACACATTTGTGGGCTTATAACTTGGCTTCTGAATGTCCTAGAGAGATCAGGTTTGTTTTAGTGTACTCCAATCAACAGCCCCTACAACCACAAAAAGGAATGGAGTCATTAGCACTTATGGTTTGGAAATGGCACCCAGAATTATGTTGCACGAAGCACAATTTCACATCATTCTGGGTCCATTTGTGTGAAAACAAGGTCCAATCAGGCTGAAACGTTACAAGAAGGTAGAATCTATTGAGTTGTAAGTGATCTGAACGTTTCATGATGATAGCACTTTCCTAAGGGGGTCAAACCATGTCCCAAAGGTCACCGGGCCTGGTGTCACTTTAAAGAAGTTGTCCAGTTTTTTTTTTTCTTCTTCTTCAGCCTTCAGAGAGTACAGACGCTTTTTTCTCAGCTCCCTTATCGGCTTCCCCAAGGCTCTTGTCCTGTCTGCCTACAGAGCACTTCTCTGCATTTCTCCTGAAACCACTACTCTCTTTTTGGAAATATGGACTTAATTAATTGGTCATTCAACGTGATTGACAAAATTTTCTCTACGATGAGAACGGAGAAGGGGGCTCCCACCTGTCCCGAGGGGACATTCGCATCGGGATATGCACTCGATTCTTGGGAGGTCTGGCGAATCGTGTGCCTCTCTCAGCTGTCCATCGAGGACGTGGAAGATTTGTGGATATTCGGCCTGATGATCACTGGATTTCTTCTGATTGGAGTGGGAGGATATCTGGTTTTCTGGAAAATTGGGAAGACGGGAGCGATTGGAGTGCGACCCGTACCCACGGAATGTGCCGCTCGTGCGGTGACCTCACAGACTGGGACGTTACTCGAGGTGAACCGTAAGCTGGACAATGTCCTTGCGGCGTTGCCTGTGTTAGTGCGCAAGATGGATTTGATCTCGGAGAGGGTCGCCGGACGATGCGGGGATGTGGAATGTAAAATTGGCTTCACTGGTGGACATGAATGACCACTTAGAGACTACAAGACGGAGGGGAAGATTATCTCTGTCTACCCTAAACAAAGTTATGTTTATCCTTATCTGACGCCATAGCAGCCTCTCAAGGCTGCCTCAACACACCCCCACAAAAGGAGGAATGCCGACAGATGCTGTGTCCCGACCTTCACCCTCTCCCTTCAGGCTATATCTGCAGGGACCTCAATGTGCTCTCTGTTCCTTATCTCTCCCTCCCACCTGTTGTTCTGCAGCTGGTCGATGCGCCGCAGTGGCAGCTCCCATTGGAGGCTTCAGGATCCCGCCCACCCCCACCTCCCCATTGGACTCTGATGTTGTACACGTGCTGTCTGTGCTTCCATGTCGGGTGTTTTTTTGCATTGGAGTGCTACACCCTGCTGGTGTAACCCCGTTAATGCCTTTTTTTCCCCTCCCTGAACTTTCCTCATGTAACACCCTTTTCATCTAACTATTAAGGTAGCGCGACTCATGTTGCGAATGACCGCAGTCACCAATTCTTGTTATGTGTCTTACCCACGTATGTCTGATCTTTGATTTGTGTGTGCTGAAACTGAATTTCATTTCTCTGTATGTCCTGCACATGTGGAGAATATGACAATAAATGACTCTTGACTCTTGACTCTTGACTCTTGAGTTACACCTTTGTGGGCTTATAACTTGGCTTCTGAATATCCTAGAGAGGTCAGGTTTGTTTTAGAGTACTCCAATTAACAGCCCCCATTTTCCCAAAAAGGAATGGAGTCATTAGCACTTATGGTTTTTAAATGGCACCCAGAATTATGTTGCACGAAGCACAATTTCACATCATTCTGGGTTCATTTGTGTGAAAACAAGGTCCAATCAGGCTGAAACGTTACAGGAAGGTAGAATCTATTGAGTTGTAAGTGATATGAACATTTCATGATGATAGCACTTTCCTAAGGGGATCAAACCATGTCCCAAAGGTCACCGGATCTGGTGTCAATTTAAAGTAGTCCAGTTACACATTTGTGGGCTTATAACTTGGCTTCTGAATGTCCTAGAGAGATAAGGTTTGTTTTAATGTACTCCAATCAACAGCCCCTACACCCACAAAAAGGAATGGAGTCATTAGCACTTATGGTTTGGAAATTGCACCCAGAATTATGTTGCACGAAGCACAATTTCACATCATTCTGGGTGCATTTGTGTGAAAACAAGGTCCAATCAGGCTGAAACGTTACAGGAAGGTAGAATCTATTGAGTTGTAAGTGATCTGAACGTTTCATGATGATCGCACATTCCTATAGGGGGTCAAACCATGTCCCAAAGGTCACCGGGCCTGGTGTCACTTTAAAGAAGTAGTCCAGTTACAACTTTGTGGGCTTATAACTTGGCTTCTGAATGTCCTAGAGAGGTCAGGTTTGTTTTAGAGTACTCCAATTAACAGCCCCCACTACCCCAAAAAGGAATGGAGTCATTAGCACTTATGGTTTTTAAATGGCACCCAGAATTATGTTGCACGAAGCACAATTTCACATCATTCTGGGTTCATTTGTGTGAAAACAAGGTCCAATCAGGCTGAAACGTTACAGGAAGGGAGAATCTATTGAGTTGTAAGTGATCTGAACGTTTCATGATGATAGCACTTTCCTAAGGGGGTCAAACCATGTCCCAAAGGTCACCGGATCTGGTGTCAATTTAAAGAAGTAGTCCAGTTACACATTTGTGGGCTTATAACTTGGCTTCTGAATGTCCTAGAGAGATAAGGTTTGTTTTAGTGTACTCCAATCAACAGCCCCTACAACCACAAAAAGGAATGGAGTCATTAGCACTTATGGTTTGGAAATGGCACCCAGAATTATGTTGCACGAAGCACAATTTTACATCATTCTGGGTCCATTTGTGTGAAAACAAGGTCCAATCAGGCTGAAACGTTACAAGAAGGTAGAATCTATTGAGTTGTAAGTGATCTGAACGTTTCATGATGATCGCACATTCCTATAGGGGGTCAAACCATGTCCCAAAGGTCACCGGGCCTGGTGTCACTTTAAAGAAGTAGTCCAGTTACACCTTTGTGGGCTTATAACTTGGCTTCTGAATATCCTAGAGAGGTCAGGTTAATTTTAGAGTACTCCAATTAACAGCCCCCATTACCCCAAAAAGGAATGGAGTCATTAGCACTTATGGTTTTTAAATGGCACCCAGAATTATGTAGCACGAAGCACAATTTCACATCATTCTGGGTTCATTTGTGTGAAAACAAGGTCCAATCAGGCTGAAACGTTACAGGAAGGTAGAATCTATTGAGTTGTAAGTGATCTGAACATTTCATGATGATAGCACTTTCCTAAGGGGGTCAAACCATGTCCCAGAGGTCACCGGATCTGGTGTCAATTTAAAGAAGTAGTCCAGTTACACATTTGTGGGCTTATAACTTGGCTTCTGAATGTCCTAGAGAGATCAGGTTTGTTTTAGTGTACTCCAATCAACAGCTCCTACAACCACAAAAAGGAATGGAGTCATTAGCACTTATGGTTTTTAAATGGCACCCAGAATTATGTTGCACGAAGCACAATTTCACATCATTCTGGGTTCATTTGTGTGAAAACAAGGTCCAATCAGGCTGAAACGTTACAGGAAGGTAGAATCTATTGAGTTGTAAGTGATCTGAACGTTTCATGATGATTGAACTTTCCTAAGGGGGTCAAACCATTTCCCAAAGGTCACCGGATCTGGTGTCAATTTAAAGTAGTCCAGTTACACATTTGTGGGCTTATAACTTGGCTTCTGAATGTCCTAGAGAGATCAGGTTTGTTTTAATGTACTCCAATCAACAGCCCCTACAACCACAAAAAGGAATGGAGTCATTAGCACTTATGGTTTTTAAATGGCACCCAGAATAATGTTGCACGAAGCACAATTTCACATCATTCTGGGTCCATTTGTGTGAAAACAAGGTCCAATCAGGCTGAAACGTTACAAGAAGGTAGAATCTATTGAGTTGTAAGTGATCTGAACGTTTCATGATGATAGCACTTTCCTAAGGGGGTCAAACCATGTCCCAAAGGTCACCGGATCTGGTGTCAATTTAAAGAAGTGGTCCAGTTACACATTTGTGGGCTTATAACTTGGCTTCTGAATGTCCTAGAGAGATCAGGTTTGTTTTAGTGTACTCCAATCAACAGCCCCTACATCCACAAAAAGGAATGGAGTCATTAGCACTTATGGTTTGGAAATGGCACCCAGAATTATGTTGAACGAAGCACAATTTCACATCATTCTGGGTTCATTTGTGTGAAAACAAGGTCCAATCAGGCTGAAACGTTACAAGAAGGTAGAATCTATTGAGTTGTAAGTGATCTGAACGTTTCATGATGATAGCACTTTTCTAAGGGGGTCAAACCATGTCCCAAAGGTCACCGGATCTGGTGTCAATTTAAAGAAGTGGTCCACTTACACATTTGTGGGCTTATAACTTGGCTTCTGAATGTCCTAGAGAGATCAGGTTTGTTTTAGTGTACTCCAATCAACAGCCGCTACAACCACAAAAAGGAATGGAGTCATTAGCACTTATGGTTTGGAAATGGCACCCAGAATTATGTTGCACTAAGCACAATTTCACATCATTCTGGGTCCATTTGTGTGAAAACAAGGTCCAATCAGGCTGAAACGTTACAAGAAGGTAGAATCTATTGAGTTGTAAGTGATCTGAATGTTTCATGATGATCGGACATTCCTATAGGGGGTCAAACCATGTCCCAAAGGTCACCGGGCCTGGTGTCACTTTAAAGAAGTAGTCCAGTTTCACATTTGTGGGCTTATAACTTCGCTTCTGAATGTCCTAGAGAGGTCAGGTTTGTTTTAGTGTACTCCAATCAACAGCCCCTACAACCACAAACATGACTGGAGTCATTAGCACGTATGGTTTGTAAATGGCACCCAGAATAATGTTGCACGAAGCACAATTTCACATCATTCTGGGTCCATTTGTGTGAAAACAAGGTCCAATCAGGCTGAAACGTTACAAGAAGGTAGAATCTATTGAGTTGTAAGTGATCTGAACATTTCATGATGATCGCACATTCCTATAGGGGGTCAAACCATGTCCCAAAGTCACCGGGCCTGGTGTCACTTTAAAGAAGTAGTCCAGTTACATCTTTTTGGGCTTATAACTTGGCTTCTGAATATCCTAGAGAGGTCAGGTTTGTTTTAGAGTACTCCAATTAACAGCCCCCATTACCCCAAAAAGGAATGGAGGTATTAGCACTTATGGTTTCTAAATGGCACCCAGAATTATGTTGCACGAAGCACAATTTCACATCATTCTGGGTTCATTTGTGTGAAAACAAGGTCCAATCAGGCTGAAACGTTACAGGAAGGTAGAATCTATTGATTTGTAAGTGATCTGAACGTTTCATGATGATAGCACTTTCCAAAGGGGGTCAAACCATGTCCCAAATGTCACCGGATCTGGTGTCAAGTGGTCCAGTTACACATTTGTGGGCTTATAACTTGGCTTCTGAATGTCCTAGAGAGATCAGGTTTGTTTTAGTGTACTCCAATCAACAGCCCCTACAACCACAAAAAGGAATGGAGTCATTAGCACTTATGGTTTGGAAATGGCACCCAGAATTATGTTGCACGAAGCACAATTTCACATCATTCTTGGTCCATTTGTGTGAAAACAAGGTCCAATCAGGCAGAAACGTTACAAGAAGGTAGAATCTATTGAGTTGTAAGTGATCTGAACGTTTCATGATGATAGCACTTTCCTAAGGGGGTCAAACCATGTCCCAAAGGTCACCGGATCTGGTGTCAATTTAAAGAAGTAGTCCAGTTACACATTTGTGGGCTTATAACTTGGCTTCTGAATGTCCTAGAGAGATCAGGTTTGTTTTAGTGTACTCCAATCAACAGCCCCTACAACCACAAAAAGGAATGGAGTCATTAGCACTTATGGTTTTTAAATGGCACCAAGAATTATGTTGCACGAAGGACAATTTCACATCATTCTGGGTCCATTTGTATGAAAACAAGGTCCGGTCAGGCTGAAACGTTACAAGAAGGTAGAATCTATTGAGTTGTAAGTGATCTGAACGTTTCATGATGATCGCACATTCCTATAGGGGGTCAAACCATGTCCCAAAGGTCACCGGGCCTGGTTTCAATTTAAAGAAGTAGTCCAGTTTCACATTTGTGGGCTTATAACTTCGCTTCTGAATGTCCTAGAGAGGTCAGGTTTGTTTTAGTGTACTCCAATTAACAGCCCCTACAACCACAAAAATGAATGGAGTCATTAGCACTTATGGTTTGTAAATGGCACCCAGAATTATGTTGCACGAAGCACAATTTCACATCATTCTGGGTCCATTTGTGTGAAAACAAGGTCCATTCAGGCTGAAACGTTACAAGAAGGTAGAATCTATTGAGTTGTAAGTGATCTAAAAGTTTCATGATGATCGCACATTCCTATAGGGAGTCAAACCATGTCCCAAAGGTCACCGGGCCTGGTGTCACTTTAAAGAAGTAGTCCAGTTACACCTTTGTGGGCTTATAACTTGGCTTCTGAATATCCTAGAGAGGTCAGGTTTTTTTTAGAGTACTCCAATTAACAGCCCCCATTACCCCAAAAAGGAATGGAGTCATTAGCACTCATGATTTTTAAATGGCACCCAGAATTATGTTGCACGAAGCACAATTTCACATCATTCTGGGTTCATTTGTGTGAAAACAAGGTCCAATCAGGCTGAAACGTTACAGGAAGGTAGAATCTATTGAGTTGTAAGTGATCTGAACGTTTCATGATGATAGCACTTTCCTAAGGGGGTCAAACCATGTCCCAAAGGTCACCGGATCTGGTGCCAATTTAAAGAAGTGGTCCAGTTACACATTTGTGGGCTTATAACTTGGCTTCTGAATGTCCTAGAGAGATCAGGTTTGTTTTAGTGTACTCCAATCAACAGCCCCTACAACCACAAAAAGGAATGGAGTCATTAGCACTTATGGTTTGGAAATGGCACCCAGAATTATGTTTGCACGAAGCACAATTTCACATCATTCTGGGTCCATTTGTGTGAAAACAAGGTCCAATCAGGCTGAAATGTTACAAGAAGGTAGAATCTATTGAGTTGTAAGTGATCTGAACGTTTCATGATGATAGCACTTTCCTAAGGGGGTCAAACCATGTCCCAAAGGTCACCGGGCCTGGTGTCACTTTAAAGAAGTTGTCCAGTTTTTTTTTTTTTTTGTTTTTTTTTTTCTTCTTCTTCAGCCTTCAGAGAGTACAGACGCTTTTTTCTCAGCTCCCTTATCGGCTTCCCCAAGGCTCTTCTCCTGTCTGCCTACAGAGCACTTCTCTGCATTTCTCCTGAAACCACTACTCTCTTTTTGGAAATATGGACTTAATTAATTGGTCATTCAACGTGATTGACAAAATTTTCTCTACGATGAGAACGGAGAAGGGGGCTCCCACCTGTCCCGAGGGGACATTCGCATCGGGATATGCACTCGATTCTTGGGAGGTCTGGCGAATCGTGTGCCTCTCTCAGCTGTCCATCGAGGACGTGGAAGATTTGTGGATATTCGGCCTGATGATCACTGGATTTCTTCTGATTGGAGTGGGAGGATATCTGGTTTTCTGGAAAATTGGGAAGACGGGAGCGATTGGAGTGCGACCCGTACCCACGGAATGTGCCGCTCGTGCGGTGACCTCACAGACTGGGACGTTACTCGAGGTGAACCGTAAGCTGGACAATGTCCTTGCGGCGTTGCCTGTGTTAGTGCGCAAGATGGATTTGATCTCGGAGAGGGTCGCCGGACGATGCGGGGATGTGGAATGTAAAATTGGCTTCACTGGTGGACATGAATGACCACTTAGAGACTACAAGACGGAGGGGAAGATTATCTCTGTCTACCCTAAACAAAGTTATGTTTATCCTTATCTGACGCCATAGCAGCCTCTCAAGGCTGCCTCAACACACCCCCACAAAAGGAGGAATGCCGACAGATGCTGTGTCCCGACCTTCACCCTCTCCCTTCAGGCTATATCTGCAGGGACCTCAATGTGCTCGCTGTTCCTTATCTCTCCCTCCCACCTGTTGTTCTGCAGCTGGTCGATGCGCCGCAGTGGCAGCTCCCATTGGAGGCTTCAGGATCCCGCCCACCCCCACCTCCCCATTGGACTCTGATGTTGTACACGTGCTGTCTGTGCTTCCATGTCGGGTGTTTTTTTGCATTGGAGTGCTACACCCTGCTGGTGTAACCCCGTTAATGCCTTTTTTTCCCCTCCCTGAACTTTCCTCATGTAACACCCTTTTCAACTAACTATTAAGGTAGCGCGACTCATGTTGCGAATGACCGCAGTCACCAATTCTTGTTATGTGTCTTACCCACGTATGTCTGATCTTTGATTTGTGTGTGCTGAAACTGAATTTCATTTCTCTGTATGTCCTGCACATGTGGAGAATATGACAATAAATGACTCTTGACTCTTGACTCTTGACTCTTGAGTTACACCTTTGTGGGCTTATAACTTGGCTTCTGAATATCCTAGAGAGGTCAGGTTTGTTTTAGAGTACTCCAATTAACAACCCCCATTTTCCCAAAAAGGAATGGAGTCATTAGCACTTATGGTTTTTAAATGGCACCCAGAATTATGTTGCACGAAGCACAATTTCACACCATTCTGGGTTCATTTGTGTGAAAACAAGGTCCAATCAGGCTGAAACGTTACAGGAAGGTAGAATCTATTGAGTTGTAAGTGATCTGAACATTTCATGATGATAGCACTTTACTAAGGGGGTCAAACCATGTCCCAGAGGTCACCGGATCTGGTGTCAATTTAAAGAAGTAGTCCAGTTACACATTTGTGGGCTTATAACTTGGCTTCTGAATGTCCTAGAGAGATCAGGTTTGATTTAGTGTACTCCAATCAACAGCCCCTACAACCACAAAAAGGAATGGAGTCATTAGCACTTATGGTTTTTAAATGGCACCCAGAATTATGTTGCACGAAGCACAATTTCACATCATTCTGGGTTCATTTGTGTGAAAACAAGGTCCAATCAGGCTGAAACGTTACAGGAAGGTAGAATCTATTGAGTTGTAAGTGATCTGAACGTTTCATGATGATAGCACTTTCCTAAGGGGGTCAAACCATGTCCCAAAGGTCACCGGATCTGGTGTCAATTTAAAGTAGTCCAGTTACACATTTGTGGGCTTATAACTTGGCTTCTGAATGTCCTAGAGAGATAAGGTTTGTTTTAATGTACTCCAATCAACAGCCCATACACCCACAAAAAGGATTGGAGTCATTAGCACTTATGGTTTGGAAATTGCACCCAGAATTATGTTGCACGAAGCACAATTTCACATCGTTCTGGGTGCATTTGTGTGAAAACAAGGTCCAATCAGGCTGAAACGTTACAGGAAGGTAGAATCTATTGAGTTGTAAGTGATCTGAACGTTTCATGATGATCGCACATTCCTATAGGGGGTCAAACCATGTCCCAAAGGTCACCGGGCCTGGTGTCACTTTAAAGAAGTAGTCCAGTTACAACTGTGTGGGCTTATAACTTGGCTTCTGAATGTCCTAGAGAGGTCAGGTTTGTGTTAGAGTACTCCAATTAACAGCCCCCACTACCCCAAAAAGGAATGGAGTCATTAGCACTTATGGTTTTTAAATGGCACCCAGAATTATGTTGCACAAAGCACAATTTCACATCATTCTGGGTTCATTTGTGTGAAAACAAGGTCCAATCAGACTGAAACGTTACAGGAAGGTAGAATCTATTGAGTTGTAAGTGATCTGAACGTTTCATGATGATAGCACTTTCCTAAGGGGGTCAAACCATGTCCCAAAGGTCACCGGATCTGGTGTCAATTTAAAGTAGTCCAGTTCCACATTTGTGGGCTTATAACTTGGCTTCTGAATGTCCTAGAGAGATAAGGTTTGTTTTAATGTACTCCAATCAACAGCCCCTACACCCACAAAAAGGAATGGAGTCATTAGCACTTATGGTTTGGAAATTGCACCCAGAATTATGTTGCACGAAGCACAATTTCACATCATTCTGGGTGCATTTGTGTGAAAACAAGGTCCAATCAGGCTGAAACGTTACAGGAAGGTAGAATCTATTGAGTTGTAAGTGATCTGAACGTTTCATGATGATCGCAAATTCCTATAGGGGGTCAAACCATGTCCCAAAGGTCACCGGGCCAGGTGTCACTTTAAAGAAGTAGTCCAGTTACAACTTTGTGGGCTTATAACTTGGCTTCTGAATGTCCTAGAGAGGTCAGGTTTGTTTTAGAGTACTCCAATTAACAGCCCCCACTACCCCAAAAAGGAATGGAGTCATTAGCACTTATGGTTTTTAAATGGCACCCAGAATTATGTTGCACGAAGCACAATTTCACATCATTCTGGGTTCATTTGTGTGAAAACAAGGTCCAATCAGGATGAAACGTTACAGGAAGGTAGAATCTATTGAGTTGTAAGTGATCTGAACGTTTCATGATGATAGCAATTTCCTAAGGGGGTCAAACCATGTCCCAAAGGTCACCGGATCTGGTGTCAATTTAAAGAAGTAGTCCAGTTACACATTTGTGGGCTTATAACTTGGCTTCTGAATGTCCTAGAGAGATCAGGTTTGTTTTAGTGTACTCCAATCAACAGCCCCTACAACCACAAAAAGGAATGGAGTCATTAGCACTTATGGTTTTTAAATGGCACCCAGAATTATGTTGCACGAAGCACAATTTCACATCATTCTGGGTCCATTTGTGTGAAAACAAGGTCCGGTCAGGCTGAAACGTTACAAGAAGGTAGAATCTATACAGTTGTAAGTGATCTGAACGTTTCATGATGATCGCACATTCCTATAGGGGGTCAAACCATGTCCCAAAGGCCACCGGGCCTCGTGGCAATTTAAAGAAGTAGTCCAGTTTCACATTTGTGGGCTTATAACTTCGCTTCTGAATGTCCTAGAGAGGTCAGGTTTGTTTTAGTGTACTCCAATCAACAGCCCCTACAACCACAAAAATGAATCGAGTCATTAGCACTTATGGTTTGTAAATGGCACCCAGAATTATGTTGCACGAAGCACAATTTCACATCATTCTGGGTCCATTTGTGTGAAAACAAGGTCCATTCAGGCTGAAACGTTACAAGAAGGTAGAATCTATTGAGTTGTAAGTGATCTGAACGTTTCATGATGATCGCACATTCCTATAGGTTGTCAAACCATGTCCCAAAGGTCACCGGGCCTGGTGTCACTTTAAAGAAGTAGTCCAGTTACACCTTTGTGGGCTTATAACTTGGCTTCTGAATATCCTAGAGAGGTCAGGTTTGTTTTAGAGTACTCCAATTAACAGCCCCCATTACCCCAAAAAGGAATGGAGTCATTAGCACTTATGATTTTTAAATGGCACCCAGAATTATGTTGCACGAAGCACAATTTCACATCATTCTGGGTTCATTTGTGTGAAAACAAGGTCCAATCAGGGTGAAACGTTACAGGAAGGTAGAATCTATTGAGTTGTAAGTGATTTGAACGTTTCATGATGATAGCACTTTCCTAAGGGGGTCAAACCATGTCCCAAAGGTCACCGGGCCTGGTGTCATTTTAAAGAAGTAGTCCAGTTACACCTTTGTGGGCTTATAACTTGGCTTCTGAATATCCTAAAGAGGTCAGGTTTGTTTTAGAGTACTCCAATTAACAGCCCCCATTACCCCAAAAAGGAATGGAGTCATTAGCACTCATGATTTTTAAATGGCACCCAGAATTATGTTGCACGAAGCACAATTTCACATCATTCTGGGTTCATTTGTGTGCAAACAAGGTCCAATCAGGCTGAAACGTTACAGGAAGGTAGAATCTATTGAGTTGTAAGTGATCTGAACGTTTCATGATGATAGCACTTTCCTAAGGGGGTCAAACCATGTCCCAAAGGTCACCGGATCTGGTGTCAATTTAAAGAAGTGGTCCAGTTACACATTTGTGGGCTTATAACTTGGCTTCTGAATGCCCTAGAGAGATCAGGTTTGTTTTAGTGTACTCCAATCAACAGCCCCTACAACCACAAAAAGGAATGGAGTCATTAGCACTTATGGTTTGGAAATGGCACCCAGAATTATGTTGCACGAAGCACAATTTCACATCATTCTGGGTCCATTTGTGTGAAAACAAGGTCCAATCAGGCTGAAACGTTACAAGAAGGTAGAATCTATTGAGTTGTAAGTGATCTGAACGTTTAATGATGATAGCACTTTCCTAAGGGGGTCAAACCATGTCCTAAAGGTCACCGGGCCTGGTGTCACTTTAAAGAAGTTGTCCAGTTACACCTTTGTGGGCTTATAACTTGGCTTCTGAATATCCTAGAGAGGTCAGGTTTGTTTTAGAGTACTCCAATTAACAGCCCCCATTTTCCCAAAAAGGAATGGAGTCATTAGCACTTATGGTTTTTAAATGGCACCCAGAATTATGTTGCACGAAGCACAATTTCACATCATTCTGGGTTCATTTGTGTGAAAACAGGGTCCAATCAGGCTGAAACGTTACAGGAAGGTAGAATCTATTGAGTTGTAAGTGATCTGAACGTTTCATGATGATAGCACTTTCCTAAGGGGGTCAAACCATGTCCCAAAGGTCACCGGATCTGGTGTCAATTTAAAGAAGTGGTCCAGTTACACATTTGTGGGCTTATAACTTGGCTTCTGAATGCCCTAGAGAGATCAGGTTTGTTTTAGTGTACTCCAATCAACAGCCCCTACAACCACAAAAAGGAATGGAGTCATTAGCACTTATGGTTTGGAAATGGCACCCAGAATTATGTTGCACGAAGCACAATTTCACATCGTTCTGGGTCCATTTGTGTGAAAACAAGGTCCAATCAGGCTGAAACGTTACAAGAAGGTAGAATCTATTGAGTTGTAAGTGATCTGAACGTTTAATGATGATAGCACTTTCCTAAGGGGGTCAAACCATGTCCTAAAGGTCACCGGGCCTGGTGTCACTTTAAAGAAGTTGTCCAGTTACACCTTTGTGGGCTTATAACTTGGCTTCTGAATATCCTAGAGAGGTCAGGTTTGTTTTAGAGTACTCCAAATAACAGCCCCCATTTTCCCAAAAAGGAATGGAGTCATTAGCACTTATGGTTTTTAAATGGCACCCAGAATTATGTTGCACGAAGCACAATTTCACATCATTCTGGGTTCATTTGTGTGAAAACAAGGTCCAATCAGGCTGAAACGTTACAGGAAGGTAGAATCTATTGAGTTGTAAGTGATCTGAACGTTTCATGATGATAGCACTTTCCTAATGGGGTCAAACCATGTCCCAAAGGTCACCGGATCTGGTGTCAATTTAAAGTAGTCCAGTTACACATTTGTGGGCTTATAACTTGGCTTCTGAATGTCCTAGAGAGATAAGGTTTGTTTTAATGTACTCCAATCTACAGCCCCTACACCCACAAAAAGGAATGGAGTCATTAGCACTTATGGTTTGGAAATTGCACCCAGAATTATGTTGCACGAAGCACAATTTCACATCATTCTGGGTGCATTTGTGTGAAAACAAGGTCCAATCAGGCTGAAACGTTACAGGAAGGTAGAATCTATTGAGTTGTAAGTGATCTGAATGTTTCATGATGATCGCACATTCCTATAGGGGGTCAAACCATATCCCAAAGGTCACCGGGCCTGGTGTCACTTTAAAGAAGTAGTCCAGTTACACCTTTGTGGGCTTATAACTTGGCTTCTGAATGTCCTAGAGAGGTCAGGTTTGTTTTAGAGTACTCCAATTAACAGCCCCCACTACCCCAAAAAGGAATGGAGTCATTAGCACTTATGGTTTTTAAATGGCACCCAGAATTATGTTGCACGAAGCACAATTTCACATCATTCTGGGTTCATTTGTGTGAAAACAAGGTCCAATCACAATGAAACGTTACAGGAAGGTAGAATCTATTGAGTTGTAAGTGATCTGAACATTTCATGATTATAGCATTTTCCTAAGGGGGTCAAACCATGTCCCAGAGGTCACCGGATCTGGTGTCAATTTAAAGAAGTAGTCCAGTTACACATTTGTGGGCTTATAACTTGGCTTCTGAATGTCCTAGAGAGATCAGGTTTGTTTTAGTGTACTCCAATCAACAGCCCCTACAACCACAAAAAGGAATGGAGTCATTAGCACTTATGGTTTTTAAATGGCACCCAGAATTATGTTGCACGAAGCACAATTTCACATCATTCTGGGTTCATTTGTGTGAAAACAAGGTCCAATCAGGCTGAAACGTTACAGGAAGGTAGAATCTATTGAGTTGTAAGTGATCTGAACGTTTCATGATGATCGCACATTCCTATAGGGGGTCAAACCATGTCCCAAAGGTCACCGGGCCTGGTGTCACTTTAAAGAAGTAGTCCAGTTTCACATTTGTGGGCTTATAACTTGGCTTCTGAATGTCCTAGAGAGGTCAGGTTTGTTTTAGTGTACTCCAATCAACAGCCCCTACAACCACAAGTATGAATGGAGTCATTAGCACTTATGGTTTGTAAATGGCACCCAGAATTATGTTGCACAAAGCACAATTTCACACCATTCTGGGTCCATTTGTGTGAAAACAAGGTCCAATCAGGCTGAAATGTTACAAGAAGGTAGAATCTATTGAGTTGTAAGTGATCTGAACGTTTCATGATGATCGCACATTCCTATAGGGGGTCAAACCATGTCCCAAAGGTCACCGGGCCTGGTGTCACTTTAAAGAAGTAGTCCAGTTACACTTTGTGGGCTTATAACTTGGCTTCTGAATATCCTAGAGAGGTCAGGTTTGTTTTAGAGTACTCCAATTAACAGCCCCCATTACCCCAAAAAGGAATGGAGTCATTAGCACTTATGGTTTTTAAATGGCACCCAGAATTATGTTGCACGAAGCACAATTTCACATCATTCTGGGTTCATTTGTGTGAAAACAAGGTCCAATCAGGCTGAAACGTTACAGGAAGGTAGAATCTATTGAGTTGTAAGTGATCTGAACGTTTCATGATGATAGCACTTTCCTAAGGGGGTCAAACCATGTCCCAAAGGTCACCGGATCTGGTGTCAATTTAAAGTAGTCCAGTTACACATTTGTGGGCTTATAACTTGGCTTCTGAATGTCCTAGAGAGATCAGGATTGTTTTAGTGTACTCCAATCAACAGCCCCTACAACCACAAAAAGGAATGGAGTCATTAGCACTTAAGGTTTGGAAATGGCACCCAGAATTATGTTGCACAAAGCACAATTTCACATCATTCTGGGTCCATTTGTGTGAAAACATGGTCCAATCAGGCTGAAACATTACAAGAAGGTAGAATCTATTGAGTTGTAAGTGATCTGAACGTTTCATGATGATCGCACATTCCTATAGGGTGTCAAACCATGTCCCAAATGTAACAACATGAACTTCTGACCCCATTTCCGCCAATCCTTTTATTGTGGCGGGAACGAACCCTGTATAAGTTCCGGGTAAATCAGCTGCCTCTTCCCTGTTTACCTGGCTGCTGTTTTCCCTGTGGTTGGCGTACTTGTCAGATATTGACAGATTTTACACAGCATACTAGCTGACAGCGTGCAATAACCCGGCCGATTCATTCATTTATACACCACCTCACAATCGACTCAACGGTCAGGGTTTTTTTCCCCGTGATCAGCCCTGATCAGCGCGGGATGGCGAGCCACCCGACCACCGCTGTATTGCGGTAGGATTTGCAAACCTTTGGACTAAAGATGGTTAACACATGACCTATCCCAGGCCCATGCACCTAAGTTGAACTCATACTGGACTAAACCTCATCCCACCTCCTTTTGGGATTTAATAAGCTGTTTTGTATGTCACCAAAATTTATTGTCTGTGTTGTATGTGGTTATAGTTTTTGTACATCTGTCTATATATTTTTCATACCATGCATAATATATATATTTTGAGCTCTATCTTGGGTTCCTGTGTTTTATTCACACACTCAGGCTCCACAGTCGAAACTACTTCTGATAGTTCACTGTCTGTGAAGTTGCAGTCAGGACACCTGGTCCTTTAACGTGTTACAAGTGGCGAGCCAGCCAGGAGCCTTTGCGTGTGAATATTTTGTGGTCATACATACAATTTTTCTGTTGTTATTTACTTTGTTTTTGCTGAAAATCAAAAATGGATTTAGTGGCCCTTTCCGGCATAGATGTATCACAGTCTGTGATGATCACCGGTGTGTCCAACACAAAAGCTGATAACGAAATTCTTGACCACTTACGTACATATGGTAATCTTAACCGTCATTTTTACGTAAATGATCCCATGAGTACATTCTTTAAAAACCTGATTGCTGAGTTTGTAGATACCACCGCGTTTACAACTTTAGAGCCGTTACTGCCATACACCTACTGTTCTAAAACTGTTGCCGACCGTGTGTTCTGCGTCACCGCTTTGGCCTGTGAGTACGCCGCCACAGAGGACAGCAGCAGTTCCCCTCCCAACTACCTCAAGGAGCTCAAGCATATTGCTGATCGCAGTGGGCACCGGTTTGAAGATGTCTTGAAGACAGTAATGAGGCAGATTGGACAACATTTGCATGAAGCAGGAGCAGATGATGATGGAAAAAGTCAACATGAATATGATGAGGAAGATGGAGCAAACGAGGAAAATGAAGTAGAGGAAGAAGAAGAAAGGGAACTGGAGCAGCAGAAATTGTTTTCACCTTCTGCCAGACGGGTTTCTGCTGACCAGCAGGGGGCACGACCTCGGCAAAGCCAGACTGGACCAGCTCCACGAGTATCACTCACCGCCCATAGTCTCAACCCACCGGAAATACAAAGGGTTGTGGTTGAGCATGTGGTCCGAAACCAAGTCATAAGTGCCACAACTTCACTACGTCTCCGTGCTTTTTCAGGAAGGGTTCCTAAGCCATGTAGTGAAGCAGATTTTGAATCATGGCGTTCCCAAATTGATCTACTGATTGCCGACCCCAGTTTGTCAGCTCTATACGTCACCAGACGTATTATAGAGAGCCTGTTGTCACCTGCTGCTGATTTGGTTAAAGGCCTAAGTTCCAACACATTGCCTTCCGTCGTACTAAGTGTACTTGACTCTGCTTTTGGAACAGTTCAAGATGGTGAGGAATTGTATGCTCAATACTTAAATATTCTTCAAAATCCAGGTGAACGACCATCCGCTTATCTCCAAAGACTGCAGCTAACCCTCAGCACTGTTGTAAAGCAAGGAGGACTTGCAGCTGCTGACATGGATAAACATCTGCTAAAGCAGTTTTGTCCTGGGTGTTGGGATAACACTATATTAACCAAATTACAATTAGAACAGCCAAAGAACAACCCACCACCTTTCTCTGACTTATTGCTGTGGTTACGGACAGAAGAAGACAGACAAACTGCCAAGGAGTCACTTATGAGAAAACACATTGGTCTATCAAAACAAAAAGCCAACATCCAATCCCAAAGCACTTGTTCTTGTGGGCACTCTACAGCCAATGAAGAGCTAAAAGAAATGAAAAAACAACTCCAAACCCTCCAACAGCAAATGTCCCAACTTTTGTCCCGAAAAAATTCATTAGAGTCAAAGCTTAAGCCACGACAAAACAAGCCCAGTCACTCGTCACCTCAGGCAAATACCAAACCCAAGCCATGGTATTGTTTTAACTGTGGAGAAGATGGCCACATTTCTTCCACCTGCAACAACAGAGCAAACCCCAGTCTTGTTGAACAGAAAAAGAAACAATTACGGAAAAAACAGCAAGAATGGGATGCCAAAACGACTTCATCTTTAAACTAGAAGGAGCTTCTGCGATGGGACACACAGGAGCTGCGTGCACTAACAGTCCCAGAAACCACAACACATTTTCAGTGCTGCCAAAAGGGCTTGTGGGGACCAAAAGCACAGGACACATTCAAATCAATGGCAACCATTTCAACTGCCTCCTGGATTCTGGGTCTCAGGTTACTACCATCCCTTATTCCTTCTATAATACTTATCTTTCAGACCATCCAATCAAACCATTAAATGATTTGTTGGAAGTAGAAGGAGCTAATGGACAAGCCGTACCTTACCTGGGATATATCGAGATTACCATGGCATTCCCAGCCGATTTTCTTGGTTCATCCATTATTGTTGATACACTTGCTCTTGTCGTGCCTGACGTCCAGCAATCACACCCAACGATACTTGTTGGTACCAACACTCTGGATGTTGCTTACAGAAAACATTGTGATACCCGCTCTGACCAGTCATTCCTGCAAACTGGTTCTGGTTACATTGCAGTTTATAAAATCCTCCATTGTCGCCATGTCCAGAAGTCAAATGACCAGTATGCTCCTGTAATCTTGAAGTTAGACCAACCACATACCATTACTGCCGGGCAAACCACAGTCCTTACGGGATGCCTGGTCACAAGGCTATTCCACGGTGACAAAGCAGTTATTCTGGAACACCCCACCTCCACTTCTCTGCCTGGTGGTATTCTAGTAAAAACCTGCCTTGTGGACTTACCTCAACTTCGGCCATGCTCTCTGCCTGTTGTAGTGAGCAATGAGTCAAACCATGACATCCACATTCCAGCTCGAGCCATCATTGCAGAAATCAGCACCTTTCAGGAAGTCATTCCCAAAGAGAAACACATCGACTATTCAGACCAGTCCACAGAGTCGTTACCTCCATCTCAACCACAATACAACTTTGGTGATTCCCCTGTACCCCCAGACTGGAAAGAACACATTGTTCAAAAGCTCAACAGTATTCCTGAAGTATTTGCCAAAGATGGCCTGGATTTCGGCAGGACCGACGAAGTCAAACACCAAATCAAATTGTCCGATCAAACCCCTTTCAAGCAAAGACCACGACCAATTCACCCTCAAGATCTCGATGCTGTAAGGAAGCACCTGCAAGAACTTTTCGATTCCGGAGTTATCAGAGAATCAGACTCTCCATTTGCCTCTCCAATTGTGGTTGCGCGAAAAAAGAATGGCAGTGTACGTCTTTGATTTGATTACCGCAAACTCAATCTGCAAACAATCAAAGATGCCTATGCTCTGCCCAAGCTGGAAGACACCTTCTCGGCACTTGCAGGATCCAGGTGGTTCACGGTGCTAGACCTCAAGTAAGGATACTACCAAATTGAAATGGAGGAGAAAGATAAAGCAAAGACTGCCTTTGTCTGCCCTTTAGGATTCTGGGAGTTTAATTGGATGCCGCAGGGGATCACCAATGCACCAAGCACATTCCAACGGCTGATGGAGAAATGCATGGGAGAATTAAATCTAAGAGAAGTCCTGGTTTTCAATGACGATCTCATTGTTTTTGCACCAACTCTTGAGGAACATGAAACTCGTCTGATGAAAGTTCTTACCAGACTCAAAGATTTTGGCTTGAAGCTTTCACTTGAGAAATGCATGTTCTTCCAGACATCTGTGAAATATCTGGGCCATGTAGTGTCCCAGGCTGGTGTTGAGACTGATCCTGACAAGATTTCTACACTCACTTCTTGGCCAGTGCCGAAAAACTTGAAGGAATTAAGATCGTTCCTTGGTTTTGCTGGGTACTACAGACGTTTTGTCCAGGGATATTCAGCAATTGTCAAGCCATTGCATGATCTCACTGCTGGCTATCCACCTTCCCAGAGGAAACTGAGACGAACTGTACAGTCAGAGAATTACCTCAACCCCAAAGAGCCATTTGGAGGACGGTGGACGCAGATGTGTCAACAATCTTTTTAGTCCATAATTGCCAAACTTACTTCCGCCCCAGTTCTGGCATTTGCTGATCCCAGAAAACCATATACACTCCACACTGACGCCAGTGCCACAGGTCTTGGTGCGGTGCTGTATCAAGAGCAGGATGGGAAGAACCGAGTGGTAGCATATGCCAGCAGAGGTCTTTCCCGGAGTGAGTCAAAATATCCTGCCCACAAATTGGAGTTTCTTGCTTTGAAATGGGCGGTGACTGAAAAATTTCACGACTATCTTTATGGTGCTCAGTTCACAGTGGTGACAGATAGCAACCCATTAACATACCTCTTATCATCAGCAAAACTTGATGCTACCGGTTATAGATGGCTTTCAGCTTTGTCCACTTTCACCTTCAAATTAATCTACAGAGCAGGAAAGCACAACTCTGATGCTGATGGTTTGTCTCGCCGACCTCATGGTGAACTGTCTGATGATCCTCTGTCACAGAAAGAACGTGAGCGAATCTGGAGATTTGCATGGCAACATCTAAATGAACCAGAGCATGTTTCTATTGACCAGCCTACCATCAAAGCAGTTTGTGACCGTCACCTGGTGTACAGTTCAAGCACTGATCCTGACCTTGCTCTGGTGTTATCCATGTCTGTCAATGTCAACAGTCTGCCTGACAGTTTTACGGATGACACCCAGTTCGCCTCCATGGTACTTCCCCAACTCTCAACAGCTGACCTTGCAGCCAAACAATGCCTTGACCCTGTCATTCGGCATGTCATAGCTCAGGTTGAGCGAGGAGAGTCACCACCGCCATTGCTGAGGGACGAACTTCCTGATCTACCTCTATTACTGCGAGAAGTAGATAAACTGGAGCTCCATAACACCCTTCTCGTCAGAAAGAGACAAGTGGGAAGTGACTCCACATACCAGCTAGTGCTACCTGAGGAATATCGACCGGTTGTATTACACCACCTTCATGATCAAATGGGTCACATGGGAATTGACAGAACGCTGGACTTGGTCCGTTCCCGGTTTTATTGGCCTAAGATGACTAGTGATGTGGTCAGTAAAATAAGACACTGTGAAAGATGCGTGAGGCGCAAATCTCCGTCTGAACGATCTGCACCTCTGGTAAATATCAAAACCTCTCATCCCATGGAAATGGTGTGTATGGATTTTCTTTCAGTGGAACCAGATCGTGGTGTCAAAGACATACTCGTCATAAGTGACCATTTCACGAAATATGCCGTTGCTGTGCCAACATCAAACCAGAAAGCCAGGACTGTTGCCAAATGTTTATGGGACAACTTTTTTGTGCATTATGGTATCCCAGAACGTTTGCACAGTGACCAAGGCCCTGACTTTGAATCCAGAATCATCCGAGAGCTTTGTGAGATGGCTGGGATCCACAAAGTAAGGACTACTCCATACCACCCAAGAAGCAATCCTGTTGAACGGTTTAACCGAACATTACTGGATATGCTAGGAACGCTGACAGCTCAACAGAAATCTCATTGGAAAGATTTTGTAAAACCTCTGGTGCATGCCTACAATTGCACCAAAAATCACGTTACAGGTTTCTCACCGTATGAGCTTATGTTTGGCCGCCAACCTCGCTTACCGGTGGACTTAGCCTTTGGACTACCACTTGTCAGAGAAGGAGCAACATCCCACACACAATATGTGGAAAAACTAAAATCCCACCTGGAAGAAAGTTACAAGCTGGCCTTTGAAAACTCAGAAAAGGTGATGAAACGGAATAAAACCAGATTTGATAAAAACGTCACTGCATCACAGCTGAATGTTGGAGACAGAGTTCTTGTGAGGAACGTGCGGGTAAGAGGCAAACACAAGCTTGCAGACAAATGGGAGTCATCTGTGTACATTGTAGTGAAGAAAGCCGGCACTCTTCCTGTGTATACAGTTCGACCCGAAGGCCAAGACAAGCCCCTGAGAACTTTACATCGAGATCTCCTACTGCCCTGTGGGTATTTGCCACCTTCTCCTTCTGAAAAGGAAATGCTTAATAAGCGGATGAGAGACATGCCTGTCTTGCCTGTGTCTCCTGTGCATGCTGATGATGATGACCCTGACGAGGAAGAACTCATCTCATACCTACCTGTTCCTTTCTCTGCTGAACCTGTCACCTTCACATCAACCATTGACTTATCCAATACTCCGCCATCTGTTCCAGTTACCAGCCAGACGGATGTCCCTGTAGCATTGGCTGTCCCTGTAGCATTGGCTACAGAGGAAGAGATCTCTATTCTCTCAGAGGGACCTCTACCTGTACCAGTTGAAGAGGAACGAGTTATTGAAAACGAAACTATGGGGGCTGGCTTTGCGCCAGTTGCTCTTGCAGACACCTCTCATGATGACAGATGTCTATCTTCTGATCCGGTTGCACAAGACGCATCCAGCCTTGACTTGTCACAAGACTCACCAACTAAGTCAGACTCTCTGAGTCCTGAGGCGGAACCACCCTTGAGGCACTCGACCCGCGCCAGGAATCCTCCTGATCGGCTGCAGTACATAAAGCCTGGTAAGCCTCTGTTGAAGAGCGTTCAGACCCTTTTACATGGGTTAAGTTCTGTCTTCTCCGTCGCTCTTCAAGACGATGAAGACGCGGGGACGGTGCCTTCACACCTCAGCCAGCCGGTCATTCGCTGCCAGCCTAGTCCATGTACGAGGACGTCCATGGGATTAGGGGGGGAGAGTGTAACAACATGAACTTCTGACCCCATTTCCGCCAATCCTTTTATTGTGGCGGGAACGAACCCTGTATAAGTTCCGGGTAAATCAGCTGCCTCTTCCCTGTTTACCTGGCTGCTGTTTTCCCTGTGGTTGGCGTACTTGTCAGATATTGACAGATTTTACACGGCATACTAGCTGACAGCGTGCAATAACCCGGCCGATTCATTCATTTATACACCACCTCACAATCGACTCAACGGTCAGGTTTTTTTTTCCCCGTGATCAGCCCTGATCAGCGCGGGATGGCGAGCCACCCGACCACCGCTGTATTGCGGTAGGATTTGCAAACCTTTGGACTAAAGATGGTTAACACATGACCTATCCCAGGCCCATGCACCTAAGTTGAACTCATACTGGACTAAACCTCATCCCACCTCCTTTTGGGATTTAATAAGCTATTTTGTATGTCACCAAAATTTATTGTCTGTGTTGTATGTGGTTATAGTTTTTGTACATCTGTCTATATATTTTTCATACCATGCATAATATATAAATTTTGAGCTCTATTTTGGGTTCCTGTGTTTTATTCACACACTCAGGCTCCACAGTCGAAACTACTTCTGATAGTTCACTGTCTGTGAAGATGCAGTCAGGACACCTGGTCCTTTAACGTGTTACACAAAGGTCACCGGGCCTGGTGTCACTTTAAAGAAGTAGTCCAGTTACACATTTGTGGGCTTATAACTTGGCTTCTGAATGTCCTAGAGAGGTCAGGTTTGTTTTAGTGTACTCCAATCAACAGCCCCTACAACCACAAAAAAGAATGGAGTCATTAGCACTTATGGTTTGTAAATGGCACCCAGAATTATGTTGCACGAAGCACAATTTCACATCATTCTGGGTCCATTTGTGTGAAAACAAGGTCCAATCAGGCTGAAACGTTACAGGAAGGTAGAATCTATTGAGTTGTAAGTGATATGAACGTTTCATGATGATAGCACTTTCCTAAGGGGGTCAAACCATGTCCCAAAGGTCACCGGATCTGGTGTCAATTTAAAGAAGTAGTCCAGTTACACATTTGTGGGCTTAT
The DNA here is from genome assembly GCF_043380555.1 of Nothobranchius furzeri. Lineage (NCBI taxonomy): Eukaryota > Metazoa > Chordata > Actinopteri > Cyprinodontiformes > Nothobranchiidae > Nothobranchius > Nothobranchius furzeri. The sequence goes on from NC_091749.1 coordinate 19,990,171, forward strand.
AACTTGGCTTCTGAATGTCCTAGAGAGATCAGGTTTGTTTTAGTGTACTCCAATGAACAGCCCCTACAACCACAAAAAGGAATGGAGTCATTAGCACTTATGGTTTGTAAATGGCACCCAGAATTATGTTGCACGAAGCACAATTTCACATCATTCTGGGTCCATTTGTGTGAAAACAAGGTCCAATCAGGCTGAAACGTTACAAGAAGGTAGAATCTATTGAGTTGTAAGTGATCTGAACGTTTCATGATGATCGCACATTCCTATAGGGGGTCAAACCATGTCCCAATAGTCACCGGGCCTGGTGTCACTTTAAAGAAGTAGTCCAGTTACACCTTTGTGGGCTTATAACTTGGCTTCTGAATGTCCTAGAGAGGTCAGGTTTGTTTTAGAGTACTCCAATTAACAACCCCCATTACCCCAAAAAGGAATGGAGTCATTAGCACTTATGGTTTTTAAATGGCACCCAGAATTATGTTGCACGAAGCACAATTTCACATCATTCTGGGTTCATTTGTGTGAAAACAAGGTCCAATCAGGCTGAAACATTACAGGAAGGTAGAATCTATTGAGTTGTAAGTGATCTGAACGTTTCATGATGATAGCACTTTCCTAAGGGGGTCAAACCATGTCCCAAAGGTCACCGGATCTGGTGTCAATTTAAAGTAGTCCAGTTACACATTTGTGGGCTTATAACTTGGGCTTCTGAATGTCCTAGAGAGATCAGGTTTGTTTTAATGTACTCCAATCAACAGCCCCTACACCCTCAAAAAGGAATGGAGTCATTAGCACTTATGGTTTGGAAATGGCACCCAGAATTATGTTGCACGAAGCACAATTTCACATCATTCTGGGTGCATTTGTGTGAAAACAAGGTCCAATCAGGCTGAAACGTTACAAGAAGGTAGAATCTATTGAGTTGTAAGTGATCTGAACGTTTCATGATGATAGCACTTTCCTAAGGGGGTCAAACCATGTCCCAAAGGTCACCAGATCTGGTGTCAATTTAAAGAAATGGTCCAGTTACACATTTGTGGGCTTATAACTTGGCTTCTGAATGTCCTAGAGAGGTCAGGATTCTTTTAGAGTACTCCAATTAACAGCCCCCACTACCCCAAAAAGGAATGGAGTCATTAGCACTTATGGTTTTTAAATGGCACCCAGAATTATGTTGCACGAAGCACAATTTCACATCATTCTGGGTTCATTTGTGTGAAAACAAGGTCCAATCATGCTGAAACGTTACAGGAAGGTAGAGTCTATTGAGTTGTAAATGATCTGAACATTTCATGATGATAGCACTTTCCTAAGGGGGTCAAACCATGTCCCAGAGGTCACCGGATCTGGTGTCAATTTAAAGAAGTAGTCCAGTTACACATTTGTGGGCTTATAACTTGGCTTCTGAATGTCCTAGAGAGATCAGGTTTGTTTTAGTGTAATCCAATAGACAGCCCCTACAACCACAAAAAGGAATGGAGTCATTAGCACTTATGGTTTTTAAATGGCACCCAGAATTATGTTGCACGAAGCACAATTTCACATCATTCTGGGTTCATTTGTGTGAAAACAAGGTCCAATCAGGCTGAAATGTTACAAGAAGGTAGAATCTATTGAGTTGTAAGTGATCTGAACATTTCATGATGATCGCACATTCCTATAGGGGGTCAAACCATGTCCCAAAGGTCACCGGGCCTGGTGTCACTTTAAAGAAGTAGTCCAGTTACACTTTGTGGGCTTATAACTTGGCTTCTGAATATCCTAGAGAGGTCAGGTTTGTTTTAGAGTACTCCAATTAACAGCCCCCATTACCCCAAAAAGGAATGGAGTCATTAGCACTTATGGTTTTTAAATGGCACCCAGAATTATGTTGCACGAAGCACAATTTCACATCATTCTGGGTTCGTTTGTGTGAAAACAAGGTCCAATCAGGCTGAAACGTTACAGGAAGGTAGAATCTATTGAGTTGTAAGTGATCTGAACGTTTCATGATGATAGCACTTTCCTAAGGGGGTCAAACCATGTCCCAAAGGTCACCGAATCTGGTGTCAATTTAAAGTAGTCCAGTTACACATTTGTGGGCTTATAACTTGGCTTCTGAATGTCCTAGAGAGATCAGGTTTGTTTTAGTGTACTCCAATCAACAGCCCCTACAACCACAAAAAGGAATGGAGTCATTAGCACTTATGGTTTGGAAATGGCACCCAGAATTGTGTTGCACAAAGCACAATTTCACATCATTCTGGGTCCATTTGTGTGAAAACAAGGTCCAATCAGGCTGAAACGTTACAAGAAGGTAGAATCTATTGAGTTGTAAGTGATCTGAACGTTTCATGATGATCGCACATTCCTATAGGGGGTCAAACCACGTCCCAAAGGTCACCGGGCCTGGTGTCACTTTAAAGAAGTAGTCCAGTTACACATGTGTGGGCTTATAACTTGGCTTCTGAATGTCCTAGAGAGGTCAGGTTTGTTTTAGTTTACTCCAATCAACAGCCCCTACAACCACAAAAAAGAATGGAGTCATTAGCACTTATGGTTTGTAAATGGCACCCAGAATTATGTTGCACGAAGCACAATTTCACATCATTCTGGGTCCATTTGTGTGAAAACAAGGTCCAATCAGGCTGACACGTTACAGGAAGGTAGAATCTATTGAGTTGTAAGTGATCTGAACGTTTCATGATGATAGCACTTTCCTAAGGGGGTCAAACCATGTCCCAAAGGTCACCGGATCTGGTGTCAATTTAAAGAAGTAGTCCAGTTACACATTTGTGGGCTTATAACTTGGCTTCTGAATGTCCTAGAGAGATCAGGTTTGTTTTAGTGTACTCCAATGAACAGCCCCTACAACCACAAAAAGGAAAGGAGTCATTAGCACTTATGGTTTGAAAATGGCACCCAGAATTATGTTGCACGAAGCACAATTTCACATCATTCTGGGTCCGTTTGTGTGAAAACAAGGTCCAATCAGGCTGAAACGTTACAAGAAGGTAGAATCTATTGAGTTGTAAGTGATCTGAACGTTTCATGATGATCGCACATTCCTATAGGGGGTCAAACCATGTCCCAAAGGTCACCGGGCCTGGTGTCACTTTAAAGAAGTAGTCCAGTTACACCTTTGTGGGCTTATAACTTGGCTTCTGAATGTCCTAGAGAGGTCAGGTTTGTTTTAGAGTACTCCAATTCACAACCCCCATTACCCCAAAAAGGAATGAAGTCATTAGCACTTATGGTTTTTAAATGGCACCCAGAATTATGTTGCACGAAGCACAATTTCACATCATTCTGGGTTCATTTGTGTAAAAACAAGGTCCAATCAGGCTGAAACGTTACAGGAAGGTAGAATCTATTAAGTTGTAAGTGATCTGAACGTTTCATGATGATAGCACTTTCCTAAGGGGGTCAAACCATGTCCCAAAGGTCACCGGATCTGGTGTCAATTTAAAGTAGTCCAGTTACACATTTGTGGGCTTATAACTTGGCTTCTGAATGTCCTAGAGAGATCAGGTTTGTTTTAGTTTACTCCAATCAACAGCCCCTACAACCACAAAAAGGAATGGAGTCATTAGCACTTATGGTTTGGAAATGGCACCCAGAATTATGTTGCACGAAGCACAATTTCACATCATTCTGGGTCCATTTGTGTGAAAACAAGGTCCAATCAGGCTGAAACGTTACAAGAAGGTAGAATCTATTGAGTTGTAAGTGATCTGAACGTTTCATGATGATCGCACATTCCTATAGGGGGTCAAACCATGTCCCAAAGGTCACCGGACCTGGTGTCACTTTAAAGAAGTAGTCCAGTTACACATTTGTGGGCTTATAACTTGGCTTCTGAATGTCCTAGAGAGGTCAGGTTTGTTTTAGTGTACTCCAATCAACAGCCCCTACAACCACAAAAAAGAATGGAGTCATTAGCACTTATGGTTTGTAAATGGCACCCAGAATTATGTTGCACGAAGCACAATTTCACATCATTCTGGGTCCATTTGTGTGAAAACAAGGTCCAATCAGGCTGAAACGTTATAGGAAGGTAGAATCTACTGAGTTGTAAGTGATCTGAACGTTTCATGATGATAGCACTTTCCTAAGGGGGTCAAACCATGTCCCAAAGGTCACCGGATCTGGTGTCAATTGAAAGAAGTAGTCCAGTTACACATTTGTGGGCTTATATCTTGGCTTCTGAATGTCCTAGAGAGATCAGGTTTGTTTTAGAGTACTCCAATTAACAACCCCCATTACCCCAAAAAGGAATGGAGTCATTAGCACTTATGGTTTTTAAATGGCACCCAGAATTATGTTGCACGAAGCACAATTTCACATCATTCCGGGTCCAGTTGTGTGAAAACAAGGTCCAATCAGGCTGAAACGTTACAAGAAGGTAGAATCTATTGAGTTGTAAGTGATCTGAACGTTTAATGATGATAGCACTTTCCTAAGGGGGTCAAACCATGTCCTAAAGGTCACCGGGCTTGGTGTCACTTTAAAGAAGTTGTCCAGTTACACCTTTGTGGGCTTATAACTTGGCTTCTGAATATCCTAGAGAGGTCAGGTTTGTTTTAGAGTACTCCAATTAACAGCCCCCATTTTCCCAAAAAGGAATGGAGTCATTAGCACTTATGGTTTTTAAATGGCACCCAGAATTATGTTGCACGAAGCACAATTTCACATCATTCTGGGTTCATTTGTGTGAAAACAGGGTCCAATCAGGCTGAAACGTTACAGGAAGGTAGAATCTATTGAGTTGTAAGTGATCTGAACAGTTCATGATGATAGCACTTTCCTAAGGGGGTCAAACCATGTCCCAGAGGTCACCGGATCTGGTGTCAATTTAAAGAAGTAGTCCAGTTACACATTTGTGGGCATATAACTTGGCTTCTGAATGTCCTAGAGAGATCAGGTTTGATTTAGTGTACTCCAATCAACAGCCCCTACAACCACAAAAAGGAATGGAGTCATTAGCACTTATGGTTTTTAAATGGCACCCAGAATTATGTTGCACGAAGCACAATTTCACATCATTCTGGGTTCATTTTTGTGAAAACAAGGTCCAATCAGGCTGAAACGTTACAGGAAGGTAGAATCTATTGAGTTGTAAGTGATCTGAACGTTTCATGATGATAGCACTTTCCTAATGGGGTCAAACCATGTCCCAAAGGTCACCGGATCTGGTGTCAATTTAAAGTAGTCCAGTTACACATTTGTGGGCTTATAACTTGGCTTCTGAATGTCCTAGAGAGATCAGGTTTGTTTTAGTGTACTCCAATCAACAGCCCCTACAACCACAAAAAGGAATGGAGTCATTAGCACTTATGGTTTGGAAATGGCACCCAGAATTATGTTGCACGAAGCACAATTTCACATCATTCTGGGTCCATTTGTGTGAAAACAAGGTCCAATCAGGCTGAAACGTTACAAGAAGGTAGAATCTATTGAGTTGTAAGTGATCTGAACGTTTCATGATGATCGCACATTCCTATAGGGGGTCAAACCATGTCCCAAAGGTCACCGGACCTGGTGTCACTTTAAAGAAGTAGTCCAGTTACACATTTGTGGGCTTATAACTTGGCTTCTGAATGTCCTAGAGAGGTCAGGTTTGTTTTAGTGTACTCCAATCAACAGCCCCTACAACCACAAAAAAGAATGGAGTCATTAGCACTTATGGTTTGTAAATGGCACCCAGAATTATGTTGCACGAAGCACAATTTCACATCATTCTGGGTCCATTTGTGTGAAAACAAGGTCCAATCAGGCTGAAACGTTATAGGAAGGTAGAATCTACTGAGTTGTAAGTGATCTGAACGTTTCATGATGATAGCACTTTCCTAAGGGGGTCAAACCATGTCCCAAAGGTCACCGGATCTGGTGTCAATTGAAAGAAGTAGTCCAGTTACACATTTGTGGGCTTATATCTTGGCTTCTGAATGTCCTAGAGAGATCAGGTTTGTTTTAGAGTACTCCAATTAACAACCCCCATTACCCCAAAAAGGAATGGAGTCATTAGCACTTATGGTTTTTAAATGGCACCCAGAATTATGTTGCACGAAGCACAATTTCACATCATTCCGGGTCCAGTTGTGTGAAAACAAGGTCCAATCAGGCTGAAACGTTACAAGAAGGTAGAATCTATTGAGTTGTAAGTGATCTGAACGTTTAATGATGATAGCACTTTCCTAAGGGGGTCAAACCATGTCCTAAAGGTCACCGGGCTTGGTGTCACTTTAAAGAAGTTGTCCAGTTACACCTTTGTGGGCTTATAACTTGGCTTCTGAATATCCTAGAGAGGTCAGGTTTGTTTTAGAGTACTCCAATTAACAGCCCCCATTTTCCCAAAAAGGAATGGAGTCATTAGCACTTATGGTTTTTAAATGGCACCCAGAATTATGTTGCACGAAGCACAATTTCACATCATTCTGGGTTCATTTGTGTGAAAACAGGGTCCAATCAGGCTTAAACGTTACAGGAAGGTAGAATCTATTGAGTTGTAAGTGATCTGAACAGTTCATGATGATAGCACTTTCCTAAGGGGGTCAAACCATGTCCCAGAGGTCACCGGATCTGGTGTCAATTTAAAGAAGTAGTCCAGTTACACATTTGTGGGCATATAACTTGGCTTCTGAATGTCCTAGAGAGATCAGGTTTGATTTAGTGTACTCCAATCAACAGCCCCTACAACCACAAAAAGGAATGGAGTCATTAGCACTTATGGTTTTTAAATGGCACCCAGAATTATGTTGCACGAAGCACAATTTCACATCATTCTGGGTTCATTTGTGTGAAAACAAGGTCCAATCAGGCTGAAACGTTACAGGAAGGTAGAATCTATTGAGTTGTAAGTGATCTGAACGTTTCATGATGATAGCACTTTCCTAATGGGGTCAAACCATGTCCCAAAGGTCACCGGATCTGGTGTCAATTTAAAGTAGTCCAGTTACACATTTGTGGGCTTATAACTTGGCTTCTGAATGTCCTAGAGAGATAAGGTTTGTTTTAATGTACTCCAATCTACAGCCCCTACACCCACAAAAAGGAATGGAGTCATTAGCACTTATGGTTTGGAAATTGCACCCAGAATTAAAACCATAAGTGCTAATGACTCCATTCCTTTTTGGGGTTGTAGCGGCTGTTAATTGGAGTACTCTAAAACAAACCTGACCTCTCTAGGACATTCAGAAGAAAAGTTATAATCCCACAAAGGTGTAACAGGACTACTTCTTTAAAGTGACACCAGGCCTGGTGACCTTTGGGACATGGTTTGACCCCCTTAGGAATGTGCTATCATCATGAAACGTTCAGATCCCCTACAACTCAATAGATTCTACCTTCCTGTAGCGTTTCAGCCTGATTGGACCTTGTTTTCACACAATTGGACCCAGAATGATGTGAAATTGTGCTTCGTGCAACATAATTCTGGGTGCCATTTAAAAACCATAAGCGCTAATGACTCCATTCCTTTTTGGGGTTATAGGGGCTGTTAATTGGAGTACTCTAAAACAAACCTGACCTCTCTTGGACATTTAGAAGAAAAGTTATAAGCCCACAAAGGTGTAACTGGACTACTTCTTTAAAGTGACACCAGGCCCGGTGACCTTTGGGACATGGTTTGACCCCCTTAGGAATGTACTATCATCATAAACGTTCAGATCACCTACAACTCAATAGATTCTACCTCCCTGTAGAGTTTCAGCCTGATTGGACCTTGTTTTCACACAAATGGACCCAGAATGATGTGAAATTGTGCTTCGTGCAACATAATTCTGGGTGCCATTTAAAACCACAAGTGCTAATGACTCCATTCCTTTTTGGGGAAATAGGGGCTGTTGCTTGGAGCACCCTAAAACAAACCTGACCTCTCTGAGACATTCAGAAGCCAAGTTATAAGCCCCCAAAGGTGTGTTGGAACCCCGCCTTTAAGGAACAAGTGATCTGGTGACATTTATGACCTGATTTGACGCCTTTAGGAATGTGCTATCATCATGAAACACAGGAATCATTTACAAATCAATAGATTCTACTTTTCTGTGACATTTCAGCCTGATTTAAGCTTTTTTCTGAGAAATGGACCCGGAATGATGTGAAATTGTGCTTTGTGCGACATAATTCTGAGTGCCATTTAAAAACCATAAGTGCTAATGACTCCATTCCTTTTTGGGGTTGTAGCGGCTGTTAATTGGAGTACTCTAAAACAAACCTGACCTCTCTAGGACATTCAGAAGAAAAGTTATAATCCCACAAATGTGTAACTGGACTACTTCTTTAAAGTGACACCAGGCCGGTGACCTTTGGGACATGCTTTGACCCCCTTAGGAATGTGCTATCATCATGAAACGTTCAGATCACTTACAACTCAATAGATTCTACCTTCCTGTAGCGTTTCAGCCTGATTGGACATTGTTTTCACACAATTGGACCCAGAATGATGTGAAATTGTGCTTCGTGCAACATAATTCTGGGTGCCATTTAAAAACCATAAGTGCTAATGACTCCATTCCTTTTTGGGGTTGTAGGGGCTGTTAATTGGTGTACTCTAAAACAAACCGGACCTCTCTAGGACATTCAGAAGAAAAGTTATAAGCCCACAAAGGTGTAACTGGACTACTTCTTTAAAGTGACACCAGGCCCGGTGACCTTTGGGACATGGATTTGACCCCCTTAGGAATGTGCTATCATCATGAAACTTTCAGATCACTTACAACTCAATAGATTCTACCTTCATGTAACGTTTCAGCCTGATTGAACCTTGTTTACACACAAATGGACCCAGAATGATATGAAATTGTGCTTTGTGCAACATAATTCTGGGTGCCATTTGAAAACCATAAGTGCTAATGACTCCATTCCTTTTTGGGGTAATAGGGGCTGTTGATTGGAGTACCCTAAAACAAACCTGACCTCTCTGAGCCATTCACAAGCCAAGTTTTAAGCCCCCAAATGTGTGTTTAGAATGCCGCCTTTAAGGAACAAGTGATCCGGTGACCTTTATGGCCTAACTTGACCCCCTTAGGAATGTGCTATTATCATGAAACACAGGAATCAATTACAACTCAATAGATTCTACATTTCTGCGACGTTTCAGCCTGATTGAAGCTTTTTTCTGAGAAATGGACCCGGAATGATGTGAAATTGTGCTTTGTGCAAAATAATTCTGGGTGCCATTTAAAAACCATAAGTGCTAATGACTCCATTCCTTTTTGGGGTTATAGTGGCTGTTAGTTGGAGTACTCTAAAACAAGCCTGACCTCTCTAGGACAATCAGAAGAAAAGTTATAAGCCCACAAAGGTGTAACAGGACTACTTCTTTAAAGTGACACCAGGCCCGGTGACCTTTGGGACATGGTTTGACCCCCTTAGGAATGTGCTATCATCATGAAACATTCAGTTCACCTACAACTCAATAGATTCTACCTTCCTGTAGCGTTTCATTCTGATTGGACCTTGTTTTCACACAAATGGACCCAGAATGATGTGAAATTGTGTTTCGTGCAACATAATTCTGGGAGCTATTTAAAAACCATAAGTGCTAATGATTCCATTCCTTTTTGGGGTAATAGGGGCTGTTGATTGGAGTACCCTCAAACAAACCTGACCTCTCTGAGACATTCAGAAGCCAAGTTATAAGCCCCCAAAGGTGAGTTTGGAATACCGCCTTTAAGGAACAAGTGATCCGGTGACCTTTATGACCTAACTTGACCCCCTTAGGAATGTGCTATCATCATGAAACACAGGAATAATTTACAAATCAATAGATTCTACTTTTCTGTGATGTTTCAGCCTGATTGAAGCTTTTTTCTGAGAAATGGACCCGGAATGATGTGAAATTGTGCTTTGTGCGACATAATTCTGGGTGCCATTTAAAAACCATAAGTGCTAATGACTCCATTCCTTTTTGGGGTTGTAGGGGCTGGTAATTGGAGTACTCTAAAACAAACCTGACCTCTCTAGGACATTCAGAAGCCAAGTTAAAGGCCCCCAAATGTGTGTTTGGAACACCGCCTTTAAGGAACAAGTGATCCGGTGACTTTTATAACCTGATTTGACCCCGTTAGGAATGTGCTATCATCACGAAACACAGGAATCATTTACAACTCATTAGATTCTACTTTTCTGTGACGTTTCAGCCTGATTGAAGCTTTTTTTCTGAGAAATGGAGCCAGAATGATGTGAAATTGTGCTTTGTGCGACATAATTCTGGGTGTCATTTAATAACCATAAGTGCTAATGACTCCATTCCTTTTTGGGGTTATAGGGGCTGTTAATTGGAGTACTCTAAAACAAACCTGACCTCTCTAGGACATTCAGAAGAAAAGTTATAAGCCCACAAAGGTGTAACAGGACTACTTCTTTAAAGTGACACCAGGCCCGGTGACCTTTGGGACATGGTTTGACCCCCTTAGGAATGTGCTATCATCATGAAACGTTCAGATCACCTACAACTCAATAGATTCTACCTTCCTGTAGCGTTTCAGCCTGATTGGACCTTGTTTTCACACAAATGGACCCAGAATGATGTGAAATTGTGCTTCGTGCAACATAATTCTGGGTGCCATTTAAAAACCATAACTGCTAATGACTCCATTCCTTTTTGGGGTAATAGGGGATGTTGATTGGAGTACCCTCAAACAAACCTGACCTCTCTGAGACATTCAGAAGCCAAGTTAAAGGCCCCCAAATGTGTGTTTGGAATACCACCTTTAAGGAACAAGTGATCCGGTGACTTTTATAACCTCATTTGACCCCGTTAGGAATGTGCTATCATCACGAAACACAGGAATCATTTACAACTCAATAGATTCTACTTTTCTGTGACGTTTCAGCCTGATTGAAGCTTTGTTCTGAGAAATGGACCCAGAATGATGTGAAATTGTGCTTTGTGCGACATAATTCTGGGTGCCATTTAAAAACCATAAGGGCTAATGACTCCATTCCTTTTTGGGGTTGTAGGGGCTGTTAATTGGAGTACCCTCAAACAAACCTGACCTCTCTGAGACATTCAGAAGCCAAGTTATAAGCCCCCAAAGGTATGTTTGGAATACCGCCTTTAAGGAACAAGTGATCCGGTGACCTTTATGACCTAACTTGACCCCCTTAGGAATGTGCTATCATCATGAAACACAGGAATCATTTAAAACTCAATAGATTCTACTTTTCTGTGATGTTTCAGCCTGATTGAAGCTTTTTTCTGAGAAATGGACCCAGAATGATGTTAAATTGTGCTTTGTGCGACATAACTCTGGGTGCCATTTACAAACCATAAGTGCTAATGACTCCATTCCTTTTTGGGGTAATAGGGGCTGTTGATTGGAGTACCGTAAAACAAACCTGACCTCTCTGAGACATTCAGAAGCCAAGTTATAAGCCCCCAAATGTGTGTTTAGAATGCTGCCTTTAAGGAAGAAGTGATCCGGTGACCTTTATGACCTAACTTGATCCTCTTAGGAATTTGCTATCATCATGAAACACAGGAATCAATTACAACTCATTAGATTCTACTTTTCTGTGACGTTTCAGCCTGATTGAAGCTTTTTTCTGAGAAATGGACCCGGAATGATGTGAAATTGTGCTTTGTGCAACATAATTCTGGGTGCCATTTAATAACCATAAGTGCTAATGACTCCATTCCTTTTTGGGGTTATAGGGGCTGTTAATTGGAGTACACTAAAACAAACCTGACCTCTCTAGGGCATTCAGAAGAAAAGTTATAAGCCCACAAAGGTTTAACCGGACTACTTCTTTAAAGTTACATCAGGCCCGGTGACCTTTGGGACATGGTTTGACCCCCTTAGGAATGTGCTATCATCATATAACGTTCAGATCACTTACAACTCAATAGATTCTACCTTCCTGTAGCGTTTCAGCCTGATTGGACCTTGTTTTCACACAAATGGACCCAGAATGATGTGAAATTGTGCTTCGTGCAACATAATTCTGGGTGCCATTTAAAACCACAAGTGCTAATGACTCCATTCCTTTTTGGGGAAATAGGGGCTGTTGCTTGGAGCACCCTAAAACAAACCTGACCTCTCTGAGACATTCAGAAGCCAAGTTATAAGCCCCCAAAGGTGTGTTGGAACCCCGCCTTTAAGGAACAAGTGATCTGGTGACATTTATGACCTGATTTGACGCCTTTAGGAATGTGCTATCATCATGAAACACAGGAATCATTTACAAATCAATAGATTCTACTTTTCTGTGACATTTCAGCCTGATTTAAGCTTTTTTCTGAGAAATGGACCCGGAATGATGTGAAATTGTGCTTTGTGCGACATAATTCTGAGTGCCATTTAAAAACCATAAGTGCTAATGACTCCATTCCTTTTTGGGGTTGTAGCGGCTGTTAATTGGAGTACTCTAAAACAAACCTGACCTCTCTAGGACATTCAGAAGAAAAGTTATAATCCCACAAATGTGTAACTGGACTACTTCTTTAAAGTGACACCAGGCCGGTGACCTTTGGGACATGGTTTGACCCCCTTAGGAATGTGCTATCATCATGAAACGTTCAGATCACTTACAACTCAATAGATTCTACCTTCCTGTAGCGTTTCAGCCTGATTGGACATTGTTTTCACACAATTGGACCCAGAATGATGTGAAATTGTGCTTCGTGCAACATAATTCTGGGTGCCATTTAAAAACCATAAGTGCTAATGACTCCATTCCTTTTTGGGGTTGTAGGGGCTGTTAATTGGTGTACTCTAAAACAAACCGGACCTCTCTAGGACATTCAGAAGAAAAGTTATAAGCCCACAAAGGTGTAACTGGACTACTTCTTTAAAGTGACACCAGGCCCGGTGACCTTTGGGACATGGATTTGACCCCCTTAGGAATGTGCTATCATCATGAAACTTTCAGATCACTTACAACTCAATAGATTCTACCTTCATGTAACGTTTCAGCCTGATTGAACCTTGTTTACACACAAATGGACCCAGAATGATATGAAATTGTGCTTTGTGCAACATAATTCTGGGTGCCATTTGAAAACCATAAGTGCTAATGACTCCATTCCTTTTTGGGGTAATAGGGGCTGTTGATTGGAGTACCCTAAAACAAACCTGACCTCTCTGAGCCATTCACAAGCCAAGTTTTAAGCCCCCAAATGTGTGTTTAGAATGCCGCCTTTAAGGAACAAGTGATCCGGTGACCTTTATGGCCTAACTTGACCCCCTTAGGAATGTGCTATTATCATGAAACACAGGAATCAATTACAACTCAATAGATTCTACATTTCTGCGACGTTTCAGCCTGATTGAAGCTTTTTTCTGAGAAATGGACCCGGAATGATGTGAAATTGTGCTTTGTGCAAAATAATTCTGGGTGCCATTTAAAAACCATAAGTGCTAATGACTCCATTCCTTTTTGGGGTTATAGTGGCTGTTAGTTGGAGTACTCTAAAACAAGCCTGACCTCTCTAGGACAATCAGAAGAAAAGTTATAAGCCCACAAAGGTGTAACAGGACTACTTCTTTAAAGTGACACCAGGCCCGGTGACCTTTGGGACATGGTTTGACCCCCTTAGGAATGTGCTATCATCATGAAACATTCAGTTCACCTACAACTCAATAGATTCTACCTTCCTGTAGCGTTTCAGCCTGATTGGACCTTGTTTTCACACAAATGGACCCAGAATGATGTGAAATTGTGTTTCGTGCAACATAATTCTGGGAGCTATTTAAAAACCATAAGTGCTAATGATTCCATTCCTTTTTGGGGTAATAGGTGCTGTTGATTGGAGTACCCTCAAACAAACCTGACCTCTCTGAGACATTCAGAAGCCAAGTTATAAGCCCCCAAAGGTGAGTTTGGAATACCGCCTTTAAGGAACAAGTGATCCGGTGACCTTTATGACCTAACTTGACCCCCTTAGGAATGTGCTATCATCATGAAACACAGGAATAATTTACAAATCAATAGATTCTACTTTTCTGTGATGTTTCAGCCTGATTGAAGCTTTTTTCTGAGAAATGGACCCGGAATGATGTGAAATTGTGCTTTGTGCGACATAATTCTGGGTGCCATTTAAAAACCATAAGTGCTAATGACTCCATTCCTTTTTGGGGTTGTAGGGGCTGGTAATTGGAGTACTCTAAAACAAACCTGACCTCTCTAGGACATTCAGAAGCCAAGTTAAAGGCCCCCAAATGTGTGTTTGGAACACCGCCTTTAAGGAACAAGTGATCCGGTGACTTTTATAACCTGATTTGACCCCGTTAGGAATGTGCTATCATCACGAAACACAGGAATCATTTACAACTCATTAGATTCTACTTTTCTGTGACGTTTCAGCCTGATTGAAGCTTTTTTTCTGAGAAATGGAGCCAGAATGATGTGAAATTGTGCTTTGTGCGACATAATTCTGGGTGTCATTTAATAACCATAAGTGCTAATGACTCCATTCCTTTTTGGGGTTATAGGGGCTGTTAATTGGAGTACTCTAAAACAAACCTGACCTCTCTAGGACATTCAGAAGAAAAGTTATAAGCCCACAAAGGTGTAACAGGACTACTTCTTTAAAGTGACACCAGGCCCGGTGACCTTTGGGACATGGTTTGACCCCCTTAGGAATGTGCTATCATCATGAAACGTTCAGATCACCTACAACTCAATAGATTCTACCTTCCTGTAGCGTTTCAGCCTGATTGGACCTTGTTTTCACACAAATGGACCCAGAATGATGTGAAATTGTGCTTCGTGCAACATAATTCTGGGTGCCATTTAAAAACCATAACTGCTAATGACTCCATTCCTTTTTGGGGTAATAGGGGATGTTGATTGGAGTACCCTCAAACAAACCTGACCTCTCTGAGACATTCAGAAGCCAAGTTAAAGGCCCCCAAATGTGTGTTTGGAATACCACCTTTAAGGAACAAGTGATCCGGTGACTTTTATAACCTCATTTGACCCCGTTAGGAATGTGCTATCATCACGAAACACAGGAATCATTTACAACTCAATAGATTCTACTTTTCTGTGACGTTTCAGCCTGATTGAAGCTTTTTTCTGAGAAATGGACCCAGAATGATGTGAAATTGTGCTTTGTGCGACATAATTCTGGGTGCCATTTAAAAACCATAAGGGCTAATGACTCCATTCCTTTTTGGGGTTGTAGGGGCTGTTAATTGGAGTACCCTCAAACAAACCTGACCTCTCTGAGACATTCAGAAGCCAAGTTATAAGCCCCCAAAGGTATGTTTGGAATACCGCCTTTAAGGAACAAGTGATCCGGTGACCTTTATGACCTAACTTGACCCCCTTAGGAATGTGCTATCATCATGAAACACAGGAATCATTTAAAACTCAATAGATTCTACTTTTCTGTGATGTTTCAGCCTGATTGAAGCTTTTTTCTGAGAAATGGACCCAGAATGATGTTAAATTGTGCTTTGTGCGACATAACTCTGGGTGCCATTTACAAACCATAAGTGCTAATGACTCCATTCCTTTTTGGGGTAATAGGGGCTGTTGATTGGAGTACCGTAAAACAAACCTGACCTCTCTGAGACATTCAGAAGCCAAGTTATAAGCCCCCAAATGTGTGTTTAGAATGCTGCCTTTAAGGAAGAAGTGATCCGGTGACCTTTATGACCTAACTTGATCCTCTTAGGAATTTGCTATCATCATGAAACACAGGAATCAATTACAACTCATTAGATTCTACTTTTCTGTGACGTTTCAGCCTGATTGAAGCTTTTTTCTGAGAAATGGACCCGGAATGATGTGAAATTGTGCTTTGTGCAACATAATTCTGGGTGCCATTTAATAACCATAAGTGCTAATGACTCCATTCCTTTTTGGGGTTATAGGGGCTGTTAATTGGAGTACACTAAAACAAACCTGACCTCTCTAGGGCATTCAGAAGAAAAGTTATAAGCCCACAAAGGTTTAACCGGACTACTTCTTTAAAGTTACATCAGGCCCGGTGACCTTTGGGACATGGTTTGACCCCCTTAGGAATGTGCTATCATCATATAACGTTCAGATCACTTACAACTCAATAGATTCTACCTTCCTGTAGCGTTTCAGCCTGATTGGACCTTGTTTTCACACAAATGGACCCAGAATGATGTGAAATTGTGATTCGTGCAACATAATTCTGGGTGCCATTTTAAAACCATAAGTGCTATTGACTCCATTCCTTTTTGGGGTAATAGGGGCTGTTGATTGGAGTACCCTAAAGGAAACCTGACCTCTCTAAGACATTCAGAAGCCAAGTTATAAGCCCCCAAATGTGTGTTTAGAACGCCGCCTTTAAGGAACAAGTGATCCGGTGACCTTTATGACCTAACTTGACCCCCTTAGGAATGTGCTATCATCATGAAACACAGGAATCATTTACAACTCAATAGATTCTACTTTTCTGTGACGTTTCAGCCTGATTGAAGCTTTTTTCTGAGAAATGGTCCCGGAATGATGTGAAATTGTGCTTTGTGCGACATAATTCTGGGTGCCATTTAATCACCATAAGTGCTAATGACTCCAATCCTTTTTGGGGTTATAGGGGCTGGTAATTGGAGTACTCTAAAACAAACCTGACCTCTCTAGGACATTCAGAAGAAAAGTTATAAGCCCACAAAGGTGTAACTGGACTACCTCTTTAAAGTGACACCAGGCCCGGTGACCTTTGGGACATGGTTTGACCCCCTTAGGAATGTGCTATCATCATGAAACGTTCAGATCACTTACAACTCAATAGATTCTACCTTCCTGTAACGTTTCAGCCTGATTGGACCTTGTTATCACACAAATGGACCCAGAATGATGTGAAATTGTGCTTCGTGCAACATAATTCTGGGTGCCATTTAAAAACCATAAGTGCTAATGACTCCATTCCTTTTTGGGGTAATAGGGGCTGGTGATTGGAGTACCCTCAAAAAAACCTGACCTCTCTGAGACGTTCAGAAGCCAAGTTATAAGCCCGCAAAGGTGTGTTTAAAACGCTGCCTTTATGGAACAAGTTATCCGGTGACCTTTATGACCTAACTTGACCCCCTTAGGAATGTGCTATCATCATGAAACACAGGAATCATTTACAACTCAATAGATTCTACTTTTCTGTGATGTTTCAGCCTTATTGAAGCTTTTTTCTGAGAAATAGACCCGGAATGATGTGAAATTGTGCTTTGTGCGACATAATTCTGGGTGCCATTTAAAAACCATAAGAGCTAATGACTCCATTCCTTTTTGGGGTTATAGGGGCTGTTGATTGGAGTACTCTAAAACAAACCTGACCTCTCTAGGACATTCAGAAGAAAAGTTATAAGCCCACAAAGGTGAAACAGGACTACTTCTTTAAAGTGACATCAGGCCCGGTGACCTTTGGGACATGGTTTGACCCCCTTAGGAATGTGCTATCATCATATAACGTTCAGATCACCTACAAATCAATAGATTCTGCCTTCCTGTAGCGTTTCAGCCTGAATGAACCTTGTTTTCACACAAATGGACCCAGAATGATGTGAAATTGTGCTTTGTGCGACATAATTCTGGGTGCCATTTAAAAACCATAAAGGCTAATGACTCCATTCCTTTTTGGGGTTGTAGGGGCTGGTAAATGGAGTACTCTAAAACAAACCTGACCTCTCTAGGGCATTCAGAATAAAAGTTATAAGCCCACAACGGTGTAACTGGACTAATTCTTTAAAGTGACACCAGGCCCGGTGACATTTGGGACATGGTTTGACCCCCTTAGGAATGTGCTATCATCATGAAACATTCAGATCACCTACAACTCAATAGATTCTACCTTCCTGTAGCGTTTCAGCCTGATTGAACCTTGTTTTCACACAAATGGACGCAGAATGATGTGAAATTGTGCTTCGTGCAACATATTTCTGGGTGCCATTTAAAAACCATAAGTGCTAATGACTCCATTCCTTTTTGGGGTAATAGGGGCTGTTGATTGGAGTACCCTCAAACAAACCTTACCTCTCTGAGACATTCAGAAGCCAAGTTATAAGCCCGCAAAGGTGTGTTTAAAACGTCGCCTTTATGGAACAAGTTATCCGGTGACCTTTATGACCTAACTTGACCCCCTTAGGAATGTGCTATCATCATGAAACACAGGAATCATTTACAACTCAATAGATTCTACTTTTCTGTGATGTTTCAGCCTTATTGAAGCTTTTTTCTGAGAAATGGACCCGGAATGATGTGAAATTGTGCTGTGTGCGACATAATTCTGGGTGCCATTTAAAAACCAGAAGAGCTAATGACTCCATTCCTTTTTGGGGTTATAGGGGCTGTTAATTGGAGTACTCTAAAACAAACCTGACCTCTCTAGGACATTCAGAAGAAAAGTTATAGGCCCACAAAGGTGAAACAGGACTACTTCTTTAAAGTGACATCAGGCCCGGTGACCTTTGGGACATGGTTTGTCCCCCTTAGGAATGTGCTATCATTATATAACGTTCAGATCACTTACAACTCAATAGATTCTACCTTCCTGTAGCGTTTCAGCCTGATTGGACCTTGTTTTCACACAAATGGACCCAGAATGATGTGAAATTGTGCTTCGTGCAACATATTTCTGGGTGCCATTTAAAAACCATAAGTGCTAATGACTCCATTCCTTTTTGGGGTAATAGGGGCTGTTGATTGGAGTACCCTCAAACAAACCTGACCTCTCTGAGACATTCAGAAGCCACTTTATAAGCCCCCAAATGTGTGTTTAGAATGCCGCCTTTAAGGAACAAGTGATCCGGTGACCTTTATGACCTAACTTGACCCCCTTAGGAATGTGCTATCATCATGAAACACAGGAATCAATTACAACTCAATAGATTCTACTTTTCTGTGACGTTTCAGCCTGATTGAAGCTTTTTTATGAGAAATGGACTCGGAATGATGTGAAATTTTGATTTGTGCGACATAATTCTGGGTGCCATTTAAAAACCATAAGTGCTAATGACTCCATTACTTTTTGGGGTTGTAGGGGCTGTTAATTGGAGTACTCTAAAACAAACCTGACCTCTCTAGGACATTCAGAAGAAAAGTTATAAGCGCACAAGGTGTAACTGGACTACTTCTTTGAAGTGACACCAGGCCCGGTGACATTTGGGACATGGTTTGACCCCCTTAGGAATGTGCTATCATCATGAAACGTTCAGATCCCCTACAACTCAATTGATTCTACCTTCCAGTAGCGTTTCAGCCTGATTGGACCTTGTTTTTCACACAAATGGACCCAGAATGATGTGAAATTGTGCTTCGTGCAACATAATTCTGGGTGCCATTTAAAAACCATAAGTGCTAATGACTCCATTCCTTTTTGGGGTTAGAGGGGCTGTTGGTTGGAGTACCCTAAAACAAACCTGACCTCTCTTAGACATTCAGAAGAAAAGTTATAAGCCCCCAAAAGTGTGTTTGGAATACCGCCTTTAAGGAACAAGTGATCCGGTGACCTTCATGACCTGATTTGACCCCCTTAGGAATGTGCTATCATCATGAAACACAGGAATCATTTACAACTCAATAGATTCTACTTTTCTGTGATGTTTCAGCCTGATTGAAGCTTTTTTCTGAGAAATGGACCCGGAATGATGTGAAATTGTGCTTTGTGCGACATAATTCTGGGTGCCATTTACAAACCATAAGTGCTAATGACTCCATTCCCTTTTGGGGTAATAGGGGCTGTTGATTGGAGTACCGTAAAACAAACCTGACCTCTCTGAGACATTCAGAAGCCAAGTTATAAGCCCCCAAATGTGTGTTTAGAATGCTGCCTTTAAGGAAGAAGTGATCCGGTGACCTTTATGACCTAACTTGATCCTCTTAGGAATTTGCTATCATCATGAAACACAGGAATCAATTACAACTCATTAGATTCTACTTTTCTGTGACGTTTCAGCCTGATTGAAGCTTTTTTCTGAGAAATGGACCCGGAATGATGTGAAATTGTGCTTTGTGCAACATAATTCTGGGTGCCATTTAATAACCATAAGTGCTAATGACTCCATTCCTTTTTGGGGTTATAGGGGCTGTTAATTGGAGTACACTAAAACAAACCTGACCTCTCTAGGGCATTCAGAAGAAAAGTTATAAGCCCACAAAGGTTTAACCGGACTACTTCTTTAAAGTTACATCAGGCCCGGTGACATTTGGGACATGGTTTGACCCCCTTAGGAATGTGCTATCATCATATAACGTTCAGATCACTTACAACTCAATAGATTCTACCTTCCTGTAGCGTTTCAGCCTGATTGGACCTTGTTTTCACACAAATGGACCCAGAATGATGTGAAATTGTGATTCGTGCAACATAATTCTGGGTGCCATTTTAAAACCATAAGTGCTATTGACTCCATTCCTTTTTGGGGTAATAGGGGCTGTTGATTGGAGTACCCTAAAGGAAACCTGACCTCTCTAAGACATTCAGAAGCCAAGTTATAAGCCCCCAAATGTGTGTTTAGAACGCCGCCTTTAAGGAACAAGTGATCCGGTGACCTTTATGACCTAACTTGACCCCCTTAGGAATGTGCTATCATCATGAAACACAGGAATCATTTACAACTCAATAGATTCTACTTTTCTGTGACGTTTCAGCCTGATTGAAGCTTTTTTCTGAGAAATGGTCCCGGAATGATGTGAAATTGTGCTTTGTGCGACATAATTCTGGGTGTCATTTAATCACCATAAGTGCTAATGACTCCAATCCTTTTTGGGGTTATAGGGGCTGGTAATTGGAGTACTCTAAAACAAACCTGACCTCTCTAGGACATTCAGAAGAAAAGTTATAAGCCCACAAAGGTGTAACTGGACTACCTCTTTAAAGTGACACCAGGCCCGGTGACCTTTGGGACATGGTTTGACCCCCTTAGGAATGTGCTATCATCATGAAACGTTCAGATCACTTACAACTCAATAGATTCTACCTTCCTGTAACGTTTCAGCCTGATTGGACCTTGTTATCACACAAATGGACCCAGAATGATGTGAAATTGTGCTTCGTGCAACATAATTCTGGGTGCCATTTAAAAACCATAAGTCTTAATGACTCCATTCCTTTTTGGGGTAATAGGGGCTGGTGATTGGAGTACCCTCAAAAAAACCTGACCTCTCTGAGACATTCAGAAGCCAAGTTATAAGCCCGCTAAGGTGTGTTTAAAACGCTGCCTTTATGGAACAAGTTATCCGGTGACCTTTATGACCTAACTTGACCCCCTTAGGAATGTGCTATCATCATGAAACACAGGAATCATTTACAACTCAATAGATTCTACTTTTCTGTGATGTTTCAGCCTTATTGAAGCTTTTTTCTGAGAAATGGACCCGGAATGATGTGAAATTGTGCTTTGTGCGACATAATTCTGGGTGCCATTTAAAAACCATAAGTGCTAATGACTCCATTTCTTTTTGGGGTTATAGGGGCTGTTGATTGGAGTACTCTAAAACAAACCTGACCTCTCTAGGACATTCAGAAGAAAAGTTATAAGCCCACAAAGGTGAAACAGGACTACTTCTTTAAAGTGACATCAGGCCCGGTGACCTTTGGGACATGGTTTGACCCCCTTAGGAATGTGCTATCATCATATAACGTTCAGATCACCTACAAATCAATAGATTCTGCCTTCCTGTAGCGTTTCAGCCTGATTGAACCTTGTTTTCACACAAATGGACCCAGAATGATGTGAAATTGTGCTTTGTGCGACATAATTCTGGGTGCCATTTAAAAACCATAAAGGCTAATGACTCCATTCCTTTTTGGGGTTGTAGGGGCTGGTAAATGGAGTACTCTAAAACAAACCTGACCTCTCTAGGGCATTCAGAAGAAAAGTTATAAGCCCACAACGGTGTAACTGGACTAATTCTTTAAAGTGACACCAGGCCCGGTGACATTTGGGACATGGTTTGACCCCCTTAGGAATGTGCTATCATCATGAAACGTTCAGATCACCTACAACTCAATAGATTCTACCTTCCTGTAGCGTTTCAGCCTGATTGAACCTTGTTTTCACACAAATGGACCCAGAATGATGTGAAATTGTGCTTCGTGCAACATATTTCTGGGTGCCATTTAAAAACCATAAGTGCTAATGACTCCATTCCTTTTTGGGGTAATAGGGGCTGTTGATTGGAGTACC
Organism: Nothobranchius furzeri; assembly: GCF_043380555.1. Classification (NCBI taxonomy): domain Eukaryota; kingdom Metazoa; phylum Chordata; class Actinopteri; order Cyprinodontiformes; family Nothobranchiidae; genus Nothobranchius; species Nothobranchius furzeri. The sequence goes on from NC_091749.1 coordinate 20,012,250, forward strand.
CTCAAACAAACCTTACCTCTCTGAGACATTCAGAAGCCAAGTTATAAGCCCGCAAAGGTGTGTTTAAAACGTCGCCTTTATGGAACAAGTTATCCGGTGACCTTTATGACCTAACTTGACCCCCTTAGGAATGTGCTATCATCATGAAACACAGGAATCATTTACAACTCAATAGATTCTACTTTTCTGTGATGTTTCAGCCTTATTGAAGCTTTTTTCTGAGAAATGGACCCGGAATGATGTGAAATTGTGCTGTGTGCGACATAATTCTGGGTGCCATTTAAAAACCAGAAGAGCTAATGACTCCATTCCTTTTTGGGGTTATAGGGGCTGTTAATTGGAGTACTCTAAAACAAACCTGACCTCTCTAGGACATTCAGAAGAAAAGTTATAGGCCCACAAAGATGAAACAGGACTACTTCTTTAAAGTGACATCAGGCCCGGTGACCTTTGGGACATGGTTTGTCCCCCTTAGGAATGTGCTATCATCATATAACGTTCAGATCACTTACAACTCAATAGATTCTACCTTCCTGTAGCGTTTCAGCCTGATTGGACCTTGTTTTCACACAAATGGACCCAGAATGATGTGAAATTGTGCTTCGTGCAACATATTTCTGGGTGCCATTTAAAAACCATAAGTGCTAATGACTCCATTCCTTTTTGGGGTAATAGGGGCTGTTGATTGGAGTACCCTCAAACAAACCTGACCTCTCTGAGACATTCAGAAGCCACTTTATAAGCCCCCAAATGTGTGTTTAGAATGCCGCCTTTAAGGAACAAGTGATCCGGTGACCTTTATGACCTAACTTGACCCCCTTAGGAATGTGCTATCATCATGAAACACAGGAATCAATTACAACTCAATAGATTCTACTTTTCTGTGACGTTTCAGCCTGATTGAAGCTTTTTTTATGAGAAATGGACTCGGAATGATGTGAAATTGTGATTTGTGCGACATAATTCTGGGTGCCATTTAAAAACCATAAGTGCTAATGACTCCATTACTTTTTGGGGTTGTAGGGGCTGTTAATTGGAGTACTCTAAAACAAACCTGACCTCTCTAGGACATTCAGAAGAAAAGTTATAAGCGCACAAGGTGTAACTGGACTACTTCTTTGAAGTGACACCAGGCCCGGTGACATTTGGGACATGGTTTGACCCCCTTAGGAATGTGCTATCATCATGAAACGTTCAGATCCCCTACAACTCAATTGATTCTACCTTCCAGTAGCGTTTCAGCCTGATTGGACCTTGCTTTTCACACAAATGGACCCAGAATGATGTGAAATTGGGCTTCGTGCAACATAATTCTGGGTGCCATTTAAAAACCATAAGTGCTAATGACTCCATTCCTTTTTGGGGTTAGAGGGGCTGTTGGTTGGAGTACCCTAAAACAAACCTGACCTCTCTTAGACATTCAGAAGAAAAGTTATAAGCCCCCAAAAGTGTGTTTGGAATACCCCCTTTAAGGAACAAGTGATCCGGTGACCTTCATGACCTGATTTGAACCCCTTAGGAATGTGCTATCATCATGAAACACAGGAATCATTTACAACTCAATAGATTCTACTTTTCTGTGATGTTTCAGCCTGATTGAAGCTTTTTTCTGAGAAATGGACCCGGAATGATGTGAAATTGTGCTTTGTGCGACATAATTCTGGGTGCCATTTACAAACCATAAGTGCTAATGACTCCATTCCTTTTTGGGGTAATAGGGGCTGTTGATTGGAGTACCGTAAAACAAACCTGACCTCTCTGAGACATTCAGAAGCCAAGTTATAAGCCCCCAAATGTGTGTTTAGAATGCTGCCTTTAAGGAAGAAGTGATCCGGTGACCTTTATGACCTAACTTGATCCTCTTAGGAATTTGCTATCATCATGAAACACAGGAATCAATTACAACTCATTAGATTCTACTTTTCTGTGACGTTTCAGCCTGATTGAAGCTTTTTTCTGAGAAATGGACCCGGAATGATGTGAAATTGTGCTTTGTGCAACATAATTCTGGGTGCCATTTAATAACCATAAGTGCTAATGACTCCATTCCTTTTTGGGGTTATAGGGGCTGTTAATTGGAGTACACTAAAACAAACCTGACCTCTCTAGGGCATTCAGAAGAAAAGTTATAAGCCCACAAAGGTTTAACCGGACTACTTCTTTAAAGTTACATCAGGCCCGGTGACCTTTGGGACATGGTTTGACCCCCTTAGGAATGTGCTATCATCATATAACGTTCAGATCACTTACAACTCAATAGATTCTACCTTCCTGTAGCGTTTCAGCCTGATTGGACCTTGTTTTCACACAAATGGACCCAGAATCATGTGAAATTGTGATTCGTGCAACATAATTCTGGGTGCCATTTTAAAACCATAAGTGCTATTGACTCCATTCCTTTTTGGGGTAATAGGGGCTGTTGATTGGAGTACCCTAAAGGAAACCTGACCTCTCTAAGACATTCAGAAGCCAAGTTATAAGCCCCCAAATGTGTGTTTAGAACGCCGCCTTTAAGGAACAAGTGATCCGGTGACCTTTATGACCTAACTTGACCCCCTTAGGAATGTGCTATCATCATGAAACACAGGAATCATTTACAACTCAATAGATTCTACTTTTCTGTGACGTTTCAGCCTGATTGAAGCTTTTTTCTGAGAAATGGTCCCGGAATGATGTGAAATTGTGCTTTGTGCGACATAATTCTGGGTGCCATTTAATCACCATAAGTGCTAATGACTCCAATCCTTTTTGGGGTTATAGGGGCTGGTAATTGGAGTACTCTAAAACAAACCTGACCTCTCTAGGACATTCTGAAGAAAAGTTATAAGCCCACAAAGGTGTAACTGGACTACCTCTTTAAAGTGACACCAGGCCCGGTGACCTTTGGGACATGGTTTGACCCCCTTAGGAATGTGCTATCATCATGAAACGTTCAGATCACTTACAACTCAATAGATTCTACCTTCCTGTAACGTTTCAGCCTGATTGGACCTTGTTATCACACAAATGGACCCAGAATGATGTGAAATTGTGCTTCGTGCAACATAATTCTGGGTGCCATTTAAAAACCATAAGTCTTAATGACTCCATTCCTTTTTGGGGTAATAGGGGCTGGTGATTGGAGTACCCTCAAAAAAACCTGACCTCTCTGAGACATTCAGAAGCCAAGTTATAAGCCCGCAAAGGTGTGTTTAAAACGCTGCCTTTATGGAACAAGTTATCCGGTGACCTTTATGACCTAACTTGACCCCCTTAGGAATGTGCTATCATCATGAAACACAGGAATCATTTACAACTCAATAGATTCTACTTTTCTGTGATGTTTCAGCCTTATTGAAGCTTTTTTCTGAGAAATGGACCCGGAATGATGTGAAATTGTGCTTTGTGCGACATAATTCTGGGTGCCATTTAAAAACCATAAGAGCTAATGACTCCATTCCTTTTTGGGGTTATAGGGGCTGTTGATTGGAGTACTCTAAAACAAACCTGACCTCTCTAGGACATTCAGAAGAAAAGTTATAAGCCCACAAAGGTGAAACAGGACTACTTCTTTAAAGTGACATCAGGCCCGGTGACCTTTGGGACATGGTTTGACCCCCTTAGGAATGTGCTATCATCATATAACGTTCAGATCACCTACAAATCAATAGATTCTGCCTTCCTGTAGCGTTTCAGCCTGATTGAACCTTGTTTTCACACAAATGGACCCAGAATGATGTGAAATTGTGCTTTGTGCGACATAATTCTGGGTGCCATTTAAAAACCATAAAGGCTAATGACTCCATTCCTTTTTGGGGTTGTAGGGGCTGGTAAATGGAGTACTCTAAAACAAACCTGACCTCTCTAGGGCATTCAGAAGAAAAGTTATAAGCCCACAACGGTGTAACTGGACTAATTCTTTAAAGTGACACCAGGCCCGGTGACATTTGGGACATGGTTTGACCCCCTTAGGAATGTGCTATCATCATGAAACGTTCAGATCACCTACAACTCAATAGATTCTACCTTCCTGTAGCGTTTCAGCCTGATTGAACCTTGTTTTCACACAAATGGACCCAGAATGATGTGAAATTGTGCTTCGTGCAACATATTTCTGGGTGCCATTTAAAAACCATAAGTGCTAATGACTCCATTCCTTTTTGGGGTAATAGGGGCTGTTGATTGGAGTACCCTCAAACAAACCTTACCTCTCTGAGACATTCAGAAGCCAAGTTATAAGCCCGCAAAGGTGTGTTTAAAACGTCGCCTTTATGGAACAAGTTATCCGGTGACCTTTATGACCTAACTTGACCCCCTTAGGAATGTGCTATCATCATGAAACACAGGAATCATTTACAACTCAATAGATTCTACTTTTCTGTGATGTTTCAGCCTTATTGAAGCTTTTTTCTGAGAAATGGACCCGGAATGATGTGAAATTGTGCTGTGTGCGACATAATTCTGGGTGCCATTTAAAAACCAGAAGAGCTAATGACTCCATTCCTTTTTGGGGTTATAGGGGCTGTTAATTGGAGTACTCTAAAACAAACCTGACCTCTCTAGGACATTCAGAAGAAAAGTTATAGGCCCACAAAGATGAAACAGGACTACTTCTTTAAAGTGACATCAGGCCCGGTGACCTTTGGGACATGGTTTGTCCCCCTTAGGAATGTGCTATCATCATATAACGTTCAGATCACTTACAACTCAATAGATTCTACCTTCCTGTAGCGTTTCAGCCTGATTGGACCTTGTTTTCACACAAATGGACCCAGAATGATGTGAAATTGTGCTTCGTGCAACATATTTCTGGGTGCCATTTAAAAACCATAAGTGCTAATGACTCCATTCCTTTTTGGGGTAATAGGGGCTGTTGATTGGAGTACCCTCAAACAAACCTGACCTCTCTGAGACATTCAGAAGCCACTTTATAAGCCCCCAAATGTGTGTTTAGAATGCCGCCTTTAAGGAACAAGTGATCCGGTGACCTTTATGACCTAACTTGACCCCCTTAGGAATGTGCTATCATCATGAAACACAGGAATCAATTACAACTCAATAGATTCTACTTTTCTGTGACGTTTCAGCCTGATTGAAGCTTTTTTTATGAGAAATGGACTCGGAATGATGTGAAATTGTGATTTGTGCGACATAATTCTGGGTGCCATTTAAAAACCATAAGTGCTAATGACTCCATTACTTTTTGGGGTTGTAGGGGCTGTTAATTGGAGTACTCTAAAACAAACCTGACCTCTCTAGGACATTCAGAAGAAAAGTTATAAGCGCACAAGGTGTAACTGGACTACTTCTTTGAAGTGACACCAGGCCCGGTGACATTTGGGACATGGTTTGACCCCCTTAGGAATGTGCTATCATCATGAAACGTTCAGATCCCCTACAACTCAATTGATTCTACCTTCCAGTAGCGTTTCAGCCTGATTGGACCTTGCTTTTCACACAAATGGACCCAGAATGATGTGAAATTGTGCTTCGTGCAACATAATTCTGGGTGCCATTTAAAAACCATAAGTGCTAATGACTCCATTCCTTTTTGGGTTTAGAGGGGCTGTTGGTTGGAGTACCCTAAAACAAACCTGACCTCTCTTAGACATTCAGAAGAAAAGTTATAAGCCCCCAAAAGTGTGTTTGGAATACCCCCTTTAAGGAACAAGTGATCCGGTGACCTTCATGACCTGATTTGAACCCCTTAGGAATGTGCTATCATCATGAAACACAGGAATCATTTACAACTCAATAGATTCTACTTTTCTGTGATGTTTCAGCCTGATTGAAGCTTTTTTCTGAGAAATGGACCCGGAATGATGTGAAATTGTGCTTTGTGCGACATAATTCTGGGTGCCATTTACAAACCATAAGTGCTAATGACTCCATTCCTTTTTGGGGTAATAGGGGCTGTTGATTGGAGTACCGTAAAACAAACCTGACCTCTCTGAGACATTCAGAAGCCAAGTTATAAGCCCCCAAATGTGTGTTTAGAATGCTGCCTTTAAGGAAGAAGTGATCCGGTGACCTTTATGACCTAACTTGATCCTCTTAGGAATTTGCTATCATCATGAAACACAGGAATCAATTACAACTCAATAGATTCTACTTTTCTGTGACGGTTCAGCCTGATTGAAGCTTTTTTCTGAGAAATGGACCCGGAATGATGTGAAATTGTGCTTTGTGCAACATAATTCTGGGTGCCATTTAATAACCATAAGTGCTAATGACTCCATTCCTTTTTGGGGTTATAGGGGCTGTTAATTGGAGTACACTAAAACAAACCTGACCTCTCTAGGGCATTCAGAAGAAAAGTTATAAGCCCACAAAGGTTTAACCGGACTACTTCTTTAAAGTTACGTCAGGCCCGGTGACCTTTGGGACATGGTTTGACCCCCTTAGGAATGTGCTATCATCATGAAACGTTCAGATCACTTACAACTCAATAGATTCTACCTTCCTGTAGCGTTTCAGCCTGATTGGACCTTGTTTTCACACAAATGGACCCAGAATGATGTGAAATTGTGCTTCGTGCAACATATTTCTGGGTGCCATTTAAAAACCATAAGTGCTAATGACTCCATTCCTTTTTGGGGTAATAGGGGCTGTTGATTGGAGTACTCTAAAACAAACCTGACCTCTCTAGGACATTAAGAAGAAAAGTTATAAGCCCACAAAGGTGAAACAGGACTACTTCTTTAAAGTGACATCAGGCCCGGTGACCTTTGGGACATGGTTTGACCCCCTTAGGAATGTGCTATAATCATATAACGTTCAGATCACCTACAACTCAATAGATTCTGCCTTGCTGTAGCGTTTCAGCCTGATTGAACCTTGTTTTCACACAAATGGACCCAGAATGATGTGAAATTGTGCTTTGTGCGACATAATTCTGGGTGCCATTTAAAAACCATAAAGGCTAATGACTCCATTCCTTTTTGGGGTTGTAGGGGCTGGTAAATGGAGTACTCTAAAACAAACCTGACCTCTCTAGGGCATTCAGAAGAAAAGTTATAAGCCCACAACGGTGTAACTGGACTACTTCTTTAAAGTGACACCAGGCCCGGTGACATTTGGGACATGGTTTGACCCCCTTAGGAATGTGCTATCATCATGAAACGTTCAGATCACCTACAACTCAATAGATTCTACCTTCCTGTAGCGTTTCAGCCTAATTGAACCTTGTTTTCACACAAATGGACCCAGAATGATGTGAAATTGTGCTTCGTGCAACATATTTCTGGGTGCCATTTAAAAACCATATGTGCTAATGACTCTATTCCTTTTTGGGGTAATAGGGGCTGTTGATTGGAGTACCCTCAGACAAACCTGACCTCTCTGAGACATTCAGAAGCCAAGTTATAAGCCTGCAAAGGTGTGTTTAAAACGCCGCCTTTATGGAACAAGTTATCCGGTGACCTTTATGACCTAACTTGACCCCCTTAGGAATGTGCTATCATCATGAAACACAGGAATCATTTACAACTCAATAGATTCTACTTTTCTGTGATGTTTCAGCCTTATTGAAGCTTTTTTCTGAGAAATGGACCCGGAATGATGTGAAATTGTGCTTTGTGCGACATAATTCTGGGTGCCATTTAAAAACCAGAAGAGCTAATGACTCCATTCCTTTTTGGGGTTATAGGGGCTGTTAATTGGAGTACTCTAAAACAAACCTGACCTCTCTAGGACATTCAGAAGAAAAGTTATAAGCCCACAAAGGTGAAACAAGACTACTTCTTTAAAGTGACATCAGGCCCGGTGACCTTTGGGACATGGTTTGTCCCCCTTAGGAATGTGCTATCATCATATAACGTTCAGATCACTTACAACTCAATAGATTCTACCTTCCTGTAGCATTTCAGCCTGATTGGACCTTGTTTTCACACAAATGGACCCAGAATGATGTGAAATTGTGCTTCGTGCAACATATTTCTGGGTGCCATTTAAAAACCATAAGTGCTAATGACTCCATTCCTTTTTGGGGTAATAGGGGCTGTTGATTGGAGTACCCTCAAACAAACCTGACCTCTCTGAGACATTCAGAAGCCACTTTATAAGCCCCCAAATGTGTGTTTAGAATGCCGCCTTTAAGGAACAAGTGATCCGGTGACCTTTATGACCTAACTTGACCCCCTTAGGAATGTGCTATCATCATGAAACACAGGAATCAATTACAACTCAATAGATTCTACTTTTCTGTGACGTTTCAGCCTGATTGAAGCTTTTTTATGAGAAATGGACTCGGAATTATGTGAAATTGTGATTTGTGCGACATAATTCTGGGTGCCATTTAAAAACCATAAGTGCTAATGACTCCATTACTTTTTGGGGTTGTAGGGGCTGTTAATTGGAGTACTCTAAAACAAACCTGACCTCTCTAGGACATTCAGAAGAAAAGTTATAAGCGCACAAGGTGTAACTGGAATACTTCTTTGAAGTGACACCAGGCCCGGTGACATTTGGGACATGGTTTGACACCCTTAGGAATGTGCTATCATCATGAAATGTTCAGATCAGCTACAACTCAATTGATTCTACCTTCCTGTAGCGTTTCAGCCTGATTGGACCTTGTTTTCACACAAATGGACCCAGAATGATGTGAAATTGTGCTTCGTGCAACATAATTCTGGGTGCCATTTAAAAACCATAAGTGCTAATGACTCCATTCCTTTTTGGGGTTAGAGGGGCTGTTGGTTGGAGTCCCCTAAAACAAACCCGACCTCTCTTAGACATTCAGAAGAAAAGTTATAAGCCCCCAAAAGTGTGTTTGGAATACCGCCTTTAAGGAACAAGTGATCCGGTGACCTTCATGACCTGATTTGACCCCCTTAGGAATGTGCTATCATCATGAAACACAGGAATCATTTACAACTCAATAGATTCTACTTTTCTGTGATGTTTCAGCCTGATTGAAGCTTTTTCTGAGAAATGGACCCAGAATGAAGTGAAATTGTGCTTTCTGCGACATAATTCTGGGTGCTATTTAAAAACCATAAGTGCTAATGACTCCATTCCTTTTTGGGGTAATAGGGGCTGTTGATTGGAGTACCCTCAAACAAACCTGACCTCTCTGAGACATTCAGAAGCCAAGTTATAAGCCCCCAAATGTGTGTTTAGAATGCCGCCTTTAAGGAAGAAGTGATCTGGTGACCTTTATGACCTACCTTGATCCTCTTAGGAATGTGCTATCATCATGAAAACCATAAGTGCTAATGACTCCATTCTTTTTTGGGGTTATAGGGGCTGTTAATTGGAGTACTCTAAAACAAACCTGACCTCTCTAGGGCATTCAGAAGAAAAGTTATAAGCCCACAAAGGTTTAACTGGACTACTTCTTTAAAGTGACATCAGGCCCGGTGACCTTTGGGACATGGTTTGACCCCCTTAGGAATGTGCTATCATCATATAACGTTCAGATCACTTACAACTCAATAGATTCTACCTTCCTGTAGCGTTTCAGCCTGATTGGACCTTGTTTTCACACAAATGGACCCAGAATGATGTGAAATTGTGCTTCGTGCAACATATTTCTGGGTGCCATTTAAAAATCATAAGTGCTAATGACTCCATTCCTTTTTGGGGTAATAGGGGCTGTTGATTGGAGTACCCTCAAACAAACCTGACCTCTCTGAGACATTCAGAAGCCACTTTATAAGCCCCCAAATGTGTGTTTAGAATGCCCCCTTTAAGGAACAAGTGATCCGGTGACCTTTATGACCTAACTTGACCCCCTTAGGAATGTGCTATCATCATGAAACACAGGAATCAATTACAACTCAATAGATTCTACTTTTCTGTGACGTTTCAGCCTGATTGAAGCTTTTTTATGAGAAACTGACCCGGAATGATGTGAAATTGTGATTTGTGCGACATAATTCTGGGTGCCATTTAAAAACCATAAGTGCTAATGACTCCATTACTTTTTGGGATTGTAGGGGCTGTTAATTGGAGTACTCTAAAACAAACCTGACCTCTCTAGGACATTCAGAAGAAAAGTTATAAGCCCACAAAGGTGTAACTGGACTACTTCTTTAAAGTGACACCAGGCCCGGTGACATTTGGAACATGGTTTGACCCCCTTAGGAATGTGCTATCATCATGAAACGTTCAGATCACCTACAACTCAATAGATTCTACCTTCCTGTAGCGTTTCAGCCTGATTGGACCTTGTTTTCACACAAATGGACCCAGAATGATGTGAAATTGTGCTTCGTGCAACATAATTCTGGGTGCCATTTAAAAAACATAAGTGCTAATGACTCCATTCCTTTTTGTGATAATAGGGGCTGTTGATTGGAGTACCCTAAAACAAACCTGACCTCTCTGAGACATTCAGAAGCCACGTTATAAGCCCGCAAAGGTGTTTAAAACGCTGCCTATATGGAACAAGTTATCTGGTGACATTTATGACCTAACTTGACCCCCTTAGGAATGTGCTATCATCATGAAACACAGGAATCATTTACAACTCAATAGATTCTACTTTTCTGTGATGTTTCAGTCTTATTGAAGCATTTTTCTGAGAAATGGACCCGGAATGATGTGAAATTGTGCTTTGTGCGACATAATTCTGGGTGCCATTTAAAAACCATAAGTGCTAATGACTCCATTCCTTTTTGGGGTAATAGGGGCTGTTGATTGGAGTACCCTAAAACAAATCTGACATCTCTGAGACTTTCAGAAGCCAAGTTATAAGCCAGCAAAGGTGTGTTTAAAACGCCACCTTTATGGAACAAGTTATCCGGTGACCTTTATGACCTAACTTGACCCCCTTAGGAATGTGCTATCATCATGAAACACAGGAATCATTTACAACTCAATAGGTTCTACTTTTCTGTGATGTTTCAGCCTTATTGAAGCTTTTTTCTGAGAAATGGACCGGGAATGATGTGAAATTGTGCTTTGTGAGACATAATTCTGGGTGCCATTTAAAAACCGTAAGTGCTAATGACTCCATTCCTTTTTGGGGTTAGAGGGGCTGTTGATTGGAGTACCCTAAAACAAACCTGACCTCTCTGAGACATTCAGAAGCCAAGTTATAAGCCCCCAAATGTGTGTTTAGAATAACGCCTTTAAGGAAGAAGTTATCCGGTGACCTTTATGACCTAACTTGATCCCCTTAGGAATGTGCTATCATCATGAAACACAGGAATCATTTACAACTCAATATATTCTACTTTTCTGTGATGTGTCAGCCTGATTGAAGCTTTTTTCTGAGAAATGGACCCGGAATGATGTGAAATTGTGCTTTGTGCAACATAATTCTGGGTGCCATTTAATAACCATAAGTGCTAATGACTCCATTCCTTTTTGGGGTTATAGGGGCTGTTAATTGGAGTACTCTAAAACAAACCTGACCTCTCTAGGGCATTCAGAAGAAAAGTTATAAGCCCACAAAGGTGTAACTGGACTACTTCGTTAAAGTGACACCAGGCCCGGTGACCTTTGGGACATTATTTGGACCCCTTAGGAATGTATTATCATCATGAAACGTTCAGATCTCCTACAACTCAATAGATTCTACCTTCCTGTAGCGTTTCAGCCTGATTGGACCTTGTTTTCACACAAATGGACCCAGAATGTTGTGAAATTGTGCTTCGTGCAACATAATTCTGGGTGCCATTTAAAAACCATAAGTGCTAATGACTCCATTCCTTTTTGGGGTAATAGGGGCTGTTGATTGGAGTACCCTCAAACAAACCTGACCTCTCTAGGACATTCAGAAGAAAAGTTATAAGCCCACAAAGGTGAAACAAGACTACTTCTTTAAAGTGACATCAGGCCCGGTGACCTTTGGGACATGGTTTGTCCCCCTTAGGAATGTGCTATCATCATATAACGTTCAGATCACTTACAACTCAATAGATTCTACCTTCCTGTAGCATTTCAGCCTGATTGGACCTTGTTTTCACACAAATGGACCCAGAATGATGTGAAATTGTGCTTCGTGCAACATATTTCTGGGTGCCATTTAAAAACCATAAGTGCTAATGACTCCATTCCTTTTTGGGGTAATAGGGGCTGTTGATTGGAGTACCCTCAAACAAACCTGACCTCTCTGAGACATTCAGAAGCCACTTTATAAGCCCCCAAATGTGTGTTTAGAATGCCGCCTTTAAGGAACAAGTGATCCGGTGACCTTTATGACCTAACTTGACCCCCTTAGGAATGTGCTATCATCATGAAACACAGGAATCAATTACAACTCAATAGATTCTACTTTTCTGTGACGTTTCAGCCTGATTGAAGCTTTTTTATGAGAAATGGACTCGGAATTATGTGAAATTGTGATTTGTGCGACATAATTCTGGGTGCCATTTAAAAACCATAAGTGCTAATGACTCCATTACTTTTTGGGGTTGTAGGGGCTGTTAATTGGAGTACTCTAAAACAAACCTGACCTCTCTAGGACATTCAGAAGAAAAGTTATAAGCGCACAAGGTGTAACTGGAATACTTCTTTGAAGTGACACCAGGCCCGGTGACATTTGGGACATGGTTTGACACCCTTAGGAATGTGCTATCATCATGAAATGTTCAGATCAGCTACAACTCAATTGATTCTACCTTCCTGTAGCGTTTCAGCCTGATTGGACCTTGTTTTCACACAAATGGACCCAGAATGATGTGAAATTGTGCTTCGTGCAACATAATTCTGGGTGCCATTTAAAAACCATAAGTGCTAATGACTCCATTCCTTTTTGGGGTTAGAGGGGCTGTTGGTTGGAGTCCCCTAAAACAAACCCGACCTCTCTTAGACATTCAGAAGAAAAGTTATAAGCCCCCAAAAGTGTGTTTGGAATACCGCCTTTAAGGAACAAGTGATCCGGTGACCTTCATGACCTGATTTGACCCCCTTAGGAATGTGCTATCATCATGAAACACAGGAATCATTTACAACTCAATAGATTCTACTTTTCTGTGATGTTTCAGCCTGATTGAAGCTTTTTCTGAGAAATGGACCCAGAATGAAGTGAAATTGTGCTTTCTGCGACATAATTCTGGGTGCTATTTAAAAACCATAAGTGCTAATGACTCCATTCCTTTTTGGGGTAATAGGGGCTGTTGATTGGAGTACCCTCAAACAAACCTGACCTCTCTGAGACATTCAGAAGCCAAGTTATAAGCCCCCAAATGTGTGTTTAGAATGCCGCCTTTAAGGAAGAAGTGATCTGGTGACCTTTATGACCTACCTTGATCCTCTTAGGAATGTGCTATCATCATGAAAACCATAAGTGCTAATGACTCCATTCTTTTTTGGGGTTATAGGGGCTGTTAATTGGAGTACTCTAAAACAAACCTGACCTCTCTAGGGCATTCAGAAGAAAAGTTATAAGCCCACAAAGGTTTAACTGGACTACTTCTTTAAAGTGACATCAGGCCCGGTGACCTTTGGGACATGGTTTGACCCCCTTAGGAATGTGCTATCATCATATAACGTTCAGATCACTTACAACTCAATAGATTCTACCTTCCTGTAGCGTTTCAGCCTGATTGGACCTTGTTTTCACACAAATGGACCCAGAATGATGTGAAATTGTGCTTCGTGCAACATATTTCTGGGTGCCATTTAAAAACCATAAGTGCTAATGACTCCATTCCTTTTAGGGGTAATAGGGGCTGTTGATTGGAGTACCCTCAAACAAACCTGACCTCTCTGAGACATTCAGAAGCCACTTTATAAGCCCCCAAATGTGTGTTTAGAATGCCCCCTTTAAGGAACAAGTGATCCGGTGACCTTTATGACCTAACTTGACCCCCTTAGGAATGTGCTATCATCATGAAACACAGGAATCAATTACAACTCAATAGATTCTACTTTTCTGTGACGTTTCAGCCTGATTGAAGCTTTTTTATGAGAAACTGACCCGGAATGATGTGAAATTGTGATTTGTGCGACATAATTCTGGGTGCCATTTAAAAACCATAAGTGCTAATGACTCCATTACTTTTTGGGATTGTAGGGGCTGTTAATTGGAGTACTCTAAAACAAACCTGACCTCTCTAGGACATTCAGAAGAAAAGTTATAAGCCCACAAAGGTGTAACTGGACTACTTCTTTAAAGTGACACCAGGCCCGGTGACATTTGGAACATGGTTTGACCCCCTTAGGAATGTGCTATCATCATGAAACGTTCAGATCACCTACAACTCAATAGATTCTACCTTCCTGTAGCGTTTCAGCCTGATTGGACCTTGTTTTCACAAAAATGGACCCAGAATGATGTGAAATTGTGCTTCGTGCAACATAATTCTGGGTGCCATTTAAAAAACATAAGTGCTAATGACTCCATTCCTTTTTGTGATAATAGGGGCTGTTGATTGGAGTACCCTAAAACAAACCTGACCTCTCTGAGACATTCAGAAGCCACGTTATAAGCCCGCAAAGGTGTGTTTAAAACGCCACCTTTATGGAACAAGTTATCCGGTGACCTTTATGACCTAACTTGACCCCCTTAGGAATGTGCTATCATCATGAAACACAGGAATCATTTACAACTCAATAGGTTCTACTTTTCTGTGATGTTTCAGCCTTATTGAAGCTTTTTTCTGAGAAATGGACCGGGAATGATGTGAAATTGTGCTTTGTGCGACATAATTCTGGGTGCCATTTAAAAACCATAAGTGCTAATGACTCCATTACTTTTTGGGGTTGTAGGGGCTGTTAATTGGAGTACTCTAAAACAAACCTGACCTCTCTAGGACATTCAGAAGAAAAGTTATAAGCGCACAAGGTGTAACTGGAATACTTCTTTGAAGTGACACCAGGCCCGGTGACATTTGGGACATGGTTTGACACCCTTAGGAATGTGCTATCATCATGAAATGTTCAGATCAGCTACAACTCAATTGATTCTACCTTCCTGTAGCGTTTCAGCCTGATTGGACCTTGTTTTCACACAAATGGACCCAGAATGATGTGAAATTGTGCTTCGTGCAACATAATTCTGGGTGCCATTTAAAAACCATAAGTGCTAATGACTCCATTCCTTTTTGGGGTTAGAGGGGCTGTTGGTTGGAGTCCCCTAAAACAAACCCGACCTCTCTTAGACATTCAGAAGAAAAGTTATAAGCCCCCAAAAGTGTGTTTGGAATACCGCCTTTAAGGAACAAGTGATCCGGTGACCTTCATGACCTGATTTGACCCCCTTAGGAATGTGCTATCATCATGAAACACAGGAATCATTTACAACTCAATAGATTCTACTTTTCTGTGATGTTTCAGCCTGATTGAAGCTTTTTCTGAGAAATGGACCCAGAATGAAGTGAAATTGTGCTTTCTGCGACATAATTCTGGGTGCTATTTAAAAACCATAAGTGCTAATGACTCCATTCCTTTTTGGGGTAATAGGGGCTGTTGATTGGAGTACCCTCAAACAAACCTGACCTCTCTGAGACATTCAGAAGCCAAGTTATAAGCCCCCAAATGTGTGTTTAGAATGCCGCCTTTAAGGAAGAAGTGATCTGGTGACCTTTATGACCTACCTTGATCCTCTTAGGAATGTGCTATCATCATGAAAACCATAAGTGCTAATGACTCCATTCTTTTTTGGGGTTATAGGGGCTGTTAATTGGAGTACTCTAAAACAAACCTGACCTCTCTAGGGCATTCAGAAGAAAAGTTATAAGCCCACAAAGGTTTAACTGGACTACTTCTTTAAAGTGACATCAGGCCCGGTGACCTTTGGGACATGGTTTGACCCCCTTAGGAATGTGCTATCATCATATAACGTTCAGATCACTTACAACTCAATAGATTCTACCTTCCTGTAGCGTTTCAGCCTGATTGGACCTTGTTTTCACACAAATGGACCCAGAATGATGTGAAATTGTGCTTCGTGCAACATATTTCTGGGTGCCATTTAAAAACCATAAGTGCTAATGACTCCATTCCTTTTTGGGGTAATAGGGGCTGTTGATTGGAGTACCCTCAAACAAACCTGACCTCTCTGAGACATTCAGAAGCCACTTTATAAGCCCCCAAATGTGTGTTTAGAATGCCCCCTTTAAGGAACAAGTGATCCGGTGACCTTTATGACCTAACTTGACCCCCTTAGGAATGTGCTATCATCATGAAACACAGGAATCAATTACAACTCAATAGATTCTACTTTTCTGTGACGTTTCAGCCTGATTGAAGCTTTTTTATGAGAAACTGACCCGGAATGATGTGAAATTGTGATTTGTGCGACATAATTCTGGGTGCCATTTAAAAACCATAAGTGCTAATGACTCCATTACTTTTTGGGATTGTAGGGGCTGTTAATTGGAGTACTCTAAAACAAACCTGACCTCTCTAGGACATTCAGAAGAAAAGTTATAAGCCCACAAAGGTGTAACTGGACTACTTCTTTAAAGTGACACCAGGCCCGGTGACATTTGGAACATGGTTTGACCCCCTTAGGAATGTGCTATCATCATGAAACGTTCAGATCACCTACAACTCAATAGATTCTACCTTCCTGTAGCGTTTCAGCCTGATTGGACCTTGTTTTCACAAAAATGGACCCAGAATGATGTGAAATTGTGCTTCGTGCAACATAATTCTGGGTGCCATTTAAAAAACATAAGTGCTAATGACTCCATTCCTTTTTGTGATAATAGGGGCTGTTGATTGGAGTACCCTAAAACAAACCTGACCTCTCTGAGACATTCAGAAGCCACGTTATAAGCCCGCAAAGGTGTGTTTAAAACGCCACCTTTATGGAACAAGTTATCCGGTGACCTTTATGACCTAACTTGACCCCCTTAGGAATGTGCTATCATCATGAAACACAGGAATCATTTACAACTCAATAGGTTCTACTTTTCTGTGATGTTTCAGCCTTATTGAAGCTTTTTTCTGAGAAATGGACCGGGAATGATGTGAAATTGTGCTTTGTGCGACATAATTCTGGGTGCCATTTAAAAACCGTAAGTGCTAATGACTCCATTCCTTTTTGGGGTTAGAGGGGCTGTTGATTGGAGTACCCTAAAACAAACCTGACCTCTCTGAGACATTCAGAAGCCAAGTTATAAGCCCCCAAATGTGTGTTTAGAATAACGCCTTTAAGGAAGAAGTTATCCGGTGACCTTTATGACCTAACTTGATCCCCTTAGGAATGTGCTATCATCATGAAACACAGGAATCATTTACAACTCAATATATTCTACTTTTCTGTGATGTGTCAGCCTGATTGAAGCTTTTTTCTGAGAAATGGACCCGGAATGATGTGAAATTGTGCTTTGTGCAACATAATTCTGGGTGCCATTTAATAACCATAAGTGCTAATGACTCCATTCCTTTTTGGGGTTATAGGGGCTGTTAATTGGAGTACTCTAAAACAAACCTGACCTCTCTAGGGCATTCAGAAGAAAAGTTATAAGCCCACAAAGGTGTAACTGGACTACTTCGTTAAAGTGACACCAGGCCCGGTGACCTTTGGGACATTATTTGGACCCCTTAGGAATGTATTATCATCATGAAACGTTCAGATCTCCTACAACTCAATAGATTCTACCTTCCTGTAGCGTTTCAGCCTGATTGGACCTTGTTTTCACACAAATGGACCCAGAATGTTGTGAAATTGTGCTTCGTGCAACATAATTCTGGGTGCCATTTAAAAACCATAAGTGCTAATGACTCCATTCCTTTTTGGGGTAATAGGGGCTGTTGATTGGAGTACCCTCAAACAAACCTGACCTCTCTGAGACATTCAGAAGCCAAGTTTACGCCCCCAAATGTGTGTTTGGAATACTGCCTTTAAGGAACAAGTGATCCGGTGACATTTATGACCTGATTTGACCCTCTTAGGAATGTGCTATCATCATGAAAAACAGGAATCATTTACAACTCAATAGATTCTACTTTTCTGTGACGTTTCAGCCTGATTGAAGCTTTTTTCTTAGAAATGGACCCGGAATGATGTAAAATTGTGCTTTGTGCGACATAATTCTGGGTGCCATTTAAAAACCATAAATGCTAATGACTCCATTCCTTTTTGGGGTTGTAGGGGCTGTTAACTGGAGTCCTCTAAAACAAACCTGACCTCTCTAGGACATTCAGAAGAAAAGTTATAAGCCCACAAATGTGAAACAGGACTACTTCTTTAAAGTGACATCAGGCCCGGTGACCTTTGGGACATGGTTTGACCCCCTTAGGAATGTGCTATCATCATATAACATTCAGATCACCTACAACTCAATAGATTCTGCCTTCCTGTAGCGTTTCAGCCTGATTGAACCTTGTTTTCACACAAATGGACCCAGAATGATGTGAAATTGTGCTTTGTGCGACATAATTCTGGGTTCCATTTAAAAACCATAAAGGCTAATGACTCCATTCCTTTTTGGGGTTGTAGGGGCTGGTAAATGGAGTACTCTAAAACAAACCTGACCTCTCTAGGGAATTCAGAAGAAAAGTTATATGCCCACAACGGTGTAACTGGACTACTTCTTTAAAGTGACACCAGGCCCGGTGACATTTGGGACATGGTTTGACCCCCTAAAGCCCCATTCCCACCTGTACCGGGTCGGCCCGGGCCGGGTAGCCCCAGTCGGCCCCAGCCTGGCCCGGTTGATTCCACACATCCTTGCCTTAAGCCCATGTGGGCTGATTCTACCCACCAATCAGAGGCTTGCTCTAATGGAAGGTGTGAATGGGCTGATTCTACCCACCAATCAGAGGCTTGCTCTAATGGAAGGTGTGAATTTGCTGTCAGCAGTGGGCGTGTTGGCCCTGGTCGGCCTGAAGCAGTACCCCTCGGGAAGAGGGCCGAGAATGAGCCTTGGTTGGCCCGGGAAAATTCCAGGCCACCCAGATATGTAAACAACCTACGCTACCCGGCCCGGGCCGACCCGGTACAGGTGGGAATGGGGCTTTAGGAATGTGCTATCATCATGAAACGTTCAGATCACCTACAACTCAATAGATTCTACCTTCCTGTAGCGTTTCAGCCTGATTGAACCTTGTTTTCACACAAATGGACCCAGAATGATGTGAAATTGTGCTTCGTGCAACATATTTCTGGGTGCCATTTAAAACCCATATGTGCTAATGACTCCATTCCTTTTTGGGGTAATAGGGGCTGTTGATTGGAGCACCCTCAGACAAACCTGACCTCTCTGAGACATTCAGAAGCCAAGTTATAAGCCCGCAAAGGTGTGTTTAAAACGCCGCCTTTATGGAACAAGTTATCCGGTGACCTTTATGACCTAACTTGACCCCCTTAGGAATGTGCTATCATCATGAAACACAGGAATCATTTACAACTCAATAGATTCTACTTTTCTGTGATGTTTCAGCCTTATTGAAGCTTTTTTCTGAGAAATGGACCCGGAATGATGTGAAATTGTGCTTTGTGCGACATAATTCTGGGTGCCATTTAAAAACCATAAATGCTAATGACTCCATTCCTTTTTGGGGTTGTAGGGGCTGTTAACTGGAGTTCTCTAAAACAAACCTGACCTCTCTAGGACATTCAGAAGAAAAGTTATAAGCCCACAAAGGTGAAACAGGACTACTTCTTTAAAGTGACATCAGGCCCGGTGACCTTTGGGACATGGTTTGACCCCCTTAGGAATGTGCTATCATCATATAACGTTCAGATCACCTACAACTCAATAGATTCTGCCTTCCTGTAGCGTTTCAGCCTGATTGAACCTTGTTTTCACACAAATGGACCCAGAATGATGTGAAATTGTGCTTTGTGCGACATAATTCTGGGTTCCATTTAAAAACCATAAAGGCTAATGACTCCATTCCTTTTTGGGGTTGTAGGGGCTGGTAAATGGAGTACTCTAAAACAAACCTGACCTCTCTAGGGCATTCAGAAGAAAAGTTATATGCCCACAACGGTGTAACTGGACTACTTCTTTAAAGTGACACCAGGCCCGGTGACATTTGGGACATGGTTTGACCCCCTTAGGAATGTGCTATCATCATGAAACGTTCAGATCACCTACAACTCAATAGATTCTACCTTCCTGTAGCGTTTCAGCCTGATTGAACCTTGTTTTCACACAAATGGACCCAGAATGATGTGAAATTGTGCTTCGTGCAACATATTTCTGGGTGCCATTTAAAACCCATATGTGCTAATGACTCCATTCCTTTTTGGGGTAATAGGGGCTGTTGATTGGAGCACCCTCAGACAAACCTGACCTCTCTGAGACATTCAGAAGCCAAGTTATAAGCCCGCAAAGGTGTGTTTAAAACGCCGCCTTTATGGAACAAGTTATCCGGTGACCTTTATGACCTAACTTGACCCCCTTAGGAATGTGCTATCATCATGAAACACAGGAATCATTTACAACTCAATAGATTCTACTTTTCTGTGATGTTTCAGCCTTATTGAAGCTTTTTTCTGAGAAATGGACCCGGAATGATGTTAAATTGTGCTTTGTGCGACATAATTCTGGGTGCCATTTAAAAACCAGAAGATCTAATGACTACATTCCTTTTTGGGGTTATAGGGGCTGTTAATTGGAGTACTCTAAAACAAACCTGACCTCTCTAGGACATTCAGAAGAAAAGTTATAAGCCCACAAAGGTGAAACAGGACTACTTCTTTAAAGTGACATCAGGCACGGTGACCTTTGGGACATGGTTTGTCCCCCTTAGGAATGTGCTATCATCATATAACGTTCAGATCACTTACAACTCTATAGATTCTACCTTCCTGTAGCGTTTCAGCCTGATTGGACCTTGTTTTCACACAAATGGACCCAGAATGATGTGAAATTGTGCTTCGTGCAACATATTTCTGGGTGCCATTTAAAAACCATAAGTGCTAATGACTCCATTCCTTTTTGGGGTAATAGGGGCTGTTGATTGGAGTACCCTCAAACAAACCTGACCTCTCTGAGACATTCAGAAGCCAAGTTATAAGCCCCCAAATGTGTGTTTAGAATGCCGCCTTTAAGGAAGAAGTGATCTGGTGACCTTTATGACCTAATTTGATCCTCTTAGGAATTTGCTATCATCATGAAACACAGGAATCAATTACAACTCAATAGATTCTACTTTTCTGTTACGTTTCAGCCTGATTGAAGCTTTTTTCTGAGAAATGGACCCGGAATGATGTGAAATTGTGCTTTGTGCAACATAATTCTGGGTGCCATTTAATAACCATAAGTGCTAATGACTCCATTCCTTTTTCGGGTTATAGGGGCTGTTAATTGGAGTACTCTAAAACAAACCTGACCTCTCTAGGGCATTCAGAAGAAAAGTTATAAGCCCACAAAGGTTTAACTGGACTACTTCTTTAAAGTGACATCAGGCCCGGTGACCTTTGGGACATGGTTTGACCCCCTTAGGAATGTGCTATCATCATGAAACGTTCAGATCATTAAAAAACATAAGTGCTAATGACTCCATTCCTTTTTGTGATAATAGGGGCTGTTGATTGGAGTACCCTAAAACAAACCTGACCTCTCTGACACATTCAGAAGCCACGTTATAAGCCCGCAAAGGTGTTTAAAACGCCGCCTTTATGGAACAAGTTATCTGGTGACATTTATGACCTAACTTGACCCCCTTAGGAATGTGCTATCATCATGAAACACAGGAATCATTTACAACTCAATAGATTCTACTTTTATGTGATGTTTCAGCCTTAATGAAGCATTTTTCTGAGAAATGGACCCGGAATGATGTGAAATTGTGCTTTGTGCGACATAATTCTGGGTGCCATTTAAAAACCATAAGTGCTAATGACTCCATTCCTTTTTGGGGTAATAGGGGCTGTTGATTGGAGTACCCTAAAACAAATCTGACATCTCTGAGACGTTCAGAAGCCAAGTTATAAGCCGGCAAAGGTGTGTTTAAAACGCCGCCTTTATGGAACAAGTTATCCGGTGACCTTTATGACCTAACTTGACCCCCTTAGGAATGTGCTATCATCATGAAACACAGGAATCATTTACAACTCAATAGGTTCTACTTTTCTGTGATGTTTCAGCCTTATTGATGCTTTTTTCTGAGAAATGGACCGGGAATGATGTGAAATTGTGCTTTGTGCGACATAATTCTGGGTGCCATTTAAAAACCGTAAGTGCTAATGACTCCATTCCGTTTTGGGGTTATAGGGGCTGTTAATTGGAGTACTCTAAAATAAACCTGACCTCTCTAGGACATTCAGAAGAAAAGTTATAAGCCCACAAAGGTGAAACAGGACTAGTTCTTTAAAGTGACACCAGGCCCGGTGACCTTTGGGACATGGTTTGACCCCCTTAGGAATGTGCTATCATCATGAAAGGTTCAGATCACTTACAACTCAATAGATTCTACCTTCCTGTAACGTTTCAGCCTGATTGGACCTTGTTATCACACAAATGGACCCAGAATGATGTGAAATTGTGCTTCATGCAACATAATTCGGGGTGCCATTTAAAAACCATAAGTGCTAATGACTCCATTCCTTTTTGGGGTAATAGGGGCTGTTGATTGGATTACCCTCAAAGAAACCTGACCTCTCTGAGACATTCAGAAGCCACGTTATAAGCCCCCAAATGTGTGTTTGGAATACCGCCTTTAAGGAACAAGTGATCCGGTGACCTTTATGACCTGATTTGACGCCCTTAGGAATGTGCTATCATCATGAAACACAGGAATCATTTACAACTCAATAGATTCTACTTTTCTGTGACGTTTCAGCGTGATTGAAGCTTTTTTCTCAGAAATGGACCCGGAATGATGTGAAATTGTGCTTTGCGCGACATAATTCTGGGTGCCATTTAAAAACCATTAGTGCTAATGACTCCATTCCTTTTTGGGGTTGTAGGGGCTGTTAATTGGAGTACTCTAAAACAAACCTGACCTCTCTAGGACATTCAGAAGAAAAGTTATAAGCCCACAAAGGTGTAACTGGACTACTTCTTTAAAGTGACACCAGGCCCGGAGACCTTTGGGACATGGTTTGACACCCTTAGGATTGTACTATCATCACGAAACGTTCATATCACGTACAACTCAATAGATTCTACCTTCCTGTAGCGTTTCAGCCTGATTGGACCTTGTTTTCACACAAATGGACCCAGAATGATGTGAAATTGTGCTTCGTGCAACATAATTCTGGGTACCATTTAAAAACCATAAGTGCTAATGACTCAATTCCTTTTTGGGGTGATAGGGGATGTTGATTGGAGTACCCTCAAACAAACCTGACCTCTCTGAGACATTCAGAAGCCAAGTTATAAGCCCCCAAATGTGTGTTTGGAATTCCGCCTTTAAGGAACAAGTGATCCGGTGACCTTTATGACCTAACTTGACCCCCTTAGGAATGTGCTATCATCATGAAACACAGGAATCATTTACAACTCAATAGATTCTACTTTTCTGTGACGTTTCAGCCTGATTGAAGCTTTTTTCTGAGAAATGGACCCGGAATGATGTGAAATTGTGCTTTGTGCGACATAATTCTGGGTGCCATTTAAAAACCATAAGTGCTAATGACTCCATTCCTTTTTGGGGTTATAGGGGCTGTTAATTGGAGTACTTTAAAATAAACCTGACCTCTCTGAGACATTCAGAAGAAAAGTTATAAGCCCACAAAGGTGAAACAGGACTAGTTCTTTAAAGTGACACCAGGCCCGGTGACCTTTGGGACATGGTTTGACCCCCTTAGGAATGTGCTATAATCACAAAACATTCAGATCACTTACAACTCAATAGATTCTACCTTCCTGTAGCGTTTCAGCCTGATTGGACCTTGTTTTCACACAAATGGAACCAGAATGATGTGAAATTGTGCTTCGTGCGACATAATTCTGGGTGCCATTTAAAAGCCATAAATGCTAATGACTCCATTCCTTTTTGGGGTTAGAGGGGCTGTTGATTGGAGTACCCTAAAACAAAACTGACCTCTCTGAGGCATTCAGAAGCCAAGTTAGAAGCCCCCAAAAGTGTGTTTTGAATACCGCCTTTAAGGAACAAGTGATCCGGTGACCTTTATGACCAGACCTGACCCTCTTAGGAATGTGCTATCATCATGAAACACAGGAATCATTTACAACTCAATAGATTCTACTTTTCTGTGATGTTTCAGCCTTACTGAAGCTTTTTTCTGAGAAATGGACCCGGAATGAAGTGAAATTGTGCTTTGTGCGACATAATACTGGGTGCCATTTAAAAACCGTAAATGCTAATGACTCCATTCCTTTTTCGGGTTAGAGGGGCTGTTGATTGGAGTACCCTAAAACAAACCTGACCTCTCTGAGACATTCAGAAGCCAAGTTATAAGCCCCCAAAAGTGTGTTTTGAATACCGCCTTTAAGGAACAAGTGATCCGGTGACCTTTATGACCTAACTTGACCCCCTTAGGAATGTGCTATCATCACATAACGTTCAGATCACTTACAACTCAATAGATTCTACCTTCCTGTAGCGTTTCAGCCTGATTGGACCTTGTTTTCACACAAATGGACCCAGAATGATGTGAAATTGTGCTTCATGCAACATAATTCTGGGTGCCATTTAAAAACCATAAGTGCTAATGACTCCATTCCTTTTTGGGGTAATAGGGGCTGTTGATTGGAGTACCCTAAAATAAACCTGACCTCTCTGAGACATTCAGAAGCCAAGTTATAAGCCCGCAAAGGTGTGTTTAAAACGCCGCCTTTATGGAACAAGTTATCTGGTGACCTTTATGACCTACCTTGACCCCCTTAGGAATGTGCTATCATCATGAAACACAGGAATCATTTACAACTCAATAGATTCTACTTTTCTGTGATGTTTCAGCCTTATTGAAGCTTTTTTTTGAGAAATGGACCCGGAATGATTTGAAATTGTGCTTTGTGCGACATAATTCTGGGTGCCATGTAAAAACCATAAGTGCTAATGACTCCATTCCGTTTTGGGGTTATAGGGGCTGTTAATTGGAGTACTCTAAAATAAACCTGACCTCTCTAGGACATTCAGAAGAAAAGTTATAAGCCCACAAAGGTGAAACAGGACTAGTTCTTTAAAGTGACACCAGGCCCGGTGACCTTTGGGACATGGTTTGACCCCCTTAGGAATGTGCTATCATCATGAAAGGTTCAGATCACTTACAACTCAATAGATTCTACCTTCCTGTAACGTTTCAGCCTGATTGGACCTTTTTATCACACAAATGGACCCAGAATGATGTGAAATTGTGCTTCATGCAACATAATTCTGGGTGCCATTTAAAAACCATAAGTGCTAATGACTCCATTCCTTTTTGGGGTAATAGGGGCTGTTGATTGGAGTACCCTCAAACAAACCTGACCTCTCTGAGACATTCAGAAGCCACGTTATAAGCCCCCAAATGTGTGTTTGGAATACCGCCTTTAAGGAACAAGTGATCCGGTGACCTTTATGACCTGATTTGACGCCCTTAGGAATGTGCTATCATCATGAAACACAGGAATCACTTACAACTCAATAGATTCTACTTTTCTGTGACGTTTCAGCGTGATTGAAGCTTTTTTCTCAGAAATGGACCCGGAATGATGTGAAATTGTGCTTTGTGCGACATAATTCTGGGTGCCATTTAAAAACCATTAGTGCTAATGA
Organism: Nothobranchius furzeri; assembly: GCF_043380555.1. NCBI lineage: Eukaryota > Metazoa > Chordata > Actinopteri > Cyprinodontiformes > Nothobranchiidae > Nothobranchius > Nothobranchius furzeri. Next base: position 20,037,753 of record NC_091749.1, read on the forward strand.
CTCCATTCCTTCTTGGGGTTGTAGGGGCTGTTAATTGGAGTACTCTAAAACAAGCCTGACCTCTCTAGGACATTCAGAAGAAACGTTATAAGCCCACAAAGGTGTAACTGGACTACTTCTTTAAAGTGACACCAGGCCCGGAGACCTTTGGGACATGGTTTGACACCCTTAGGATTGTACTATCATCACGAAACGTTCAGATCACTTACAACTCAATAGAGTCTACTTTTCTGTGACGTTTTAGCGTGATTGAAGCTTTTTTCTCAGAAATGGACCCGGAATGATGTGAAATTGTGCTTTGTGCGACATAATTCTGGGTGCCATTTAAAAACCATTAGTGCTAATGACTCCATTCCTTTTTGGGGTTATAGGGGCTGTTAATTGGAGTACCCTAAAACAAACCTGACCTCTCTGAGACATTCAAAAGCCAAGTTATAAGCCCCCAAAGGTGTGTTTAGAACGCCGCCTTTAAGGAACAAGTGATCCGTTGACCTTTATGACCTAACTTGACCCCCTATAGGAATGTGCTATCATCATGAAACACAGGAATCATTTACAACTCAATAGATTCTACTTTTCTGTGATGTTTCAGCCTGATTGAAGCTTTTTTCTGAGAAATGGACCCGGAATGATGTGAAATTGTGCTTTGTGCGACCTAATTCTGGGTGCCATTTAATAACCATAAGTGCTAATGACTCCATTCCTTTTTGGGGTTAGAGGGGCTGTTAATTGGAGTACTCTTAAACAAACCTGACCTCTCTAGGACATTCAGAAGAAAAGTTATAAGCCCACAAAGGTGTAACTGGATTACTTATTTAAAGTGAATTTAGGCCCGATGACCTTTGGGACATGGTTTGACCCCCTTAGGAATGTGCTATCATCATGAAACGATCAGATCATTTACAACTCAATACATTCTACCTTCCTGTAACGTTTCAGCCTGATTGGACCTTGTTTTCACACAAATGGACCCAGAATGATGTGAAATAGTGCTTTGTGCAACATAATTCTGGGTGCCATTTAAAAACCATAAGTGCTAATGACTCCATTCCTTTTTGGGGTAATAGAGGCTGTTGATTGGAGTACCCTCAAACAAACCTGTCCTCTCTGAGACATTCAGAAGCCAAGTTATAAGCCCCCAAATGTGTGTTTGGAATACCGCCTTTAAGGAACAAGTTATCCGGTGACCTTTATGACCTGATTTGACGCCCTTAAGCTTGGTTTATGCTTGACGCATTCACTTTCCACGCGGTGATGCGGCTCCCGGCTGGAACGCGCTTCACAACTCGTAGCTTTTATGGTTTGTGCGGCTCGTCTCTGCGGTTTAGCCAATATTCTCCCAAACTGAACGGGGCAGCATGGAGCTCTACGGCGTGCATCCAACACTACACCATAGTAGAAGTAGAAATCACTGTGTACAACATGGCATTTCAGCATTTTTAACAGCGTTCTCATCTTTTCCGACAGTGCGAGCTATTTCTCTCCAAGAATTATTAACAACATGTTAATCACGGTGATCTCTGAGAGCTGAATCATACAAATGTCTGTATTTACGAACCTCTGCCGTGCCGGTCCGCCATGTTTTTCCGCGTTCGAACGTCCGCGTGGTTAGAAATTTTCCGAGGTGAGCGTTGCGGAAATCTTGGGCCGTGCGGCGACGCGGTGGAGGGGCGTGGTTGTTAAAATGACGCAAAATGACGAAACTTTTCCGCGCGGAGCCGTGCGGACCTCGCGGACCTCGCGGACGCGTCAAGCATAAACCAACCTTTAGGAATGTGTTATCATCATGAAACACAGGAATCATTTACAACTCAATAGATTCTACTTTTCTGTGACGTTTCCGCCTGATTGAAGCTTTTCTCTGAGAAATGGACCCGGAATGATGTGAAATTGTGCTTTGTGCGACATAATTCTGGGTGCCATTTAAAAACCATAAGTGCTAATGACTCCATTCCTTTTTGGGGTTGTAGGGGCTGGTAATTGGAGTACTCTAAAACAAACTTGACCTCTCTAGGACATTTAGAAGAAAAGTTATAAGCCCACAAATGTGAAACTGGACTACTTCTTTAAAGTGACACCAGGCCCGGTGACCTTTGGGACATGGGTTGACCCCCTTAGGAATGTGCTATCATATGAAACGTTCAGATCACTTACAACTCAATAGATTCTACCGTCCTGTAACGTTTCAGCCTTATTGGACCTTGCTATCACACAAATGGACCCAGAATGATGTGAAATTGTGCTTCGTGCAACAAAATTCTGGGTGCCATTTAAAAACCATAAGTGCTAATGACTCAATTCCTTTTTGGGGTAATAGGAGCTGTTGATTGGAGTACCCTCAAACAAACCTGACCTCTCTGAGACATTCAGAAGCCAAGTTATAAGCCCCCCAAATTTGTATTTAGAACGCCGCCTTTAAGGAACAAGTGATCCGGTGACCTTTATGACCTAACTTGACCCCCTTAGGAAAGTGCTATCATCATGAAACACAGGAATCATTTACAACTCAATAGATTCAACTTTTCTGTGACGTTTCAGCCTGATTGAAGCTTTTTTCTGAGAAATGGACCCGGAATGATGTGAAATTGTGCTTTGTGCGACATAATTCTGGGTGCCATTTAATAACCATAAGTGCTAAAGACTCCATTCCTTTTGGGGGTTATGGGGCTGTTAATTGGAGTACTCTAGAACAAACCTGACCTCTCTAGGACATTCAGAAGAAAAGTTATAAGCCCACAAAGGTGTAACTGGACTACTTCTTTAAAGTGACACCAGGCCCGGTGACCTTTGGGACATGGTTTGACCCCCTTAGGAATGTGCTATCATCATGAAACGTTCAGATCACTTACAACTTAATAGATTCTACCTTCCTGTAACATTTCAGCCTGGTTGGACCTTGTTTTCACACAAATGGACACAGAATGATGTGAAATTGTGCTTCATGCAACATAATTCTGGGTGCCATGTAAAAACAATAAGTGTTAATGACTCCATTCCTTTTTGGGGTAATAGGGGCTGTTAATTGGAGTACCCTAAAACAAACCTGACCTCTCTGAGACATTCAGAAGCCACGTTATAAGCCCCCAAAGGTGTGTTTGGAATACCGCCTTTAAGGAACAAGCGATCCGGTGACCTTTGTGACCTGATTTGACCCCCTTAGGAATGTGCTATCATCATGAAACACGGGAATCATTTACAACTCAATAGATTCTACTTTTCTGTGACGTTTCAGCCTGATTGAAGCTTTTTTCTGAGAAATGGACCCGTAATGATGTGAAATTGTGCTTTGTGCGACATAATTCTGGGTGCCATTTAAAAGCCATAAGTGCTAATGACTCCATTCCTTTTTGGGGTTATAGGGGCTGGTAATTGGAGTACTCTAAAACAAACTTGACCTCCCTAGGACATTTAGAAGAAAAGTTATAAGTCCACAAAGGTGTAACTGGACTTCTTCTTTAAAGTGACACCAGGCCCGGTGACCTTTGGGACATGGTTTGACCCCCTTAGGAATTTACTATCATCATAAAACGTTCAGATCACCTACAACTCAATAGATTCTACCTTCCTGTAACGGTTCAGCCTGATTGGACCTTGTTTTCACACAAATGGACCCAGAGTGATATGAAATTGTGCTTCGTGCAACATAATTCTGGGTGCCATTTAAAAACCATAAGTGCTAATGACTCCATTCCTTTTTGGGGTAATAGGGGCTGTTGATTGGAGTACCCTCAAACAAACCTAACCTCTCTGAGACATTCAGAAGCCAAGTTATAAGCCCCCAAATGTGTGTTTGGAATACCGCCTTTAAGGAACAAGTGATCCGGTGACCTTTATGACCTGATTTGACCCCCTTAGGAATGCACTATCATCATGAAACACAGGAATAATTTACAACTCAATAGATTCTACTTTTCTGTGACGTTTCAGCCTGATTGAAGCTTTTTTCTGAGAAATGGACCCGGAATGATGTGAGCCCCGAGTAGCGTCTTGCCACATGTCAACACTCGGTCTGACTGAGCGCCTCCAGGAGAGAAGCCCCAGCAAGAGGCGCCCCGAGAAGAGTCTTGCCACATGTCATCACTCGGTCTGACTGAGCCCCTCGACGTGTCCCGAGGAGCGTCTTGCCACATGTCAACACTGGGTCTGACTGAGCGCCTCCAGGAGAGAGGCCCAAGCAAGACGCGCCCCGAGGAGCGTCTTGCCACATGTCAACACTGGGTCTGACTGAGATCCTCCAGGAGAGAGGCCCAAGCAAGACGCACCCCGAGGAGCGTCTTGCTTGGGCCTCTCTCCTGGAGGCGCTCAGTCTGACCCAGTGTTGACATGTGGTAAGGACACGATAACGCCAACCCTATTGTTGGAGAACCTGCTGAGTTCGTCGAACAAGTAGACGCCGGATCGGGCGTGGGCACGCGCTTGTTTTAGAGGCGTTTTCGCGCAGCCTCTAACCTGCACGACCGCTCGTGGCCGCACTAGCTATATTTATCTTTATTTGTTTCACACACACACACACACACACACACACACACACACACACACACACACACACACACACACACACACACTCACACACACACACACACACAGGCCCTTGCGTGCAAACCCCGGTCAGGCCTGCAGTGTACACATCAGAGACATGATGTTTTCACAGAACTGAGGTTGTTCATTACTAAATGACTTTTACAGGAATATTGTTATTATACTATTCAACAGGATGATCATAATAATGTGTATTAAACCCACAACCTAGCACTGAGGACAGAGGGACTTTATTTAAATTAGTACTTAATGGAAACGATACATAATGATACATAAGAGCCATGTCATACATTCAGCCTAGGAATAGTAGCATTGTGCACTATTAAAAATAAACACGCACTTAGCCGCGTTATCCGCTTGGTCCAGTCGGGTAACTCCGCTAGATGGTATTCTGACACCGGTATTATCAGGTAGCGTTTCGGCCCGATAGTAACAGATGTCTCCGCGTTCCTGGTCTGTGAAAACGGACATCTTGCCGTTGTTCAACGAAACAACCTGTGCGCCGAAAGGTACATGATCAACCTCGCGCCAGTACATGATCCGACGTTCATGTCAGAAGCTAGCCCTAACTTGAGTCCATGTACTCCGGGGATGGACACGAAACTCCTCAAGTTAGGCGTCGCGTCATCGAAGAGTTGGAAAAACATTCCCGCTCCCAACTTGTATATACCCTCGACCGCAGAGTGGCCACCCGATTCGAAATCCGAACGTCTCTTGTAGCGTTCTCAGCCAAGAAGCAGCGGAATCGATGGCGTCCGCTAACCTTGTTAACGTTGGCCTGTTATTTTTTGAAACATACGTATAATCGAGGTACCCTAAACTGTACTGAACCACCCCCCACTAGACCATGTACCGGCTATCAGTGTAGCTAGGGTTTGGATGGGATAGACGACCGTACAGGGGAGTTTTGTTGTCTGTTTGGTTAGACGCGGTGCAGCGTTACGGTCTTCTTGAAACGTGTACGCTGCAGATGGTAAGGACACGATCACGCCGACCCTATTGTTGGAGAACCTGCTGAGTTCGTCGAACAAGTAGACGCCGGATCGGGCGTGGGCACGCGCTTGTTTTAGAGGCGTTTTCGCGCAGCCTCTACCCTGCACGACCGCTCGTGGCCGCACTAGCTATATTTATCTTTATTTGTTTCACACACACACACACACACACACACACACGCACACACACACACACACACACACACACACACACACACACACACACACACACACACACACACACACACAGGCCCTTGCGTGCAAACCCCGATCAGGCCTGCAGTGTACACATCAGAGACATGATGTTCTTTCACAGAACTGAGGTTGTTCATTACTAAATGACTTTTACAGGAATATTGTTATTATACTATTCAACAGGATGATCATAATAATGTGTATTAAACCCACAACCTAGCACTGAGGACAGAGGGACTTTATTTAAATTAGTACTTAATGGAAACGATACATAATGATACATAAGAGCCATGTCATACATTCAGCCTAGGAATAGTAGCATTGTGCACTATTAAAAATATACACATCAATTGCTCGAATCCCATTGTTGCAAAGTAAAACTCTAATAAAACTCTAGTCTGACATCAACAAAGAAGACTTAGTGTATGTACTACAAATACAGCATTAGGATTTCGAGTGGACCGTGCACCTTGTGAACCATCAGAGGCTTATGACGCAACATATCTTCCAGTTGCTATTTGACAAGTTATAATTCTCGACCATTTTTCGGAACTGGTTTCTTGGGTCCGTGAGTAAATGCCAAATGAGATGATTGTCCTTAAGTAAGTTCCTAGCGATCCCATGTCACGCTCTTGCCCATCAGCCGGTAAACAGTGAGACGGAACTCGATGAGAGCGATGTATTTTTTTAAGTGCTCCGAATGTACTTCTAACGAGCGTGCGATTCACTTCGTGAGTAAACCGCAGCTGCAGCTGATTCAAACAGTCGAGCCAACTTTCTACATCACAATATGCGTTTTGTAGTTAGTCGAGTTACCTTTTGTGTGGCCCATGCACGGGTCGTTAGCGTCCAGCTCCAGGCTTATAGAGAGTCCTGTATTGACACAGACGTCAATACATCTCGATGTCATGCTACACACAAAGTCTGTCGCAGGTGGGTTAACACACATGTACGATGTGTGCGATGGCACCCCGTTTTCAATGGGACATGACGATGATCGTTGTTAACCAAACTCTTGTCTCTCACGACAGGTGGTAGTGTTGTCTCCTGCACCTGGTCTTCGTGCACAGAGGGTGTTGTAATGTGCTCGTCATAGTCGCGATCGTTGTCACTCGAATCCGTTGTTCTCATGACAGGTGGTAGCGTTGTCTCCTGCACGTTGTCTTCGCGTGCGGCAAGCGTTGTGCTGTGCTCGTTATAATGGTTGTCTTCATACAAGCGGGGTGTTGAATACTCCTTCGCGAGTAGTCTAGGAGGTGGTGTGATGGGACGTATCTCAGAGGCGTTATGTGAGTGTACCACCATGGCCTGAGCAACTGCGACTACTGAGAGTACACCCAGTACAGACAACGAGATCATTTTTTTCTTGGGTGTTGTACGTGTGGGTACAGCCGCTTTAATGGCAGTGAGAGCAAGTGGGCAAATGTATTTATTGGTCACTAGCAGAAACTAAGGCACGTGGTCAGAGTTTAATCGTAACCACCTAAAGTAGCTCTTGTCATAATTTAATATACATAGAAATCAGAAACGGTTATGTCAGGATAGACATCACGAGTGATAATGCGGCCAGTATCTGTGTGCGCTTGAGAGCACCTTGTTGTTCTACTGTGGTGCCCACGCCGCCGGGTCTGTAAATGTCATCGACCTTCTTTATATACACATTCGCTAAAGACCGTATATTCTCTATGGATTTGAACACGTCCTTTGTTTTGCGTAACGCTTGAGCTGTCTCGAGCGTGATGTTGTGAGCGTACGCCAGTGTTTCGCGTGCACCGAGGTCCGAAAGGGCGTGCGCTACAACTATTAACCTTGGTTTGGGAGTGTGGCGAAACGCTCGCTCCGCTGTAATGGGCGGATGCAATGTTATCACCTGGTACGTTTCGTTAGTCGGGTCGTAACACACCGGTCCGTGACACGGACTGTCACATTGTATGGGGCACAGTAAGGACAACACGCCGCCGACCGTGAATTCGCACTCGACCGCGGTGGTGTTGTCGATTTGCAAAGGATCACATACGCCTCTCCAGTCGCAATGAGGCGCATTGTAGTCGACGCGACCGTCGGTCACCATAGCTTTCGTCAGCCAACACACTCGATTGCCCTTCGAAACATCGGCGATCAACGTGAGCGTAGAGGTCGCCGTCGCTTTACTGTACGCCAGGATATCCGTGTGTGAGTGCACGCTCGACGTCGATTGACAACTGGTCATGTCAGATCTGATCAGACATTCCGAACACATGACCATTAGTTGTTGTGCGGCCGAGAGTATCGCGATCATACCGTTGAGATGTGTAGAAAGCGCGTACACGCCAGCCTTCCACGTTTCCAAAGTTTCCAGCAGTCTAGAGGGACTTGTCTTAGCGCGCACGGCTGTGCTGAATTTGCGTTGGGTAGACACAACGGCTTCGACCTTGCTTAGGATCTGTCGGCTCATGTACTCGTGGTAGGCCAAGACGTGTATAGTCGAGCACGGTGACGCCCCGAACACTTGACCCGGTTTTGTTGTGGCGACATGCGTGTCCAGTAACGCGGCAAAGTCCGCGTGACTAGCGTGTGATGATTTTACAGCTCGCTCATACCCCAACAATACGGTCCGTAGAAGTTCGTTCACTTGTTTCCATGCGCTCGTGGAACACAGGACATCGCAACCTCTGTGATACTCAAGTAAAGCGTCACACGCCAGCTGCGTGCACGCTGGAAATACAATCGGTAGTAACTTCTTACTCCACTCTATGTTGAACTCGTATATTATGTATATGGGCGGTTGCGGCGGTTTGCGCATTTTCTATCTACCGTCCGCTAATATGACTCTGTGGTCTGTCTCCTGAGATGGTGCGGTTGGAACTTGCGAGAGTGCACTATCGACAGTCGGCGTTTCCATTTCGTCAACTGTGCCATTTTCAGCCGCTGGCAAACGGCCGTCGACGGTCGATGCGAGACACCAACATAACGTTAGATCGCGACCCTCATTCCAGTTTTCTGTAGTTCTGGTTGTAGTTTCTGGTGCACACCCGATACGCCATTACGATCACAATTACGTTGATTAATAAATCCAGTGTTGTAGCGACTGCAGCCAGCGCCGTCGCGCAACTCGTGTCGGTGTTATCTCTCGATACTTTCATTCGTATCCGAGCGTATGCAGAATCTACGGATCTGGTGAAGTTGCTTGTCACTAGCTTGCGCACGTTTGATATGGTACTTTGCCCGAGACTCACACAACCTGCAGTGGCAACCGTCGTGTCAGTGCAAAGTTTTTCCGATATATCGCTCGCAACATCGTTTGTCATTTGCTGTACACTGCGCACACTGACCGCGAGGTCGCTGAGAGGGTCTTCGTTACGAGTTGTGTAATATCCGCTGACTTGCCGATTCAATTCTGGTGGCGCTGACCCAAACGAGAACGCTTTTAAGGCGCATGTTGTGGTAACTCTGGTAGCGCCGTGGTTGACAAGGACGATCATCTTTAGCAATAGTTCATCTCGAAGCGCAACGATGCTGAGGGCGACGGGTTGGCCGGTTCCGCCTTCAGGCCACTCGGTTTCCGCTAGATTGCCCAATGCCACACATGCAGACGGACCCTGTACACACTCAATGACCCGTGTGCGATCGTTGATTTCTGCTAGTACGTTTGCTAGTTCTACGTGCTTCCACGGATCGCGTGTTTGCGTTGTTGTGTAGTTCGCAGACAACAGCCACTCTTTGTCCGCGGCAGACAAGTCGTCTCCGTTCTCGATCGCGCCCAGTGTGTTAGCGTACCGCGACAACGCTACTTTGGACAAGTCGTTGAGTGAGGTCAACGTCACGGCGAATCTAGCGTGGCGTTGAGCACCCGGAGTGCTCCACACGCACTTAGCCGCATTATCCGCTTGGTCCAGCCGGGTAACTCCGCTAGATGGTATTCTGACACCGGTATTATCAGGTAGCGTTTCGGCCTGATAGTAACAGATGTCTCCGCGTTCCTGGTCTGTGAAAACGGACATCTTGCCGTTGTTCAACGAAACAACCTGTGCGCCGAAAGGTACATGATCAACCTCGCGCCAGTACATGATCCGACGTTCATGTCAGAAGCTAGCCCTAACTTGAGTCCATGTACTCCGGGGATGGACACGAAACTCCTCAAGTTAGGCGTCGCGTCATCGAAGAGTTGGAAAAACATTCCCGCTCCCAACTTGTATATACCCTCGACCGCAGAGTGGCCACCCGATTCGAAATCCGAACGTCTCTTGTAGCGTTCTCAGCCAAGAAGCAGCGGAATCGATGGCGTCCGCTAACCTTGTTAACGTTGGCCTGTTATTTTTTGAAACATACGTATAATCGAGGTACCCTAAACTGTACTGAACCACCCCCCACTTGACCATGTACCGGCTATCAGTGTAGCTAGGGTTTGGATGGGATAGACGACCGTACAGGGGAGTTTTGTTGTCTGTTTGGTTAGACGCGGTGCAGCGTTACGGTCTTCTTGAAACGTGTACGCTGCAGATGGTAAGGACACGATCACGCCGACCCTATTGTTGGAGAACCTGCTGAGTTCGTCGAACAAGTAGACGCCGGATCGGGCGTGGGCACGCGCTTGTTTTAGAGGCGTTTTCGCGCAGCCTCTACCCTGCACGACCGCTCGTGGCCGCACTAGCTATATTTATCTTTATTTGTTTCACACACACACACACACACACACACACGCACACACACACACACACACACACACACACACACACAGGCCCTTGCGTGCAAACCCCGATCAGGCCTGCAGTGTACACATCAGAGACATGATGTTCTTTCACAGAACTGAGGTTGTTCATTACTAAATGACTTTTACAGGAATATTGTTATTATACTATTCAACAGGATGATCATAATAATGTGTATTAAACCCACAACCTAGCACTGAGGACAGAGGGACTTTATTTAAATTAGTACTTAATGGAAACGATACATAATGATACATAAGAGCCATGTCATACATTCAGCCTAGGAATAGTAGCATTGTGCACTATTAAAAATATACACATCAATTGCTCGAATCCCATTGTTGCAAAGTAAAACTCTAATAAAACTCTAGTCTGACATCAACAAAGAAGACTTAGTGTATGTACTACAAATACAGCATTAGGATTTCGAGTGGACCGTGCACCTTGTGAACCATCAGAGGCTTATGACGCAACATATCTTCCAGTTGCTATTAGACAAGTTATAATTCTCGACCATTTTTCGGAACTGGTTTCTTGGGTCCGTGAGTAAATGCCAAATGAGATGATTGTCCTTAAGTAAGTTCCTAGCGATCCCATGTCACGCTCTTGCCCATCAGCCGGTAAACAGTGAGACGGAACTCGATGAGAGCGATGTATTTTTTTAAGTGCTCCGAATGTACTTCTAACGAGCGTGCGATTCACTTCGTGAGTAAACCGCAGCTGCAGCTGATTCAAACAGTCGAGCCAACTTTCTACATCACAATATGCGTTTTGTAGTTAGTCGAGTTACCTTTTGTGTGGCCCATGCACGGGTCGTTAGCGTCCAGCTCCAGGCTTATAGAGAGTCCTGTATTGACACAGACGTCAATACATCTCGATGTCATGCTACACACAAAGTCTGTCGCAGGTGGGTTAACACACATGTACGATGTGTGCGATGGCACCCCGTTTTCAATGGGACATGACGATGATCGTTGTTAACCAAACTCTTGTCTCTCACGACAGGTGGTAGTGTTGTCTCCTGCACCTGGTCTTCGTGCACAGAGGGTGTTGTAATGTGCTCGTCATAGTCGCGATCGTTGTCACTCGAATCCGTTGTTCTCATGACAGGTGGTAGCGTTGTCTCCTGCACGTTGTCTTCGCGTGCGGCAAGCGTTGTGCTGTGCTCGTTATAATGGTTGTCTTCATACAAGCGGGGTGTTGAATACTCCTTCGCGAGTAGTCTAGGAGGTGGTGTGATGGGACGTATCTCAGAGGCGTTATGTGAGTGTACCACCATGGCCTGAGCAACTGCGACTACTGAGAGTACACCCAGTACAGACAACGAGATCATTTTTTTCTTGGGTGTTGTACGTGTGGGTACAGCCGCTTTAATGGCAGTGAGAGCAAGTGGGCAAATGTATTTATTGGTCACTAGCAGAAACTAAGGCACGTGGTCAGAGTGTAATCGTAACCACCTAAAGTAGCTCTTGTCATAATTTAATATACATAGAAATCAGAAACGGTTATGTCAGGATAGACATCACAAGTGATAATGCGGCCAGTATCTGTGTGCGCTTGAGAGCACCTTGTTGTTCTACTGTGGTGCCCACGCCGCCGGGTCTGTAAATGTCATCGACCTTCTTTATATACACATTCGCTAAAGACCGTATATTCTCTATGGATTTGAACACGTCCTTTGTTTTGCGTAACGCTTGAGCTGTCTCGAGCGTGATGTTGTGAGCGTACGCCAGTGTTTCGCGTGCACCGAGGTCCGAAAGGGCGTGCGCTACAACTATTAACCTTGGTTTGGGAGTGTGGCGAAACGCTCGCTCCGCTGTAATGGGCGGATGCAATGTTATCACCTGGTACGTTTCGTTAGTCGGGTCGTAACACACCGGTCCGTGACACGGACTGTCACATTGTATGGGGCACAGTAAGGACAACACGCCGCCGACCGTGAATTCGCACTCGACCGCGGTGGTGTTGTCGATTTGCAAAGGATCACATACGCCTCTCCAGTCGCAATGAGGCGCATTGTAGTCGACGCGACCGTCGGTCACCATAGCTTTCGTCAGCCAACACACTCGATTGCCCTTCGAAACATCGGCGATCAACGTGAGCGTAGAGGTCGCCGTCGCTTTACTGTACGCCAGGATATCCGTGTGTGAGTGCACGCTCGACGTCGATTGACAACTGGTCATGTCAGATCTGATCAGACATTCCGAACACATGACCATTAGTTGTTGTGCGGCCGAGAGTATCGCGATCATACCGTTGAGATGTGTAGAAAGCGCGTACACGCCAGCCTTCCACGTTTCCAAAGTTTCCAGCAGTCTAGAGGGACTTGTCTTAGCGCGCACGGCTGTGCTGAATTTGCGTTGGGTAGACACAACGGCTTCGACCTTGCTTAGGATCTGTCGGCTCATGTACTCGTGGTAGGCCAAGACGTGTATAGTCGAGCACGGTGACGCCCCGAACACTTGACCCGGTTTTGTTGTGGCGACATGCGTGTCCAGTAACGCGGCAAAGTCCGCGTGACTAGCGTGTGATGATTTTACAGCTCGCTCATACCCCAACAATACGGTCCGTAGAAGTTCGTTCACTTGTTTCCATGCGCTCGTGGAACACAGGACATCGCAACCTCTGTGATACTCAAGTAAAGCGTCACACGCCAGCTGCGTGCACGCTGGAAATACAATCGGTAGTAACTTCTTACTCCACTCTATGTTGAACTCGTATATTATGTATATGGGCGGTTGCGGCGGTTTGCGCATTTTCTATCTACCGTCCGCTAATATGACTCTGTGGTCTGTCTCCTGAGATGGTGCGGTTGGAACTTGCGAGAGTGCACTATCGACAGTCGGCGTTTCCATTTCGTCAACTGTGCCATTTTCAGCCGCTGGCAAACGGCCGTCGACGGTCGATGCGAGACACCAACATAACGTTAGATCGCGACCCTCATTCCAGTTTTCTGTAGTTCTGGTTGTAGTTTCTGGTGCACACCCGATACGCCATTACGATCACAATTACGTTGATTAATAAATCCAGTGTTGTAGCGACTGCAGCCAGCGCCGTCGCGCAACTCGTGTCGGTGTTATCTCTCGATACTTTCATTCGTATCCGAGCGTATGCAGAATCTACGGATCTGGTGAAGTTGCTTGTCACTAGCTTGCGCACGTTTGATATGGTACTTTGCCCGAGACTCACACAACCTGCAGTGGCAACCGTCGTGTCAGTGCAAAGTTTTTCCGATATATCGCTCGCAACATCGTTTGTCATTTGCTGTACACTGCGCACACTGACCGCGAGGTCGCTGAGAGGGTCTTCGTTACGAGTTGTGTAATATCCGCTGACTTGCCGATTCAATTCTGGTGGCGCTGACCCAAACGAGAACGCTTTTAAGGCGCATGTTGTGGTAACTCTGGTAGCGCCGTGGTTGACAAGGACGATCATCTTTAGCAATAGTTCATCTCGAAGCGCAACGATGCTGAGGGCGACGGGTTGGCCGGTTCCGCCTTCAGGCCACTCGGTTTCCGCTAGATTGCCCAATGCCACACATGCAGACGGACCCTGTACACACTCAATGACCCGTGTGCGATCGTTGATTTCTGCTAGTACGTTTGCTAGTTCTACGTGCTTCCACGGATCGCGTGTTTGCGTTGTTGTGTAGTTCGCAGACAACAGCCACTCTTTGTCCGCGGCAGACAAGTCGTCTCCGTTCTCGATCGCGCCCAGTGTGTTAGCGTACCGTGACAACGCTACTTTGGACAAGTCGTTGAGTGAGGTCAACGTCACGGCGAATCTAGCGTGGCGTTGAGCACCCGGAGTGCTCCACACGCACTTAGCCGCGTTATCCGCTTGGTCCAGCCGGGTAACTCCGCTAGATGGTATTCTGACACCGGTATTATCAGGTAGCGTTTCGGCCCGATAGTAACAGATGTCTCCGCGTTCCTGGTCTGTGAAAACGGACATCTTGCCGTTGTTCAACGAAACAACCTGTGCGCCGAAAGGTACATGATCAACCTCGCGCCAGTACATGATCCGACGTTCATGTCAGAAGCTAGCCCTAACTTGAGTCCATGTACTCCGGGGATGGACACGAAACTCCTCAAGTTAGGCGTCGCGTCATCGAAGAGTTGGAAAAACATTCCCGCTCCCAACTTGTATATACCCTCGACCGCAGAGTGGCCACCCGATTCGAAATCCGAACGTCTCTTGTAGCGTTCTCAGCCAAGAAGCAGCGGAATCGATGGCGTCCGCTAACCTTGTTAACGTTGGCCTGTTATTTTTTGAAACATACGTATAATCGAGGTACCCTAAACTGTACTGAACCACCCCCCACTTGACCATGTACCGGCTATCAGTGTAGCTAGGGTTTGGATGGGATAGACGACCGTACAGGGGAGTTTTGTTGTCTGTTTGGTTAGACGCGGTGCAGCGTTACGGTCTTCTTGAAACGTGTACGCTGCAGATGGTAAGGACACGATCACGCCGACCCTATTGTTGGAGAACCTGCTGAGTTCGTCGAACAAGTAGACGCCGGATCGGGCGTGGGCACGCGCTTGTTTTAGAGGCGTTTTCGCGCAGCCTCTACCCTGCACGACCGCTCGTGGCCGCACTAGCTATATTTATCTTTATTTGTTTCACACACACACACACACACACACACACGCACACACACACACACACACACACACACACACACACAGGCCCTTGCGTGCAAACCCCGATCAGGCCTGCAGTGTACACATCAGAGACATGATGTTCTTTCACAGAACTGAGGTTGTTCATTACTAAATGACTTTTACAGGAATATTGTTATTATACTATTCAACAGGATGATCATAATAATGTGTATTAAACCCACAACCTAGCACTGAGGACAGAGGGACTTTATTTAAATTAGTACTTAATGGAAACGATACATAATGATACATAAGAGCCATGTCATACATTCAGCCTAGGAATAGTAGCATTGTGCACTATTAAAAATATACACATCAATTGCTCGAATCCCATTGTTGCAAAGTAAAACTCTAATAAAACTCTAGTCTGACATCAACAAAGAAGACTTAGTGTATGTACTACAAATACAGCATTAGGATTTCGAGTGGACCGTGCACCTTGTGAACCATCAGAGGCTTATGACGCAACATATCTTCCAGTTGCTATTAGACAAGTTATAATTCTCGACCATTTTTCGGAACTGGTTTCTTGGGTCCGTGAGTAAATGCCAAATGAGATGATTGTCCTTAAGTAAGTTCCTAGCGATCCCATGTCACGCTCTTGCCCATCAGCCGGTAAACAGTGAGACGGAACTCGATGAGAGCGATGTATTTTTTTAAGTGCTCCGAATGTACTTCTAACGAGCGTGCGATTCACTTCGTGAGTAAACCGCAGCTGCAGCTGATTCAAACAGTCGAGCCAACTTTCTACATCACAATATGCGTTTTGTAGTTAGTCGAGTTACCTTTTGTGTGGCCCATGCACGGGTCGTTAGCGTCCAGCTCCAGGCTTATAGAGAGTCCTGTATTGACACAGACGTCAATACATCTCGATGTCATGCTACACACAAAGTCTGTCGCAGGTGGGTTAACACACATGTACGATGTGTGCGATGGCACCCCGTTTTCAATGGGACATGACGATGATCGTTGTTAACCAAACTCTTGTCTCTCACGACAGGTGGTAGTGTTGTCTCCTGCACCTGGTCTTCGTGCACAGAGGGTGTTGTAATGTGCTCGTCATAGTCGCGATCGTTGTCACTCGAATCCGTTGTTCTCATGACAGGTGGTAGCGTTGTCTCCTGCACGTTGTCTTCGCGTGCGGCAAGCGTTGTGCTGTGCTCGTTATAATGGTTGTCTTCATACAAGCGGGGTGTTGAATACTCCTTCGCGAGTAGTCTAGGAGGTGGTGTGATGGGACGTATCTCAGAGGCGTTATGTGAGTGTACCACCATGGCCTGAGCAACTGCGACTACTGAGAGTACACCCAGTACAGACAACGAGATCATTTTTTTCTTGGGTGTTGTACGTGTGGGTACAGCCGCTTTAATGGCAGTGAGAGCAAGTGGGCAAATGTATTTATTGGTCACTAGCAGAAACTAAGGCACGTGGTCAGAGTGTAATCGTAACCACCTAAAGTAGCTCTTGTCATAATTTAATATACATAGAAATCAGAAACGGTTATGTCAGGATAGACATCACAAGTGATAATGCGGCCAGTATCTGTGTGCGCTTGAGAGCACCTTGTTGTTCTACTGTGGTGCCCACGCCGCCGGGTCTGTAAATGTCATCGACCTTCTTTATATACACATTCGCTAAAGACCGTATATTCTCTATGGATTTGAACACGTCCTTTGTTTTGCGTAACGCTTGAGCTGTCTCGAGCGTGATGTTGTGAGCGTACGCCAGTGTTTCGCGTGCACCGAGGTCCGAAAGGGCGTGCGCTACAACTATTAACCTTGGTTTGGGAGTGTGGCGAAACGCTCGCTCCGCTGTAATGGGCGGATGCAATGTTATCACCTGGTACGTTTCGTTAGTCGGGTCGTAACACACCGGTCCGTGACACGGACTGTCACATTGTATGGGGCACAGTAAGGACAACACGCCGCCGACCGTGAATTCGCACTCGACCGCGGTGGTGTTGTCGATTTGCAAAGGATCACATACGCCTCTCCAGTCGCAATGAGGCGCATTGTAGTCGACGCGACCGTCGGTCACCATAGCTTT
The DNA here is from genome assembly GCF_043380555.1 of Nothobranchius furzeri. Classification (NCBI taxonomy): domain Eukaryota; kingdom Metazoa; phylum Chordata; class Actinopteri; order Cyprinodontiformes; family Nothobranchiidae; genus Nothobranchius; species Nothobranchius furzeri. The sequence goes on from NC_091749.1 coordinate 20,054,880, forward strand.
CGTCAGCCAACACACTCGATTGCCCTTCGAAACATCGGCGATCAACGTGAGCGTAGAGGTCGCCGTCGCTTTACTGTACGCCAGGATATCCGTGTGTGAGTGCACGCTCGACGTCGATTGACAACTGGTCATGTCAGATCTGATCAGACATTCCGAACACATGACCATTAGTTGTTGTGCGGCCGAGAGTATCGCGATCATACCGTTGAGATGTGTAGAAAGCGCGTACACGCCAGCCTTCCACGTTTCCAAAGTTTCCAGCAGTCTAGAGGGACTTGTCTTAGCGCGCACGGCTGTGCTGAATTTGCGTTGGGTAGACACAACGGCTTCGACCTTGCTTAGGATCTGTCGGCTCATGTACTCGTGGTAGGCCAAGACGTGTATAGTCGAGCACGGTGACGCCCCGAACACTTGACCCGGTTTTGTTGTGGCGACATGCGTGTCCAGTAACGCGGCAAAGTCCGCGTGACTAGCGTGTGATGATTTTACAGCTCGCTCATACCCCAACAATACGGTCCGTAGAAGTTCGTTCACTTGTTTCCATGCGCTCGTGGAACACAGGACATCGCAACCTCTGTGATACTCAAGTAAAGCGTCACACGCCAGCTGCGTGCACGCTGGAAATACAATCGGTAGTAACTTCTTACTCCACTCTATGTTGAACTCGTATATTATGTATATGGGCGGTTGCGGCGGTTTGCGCATTTTCTATCTACCGTCCGCTAATATGACTCTGTGGTCTGTCTCCTGAGATGGTGCGGTTGGAACTTGCGAGAGTGCACTATCGACAGTCGGCGTTTCCATTTCGTCAACTGTGCCATTTTCAGCCGCTGGCAAACGGCCGTCGACGGTCGATGCGAGACACCAACATAACGTTAGATCGCGACCCTCATTCCAGTTTTCTGTAGTTCTGGTTGTAGTTTCTGGTGCACACCCGATACGCCATTACGATCACAATTACGTTGATTAATAAATCCAGTGTTGTAGCGACTGCAGCCAGCGCCGTCGCGCAACTCGTGTCGGTGTTATCTCTCGATACTTTCATTCGTATCCGAGCGTATGCAGAATCTACGGATCTGGTGAAGTTGCTTGTCACTAGCTTGCGCACGTTTGATATGGTACTTTGCCCGAGACTCACACAACCTGCAGTGGCAACCGTCGTGTCAGTGCAAAGTTTTTCCGATATATCGCTCGCAACATCGTTTGTCATTTGCTGTACACTGCGCACACTGACCGCGAGGTCGCTGAGAGGGTCTTCGTTACGAGTTGTGTAATATCCGCTGACTTGCCGATTCAATTCTGGTGGCGCTGACCCAAACGAGAACGCTTTTAAGGCGCATGTTGTGGTAACTCTGGTAGCGCCGTGGTTGACAAGGACGATCATCTTTAGCAATAGTTCATCTCGAAGCGCAACGATGCTGAGGGCGACGGGTTGGCCGGTTCCGCCTTCAGGCCACTCGGTTTCCGCTAGATTGCCCAATGCCACACATGCAGACGGACCCTGTACACACTCAATGACCCGTGTGCGATCGTTGATTTCTGCTAGTACGTTTGCTAGTTCTACGTGCTTCCACGGATCGCGTGTTTGCGTTGTTGTGTAGTTCGCAGACAACAGCCACTCTTTGTCCGCGGCAGACAAGTCGTCTCCGTTCTCGATCGCGCCCAGTGTGTTAGCGTACCGTGACAACGCTACTTTGGACAAGTCGTTGAGTGAGGTCAACGTCACGGCGAATCTAGCGTGGCGTTGAGCACCCGGAGTGCTCCACACGCACTTAGCCGCGTTATCCGCTTGGTCCAGCCGGGTAACTCCGCTAGATGGTATTCTGACACCGGTATTATCAGGTAGCGTTTCGGCCCGATAGTAACAGATGTCTCCGCGTTCCTGGTCTGTGAAAACGGACATCTTGCCGTTGTTCAACGAAACAACCTGTGCGCCGAAAGGTACATGATCAACCTCGCGCCAGTACATGATCCGACGTTCATGTCAGAAGCTAGCCCTAACTTGAGTCCATGTACTCCGGGGATGGACACGAAACTCCTCAAGTTAGGCGTCGCGTCATCGAAGAGTTGGAAAAACATTCCCGCTCCCAACTTGTATATACCCTCGACCGCAGAGTGGCCACCCGATTCGAAATCCGAACGTCTCTTGTAGCGTTCTCAGCCAAGAAGCAGCGGAATCGATGGCGTCCGCTAACCTTGTTAACGTTGGCCTGTTATTTTTTGAAACATACGTATAATCGAGGTACCCTAAACTGTACTGAACCACCCCCCACTTGACCATGTACCGGCTATCAGTGTAGCTAGGGTTTGGATGGGATAGACGACCGTACAGGGGAGTTTTGTTGTCTGTTTGGTTAGACGCGGTGCAGCGTTACGGTCTTCTTGAAACGTGTACGCTGCAGATGGTAAGGACACGATCACGCCGACCCTATTGTTGGAGAACCTGCTGAGTTCGTCGAACAAGTAGACGCCGGATCGGGCGTGGGCACGCGCTTGTTTTAGAGGCGTTTTCGCGCAGCCTCTACCCTGCACGACCGCTCGTGGCCGCACTAGCTATATTTATCTTTATTTGTTTCACACACACACACACACACACACACACGCACACACACACACACACACACACACACACACACACACAGGCCCTTGCGTGCAAACCCCGATCAGGCCTGCAGTGTACACATCAGAGACATGATGTTCTTTCACAGAACTGAGGTTGTTCATTACTAAATGACTTTTACAGGAATATTGTTATTATACTATTCAACAGGATGATCATAATAATGTGTATTAAACCCACAACCTAGCACTGAGGACAGAGGGACTTTATTTAAATTAGTACTTAATGGAAACGATACATAATGATACATAAGAGCCATGTCATACATTCAGCCTAGGAATAGTAGCATTGTGCACTATTAAAAATATACACATCAATTGCTCGAATCCCATTGTTGCAAAGTAAAACTCTAATAAAACTCTAGTCTGACATCAACAAAGAAGACTTAGTGTATGTACTACAAATACAGCATTAGGATTTCGAGTGGACCGTGCACCTTGTGAACCATCAGAGGCTTATGACGCAACATATCTTCCAGTTGCTATTAGACAAGTTATAATTCTCGACCATTTTTCGGAACTGGTTTCTTGGGTCCGTGAGTAAATGCCAAATGAGATGATTGTCCTTAAGTAAGTTCCTAGCGATCCCATGTCACGCTCTTGCCCATCAGCCGGTAAACAGTGAGACGGAACTCGATGAGAGCGATGTATTTTTTTAAGTGCTCCGAATGTACTTCTAACGAGCGTGCGATTCACTTCGTGAGTAAACCGCAGCTGCAGCTGATTCAAACAGTCGAGCCAACTTTCTACATCACAATATGCGTTTTGTAGTTAGTCGAGTTACCTTTTGTGTGGCCCATGCACGGGTCGTTAGCGTCCAGCTCCAGGCTTATAGAGAGTCCTGTATTGACACAGACGTCAATACATCTCGATGTCATGCTACACACAAAGTCTGTCGCAGGTGGGTTAACACACATGTACGATGTGTGCGATGGCACCCCGTTTTCAATGGGACATGACGATGATCGTTGTTAACCAAACTCTTGTCTCTCACGACAGGTGGTAGTGTTGTCTCCTGCACCTGGTCTTCGTGCACAGAGGGTGTTGTAATGTGCTCGTCATAGTCGCGATCGTTGTCACTCGAATCCGTTGTTCTCATGACAGGTGGTAGCGTTGTCTCCTGCACGTTGTCTTCGCGTGCGGCAAGCGTTGTGCTGTGCTCGTTATAATGGTTGTCTTCATACAAGCGGGGTGTTGAATACTCCTTCGCGAGTAGTCTAGGAGGTGGTGTGATGGGACGTATCTCAGAGGCGTTATGTGAGTGTACCACCATGGCCTGAGCAACTGCGACTACTGAGAGTACACCCAGTACAGACAACGAGATCATTTTTTTCTTGGGTGTTGTACGTGTGGGTACAGCCGCTTTAATGGCAGTGAGAGCAAGTGAGCAAATGTATTTATTGGTCACTAGCAGAAACTAAGGCACGTGGTCAGAGTGTAATCGTAACCACCTAAAGTAGCTCTTGTCATAATTTAATATACATAGAAATCAGAAACGGTTATGTCAGGATAGACATCACAAGTGATAATGCGGCCAGTATCTGTGTGCGCTTGAGAGCACCTTGTTGTTCTACTGTGGTGCCCACGCCGCCGGGTCTGTAAATGTCATCGACCTTCTTTATATACACATTCGCTAAAGACCGTATATTCTCTATGGATTTGAACACGTCCTTTGTTTTGCGTAACGCTTGAGCTGTCTCGAGCGTGATGTTGTGAGCGTACGCCAGTGTTTCGCGTGCACCGAGGTCCGAAAGGGCGTGCGCTACAACTATTAACCTTGGTTTGGGAGTGTGGCGAAACGCTCGCTCCGCTGTAATGGGCGGATGCAATGTTATCACCTGGTACGTTTCGTTAGTCGGGTCGTAACACACCGGTCCGTGACACGGACTGTCACATTGTATGGGGCACAGTAAGGACAACACGCCGCCGACCGTGAATTCGCACTCGACCGCGGTGGTGTTGTCGATTTGCAAAGGATCACATACGCCTCTCCAGTCGCAATGAGGCTCATTGTAGTCGACGCGACCGTCGGTCACCATAGCTTTCGTCAGCCAACACACTCGATTGCCCTTCGAAACATCGGCGATCAACGTGAGCGTAGAGGTCGCCGTCGCTTTACTGTACGCCAGGATATCCGTGTGTGAGTGCACGCTCGACGTCGATTGACAACTGGTCATGTCAGATCTGATCAGACATTCCGAACACATGACCATTAGTTGTTGTGCGGCCGAGAGTATCGCGATCATACCGTTGAGATGTGTAGAAAGCGCGTACACGCCAGCCTTCCACGTTTCCAAAGTTTCCAGCAGTCTAGAGGGACTTGTCTTAGCGCGCACGGCTGTGCTGAATTTGCGTTGGGTAGACACAACGGCTTCGACCTTGCTTAGGATCTGTCGGCTCATGTACTCGTGGTAGGCCAAGACGTGTATAGTCGAGCACGGTGACGCCCCGAACACTTGACCCGGTTTTGTTGTGGCGACATGCGTGTCCAGTAACGCGGCAAAGTCCGCGTGACTAGCGTGTGATGATTTTACAGCTCGCTCATACCCAAACAATACGGTCCGTAGAAGTTCGTTCACTTGTTTCCATGCGCTCGTGGAACACAGGACATCGCAACCTCTGTGATACTCAAGTAAAGCGTCACACGCCAGCTGCGTGCACGCTGGAAATACAATCGGTAGTAACTTCTTACTCCACTCTATGTTGAACTCGTATATTATGTATATGGGCGGTTGCGGCGGTTTGCGCATTTTCTATCTACCGTCCGCTAATATGACTCTGTGGTCTGTCTCCTGAGATGGTGCGGTTGGAACTTGCGAGAGTGCACTATCGACAGTCGGCGTTTCCATTTCGTCAACTGTGCCATTTTCAGCCGCTGGCAAACGGCCGTCGACGGTCGATGCGAGACACCAACATAACGTTAGATCGCGACCCTCATTCCAGTTTTCTGTAGTTCTGGTTGTAGTTTCTGGTGCACACCCGATACGCCATTACGATCACAATTACGTTGATTAATAAATCCAGTGTTTTAGCGACTGCAGCCAGCGCCGTCGCGCAACTCGTGTCGGTGTTATCTCTCGATACTTTCATTCGTATCCGAGCGTATGCAGAATCTACGGATCTGGTGAAGTTGCTTGTCACTAGCTTGCGCACGTTTGATATGGTACTTTGCCCGAGACTCACACAACCTGCAGTGGCAACCGTCGTGTCAGTGCAAAGTTTTTCCGATATATCGCTCGCAACATCGTTTGTCATTTGCTGTACACTGCGCACACTGACCGCGAGGTCGCTGAGAGGGTCTTCGTTACGAGTTGTGTAATATCCGCTGACTTGCCGATTCAATTCTGGTGGCGCTGACCCAAACGAGAACGCTTTTAAGGCGCATGTTGTGGTAACTCTGGTAGCGCCGTGGTTGACAAGGACGATCATCTTTAGCAATAGTTCATCTCGAAGCGCAACGATGCTGAGGGCGACGGGTTGGCCGGTTCCGCCTTCAGGCCACTCGGTTTCCGCTAGATTGCCCAATGCCACACATGCAGACGGACCCTGTACACACTCAATGACCCGTGTGCGATCGTTGATTTCTGCTAGTACGTTTGCTAGTTCTACGTGCTTCCACGGATCGCGTGTTTGCGTTGTTGTGTAGTTCGCAGACAACAGCCACTCTTTGTCCGCGGCAGACAAGTCGTCTCCGTTCTCGATCGCGCCCAGTGTGTTAGCGTACCGTGACAACGCTACTTTGGACAAGTCGTTGAGTGAGGTCAACGTCACGGCGAATCTAGCGTGGCGTTGAGCACCCGGAGTGCTCCACACGCACTTAGCCGCGTTATCCGCTTGGTCCAGCCGGGTAACTCCGCTAGATGGTATTCTGACACCGGTATTATCAGGTAGCGTTTCGGCCCGATAGTAACAGATGTCTCCGCGTTCCTGGTCTGTGAAAACGGACATCTTGCCGTTGTTCAACGAAACAACCTGTGCGCCGAAAGGTACATGATCAACCTCGCGCCAGTACATGATCCGACGTTCATGTCAGAAGCTAGCCCTAACTTGAGTCCATGTACTCCGGGGATGGACACGAAACTCCTCAAGTTAGGCGTCGCGTCATCGAAGAGTTGGAAAAACATTCCCGCTCCCAACTTGTATATACCCTCGACCGCAGAGTGGCCACCCGATTCGAAATCCGAACGTCTCTTGTAGCGTTCTCAGCCAAGAAGCAGCGGAATCGATGGCGTCCGCTAACCTTGTTAACGTTGGCCTGTTATTTTTTGAAACATACGTATAATCGAGGTACCCTAAACTGTACTGAACCACCCCCCACTTGACCATGTACCGGCTATCAGTGTAGCTAGGGTTTGGATGGGATAGACGACCGTACAGGGGAGTTTTGTTGTCTGTTTGGTTAGACGCGGTGCAGCGTTACGGTCTTCTTGAAACGTGTACGCTGCAGATGGTAAGGACACGATCACGCCGACCCTATTGTTGGAGAACCTGCTGAGTTCGTCGAACAAGTAGACGCCGGATCGGGCGTGGGCACGCGCTTGTTTTAGAGGCGTTTTCGCGCAGCCTCTACCCTGCACGACCGCTCGTGGCCGCACTAGCTATATTTATCTTTATTTGTTTCACACACACACACACACACACGCACACACACACACACACACACACACACACACACACACACACACACACACACACACACACACACACACAGGCCCTTGCGTGCAAACCCCGATCAGGCCTGCAGTGTACACATCAGAGACATGATGTTCTTTCACAGAACTGAGGTTGTTCATTACTAAATGACTTTTACAGGAATATTGTTATTATACTATTCAACAGGATGATCATAATAATGTGTATTAAACCCACAACCTAGCACTGAGGACAGAGGGACTTTATTTAAATTAGTACTTAATGGAAACGATACATAATGATACATACGAGCCATGTCATACATTCAGCCTAGGAATAGTAGCATTGTGCACTATTAAAAATATACACATCAATTGCTCGAATCCCATTGTTGCAAAGTAAAACTCTAATAAAACTCTAGTCTGACATCAACAAAGAAGACTTAGTGTATGTACTACAAATACAGCATTAGGATTTCGAGTGGACCGTGCACCTTGTGAACCATCAGAGGCTTATGACGCAACATATCTTCCAGTTGCTATTAGACAAGTTATAATTCTCGACCATTTTTCGGAACTGGTTTCTTGGGTCCGTGAGTAAATGCCAAATGAGATGATTGTCCTTAAGTAAGTTCCTGGCGATCCCATGTCAAGCTCTTGCCCATCAGCCGGTGAACACTGAGACGGAACTCGATGAGAGCGATGTATTTTTTAAGTGCTCCGAATGTACTTCTAACGAGCGTGCGATTCACTTCGTGAGTAAACCGCAGCTGCAGCTGATTCAAACAGTCGAGCCAACTTTCTACATCACAATATGTGTTTTGTAGTTAGTCGAGTTACCTTTTGTGTGGCCCATGCACGGGTCGTTAGCGTCCAGCTCCCAGCTTATAGAGTCCTGTATTGACACAGACGTCAATACATCTCGATGTCATGCTACACACAAAGTCTGTCGCAGGTGGGTTAACACACATGTACGATGTGTGCGATGGCACGCCCGTTTTCAATGGGACACGACGATGATCGTTGTTAACCAAACTCTTGTTTCTCATGACAGGTGGTAGTGTTGTCTCCTGCACCTGGTCTTCGTGCACAGAGGGTGTTGTAATGTGCTCGTCATAGTCGCGATCGTTGTCACTCGAATCCGTTGTTCTCATGACAGGTGGTAGCGTTGTCTCCTGCACGTTGTCTTCGCGTGCGGCAAGCGTTGTGCTGTGCTTGTTATAATGGTTGTCTTCGTACAAGGGGGGTGTTGAATACTCCTTCGCGAGTAGTCTAGGAGGTGGTGTGATGGGACGTATCTCAGAGGCGTTATGTGAGCGTACCACCATGGCCTGAGCAACTGCGACTACTGAGAGTACACCCAGTACAGACAACGAGATCATTTTTTTTCTTGGGTGTTGTACGTGTGGGTACAGCCGCTTTAATGGCAGTGAGAGCAAGTGGGCAAATGTATTTATTGGTCACTAGCAGAAACTAAGGCACGTGGTCAGAGTGTAATCGTAACCACCTAAAGTAGCTCTTGTCATAATTTAATATACATAGAAATCAGAAACGGGCATGTCAGGATAGACATCACGAGTGATAATGCGGCCAGTGTCTGTGTGCGCTTGAGAGCACCTTGTTGTTCTACTGTGGTGCCCACGCCGCCGGGTCTGTAAATGTCATCGACCTTCTTTATATACACATACGCTAAAGACCGTATATTCTCTATGGATTTGAACACGTCCTTTGTTTCGCGTAACGCTTGAGCTGTCTCGAGCGTGATGTTGTGAGCGTACGCAAGTGTTTCGCGTGCACCGAGGTCCGAAAGGGCGTGCGCTACAACTATTAACCTTGGTTTGGGAGTGTGGCGAAACGCTCACTCCGCTGTAATGGGCGGATGCAATGTTATCACCTGGTACGTTTCGTTAGTCGGGTCGTAACACACCGGTCCGTGACACGGACTGTCACATTGTATGGGGCACAGTAAGGACAACACGCCGCCGACCGTGACTTCGCACTCAACCGTGGTGGTGTTGTTGATTTGCAAAGGATCACATACGCCTCTCCAGTCGCAATGAGGCGCATTGTAGTCGACGCGACCGTCGGTCACCATAGCTTTCGTCAGCCAACACACTCGATTGCCCTTCGAAACATCGGCGATCAACGTGAGCGTAGAGGTCGCCGTCGCTTTACTGTACGCCAGGATATCCGTGTGTGAGTGCACGCTCGACGTCGATTGACAACTGGTCATGTCAGACCTGATCAGACATTCCGAACACATGACCATTAGTTGTTGTGCGGCCGAGAGTATCGCGATCATACCGTTGAGATGTGTAGAAAGCGCGTACACGCCAGCCTTCCACGTTTCCAAAGTTTCCAGCAGTCTAGAGGGACTTGTCTTAGCGCGCACGGCTGTGCTGAATTTGCGTTGGGTAGACACAACGGCTTCGACCTTGCTTAGCATCTGTCGGCTCATGTACTCGTGGTAGGCCAAGACGTGTATAGTCGAGCACGGTGACGCCCAGAACACTTGACCCGGTTTTGTTGTGGCGACATGCGTGTCCAGTAACGCGGCAAAGTCCGCGTGACTAGCGTGTAATGATTTTACAGCTCGCTCATACCCCAACAGTACGGTCCGTAGAGGTTCGTTCACTTGTTTCCATGCGCTCGTGGAACACAGGACATCGCAACCTCTGTGATACTAAAGTAAAGCATCACACGCCAGCTGCGTGCACGCTGGAAATACAATCGGTAGTAACTTCTTACTCCACTCTATGTTGAACTCGTATAGTATGTACATGGGCGGTTGCGGCGGTTTGACCATTTTCTATCTACCCTCCGCTAATATGACTCTGTGGTCTGTCTCCTGAGATGGTGCAGTTGGAACTTGCGAGAGTGCACTATCGACGGTCGGCGTTTCCATTTCGTCAACTGTGCCATTTTCAGCCGCTGGCAAACGGCCGTCGACGGGCGATGCGAGACACCAACATAACGTTAGACTGCGACCCTCATGCCAGTTTTCTGTAGTACTGGTTGTAGTTTCTGGTGCACACTCGATACGCCATTACGATCACAATTACGTTGATTAATAAAGCCAGTGTTGTAGAGACTGCAGCCAGCGCCGTCGCGCAACTCGTGTCGGTGTTATCTCTCGATACTTTCATTCGTATCTGAGCGAATGCAGAATCTACGGATCTGGTGATGTTGCTTGTCACTAGCTTACGCACGTTTGATATGGCACTTTGCGCGAGACTCACACAACCTGCAGTGGCGACTGTCGCGTCAGTGCAAAGTTTTTCCGATATATCGCTCGCAACATCGTTTGTCATTTGCTGTACACTGCGCACACTGGCCGCGAGGTCGCGGAGAGGGTCTTCGTTACGAGTTGTGTAATATCTGCTGACTTGCCGATTCAATTCTGGTGGCGCTGACCTAAACGAGAACGCTTTTAAGGCGCATGTCGTGGTAACTCTGGTAGCGCCGTGGTTGACAAGGACGATCATCTTTAGCAATAGTTCATCTCGAAGCGCAACGATGCTGAGGGCGATGGGTTGGCCGGTTCCGCCTTCAGGCCACTCGGTTGCCGCTAGATTGCCCAAGGCCACACATGCAGACGGACCCTGTACACACTCAATGACCCGTGTGCGATCGTTGATTTCTGCTAATACGTTTGCTAGTTCTACGTGCTTCCACGGATCGCGTGTTTGCGTTGTTGTGTGGTTCGCAGACAACAGCCACTCTTTGTCCGCGGCAGACAAGTCGTCTCCGTTCTCGATCGCGCCCAGTGTGTTAGCGTACCGCGACAACGCTACTTTGGACGAGTCGTTGAGCGAGGGCAACGTCACCGCGAATCTAGCGTGGCGTTGAGCACCCGGAGTGCTCCACACGCACTTAGCCGCATTATCCGCTTGGTTCAGCCGGGTAACTCCATTAGATGGTATTCTAACACCGGTGTTATCAGGTGGCGTTTCGGCCCGATAGTAACAGATGTCGCCGCGTTCCGGGTCTGCGAAAACGGACATCTTGCCGTTGTTCAACGAAACAACCTGTGCGCCGAAAGGTACACAATCGACCTCGCGCCAGTACATGATCCGACGTTCATGTCAGAAGGTAGCCCTAACTTGAGTCCATGTACTCCGGGGACGGACACGAAACTCCTCAAGTTAGGCGTCGCGTCATCGGAGAGTTGGAAAAACATTCCCGCTCCCAACTTGTATATATCCTCGACCGCAGAGTGGCCAACCGTTTCGAAATCCGAACGTCTCTTGTAGCGTTCTCAGCCAAGAAGCAGCGGAATCGATGGCGTCCGCTAACCTTGTTTACGTTGGCCTGTTATTTTTTGAAACATATGTATAATCGAGGTACCCTAAACTGTACTGAACCACCCCCCACTTAACCATGTACCGGCTATCAGTGTAGCTAGGAATTGGATGGGATAGACGACCATACAGGGGAGTTTTGTTGTCTATTTGGTTAGACGCGGTGCTTCATTACGGTCTTCTTGAAACGTGTACGCTGCAGATGGTAAGGACACGATCATGCCGACCCTGTTGTTGGACAACCTGCTGAGTTCGTCGAACAAGTAGACTCCGGATCGGGCGTGGGCACGTTCTTGTTTTAGAGGCGTTTATGTGCAGCCTCTACCCTGCACGACAGCTCGTGGCCGCACTAGCTATATGTATCTTTATTTGTTTAACACACACACACACACACACACACACACACACACACACAAGCACACGCACAAGCACACACACACACACACACACACACACACACACAGGCCCTTGCGTGCAAACCCAGGTCAGGCCTGCAGTGAACACATCAGAGACATGATGTTCTTTCACAGAACTGAGGTTGTTCATTACTAAATGACTTTTACAGGAATATTGTTATTATACTATTCAACAGGTTGATCATAATAATGTGTATTAAACCCACAACCTAGCACTGAGGACAGAGGGACTTTATTTAAATTAGTACTTAAGGAAATGATACATAATGATACATAAGAGCCATGTCATACATTCAGCCTAGGAATAGTAGCATTGTGCACTATTAAAAATATACACATCAATTGCTCAAATCCCATTGTTGCAAAGTAAAACTCTAATAAAACTCTAGTCTGACATCAACAGAGAAGACTTAGTGTATGTACTACAAATACAGCATTAGGATTTCGAGTGGACAGTGCACCTTGTGAACCATCAGAGGCTTATGAACCAACATATCTTCCAGTTGCTATTAGACAAGTTATAATTCTCGACCATTTTTCGGAACTGGTTTCTTGGGTCCGTGAGTAAATGCCAAATGAGATGATAGTCCTTAAGTAAGTTCCTGGCCCATCAGCCGGTGAACGCTGAGAAGGAACTCGATGAGAGCGATGTATTTTTTAAGTGCTCCGAATGTACTTCTAACAAGCGTGCGATTCACTTAGTGAGTAAACCGCAGCTGCAGCTGATTCAAACAGTCGAGCCAACTTTCTACATCACAATATGTGTTTTGTAGTTAGTCGAGTTACCTTTTGTGTGGCGCATGCACGGGTCGTTAGCGTCAAGCTCCCAGCTTATAGAGTCCTGTATTGACACAGACGTCAATACATCTCGATGTCATGCAACACACAAAGTCTGTCGCAGGTGGGTTAACACACATGTACGATGTGTGCGATGGCGCGCTCGTTTTCAATGGGACACGACGATGATCGTTGTTAACCAAACTCTTGTTTCTCACGACAGGTGGTAGCGTTGTCTCCTGCACGTGGTCTTCGTGCACAGAGGGTTTTGTAATGTGCGATCGTTGTCACTCGAATCCGTTGTTCTCATGACAGGTGGTAGCGTTGTCTCCTGCACGTTGTCTTCGCGTGCGGCAAGCGTTGTGCTGTGCTCGTTATAATGGTTGTCTTCGTACAAGGGGGTGTTGAATACTCCTTCGCGAGTAGTCTAGGAGGTGGTGTGATGGGACGTATCTCAGAGGTGTTATGTGAGCGTAGCACCATGGCCTGAGCAACTGCGACTACTGAGAGTACACCCAGTACAGACAGCGAGATCATTTTTTTTCTTGGATGTTGTACGTGTGGGTTTAATGGCAATTAGAGCAAGTGGGCAAATGTATTTAAAGGTCACTAGCAGAAACTAATGCACGTGGTCAGAGTGTAATCGTAACCACCTAAAGTAGCTCTTGTCATAATTTAATATACATAGAAATCAGAAATGGGCATGTCAGGATAGACATCACGAGTGACAATGCGGCCAGTATCTGTGTGTGCTTGAGAGCACCTTGTTGTTCTACTGTGGTGCCCACGCCGCCGGGTCTGTAAATGTCATCGACCTTCTTTATATACGCATACGCTAAAGACCGTATATTCTATATGGATTTGAACACGTCCTTTGTTTCGCGTAATGCTTGAGCTGTCTCGAGCGTGATGTTGTGAGCGTACGCCAGTGTTACGCGTGCACCGAGGTCCGAAAGGGCGTGCGCTACAACTAATAACCTTGGTTTGGGAGTGTGGCGAAACGCTCGCTCCGCTGTAATGGGCGGATGCAATGTTATCACCTGGTACGTTTCGTTAGTCGGGTCGTAACACACCGGTCCGTGACACGGACCGTCACATTGTATGGGGCACAGTAAGGACAACACGCCGCCGACCGTGACTTCGCACTCAACCGCGGTGGTGTTGTCGATTTGCAAAGGATCACATACGCCTCTCCAGTCGCAATGAGCCCTATTGTAGTCGACGCGACCGTCGGTCACCATAGCTTTCGTCAGCCAACACACTCGATTGCCCTTCGAAATGTCGGCGATCAACGTGAGCGTAGAGGTCGCCGTCGCTTTACTGTACGCCAGGATATCCGTGAGTGAGTGCACGCTCGACGTCGACTGACAACCGGTCATGCCAGACCTGATGAGACCTTCCGAACACATGACCATTAGTTGTTGTGCGGCTGAGAGTATCGCGATCATACCGTTGAGATGTGTAGAAAGCGCGTACAAGCCAGCCTTCCACGTTTCCAAAGTTTCCAGCAGTCTAGAGGGACTTGTCTTAGCGCGCACGGCTGTGCTGAATTTGCATTGGGTTGACACAACGGCTTCAACCACGCTTAGGATCTGTCGGCTCATGTACTCGTGGTAGGCCAAGACGTGTATAGTCGAGCGCGGTGACGCCCCGAACACTTGACCCGGTTTTGTTGTGGCGACATGCGTGTCCAGTAACGCGGCAAAGTCCGCGTGACTAGCGTGTAATGATTTTACAGCTCGCTCATACCCCAGCAGTATAGTCCGTAGAAGTTCGTTCACTTGTTTCCATGCACTCGTGGAACACAGGACATCGCAATCTCTGTGATGCTAAAGTAAAGCATCACATGCCAGCTGCGTGCACGTTGGAAACTCAATCGGTAGTAACTTCTTACTCCACTCTATGTTGAACTCGTATAGTATGTATATGGGTGGTTACTGCGGTTTGCGCATTTTCTATCTACCCTCCGCTAATATGACTCTGTGGTCTGTCTCCTGAGATGGTGCGGTTGGAACTTGCGAGAGTGCACTATCGATGGTCGGCGTTTCCATTTCGTCAACTGTGCCATTTTCAGCCGCTGGCAAACGGCCGTCGACGGTCGATGCGAGACACCAACATAACGTTAGACCGCGACCCTCATGCCAGTTTTCTGTAGTACTGGTTGTAGTTTCTGGTGCACACTCAATACGCCATTACGATCACAATTACGTTGATTAATAAAGCCAGTGTTGTAGAGACTGCAGCCAGCGCCGTCGCGCAACTCGTGTCGGTGTTATCTCTCGATACTTTCATTCGTATCCGAGTGTATGCAGAATCTACGGATCTGGTGATGTTGCTTGTCACTAGCTTGCGCACGTTTTATATGGCACTTTGCGCGAGACTCACACAACCTGCAGTGGCGACCGTCGCGTCAGTGCAAAGTTTTTCCGATATATCGCTCGCAACATCGTTTGTCATTTGCTGCACACTGCGCACACTGGCCGCAAGGTCGCGGAGAGGGTCTTCATTACGAGTTGTGTAATATCCGCTGGCTTGCCGATTCAATTCTGGCGGCGCTGACCCAAACGAGAAAGCTTTTAAGGCGGATGTCGTGGTAACTCTGGTAGCGCCGTGGTTGACAAGGACAATCATCTTTAGCAATAGTTCATCTCAAAGCGCTACGATTCTGAGGGCGACGGGTTGGCCGGTTCCGCCTTCAGGCCACTCGGTTGCCGCTATATTGCCCAATGCCACACACGCAGATGAACCCTGTACACACTCAATGACCCGTGTTCGATCGTTGATTTCTGCTAGTACGTTTGCTAGTTCTACGTGCTTCCACGGATCGCGTGTTTGCGTTGTTGTGTGGTTCGCAGACAACAGCCACTCTTTGTCCGCGGCAGACAAGTCGTCTCCGTTCTCGATCGCGCCCAGTGTGTTAGCGTACCGCGACAACGCTACTTTGGACGAGTCGTTGAGCGAGGGCAACGTCACCGAGGACCCGGAGTGCTCCACACGCACTTAGCCGCGTTATCCGCTTGGTCCAGCCGGGTAACTCCGCTAGATGGTATTCTGACACTGGTGTTATCAGGTGGCGTTTCGGCCCGATAGTAACAGATGTCGCCGCGTTCCGGGTCTGCGAAAACGGACATCTTGCCGTTGTTCAACGAAACAACCTGTGCTCCGAAAGGTACACAATCGACCTCGCGCCAGTACATGATCCGACGTTCATGTCAGAAGGTAGCCCTAACTTGAGTCCATGTACTCCGGGGACGGACACGAAACTCCTCAAGTTAGGCGTCGCGTCATCGGAGAGTTGGAAAAACATTCCCGCTCCCAACTTGTATATACCCTCGACCGCAGAGTGGCCACCCGTTTCGAAATCCGAACGTCTCTTGTAGCGTTCTCAGCCGAGAAGCAGCGGAATCGATGGCGTCCGCTAACCTTGTTAACGTTGGCCTGTTATTTTTTGAAACATACGTATAATCGAGGTACCCTAAACTGTACTGAACCACCCCCCACTTGACCATGTACCGGCTATCAGTGTAGCTAGGGTTTGGATGGGATAGACGACCGTACAGGGGAGTTTTGTTGTCTGTTTGGTTAGACGCTTTGCAGCGTTACGGTCTTCTTGAAACATGTACGCTGCAGATGGTAAGGACACGATCATGCCGACCCTGTTGTTGGACAACCTGCTGAGTTCGTCGAACAAGTAGACGCCGGATCGGGCGTGGGCACGCGCTTGTTTTAGAGGCGTTTTCGCGCAGCCTCTACCCTGCACGACCGCTCGTGGCCGCACTAGCTATATTTATCTTTATTTGTTTCACACACACACACACACACACACACACACACACACACACACACACACACACACACACACACACACACACAGGCCCTTGCGTGCAAACCCCGGTCAGGCCTGCAGTGAACACATCAGAGACATGATGTTCTTTCACAGAACTGAGGTTGTTCATTACTAAATGACTTTTACAGGAATATTGTTATTATACTATTCAACAGGTTGATCATAATAATGTGTATTAAACCCACAACCTAGCACTGAGGACAGAGGGACTTTATTTAAATTAGTACTTAATGGAAACGATACATAATGATACATAAGAGCCATGTCATACATTCAGCCTAGGAATAGTAGCATTGTGAACTATTAAAAATATACACATCAATTGCTCAAATCCCATTGTTGCAAAGTAAAACTCTAATAAAACTCTAGTCTGACATCAACAGAGAAGACTTAGTGTATGTACTACAAATACAGCATTAGGATTTCGAGTGGACCGTGCACCTTGTGAACCATCAGAGGCTTATGACGCAACATATCTTCCAGTTGCTATTAGACAAGTTATAATTCTCGACCATTTTTCGGAACTGGTTTCTTGGGTCCGTGAGTAAATGCCAAATGAGATGATAGTCCTTAAGTAAGTTCCTGGCCCATCAGCCGGTGAACGCTGAGACGGAACTCGATGAGAGCGATGTATTTTTTAAGTTCTCCGAATGTACTTCTAACAAGCGTGCGATTCACTTCGTGAGTAAACCGCAGCTGTAGCTGATTCAAACAGTCGAGCCAACTTTCTACATCACAATATGCGTTTTGTAGTTAGTCGAGTTACCGTTTGTGTGGCGCATGCACGGGTCGTTAGCGTCAAGCTCCCAGCTTTTAGAGTCCTGTATTGACACAGACGTCAATACATCTCGAGGTCATGCAACACACAGTCTGTCGCAGGTGGGTTAACACACATGTACGATGTGTGCGATGGCGCGCCCGTTGTCAATGGGACACGACGATGATCGTTGTTGACCAAACTCTTGTTTCTCACGACAGGTGGTAGCGTTGTCTCCTGCACCTGGTCTTTGTGCACAGAGGGTGTTGTAATGGGCTCGTCATAGTCGCGATCGTTGTCACTCGAATCCGTTGTTCTCATGACAGGTGGTAGCGTTGTCTCCTGCACGTTGTCTTCGCGTGCGGCAAGCGTTGTGCTGTGCTCGTTATAATGGTTGTCTTCGTACAAGGGGGGTGTTGAATACTCCTTCGCGAGTAGTCTAGGAGGTGGTGTGATGGGAAGTATCTCAGAGGCGTTATGTGAGCGTACCACCATGGCCTGAGCAACTGCGACTACTGAGTACACCCAGTACAGACAGCGAGATCATTTTTTTTCTTGGATGTTGTACGTGTGGGTTTAATGGCAGTTAGAGCAAGTGGGCAATTGTATTTAAAGGTCACTAGCAGAAACTAATGCACGTGGTCAGAGTGTAATCGTAACCACCTAAAGTAGCTCTTGTCATAATTTAATATACATAGAAATCAGAAACGGGCATGTCAGGATAGACATCATGAGTGACAATGCTCTCAAGTCACTTAAACACTGCTCGGCCCCAGTATTAATACTTTTTTAACAAACAAACATCAACTGCAGCATAGATGCATACATGTTTACCACCACAGGAGACTACAGTGTGGGTGGTGACAGCATCCACACATTAACATTCTAGCATGCATTCAAAACACATTTCTCCATGAAAATAGATGAACTCATCTTCAGCTGATGTTGGGCACAAACTGCTAAAGTGATGCTAAACAAGCTCAGAATGATTGCTTTTTGGTTTTTTACTCCTATTTTCGGACACATTACTACTGTTCTGTAGGGAACAGTTGAACCTGGCCTGACATAATCATCCAAAAGCTGGGCGTCTCCTGTGACGTCAGCAAGGACACCTTGAGGATCGACCAGCAGCGTCTTCGTCCTCGCTGCTAGGGCCGGGAGAGGAAAGACGGGCAACAGCATTGAACCTAGTGAGGAAGGAAGAGTTCCTTGTGATCGACCATCGAGCCATTGATGTGTGGGTCACTGTTGCATGACATTTAAAAAAATCATTTTAAAACAATACAATCCCCTTTTTTAACGTAAATTTTATTCATTACAAATGTGCAGGTTTAATCGGTTTGTCAGAGTTTCCACAACAGAAGGATAATAAAAGTACCAGTCATATTTTTAGATCAATTTATGTTCATTTCCAATTAATTTTCCACTAATATCAACATTACATTATAAAAAAAGACCCTACTCTTGCAAATTTTCTTAATTTAGAAATAAAATGGTTTTTAGTCTAAAATAACAAAAAAATCTCTAAATATTTAAGATAAAAACATCAGTGAGTTGATCATCTGAAAAAGGTCAGATCTAATCAGAATGGGCTTCAGGGCCGGCTCTATCATGTTTGGTGCCCCATAGGCGAGATTACTCGTTAGCGCCCCCCAGGCTGCCGAGTTTCTGCTGTCTGTCCCTTCAGCTGGAAGCTAAACACATGTGTGAACATAGATAGTAGTCCTTCGGTAAGGTCACACAGTGATGTAGAAATGACAGGACATCAAGTGTTAAACACACCTGAGTAACATTGTTCAGTAACAGGACTTCAGCTGTAACATGTTCAGTGTTGCCAACTCGTTCCTAATGACTTTTTGACCCCACCTCAACGACTTTTTTTTTCCAAAAAGCGCCTAGCGACAAACCTAGCGACATTTCGCAGGACCTGTTGCTACTTCCTGTAGAACTTACTTGTAGATATCTCCTGCAGATTAGCAACAAAGAAAGCATTTGCACTCTGAACCGGTGTTCTGAGAAAACATCCTACTTTGGCAAAACGTCCTGCCCGTGGGATAATTTTACGGTATTTTACATGACACAAACCCTAACCATAACCCTAACCCTAAAAATCAAGTATCAACATCAATAAAAAGTACTAATACTTACTACTTATCTATTTTCATGCAAATATGACAACGGAGTAGCATTCCCTTTTTGTGTTGTGTGCATGCGCGCACATGCTCAGGAACAACGGGTAGGACGGTTTACGGGGTAGGAGAAATTCCCAGAACACTGGAGTAAGGAAAGAGAATGATAATCTGCACATGTGCACGAGGACTGACCAATCATAAACCATTTTTGGCTGGGCTGAAGAAGACAAAGGTACAGCTGCAGAGCTGGAGACCACCAATTTACGTCTGCTGCTGCAGGCTCACACTTCTACTAGAGACGGCGCAGGCGTCAACCTGCGATCTCTGGTTCTGCAGCCGCCAGACACTTTGGTTGTTCCTGCATTTGGCAAATATAAGGACAAAGCAACGACGTTGGGTTTACAAATCTTTTTCGGTAACTTACATGTTTTTGAGGGTAACAAGTTTTCTTTTTCCGATAGACAAAGTGTATTTACACTTTTAAAACGTAACCTCTGTTTAACTGAGCACTCTGAGAGATGCAGATGCTAACTACAGCAACATGCTAACCATAGTTGCAGTACTGTATCGGGAACTTTTGCTTTTGTTTGGGTTTCCAGGCGATTAACGATTGTGTATGCAAAGCTGAAAGCATAAAGGCCTTATAAAGCGCACAAAAATCAATCTTATTCAAAGTAAACAAAGTGCTAAGATAAACCTTTAGAGCTAGGGGGTGAATGACAATTCCACATCACTAGCTACGTGTTAACGAGTGTACAATTTTCTCCAATATTCCACATAAAGGGCTCTAAAACAAATTAATAATTTTATCAAGGATATTTTAGGTGGCCTTAAGGATAAGATATGGGGTGGGGCGCTGGAAGGTTTCACACACACACACACACACACACACACACACACACACACACACACACACACACACAAGTAAACAGGATCGACGTTGGGGGTTGTGAGTGAAAATGTTAATTTTGGCGCCTGTTTGTCTGCTCTTTGTTCTGAGATGACCAGTTGGAGTAGAATCAAACCATGGTCTCTTACAACATACAAAAAAACATTTCTTCTTCATTTCAGGTTTTGTCAGAAATAACAGCCCTTTACAGTGGACCAAGAACTATCACCAAGGCATTAAGGTAAGTTTTAGATGATTTCATGGTTCCTGTTGGCGGACTTTGCTTTCAAACAGGATTTAAAATTTTATGTTTTTAGAGCTTGAATCCCAAAGTAAGTTAGTATGGTTTGGCATTGTTTAAAATCACCAATTATGTCTGCTAGATTATTTTTACTGAAAGTGAGATTAGTTTACAATTCGAATTAAACCAAAGTGCTAAGATAAACTTTTAGAGCTAGGGGGGGTCTTTGAATGACAATTCCACATCACTAGCTACGTGTTAACGAGTGTACAATCTTCTCAAATATTCCACATAAAGGGCTCTAAAACAAATTAATCATTTTATCAAGGTTATTTTAGGTGGCCTTAAGGATAAGATATGGGGTGGGGCGCTGGGAGGTTTCACACACACACACACACACACACACAAACAGGATCGACGTTGGGGGTTGTGAGTGAAAATGTTAATTTTGGCGCCTGTTTGCCTGCTCTTTGTTCTGAGATGACCAGTTGGAGTAGAATCAAACCACTGTGTGGTGCAAGGGTGAACCGGGCAGTAAAAAACGCAGAGGAGCCGGGACCTGACTGGGAAACATGCCCGAATTCTTAAATCAAGTGGTAAGCTACTTATTATATATATTTTTTATATAGTAATTATGACTTCAATCTTTCAATTATCTGAAAAATTTGTTTTGCCAAATTTTTGATCAGTACTTCGAGGCAAGACAACAACTAAATAAGTCGCTGTCATGCCACACTTCCGACCTGCAGACAGAGGAGGAGGAAGAGGACGTGCGACCCAAGAGGAAGCCAAAGGCGATGTAAGCATCTTTCTGTATTTTCCTGTGAATTGTAAATGAAGCATGCATGCAAATGTTGTGTATGGAACATTTATCCAAGTTTCTATGTCCGAGAAGACAATACCTAGTATAAAAAACTGACTTAAAGAACTACTTAATGATTATGGAAATGATAGTACCATGACAACTGAGTGTTATTTCCCTGTCCAATATATAGTCATTTCTTGGGGGATTCTGATGATAGTGAAGACGAACATCCAAGAAAGAAATCCAGAAGCCAATCCAAAACATCTATACAGCCACCAGCTCCTGCTATCCCGCCACCACCATCTCCTGCTGTCGAACCACCACCATGCCAACAACAAACCTTCTCTACAAGCCAGGTGCACACACCTGCCTGGCGAGGGAGAAGGTTTGACTCGGGCACCCTTCCCTGCTCTGGTGAGTTTTTTTTTGGTTTGAATTACTTTTAAAAAAAAATTATGATATAAAATATAAAGTTTATCAGCTACATAATGTTTTCCAATCTGATAAAATTGATGGATGTATATTTTCTATTATTCTTCCCAACAGCCACAGAAGCCCAGATTTTGGACTTGCTGGAGCATCTAAACAAACAGATGGAGCAACTAGAAGCCAAGGTTAATTATTTAACCAGCAAGCTGGATGCAACTCCCCAGGAAATGGAGGTGCAGATTCCGGTCCAGTTGCCATTAACTTCAGTGGAGGAAGTGAACACTTGAGAACTGGCTCAAAGATGCTGCACATTCCCAGCTGAAGCAGAAGTTGGTGAGTTTTGTTTGTTTGCACTGTATGCAATCTATGCTCTGTGAAAGGGTCGGTTGATGTCACCTGACGACTGGGGTTATCCACCCTGGGCTTATAGTGTTTTTTTTTATTTTAATGTATGATTTCATTATTTTTTGTTTGTTCCATTTTAGATTTCCTCGCTGGCAGCTATTGGGGGCCATGACACAAAATGTATAACGTGGAACATCCTGGCACACATTTTCCATGATGATGTTGGAAAGCAGATTAACTGGAAAGGTGTCAATGGGAAGAAGTCTTTCAACCAGATGGCATCAAAAACACTGCTCCTGCATAAGTACCCATTTTAAAATGTTCACACATTTTTCTGGGTCAACAATATGTGCTCCACTACGACAGCTCTTGCCACTAGCCAGTTCATACCTTTTCTATTCACACTGAGGTATTGTTTCCAGCGTTTCACTTCTTATGAACGCTACACAGCGTCAATATAAACTTGTAGAGCTACTTCTAAAGCTGGTCTAATAAAAGAAGAAATAGTATTGAGAGCTTTAGTTGACAAATTATTTTCTGCTTACAGAAAGATGATATTAGTGGAGATTGTCCTGTTGCAATAGAAAATTGTGGTGGTGGATGATGATTAACATTTAAATCTGCTTTTGTGATTGCAGATTCTGTGAGAAAAAATTCCATCTCCTGCGCTTCCACTGACCACGACATTTGTAAACATGCTATCCGCTGGTTTAACTTGGCAGCAGATCGAGACAGCTCAAGGCGACGTAGTGGTACACAAGAAGTTCAACCCGCTGACCAGCATTCATCTTTTTAACAAAAATTACAGTCTGGTAACACAATTTCTTAATACTGTTTGTGTTACTATTGTTATACTTTGCTTGCACATGTAACAGTTTTTTTATACAGTTTGTATTACTACAAATAAAAATTTATCAAAATACTTTTATGGTTTGGGTGTGTATTTCCTTTAACATAAAGGATAAGTGTGGTGTGACAGATAATTTAAAATCATTTACTCCAAAGCTCTTATTTTCTGTAAAGACCTCTCAGCTACTGCATGTTTTCATTTACTAATTAAACATTAAGAAATTCCAATTATTAAAAAAAAAAAAAACAGGCTGGATTATTTTCTTTATGAAAGCGCACACAAAGGCGAATCTGGTGATGCCCGGGTCCAAAACGGATCCTGACTGGACGGTGAGTTTGATGCACGGATCCAAAACGGATCCTGACTGGATGATGAGTTTTATGCACGGGTCCAAAACGGACCCGGATCGGATGATGTGCCAAAGGAGTTGATCCGGACAGACTCCTCACCGCATGTGATCCGGATCCGGTATCATGATCCGTTCCGGATCTTTTCCGGAGAGCAAGTGGACTCCGATACGGGTCCGTTTTGCTGATCCGTTCCAAAGCTTACGGTACCTCCAGGACGGATCCAGTCTGGAGTCCGTTTGCTATCTGGGTAGTCATCGGGAGTTTCAACTCCCGTCCCGTCCCGTTTACACATGCAGCTCTGTGGCTCAACTGAATTTCCTTCAGTGACACAGGGATGGTTATACCATGAGACACCCGCTCCCTTTTGCTCAGTGCGCAGTTATTATCACGATGGAGAGAATACTGGCTGGTTCTGTTCTGGAGATGACTGTGGAACCGCTGGAGGAGATAATGCAAAGAAGGATTCTGCAGAGAATCAAGAAAATTATGGACAACCCCGAGCATTCTCTTCACAAGACTGTGCTACAACGGAAGAGTGTCTTCAGTCAGAGGCTTCTTAAGTTTCGCTGCAACACTGACCGCTACTGGAGATCCTTCCTGCCAACAGCCATTGTAATATACTATAACTCTTTGACTTGATTATTATTATTCTGAGCTATTACAGCAATAACACCTAAATGTTTTCTTTATAATTGCAATTTGTAAATAAAACACCGTATTATCATTGTTTTGTAGAGAATGTGAAACTACATCAAACCAACACCAGACTGCCAAAAACACAGTTCTTAAATGTGAAGCCATATCTGTTTGTACTCGTGTGGAATTAGTCTGTATATTTCTTTAGTTGTTATGTAAATTAATCCCTTCAAAATGGTGCCTTCTTAATAAAGTTCTTATATTTTATTTTGCCCCATTTCATCAAAATCAAGAGCTTTTGAGGGTCAGTTCATTTTTGCTTTTATTTTATATTTCCTTTGGAAATTTCAAACATTTTCTCCGAAGTGATTTTTGGACTACAGGACTACAACAGCTAAGACTACAACTAAATTCGTTCTGACCAATCATAATCATCATTGTAAACGTGATAACGAAACTTTTACTAACGTGGTATCGTAACTTCTGCAAGTCTTACATACAGCCAATCATCTGTGACGTAATTTGCAGACGCAGGACCTCAAGCCGATCTGGCTGCCTGAGCAGATCTGGTACAGACACCTGCCTGCTTTTTGCTACAAAATATAAGTACAATGATTTCTCCAAGTTGTGAGAATCTATCTCTGCAGCATCAGTAAACAAA
Source organism: Nothobranchius furzeri (assembly GCF_043380555.1). Lineage (NCBI taxonomy): Eukaryota > Metazoa > Chordata > Actinopteri > Cyprinodontiformes > Nothobranchiidae > Nothobranchius > Nothobranchius furzeri. Next base: position 20,079,566 of record NC_091749.1, read on the forward strand.
TGTCTTCGAGGGGAAAAACCCCGCCAATGCTCTTCAATTCCATGTCAGCGTTTTTTTTAAATAAAACTTGAAGTGCTTTTTACTTTAAAATTTTCAAGATGACTTACCGTCGCTTGAATGACGATGTATTGACAATTTGCCTTCAAAGATTCTGAAGCTGATTAAATGGTGTCTACTCCTCAGAAAGGTACAAATACCGACAATATATCAGGAAAGTTCAAAGATGGCAGATCAATGGGCTCTCTTCTCCACTGCTGTGCTTCACGTGCGTCCACATTTCCAATTCACCATTTCTTCTCCAGACGCAATCTGTCACAACACAGTCTTTTTCTTTTGAGCTGCTGGTTCATTACCATCTTTTTCCAAATGGGTCCAGTTAGTTTTGGTTCAAGCGCACCACATGACAGCATTGCACTCCCCCAATACATTTCATTATGTCTGTTCCAAAGCCCTAGAGCGCTTTCACACTCGTAACACAACAGACGCACACCAATAAAGAACATTAGAACACCTGTAAATGCACTGCCCATAACAAAAGGTGTTTTCAGGTAGAACCTGACTGCCGACGAAAACTATTCAAATCATTTAATCCATCAGAAACAACAGATTTTTTATTATGTTCCAATAGTGTACATTTTTTAAATAAGATCAGGCTGTCACTTTACATAAGCATTTTTATTGAAACCACAATTTCTGATCGTTAGATGGACCAAGCAGTTGTTTTATTTCATAGCGGCATATCAGATGGATGAATTCAGGAAGATACCAGAAATCAATGCTCGAATGTTAACATGGAAATAAACTGACCTGGTTCTACAGTCATCTAAACAAGTATGAGCTAGTGCAAATGCAGTTTAAACCAACTATGATCCAGTTGTACTGCTGGCAAACAGAATATTGGGTCAGCAGGTAAGAAATGGCTCCACTCATGGACTGCTCTCCTGGGACAACTTGCTCCGGTCACTGGTCCAGCAACTATGGGTGCCTGTAGTCGGGGAAGACTGGAACCCTGATGTCTGTGTGGGAAAACCGGATTCCTGTACAGCCTGCAAAGACAAGACAACATCATCATTAAGAAACAATATCAGTGAAACCTGGCACAATGAAAACACAAAGGACCAACACCAGCAGATGACAAGGCATGTCAAACCATCATACACTCAAGCAACACGGATTATGCTACTCTCCTCTCTTCCTCCAGGCTCTGGAAGTTCGATTTCCAAAGGAAATGCAAAAATTTACTTTCATCAGAGAACATAACTTTGGAAAGCTGTGGTTAGAAAAGAGAGAAGTTTTTAAATGTGGGGGCAAGGACTTCCACAGAGACCCTACATGAAGGTTCAGCAGAGATGTGGTGATGGCTAAACAGCACTATGACAATATACTAGGGCTGCAACAACGAATCGATGAATTCGATGAAAATCGATTACTAAAAGCGTTGGCAACGAATTGCGTCATCGATTCGTTGTGTCGCACAACTCTTCCAAAAGCGCCCCCCCCCCCCCCCGCCCACCGTTGCGCGCAGACAAGAGCAAGTCAGATCAGCGCGAGGGAGAGCCGCAGATCAGCGCGAGGGAGAGCCGCAGATCAGCGCGAGGGAGAGCCTGCAGACTTGCGCTGCTGCGAACCGGTTCCGCATTGTTGCGCAGCGATCCAGGCAGCTGCTTCCAGCGCACGGTCCATTCTCAAAGTGGCGCAACCAAAAAACTATAATTAGCACACGATCGTTCTTGTCTGCACATGTTCTCTATTTTCTGTCTTATTTGTGCCTGAAGCGCTCGGCTGCGGAGCTCATCACCTGTGCTGTGGTGATTTCACCTCACGCAGCATCGAAAACGCGTTCTCCGCTTTGCGGTCAGGAGATCTCTTTGATCTGCTCAAAAGTAACTGATGAGGTGAAAAGGTAAGAATCCAGGCAACAGATTTTCTGGAGAATTATGAGGAGATGCAGGAAGATGAGAGACAGACAGGACAGGAAAATAGTTAAATAAAAACAAGAAAACAAAGTAAAATGTAGGTAGATTTATCTCCACTACATGTTTTTACCAGTAAAAAACAATAAGTTATACACATGTCATAGTTATACATCTGATACAATTCAGATCACCTTCAAAACTCAGTCACACACCCAGGGCCGTTTCAAGACATTTTGGGGGCCAAGGCAAAATGCCCCCCCCCCCCCCATAACTGGGCTCCCCAGAAGCCTCTGTGTAATTGATGCCCTCTCCAGTAGTGTTAGTTATATGGTGTTTGTAAAAGCCCCTCAGACACTACTGACATGTTCTAATATTATCAGATGAAAAACTAAATTATCAGACATGCTGTCTCATCTGCTGCTTTTCTAAACTTGCAAAAAGTAACAAAACCATTTGAAAGCCACTATTTGTGGATTATCTGAAAGTTTCCATGGAGTGTGTGACAACTTATTTTATCATTGATCCTATCGTCTAATCTCACAGCTGAAACAAGCATCCTTAATAATCTGTGCACAGGAAGCTTACCGATGCTGTAGTAAAACAAAAGGTATAATTTATTATTAATAAAACCTTGTTGCAGCACTAAAGCATAAAAATGAGATTTTGCATTAAATATGCAAAATATTTACATATGAATTGTTTTAGAGCCCTTTTATTGGCAGAATCTGATATTAATTTAGTTCTTACAAAAAATGGGTCCCAACATGGTTTGTGTGGCGTTGCCATAGTGTGACGTCATAGGCACAGATCCCCTGTCCTCTTGTTTGGAAATGGAAATATGGTCACCCTACATTACACAAACTGTCCACCCGGGCTTTTGCGCTGCACAGAGACGCTTCGCTGCCTACGACTGAACGTCAGTTGAGAGTCAGTCTCATGCAGACTGACCAATGAAGAGAGGGCCTCAAGTTAAGACCCTCTCCTCATTGGTCAGTCCACACGAGGTGGGTCAAAGGTTACTCTGGGCGGGTTACGTGTTGTCAGGCATTCAAGTATTGAGTATATTTACTGCATATTACAGTAAAATATTCTGTATGTGACCACGTTATGGTGATCCTTGGGTCGTGATGATGGAGCCCTTGAATATTGTTGCCCAGGGTACAACAAAGTGTTAATCTGGCCCTGGTTCCGCCGTCACATTCCCGCAGAAACTGGTTGATCACACCGGGGCCAGACTACTAGCGTGTGGTTTTACAACCACAATGTCCTCGGAAGCAAAAACGCTTTTAAAAGGGAGGGAGGAGTCCTAACTGTTGCTGCAGGCGTGTTGTGTGAGAGTGCAGTTATATACTGGTTAATATATTTTTGGGTTCAGTTGCTTTCATGTGGCCTAATGTGAGTCTATTTGGGATCATTGGAATGATCAGCAGCATTTCTTGATGTGACTTTATGGCAGTTGCCCAGGGCATCATCGCAAGGAGAATGGCATTCATTTACTTTTGTTTTATTTGGTATTTTTTCAGTCATTTTTGGAAATAGTGATCAATTTTGATTAATTCACAGCCTATGTTTAATTACATTTAAAATAAATGTCAACAGATGAGATCAAACAAAACAGATGAGAATTGCCCTTAAGCTGTTTAACTTGGACCAAGCATTTTAGGTCACAGATAGATGTAGCTTAGGGTCTCTGTCTATACACCTTATAAGACAATTTAGGTGATGGCATGTTGTTTTTCTGCTATTGAACTGTTTTCTAATAATGTTGTGTTAAATAAAGTGAAGGAAGGAGAGAAATAACGTTTCCCTAGCAGTTTTTAAAAATTTCCCCATGTAATCCGATTAATCGATTAATCGTGTCGAGACCCCATCCGATTAATCGATTATCCAAATAATCGTTTGTTGCAGCCCTACAATATACAGCAGCAGATATCTGAGAGCGACTCAGCCTCTGTGTGGAATGATCACCAGCTACAAACCCAAATCCCCGCCTCCACTGACAATCTGCTCCTGGATTTAATAGAAGCTTAAAGAACAAACTCTGGATGGTGTGAGGTGAGTTTGTCTCACTGCAGAAATAAAAACACACACAGAGCGTCAGCAGTCAGACGCAGCCGCTCACCAACACTTGCGTGTGTGTGTGTGTGTGTGTGTGTGTGTGTGTGTGTGTGTGTGTGTGTGTGTGTGTGTGTGTGTGTGTGTGTGTGTGTGAAGGCTGAACAATAACCTGTAGAATAATTAAAGTCATCATGCTAGAGCAGCTTCTCTGTGGTGGACCACACCAGCTTCTGCCACAATAAATAATAATAATAATAATAATAATAATAATAATAATAATAATAATAAACATTTTAATTTCCTTTCTGAACTATTTCTGTTGAGTTCTAATGTTTAAAATCTGTTAGATTGTTACTGACAGCAGCTACGTTTAAGTTTCACTTCCTGTTCTGACTGAATGCTGCTGCAGCCTGTATTGGAATGTTTACTATGTGAAGTGCCTTGAGATGACTCTTGCCATGATTTGGCGCTTTATAAATAAAATTGAATTGAATTGAATGTTAAGATTACTTCAAGTAGGACCTGTGGTTAGCTGGCTCATGTAAAACATGTCCTGTCTTTAAAGAATCGGAAATCAATAGGAACTGGAATCGAAACGAGGAATTGGAATCGGAATTGTTCCAAATCAAATGATGCCCAACACTAGTTCCGTTGTTTGTATTTTCGTTAGCTGTACATAAATGCGAAATTATGCCAGCAAATAGCAGCAAGTTTTGGTCACCTTCAGAGTTCCATACGTTTGTCATCGTCCTCGTGAGAGTCCACAGGAGGAGCTAGACAGATCGGTAGTGTTTTCTCATGGATGGCAGCCGAAGGATCAGAGCGGACGTCTGCTAAAGGTCGGGTCAAGATGAAGGAAGTAAAGCCAAATATAGTTAATACTTAAGGACAGAAACAGCTGGAGCAGATTTTTTTTCCCGGATGGGAGAAATACACGGAGTTGCTACGACACGGTGAATGCTATTTATAGCGGAGGCAATGAAGCAGACTTCTGGACTTAGCGACTGCACTCTGGAGTCACATGTGGAGGCTGTGGTAAGTGTTTTGTTTTTGTCTTTTGCGCTGTAGACCAGTTATTGCAGCACAGAAATACTGAATAGTTTCACAACTTAGAAAATAGCACATGACCGTTAGTTTAACCCCGCCTGCCGATGTGATGGCACAAACTGCAAACGAAAGGGTCACCTGAAAGTTCCTGACCCATACAGCAACACACCGGTCCAAAAATAACCAGACCATTCCAGACCTGGCAATGGAGTTATAAGAAGCCAAGGATCTCTGGACTCGATGACAACAGACCTGTGGCTCTGACATCTGTGGTCATGAAGTCTTTTGAGTACCTGGTTCTCCCCCACCTCAAGAACCTCACAGCCCCCCTCCTGGACCCCACGCAGTTTGCCTATAGGGCCAATAGGTCCTGCAGCATCTGGACTCCCCGAGTACCTACGCCAGGATCCTGTTAGTGGACTTCAGCTCTGCCTCCAACACAATCCTCTCAGACCTCCTCCAAGTCAAACTGTCACTAACCTCATCTGCAGGATGGGTACCTTTGACATTTGAATCGATCCGTTAACAATTCCCGGTACCTACGAACCAATAACGGTCCTTAACAGTACCAATTTTTTATACTTTTGAGTGTTTATTACGTAAATAGCTTTTTTTAAATTAAATATACATTATTTGACCATTACGTAGCCATATTTGATTAATTTCATGATAAATAAGATACAACTGTTTGTATTTTATCATCATTGTGTTGTACAAACTTCTTCAACAGGAAAACCTTTAACAACAGTTTCTAAATGACACAAAAACAAACCCAGCTCATGCACTCCTAATCCTCTTCTAAGCCCTCTGGAATAACTATGATGAGACCATGTATTATAAACTACAAATGAAACTGAAGCAAACTTCGACACCAACAGTTTGCATTTTAATATTGTGGTGTTGTGGTGCCATGCACTCTGCTGAGAAGGTCATTGGCTGCAAATAGGGCTGCAACAAACGATTATTTGGATAATCGATTAATCGGATGGGGTCTCGACACGATTAATCGATTAATCGGATTACATGGGGAATTTTTTAAAAACTGCTAGGGAAACGTTATTTCTCTCCTTCCTTCACTTTATTTAACACAACATTATTAGAAAACAGTTCAATAGCAGAAAAACAACATGCCATCACCTAAATTGTCTTATAAGGTGTATAGACAGAGACCCTAAGCTACATCTATCTGTGACCTAAAATGCTTGGTCCAAGTTAAACAGCTTAAGGGCAATTCTCATCTGTTTTGTTTGATCTCATCTGTTGACATTTATTTTAAATGTAATTAAACATAGGCTGTGAATTTATCAAAATTGATCACTATTTCCAAAAATGACTGAAAAAATACCAAATAAAACAAAAGTAAATGAATGCCATCCTCCTTGCGATGATGCCCTGGGCAACTGCCATAAAGTCACATCAAGAAATGCTGCTGATCATTCCAATGATCCCAAATAGACTCACATTAGGCCACATGAAAGCAACTGAACCCAAAAATATATTAACCAGTATATAACTGCACTCTCACACAACACGCCTGCAGCAACAGTTAGGACTCCTCCCTCCCTTTTAAAAGCGTTTTTGCTTCTGAGGACATTGTGGTTGTAAAACCACATGCTAGTAGTCTGGCCCCGGTGTGATCAACCAGTTTCTGCGGGAATGTGACGGCGGAACCAGGGCCAGATTAACACTTTGTTGTACCCTGGGCAACAATATTCAAGGGCTCCATCATCACGACCCAAGGATCACCATAATGTGGTCACATACAGAATATTTTACTGTAATATGCAGTAAATATACTCAATACTTGAATGCCTGACAACACGTAACCTGCCCAGAGTAACCTTTGACCCACCTCGTGTGGACTGACCAATGAGGAGAGGGTCTTAACTTGAGGCCCTCTCTTCATTGGTCAGTCTGCATGAGACTGACTCTCAACTGACGTTCAGTCGTAGGCAGCGAAGCGTCTCTGTGCAGTGCAAAAGCCCGGGTGGACAGTTTGTTTAATGTAGGGTGACCATATTTCCATTTCCTAACAAGAGGACAGGGGATCTGTGCCTATGACGTCACACTATGGCAACGCCACACAAACCATGTTGGGACCCATTTTTTGTAAGAACTAAATTAATATCAGATTCTGCCAATTAAAGGGCTCTAAAACAATTCATATGTAAATATTTTGCATATTTAATGCAAAATCTAATTTTTCTGCTTTAGTGCTGCAACAAGGTTTTATTAATAATAAATTATTATACCTTTTGTTTTACTACATCATCGGTAAGCTTCCTGTGCACAGATTATTAAGGATGCTTGTTTCAACTGTGAGATTAGACGATAGGATCAATGAAAAAATAAGTTGTCACAAACTCCATGGAAACTTTCAGAGAATCCACAAATAGTGGCTTTCAAATGGTTTTGTTACTTTTTGCAAGTTTATAAAATAAGCAGATGAGACAGCATGTCTGATAATTTAGTTTTTCATCTGATAATATTAGAGCATGTCAGTAATGTCTGAGGGGCTTTTATAAACACCATATAACTAACACTACTGGAGAGGGCATGAATTACACAGAGGCTTCTGGGGAGCCCAGTTATTGGGGGGGGGGGCATTTTGCCTTGGCCCCCAAAATGTCTTGAAACGGCCCTGGGTGTGTGACTGAGTTTTGAAGGTGATCTGAATTGTATCAGATGTATAACTATGACATGTGTATAACTTATTGTTTTTTACTGGTAAAAACATGTAGTGGAGATAAATCTACCTACATTTTACTTTTCAACACTTTGTTTTGTTTTCTTGTTTTTATTGAACTATTTTCCTGTCCTGTCTGTCTCTCATCTTCCTGCATCTCCTCTTAATTCTCCAGAAAATCTGTTGCCTGGATTCTTACCTTTTCACCTCATCAGTTACTTTTGAGCAGGTCAAAGGGATCTCCTGACCGAAAAGCGCAGAGCGCGTTTTCGATGCTGCGTGAGGTGACATCACCACAGCACAGGTGATGAGCTCCGCAGTAGCGCGCTTCAGGCACAAATAAGACAGAAAATAGAGAACATGTGCGGACATGAACGATCGTGTGCTAATTATAGTTTTTTGGTTGCGCCACTTTGAGAATGGACCGTGCGCTGGAAGCAGCTGCCTGGATCGCTGTGCAACAATGCGGAACCGGTTCGCAGCAGCTCAAGTCTGCCGGCTCTCCCTCACGCTGATCTGCGGCTCTCCCTCGCGCTGATCTGCGGCTCTCCCTCGCGCTGATCTGCGGCTCTCCCTCGCGCTGATCTGCCGGCTCTCCCTCGCGCTGATCTGCGGCTCTCCCTCGCGCTGATCTGCGGCTCTCCCTCGCGCTGATCTGACTTGCTCTGGTCTGCGCGCAACGGCGGGCGGGAAGGGGGGGCGCTTTTGGAAGAGTTGTGCGACACAACGAATCGATGACGCAATTCGTTGCCAACGCTTTTAGTAATCGATTTTCATCGAATTTATCGATTCGTTGTTGCAGCCCTAGCTGCAAACTCCCCTCCATACACAGGGCTGTACATCAACTTTTTCAGCTTATAGCACTGGTGCTATGAAGGTCACAGGTTTAGTAGTACAGAAAAAAAGTTGTAGCACCAGCATAAAAAGTTTGTTACAATCTCTAAAATTCAAAAGTAGCTCTTACAATAACTTAAACACACTGACAAACACCAGTGCATATAATTAAAACACTATACAAACCACCAAAGCTAATTCCTGGTAGCTGAGTCTAACTCACGTACTTGACAATAAAGCTGATTCTGAAATATCTCATCAGTGTAATAAAAAAATAATTTTCTTTTATTAAATTAGTGTAGATTTGTTCATTACAGATGTCCGTCCTCAATGACATTGACATAGCAGATCACTACTGTGTATGATAGTCGCGTTTTCGTGGTCTACTTTTATAGACTGTATGGCTTTTGGATATTTTAGTATTTGAATATTCTATTGAATCTTCTGATTAATGGAATATTCCATTTTACATGTTTCAAGTGAAACGAGACTGTGGTCTGCTGCTAAAAATATGAAATAAAACTATGTTGAGGGTATGCCCTCGTGAGAAATTGCTGCAGTAATTTTCTCCAAAAGACTGTGCTAAATTGCTCTGAAAAAGCAAATAATCACATCAGCGCCAAGACACTTCATTTCCCATGATGCTTTGCATAGGGAAGCAAGGTGATGACGTCACCACGACAACCAGCTCAAAAACTATAAGTTTCAGCGAAAAACGAAACTTAACTGTTCTTTGTCCAGTATCACTGGCTGTAAGGACGCTCATCGCACGCTCGAATCAACGTGAGCAGATCAGACACCGGACCGCTGAAAGCAGGATTTGAAAACCCAGCCGATCTGCTCGCTTCTGCTCAACTTCAGCTGAAGTGAAGGAAACGAGCGGAGCTCCCATCAAACCTCACAGAGAGTAAGTTACAAACTCGGCACAAAAGAAACTTTGCTGTCTCTGTCCAGCCCGTGGAGAAACACTCATGGAGAGAAACAACGGAGAAATCATCTGACCTGCAACGCGAAAGACCACAAGGGACGCCTTGCTTCGCTCAGGAACAGCTGTTTTCTCCTGCAAGTTTGATTTATTTTATCTCCTCTCCTCCTCTTTTATCTTTCCCGTTTCTTATAGTTCACAATAAGCAATTAAACCGTGCTATTGCTTCAATTTATCAGACGGTTTTTCTCTTCTTCCGTATCAAAATCCGCTCACAGGGTTATTTGGTAAAGGGTAAACTGTTTATTTGTCATCGTTAATATCTTTAAATAGTTTCCAGCTGTGGCCAGGCTGTTTAAACTGTCAGGTGTTAATTTACGAGTGACCTTTGTTGTTTATCAATCTTGCTGAAGTGTTTAAGTTACTGTGAAACTGAGTTTAAGCTAAAAAAAACTTTTCCTTGTATTAGAGCTGGAGTCAGCCCCAGCTCACACACAGCTCAAAGACACTTTCACTCCCTGCACACCTGCTCCGGGAAAACAAAGCATTCATTGATTTCATTTACACACACACACACACACACACACACACACACACACACACACACACACACACACACACACACACACACACACACACACACACACACACACACACACACACACACACACACACACACCTCCAATTATATAAAATTGTTTTGCATTATTAATCTCCTTGTTTAATTAAATGTTATAAAATTCAGATTTGTCTCCAGTAGATTTCTTTGTGTCGATGAAAAATCTTTGCTCCTAGGATTCCACGACTTCAAGAAAGACTGATAAGGTTTGGATTCAATTTTTCCCCGGTTAAAAAGGGAAATGGTGCCCCGAAGATACTTAATTGTATCTTAATTAATTAATAACTCGGTAAATATTCCCATATTTACAGAATTTATTGAAGAATCCAAAGTAAGTAAAGCTTACTAATTATTAGATCCTAATTACCCCAACAACTATATAATTATGAGGCTGAAATGTCAGACTCTTGTTATAAAAGGCTCAAATGGGAGCCTAAGGCTCCTCCCCTTCCGGTCGGCTCATGGGTCCCCGGAAGAACGAAAAAATGAATGCAAGTCAACGGGGCAAAAAGAGTTATTTTCTAATCTGCTTTGCCTTACGCGCTGGATCACACATATGTTGTACTTATATTTAAATGTAAACTAATGATGGGTGTTTTGACCATGCCAGTCACGTACTTTGAGATTTATCAGCTTGTAAAAGTTTGCCGTTAGCATGACTAGAAATCAGACATCGGCATATGTGACAGTCACCACAGAATCTTCTCTAACGTAGCTGCGACTTACCAAATGTCCAGATTTTTGGTGGTTCTTTCCTCCTGGAGGAATGACTTGAGGTTTGCTGAACTTACAGCCATTTTCCCTCTGTTTTCTTCGTGTCTGGTTCAATTACGTCACTTTAGTGAAGCACATTTGTAGACCTGGACTTATTTTCACACAAAACCTAAAATTGTGTTTCCGCCCATTCGAAAATAAGGTATCCTTGGTATCAAAATGCATCTTTAAAATTCACGGACATCATGCATGAAATCCATGGCACATAAACAAAATAAAAAATAGCATTTTTAGCCTTATTGAGTCTTTTTTCCAGGGACCCATGGTCCGGAAGTAATTAGGCCTGACCAAGCCCCCACAATGCGGCTCAAAAATTGACGCCAACCCAGTACCAAAAAGTACCAAAAATTGCAGTTCCACCCTCATCCACTAGGGGCTGGTGTCAGAAGCGAGCAAATCCTCATTGACTCCCATGTTAAAAATACCAATTTCACAGCAGAAATAAACATGTTTACAGTCTGGTACCAAAACATGTTTTTGTTTAAATGATCTAGTTTACACTCATGACAACTCTGAGGGGGGTGATTTTTTTCTCACTCTTCTGTTTAAGTGTATTAAAAGCCTAAAATGCAGTATAATTAATGATCATCAGACCCCCTATCGGTTTCGATCGGAGTTTTCAAAATAGATCAAAGCAGACCGATCAGGTAGGGTTGTCACGGTAACCGGTGTAGCAGTAAACCCCGGTAAAAAAAAGTTGACAATAATAATAACCGTCTTTAAAAAAAAAAACTATATGATCTCGGTGGATTACCGTGGCTGCGTTGTAGGCGCGGTAAGCCTTACCAGCCACCGTATCATCTGCTGAAGTTGCTGGCGGCACATGCACGCTTTGCTGTTTACAACCAAAACTTTCTTGAAGCTAAAGCTGAAATAATGGCCAAAGGAGGAGACGGCAGAGCTCAGGAGGACATTTATTATCCCTCAAAGAAGACAAAGTGAGAAGTACGGGCATTTTTTGGATATTTGAAGAATGGCGAGGGACAGTTGATAGAAGACAGCTATCCTGTTTGCAGCACATGCAGAAAAAGTGTCTGTGAAAGGCAGCAACGCTTCAAATCTCATGACACATCTGCGTGACCATCACCCACAACTCTACAGCAGTGTTAATTTTGTTGACAAAATATTTTCGTCTTTTTTTTCGTCACGAAAATATATTTACAGACGAAAATGAAACAAAAATTCAAAATAAAAGCTTGGAAAAAGACGAAGACGATAATTAAATTGATTGAAACTTTTAGTCAACGAATGAAAGACGAGACGAAAATCTACGATGACGCTCTTCTACATGGCGCTCTATGGTGCGGTGCGACTATTGTGTTGTTGTGAGATGTGAACGTAGTAGAAGACAAGGGGCGTGGCGTGCCGTGAACGTGCGGGACGACGTGACAGAAGACAGACCCTGAATAGTATAAAGGGGCAGGTATGCGCGGTGTGCTAAAAATAGCTCACTGAATATATCGACGGCATAAGAAGAAGGAGTAGAGGAAAATGTTAACTGCTGGGCGAAAAAGAAGAGAAGATGTGTGGAGTCATTTTTCTTATGATAACATTGCTACCAAAACGACATGCCGAGAGTGTGCATGGCTCCAACTCTTTTCTTGAAATTATTTTCCAGGACTTTTCCAGGACATTTTCAAGACTTTTTCAGTGTACACGTCAAGTTATCATAACTACGGTTTGCCGATATCCCGATATATTTAGAAACAGATATGATATTGTACCTACCTACACCTATATTTTGACAATATAGTTGTGGAAATATTTTTGTCTTTCACAAGCCCACCTGCTTTCCTCTACTTACAATGCAACACAACTAAAGCAGAAGTTATTCTCTACTTGAGATCATACCAGAGGTGTGACATTGTGGCATCATCAAGTCATCTCCATGTCCTGTTTTTGTTCTGCTCAGCAACTGACCCAGGTTAATCCACTGTGCTGAATGAAATCATCGTCGTCTTCCTCCGCTTATCCGGGTCTGGGTCGCGGGGGCAGCATCCCAACTAGGGAGCTCCAGACCGTCCTCTCCCCGGCCACCTCCACCAGGACCCCAAGGCGTTCCCGGACCAGATTGGAGATGCAACCTCTCCAACGTGTCCTGGGTCGACCCGGGGGCCTCCTGCCGGCAGGACATGCCCGCAACTCCTCCGTAGGAAGCTCCTCACCCTATCTCTAAGGCTGAGCCCGGCCACCCTATGGAGGAAACTCATTTCGGCCGCTTGTATCCATGATCTCGTTCTTTCGTTCATTACCCAAAGCTCATGACCATAGGTGAGGATTGGGACGTAGATTGACCGGTAAATCGAGAGCCTGGCTTTCTGGCTCAGCTCCCTCTTCACCACGACAGATCGGCTAAACGTCCGCAGCACTGCAGACGCCAAACCAATCCGCCTGTCGATCTCCCGATCCCTCCTACCCTCACTCGTGAACAAGACCCTGAAATACTTAAACTCCTCCACTTGAGGTAGGACCTCTCTCCCGACCCGGAGTTGGCAAGCCACCCTTTCCCAGTCGAGAACCATGGTCTCAGATTTGGAGGTGCTGATCCTCATCCCAGCCGCTTCACACTCGGCCGCGAACCTACCCAGCAAGAGCTGAAGGTCAGAGCTGGATGAAGCTAGGAGGACCACATCATCCGCAAAAAGCAAAGACAAGATTCTCCTGCCATCAAACTCGACAGACTCCACACCACGGCTGCGCCTAGAAATTCTGTCCATAAAGGTTTTGAACAGAACCGGTGACAAAGGGCAGCCCTGGTGGAGTCCAACCCTCACTGGGAACAGGTCCAACTTTCTACCAGCTATGCAGACCTAACTCACGCTCCTCTGGTAAAGGGACTGAATGGTCCTTAACAGAAAGCCACCCACCCCATATTCCTGGAGCGTCCCCCACAGGGTGCCCCTGGGGACACGGTCATAAGCCTTCTCCAAATCCACAAAACACATGTGGATTGGTTGGGCAAACTCCCATGCCCCCTCCATCACCCTTGCAAGGGTATAGAGCTGGTCCACAGTTCCACGGCCAGGACGAAAACCACATTGCTCCTCCTCAATCTGAGATTCGACTATCGATCGGGCCCTCCTCTCCAGTACTTTTCCAGGGAGGCTGAGGAGTGTGATCCCCCTATAGTTGGAACACACCCTCTGGTCACCCTTCTAAAAGATGGGGACCACCACCCCAGTCTGCCACTCCACAGGAACTGCCCCCGATGACCACGCAATGTTGCAGAGACGTGTCAACCACGACAGCCCTACAACATCCATTGCCTTGAGATACCCAGGATGAATCTCATCCACCCCTGGGGCTCTGCCGCTGTGTAGTTGTTTGACTACCTCAGCAACTTCTGCCCCTGAGATTGGACAGTCCATCCCCATGTCTAATGGCTCTGGTTCCTCCTCAGAATGTGCGTAGGTGGGATTGAGGAGCTCCTCAAAGTATTCCTTCCACCGTCCGACTATAGCCCCAGTTGACGTCAGCAGCTCTCCATCCCCACTGTAAACAGTGTGAGCGAGTTGCTGCCTTCCTTTCCTGAGGCGCCGGACAGTTTGCCAGAACCTCTTTGGAGCCGATCGATAGTCTTTCTCCATGGCCTAACCAAACTCCTCCCACGCCCGAGATTTTGCCTTGGCAACTGCCACTGCTGCACCCCGCTTGGATATCCGGTACCTGTCTTCAGCCTAACGGCTCCCCGAACCTCTGGTGTCCACCAGTGGGTACGGGGGTTACCACCACGACTGGCACTGGTCACCTTGCGACCACAGCTAGCAACAGCCGCCTCAACAATCGCAGAGTGGAACAAGGCCCGCTCGGAGTCAACATCCTCCACTGCTCTCGGGACACGGTCAAAGCTCTGCCGGAGGCGGGAGTTGAAGACCGTCTTGACAGGTTCTTCTGCCAGGCGTTCCCAGCAGACCCTCACTATGCTTTTGGGTCTGCCAGGTCTACGCAGCATCTTCCCCTGCCATCTGATCCAACTCACCACCAGGTGGTGATCAGTTGACAGCTCCGCTCCTCTCTTCACTCGGGTGTCTAAAACATACGGCCGTAGGTGATGATAAGACTACAAAGTCTATCATCGACCTGCGACCTAGGCTACCCTGGTACCAAGTGTACCAATGGGCATCCTTATGTTCGAACATGGTGTTCGTTATGGCCAAACTGTGGCTTGCACAGAAGTCCAATAATGAAACACCACTCGAGTTCAGATCAGGCGGGCCGTTCCTCCCAATCACACCCCTCCAGGTCATGCTGTCATTGCCCAGGTGAACATTGAAGTCCCCCAGCAGAACAATGGAGTCCCCTGATGGAGCACTATCTAGCACTCGTCCCAGGGATTCCAAAAAGGGTGGGTACTCTGAACCGATATTTAGCCCAAGCGCAAACTACAGTCAGGACCCATTCCCCGACCCGAAGGTACAGGGAAGCTACGCTCTCGTCCACCAGGGTAAACCCCAGCACACAGGCAGAGAGTCTTGGGGCTAGCAAAAAGCCAGTTTTGAAAAGTTTTGAATTTGCACCGTCTTCCTGACATCACTCTTTCCTGCCTTTAAAGGACACAAAGACATATTTTGAAAGATTGTTACTGTTTATATTGACTGTTTATTCAATAAATTAGGCCTGCTTTTCAAACCTTAGCTCTTTCATATCTTTCATATTCTATGTATTATACTTACTGTACACACCACATTACACTTTACTGCTTATTCCACATAGTTGGATGTTAAACTGCATTTTGTTGTTCCAGTATTGGTCATTTTAGGTTAGTCCAGTCATTCAGAAACAAGATTCAGGGTAGATGACTAGGCTAATATCTCCCGCTACCACCACAGACATATTGGACCTGAAAAATATTTTTTTCCTACCTCAGAGATAAGTACTTGTAGTTGTTCGCAACCATTTTAGTCTGGACTGTACGTAGCATTACTATGATAAATATATAGTTACCACTTAAAATCATTCTAGTTATTAATTTAGCCGTGTTGAATTCAATTTAATTATGTTAACAACTTTGTTCAAATTACCATGCTAGTCTTCAGTTCTCACTGCCACCTGGCTGCGGTCTGTGTAGCTAGCTAAAAACAGTATGAACAGCTGAGGCTCTGTCCTCTGAGCACATACTTCAGGGTTTCCCTTACATAGGCGTAGCCGTGGCGGGCCGCCACGGCTGAAATCCCACTGCCACGCCTACAACATCCCAAGTTTTATTGATGTTTTTTTTTTTGTTGTTGCGCCGTTTCCCTAAAGAAGCAGCGGGAACTACTGTGTTGTTGCTTGTGATCACAGCTGGCAGGTAGCAAGGAGGAGGAGGCAGGGCAGGGTGGTTTCAGCTATGAGCGTACGGATAAAGCATTTTTGACGAATACGAGCAAGAAACGAGTGTAAAACTCGAAAATATCTGTAATCGTGCTGAATGAAATTCTCATTGGGTAACTGACTGTCTTCACGCTCTGTGATTGGCCAGTCAGATAGAGCGCCCGCCCCTCCCTACACACAAAACTGCAGCCGGGAGCTCTGTCAGCTCGGTCCAGGCATCAACGCACACACACAGACAGTAAGCCGGGCGTACACTGTGCGACTTTTTCACTTTTTTGAGCCGATTTTCCACTCGTGCGAGAATCCACAAGATCGGGGCGAGTTTTGCGCTGAGCGTCGTGTAGTGTACAGGGGGTTACGAGAGGCGATTAACACCACGTGACCAGCTACTGATCAGCAATCATGAGCTCGCACGGACTTCTGGACTGTTTAATATTTATCTCGTTCCTCATGAGGGTTAAAGCGGCGCTGCGAGCAGCTGCGACCCAAAAAGTACCAGAACCGCTCACGGCGCATTCGCAATCCTGCATCAACTCCGCTCACCCGCTATTTCCCCAATAACACACGTTGTTTGTTTTTATTTCTACACGTTTTTTTTTACTCACAATGATTGTCAAGAAAGCGTGTTTGTCGTGTTCATGTCAAATTAAACTGATCACAAAACACAGATTTACTTTCTTTATTTCGTTTCCTCATCCAACCCCCATAAATCCCTGTGTGTCCTGCAGCTCTCCCGAAGGACAACAGGCAAAACAAGACAAAAAAGTCTGACGTGTTGAGTAAAAACTGCTATTTTTAACATATTTTTAGGTCCGACGTGTTGCTACCAGACGTACAGTGTGAGCACATGACTCGTGAGATCTGCCCTGCGCTGAAGTCGTACAGTTTGAGCTGAAGCTGTGTTACGAGTGAAAAAGTCGCACAGTGTCCGCCCAGCTTATTATAATGTTCACTGTAATGCATCTTGATGTTCTTAACAAATAAATTAAATCAAAGATATTGGCCAATAATGCCAAATATGTAAATTTGCGTTTCAGTCATTTTTATACTGGCTTAAAAATACTTCATTAAGTCTACTAAACAGGGGTGTAGAACGTGTTTAACAGGGCCAGCCCAGTAATGATCTTGGACCAAAATAAAGGGGACAGAAAGTCAAATAAAGGGGGCAAAAGAAGATGTCTTTCCAGACGCAAAGAAAAATTAAATGTCAAATCCACCCTGCAAAGTGTGTCACTGAGAGTTTAAAACAGAAATTATTATTGTGCAAATATTGGTGTACTCACCTTTAATACTAGTTATTACAATGCAGCAGTCGCTGGATTGGTGCAGTTCAAAGTGGAGTGCATCAAATAAAACAATATTAACATAAAGGTGAGACGTGTCATAACCCCCCCCCCCCCCCCCCCCCCCCCCGCCAAGACCACCTCCACCACAGCTGGAAAAATTCCTAGGGGAAACACTGTACTTAGTATTTTGATAGAATCGAATTCATGACATTTCTATCATTCACATATTTTTGTTTCTGCTGTCGGATGATAGAACAAGTATGAATTACTGAGTGGAGCGCAGGTCCGGTAGACTACCTGCTATCCGTTGCTATCCCGAAGCTCTCGTCATGTTCGCTCGTCTCATCGCATGAGTGAAAAAAACAAAAGCTCTCCGCTGCTCCTTTGTCATTAAACAGAGAGAAGGAGAAAAACCTCTCACTCTATAAACTGCGATAAAGCAATACTCTTGAACCGAGTCGCTACTTTTGGCCCTTCTTTAGAGAAATAAATCTATGGGTGAAAAATCTGTAAATCTAGCCAAAAAGACAGTTGGAAAAACAGAAGTGGAACTGGAACTGAAGGGGAATATGCAATCTGATTGGTTTGAAGCATCATGTGGGGCGCTGTGCCAGCTAGATGCAGAAATTAAAGGAGAAGCGGTACAGCCCAATATTGCCCAAAATGTTTAATCTGTTTGTTTATCCACAAGGAGGGAAAATTATTTTCCAGGACATTTTGCAATTCCACCCATTTTCCATGTGTTTTCCATGACTGGAAAATTGGACTATCATTTTCCAGGTTTCCAGGTTTTCCAGGACGCGTGGGAACCCTGGTGTGGACTGTCGTTCCGAGGAAAGAACACAACGAATCTGAAGAGGCATCTACAGAATGGCCACTTCGCCATTTTCTCCGAGGTAAATCCACATAAATGTACACGCGATGACCCGAAAAGTAATATACAGGCAAATAAAACTGTATCAACACTGTCATGTTGGGATAAAAATTCGGAAGTACCGTATTTTCATGACTATAACGTGTGTTATTAGGGAAATAGCGGGCGAGCAGTGTTGATGCAGGATTGCGCATGCACCGTGAGCGGTTCTGGTACTTTTTGGGTTGCAGCCGCTCGCTGTACGTGCGCTCTAAGCCAGGACTAGACCAGTAAAGTGAAGCATGCTGTTGGCTGTTTATAATTTTCACAATGTCTGGTTTGCACTAATATGATCCGAGTCCCGAGCCCGCACAGATGTTTATGTGTGTGTGTGTGTGTATATATATATATATATATATATATATATATATATATATATATATATAATATAATGTATGAAATCTCAAAAAGCAACAGGTAAATCATTGTTAGAAAGTCAATGTTTTAATTGTGTATTTTTATTTTTTTGCAGTTGCAGAAAACCATTGCTGATGGTGGCCAACCGGCTACCAAAAAGGCAAAAATGTCCAACCAGAACATTGAGGGCGCATTTACAAGTACTACAAAGTACAAGAGTGATGCTAAAGAACAATAAATTAAAGAAGAGGCTATCGCTACATGGATTGGATGTACAGGATTGCCGGTCACAACAGTAGAAGATGAGGATTTTATTCTGATGATGGAAAGTTTGGATAAGAAGTTTACTGTGCCAAAGAAAACCAAGATAAGTAATCTAATTGAAAAACACTATGAAAACAAAAAAGCTGCATTTAAGAAAAGACTGTCTAGTGCCAGAAAAGTATGTATTGGGACTGATCTGTGGACTAAAAAGGGACTGACAGCATCATTCCTTGGCATAAGTTGCTGCTTTTTCTGTGTTGAACAACAAAAACCAGAACACTTACTGCTAGCTTTTGAACAACTTGACCATCCACACACTGCCCAGTCCATTAAGGCTTGTGTGGAAAAGTGCATGCAAGAATGGGGGATCCTAAATGAGAAAGTTCTCACCGTAATAACAGACAACGGTAGCAACATGGTGGCAGCATTCAAACATAGTGCTCCAGAAGATGAAGATTCCAGCTCCGATGATCCAGATGCATCCATCCTAAGTGAAAGTGATTCCAAGGTGACAGAAAACCTGCAGTGTCAGGACATGGGCATGGCCAGGATGCCATGTGTCGTCCATACGCTGCAGCTTGTTGTCCACATGATAAACAAGGAGGAAAGCATCAACAAAGTCTTGAACAAAGTCCGATCAATCGTGAAACTTTTTCGCAAGTCATCAGTCGCAACACAGAAGATTTTGGATGAGTGCGGCCTAACTGTTGTGAATGACTGCCCCACACGATGGTCAAGTACTTATGAAATGGTTGCACGTCTCCTCAAAGTTAAAGAATCTGTTTGTGAAGTAGCAAACGAGATGGGATGGGACTGCTTGCTCTCAAGTGAGTGGCAGAAGCTGAAGTCAATGCAAGAACTTTTGCAGCCTTTTGCTGAACACACACAAACTCTTCAGAGTAGAGCTGAAACGATTCCTCGAGTACCTCGAATAATTCGAGTACAAAAAATCCTCAAGTCAAATTCTCTGCCTCGAGGATTCGTTTAATTCATATTTAATTAATTCATGGCTTTGCAATCGCCCGGGGTCATGTTTCACCCGGACCGAAATAAGTGACGCACATGCCCACTAGACTGAATGCACACGCGAGTAGCGAATATAACTTAACTTTCTCTTAAGCCATGGCGGACAACTTGAACCCCAGTGGAGTGCGAAAAAGACAGAAAATGTCAAAGTTGTGGGACCATTTTTCACGCCGTAAGGCGGAAAACGTAGTCCAGTATAAATACAGTAAAATGGAGTTAGCCTAGCACAACACCACATCCTCCGTGCTGCAGCACCTGTAAATGTCACTTCTGCAAGCGGACTTGGAGCCTCTACAAGATAATGCATTTTAGCCTGTTTTTCTATATATTCTGCGGACTATGCGACTTTTTCGTTTGTAGCGCTCAGTTTCAGCTCACACCTTACATCTGGTAGCAACACGTTGGACTTAAAATGTGCTAAAAAATAGCAGTTTTCAACACGTCGGACTTTTTATTGTGTTATTGATGTCTGTTGTCCCTCGGGGTTTCTGCAGGAGGACACAGGTATTTATGAGTGGCGGAGGAAAACGAAAGAAAGTAAATAAATGTTTTGTGATCAGTATAATTTGACAAAACCACAGCAAACATGCTTTTGGCAATCCTTGTTAGTGTGAGACAAAAAGTGTAGAAATTAAAACGGACGTGTGTTAATAGGGAAACAGCCGGCGAGCTGTTTGCGCCGTGAGCGGTTCTGGTTCTGTTTGGGCCGCAGCCGCTCGCAGCGCTACTTCAGCAGTTATCCTCCTAGTTTTTGTCTGGCTTGCAGGCTAGCAGATTCTCGCACGAGGGGAAAATCGGCTCAGGTTTACTTATTTTTTGCACAGGCATTTGTTTACTGTGAAGTAAAGTTGAAGTGCTGAAGTTATGCAAACTAATTTTGAATAAAACTTGAATAACTGGCAATTGCTTGCTCATTTTAAGAGGTCTTTCATAATTATAACATGCTATTTGATATCAAATCAAATCACTTTTATTGTCACGTCACATGTGCAGGTACACAGTACATGCGAGTGAAATTCTTGTGTGCGAGCTTCACAGCAACAGAGCTGTGCAAAAATACAGTAATGTAAAAACAAGTAAAATATAAAAATGGCTAATCTACGTATACAAATGAATAAAGTAAACAATAAGATAAGAGATATAAAATGTACAGAGGTTGGTATGTGCAAAACAGTGGCATTAATGTACAGTATGGAGCGTGCAATGTTGGAACTTGGTGGAGCTTGCGACGAGGCAGCCATACTCGGCGCCATCTTGGCTCATCAATATATGATATAAAGGTTTACAAACACAAAAGGGTAATTTATTAGAGCACTCGATTAATCGAAAAAAAGATTCGATAGAGTACTCGATTACAAAAATATTCGATAGCTGCAGCCCTACTTCAGAGTGACACAATGTCTATGTCATTAATACTCCCTGCTCTCTTTGATTTACTCAGCCATCTGGCAGATGTGGAACAAAACACAAGTCGAGATGTTGCTGCTCTAGCACGCAAAATGGAAGGGAATGTGAACCAGCGTTTTGCCTGGGTACTTGATCCCTCAGATGACAAGTTTTCCTCACTTGTAGCAGCTGCTTGATTTCTCAGTCCTACTGTGTGTCAGACCCTCCTCAATGTGGCTGATGATAACATTCCAGTGTGATAATTTCCAGTGTGCTTTTTGTTTTTTTTATTAAACACATAAGTGTTAAACATGTGAAGTGTTTTTTTTATTCAAATATTCTATGTTCTTAGCTGTGTGTGCTATATCTGATCAGTGGTGGTTAAGAGTTTGGACCCTGTGTATTAAATTACACTAGGTGGTTAAGAGTTTGGACCCTGTGTATTAAATTACACTAGTTTTTCCGTGCTCTATACAAAAGTAGGAAATTACTTCATTAGAAAAAACATATGCATTTTATCGACTAAAATTACTTGTTATTTTCGTCGACTAAAATGGGACTAAAACTAAAATAAATCCAATGACTAAAATTGGACTAAGACAAAAATTAATTTTTAGCCAAAAGACTAAGACTAAAATAAAATTAAAATTTCCTGTCAAAATTAACACTGCTCTACAGTCCACGCAAGGCAAGCTAACGTTAGCGTTTTAGCTAAAATGTGTGATCCGAGGATTTGGGTTGAGGGAGAATGCAACGAGTCACTATATAAAGCAGCCGCAAGGCCGTTACCTGCATATAAACCGTGTCGCGGACACCGCCATGTTGAAATGACGCTATGCATTACGGGGCTCCCAGGGGCAGATGAGAGTTGGTCTCTCTCTGAGAATAATTATGAATTTAACAATGATTACTGCCTGATGACATTTTCCCACATCTGCAAAGCTCACTGGAAGAACACATACCGAGGACAATATTTTCCTGATATAGGGTTTATTACTCAGGTAAGGGTAAAAAAAAGTATCTGATTAGAAGGCTACTTGAGTACTGAGTATCATCTGATCTAATATTTTTAAAATGATGACATCAAACAGACAAAAAATAAGAAGTTATGGGCAAATATTGGTATATTAGAGTAAAGGGAAAAAATGTTAACAAATAAACAACATAATTACAAAATAACACATTTTAGGCTAAATTTAGACACAAACTGAGGACAATATTTTCCTGATATACAGGGTTTATTTGGTTGTCTGAAAAAGTAACACGTTTAAAAAATACCGCGATAATACCGAAAACCGTGATAAATTTGGTCACAATAACCGTGAGGTTAAATTTTCACACCGTGACAACCCTAGTGCTGAGTCTTTCTTTAGTTTCCTTTGAAAACCTTTTAGTCTAAATTAAGGTGATGTATATATATCAGCCTCAATACTCGGCTTTAGATATCGGCCATTGGCAACAAAATTCTTTAAAAATCGGTATCTATCTAAAAAAAACATATTGGTCGGCCTCTTAAATTAACTACGTCAGAGTCCACGTTGTTATATAGGACAATGCACGTAACATGGCCAAAGCACTGGATGATGCCAACTTGAAAAGTTTGCCGTGCTTGGCACACACACTGCAGCTCATAAACGAGGAGCAATTAGCACAGCGTAGCATCGCAGGTATCCTGGCAACGGGAAGGAACATTGTTGGGCATTTTAAACATTCATCGCTTGCATATTTCCAACTCTACGATATACAGGCCAGGGTTTCCTTTACATAAGCGTGGTCTAGAGGTGTGAATCTTCACTTGTCTCCCGATTCGATTACGATTATTGGGTCAACGATTCAATTCGATTCGATATATCGATGCATCACGATTATTTCATATTGATTTGTTTTCATCGATAAATAGAAGATGTCAGATAATTGCTTTTTATTTTTTTATCTAAAACGTAAGTGACACAACCTGCCATCCCTCAAAAGCTCTCCATTCACAACAGGTTAGGACAAAACATTTTAAACATTTAAGAAGATTTAACAAAGTAAAACAATTTGTTTCCTCGTTCAACACCACGCCTCAGGCTGAGAAAACATGCTTTGCAAAAACTCACAAAATCTAAAAAAGGTACTGAAAACCTACAGGACACATAATGTAATAATAAAATACATAATGGGTTCATATGTGAGTGTTTAATGTCTCTGAGCAGCTCTAGAGTCAAATATTTATGCCGCAGTTGAAGGGTGTCAGAAATAACACCAAATGAAATGTTTGACTTAGTTTTATTTGAACCCAGTGGTTCATTTCTGAAATGTTGGAGAATTAATCAAGTTCTGTTTGATGCAGAAAATAATAAAACATAACAAATTCTGCACTTCCAATAATATTTAAGATGTGTGTTTTATTCTTTCTGATAATAACACCAGCAGAAGGCTGTGGGCTGGATTAGGATTAAATTACCCAGGTGATGGATCTCCTTCACTAACCAGCTAACAAACCTTTCCACTAACCTGTCCTGTGTGACCCTCACCCTTTAACCCTCATGTCCATGCTGTCTCTGGAGGAGCAGATAGGAGACAAGTCTCCTGTAACTTAAAATGAACCAAAGCTTCCTCCCAGTTTCTCTTTAAGCTGAATTTAACATCAGTTTATCTTCATGAAACAAAAGAATAAAGTGGAACAAGAACTTCTATTTCTCTCTCCTTTTAACTTCTCCGTGTTCCTAAATAAAAGAGACAGACGATCACGCTGCAGCGCCGTCACTGACCCCGCCCCCTCCCCAAGACCGGATCTCCCTACATTACAACAAGCAGTCTGACTGAGCGCTTCCAGGAGAAATAATAATTAAATTATGAAAATAATAATGCGGTTTGGAGGAGCGTCCTCCGATCCTCTCTCTGAGCAGACAGTGTCTCTCTCTCTCTCTCGGTCGCTGATCGAGCGAGCGGAGCGCGCCGCACGACAACCCGCTCAATTAACATAATTCACGGCCCAAATCCAACAGAACCGGTCAGGCTGATTCGGTTCCGGTTTGGTCTCGGGTTACAACTCCAGCGCTCAGCCCTGCATTACCACATTAAGGCGGAGGTAAATGTGAAGGACGCTCACTCTGACAGATTTGGATGCTGCGCTGGTGCCGCTGTTAAAAAAACAAAACTACATTCCACTATAATCGATTATGGCGTACTCTTCTACGATGCAGAATCGTTCATGTCCGCATCCCGATGCATCGATTATTTGATTATTTTCCTCAGCTCTAGCGTAGTCGTGGCGACCCGCCACGGCTGAAATCTTACCGCCACGCCTACAAGATCCCAAGTTTTATTTATTTATTTATTTATTTTTTTTTTTGCGCTGTTTCCCGAAGAAGCAGCGGGAACTACTATGTTGTCGCTTGTGATCACAGCCGGCGGGCAGCAAGAAGAAAGGAGCAGGCAGGGCAAGTTGAAGTTACAGCATAAGTTACTGAGTTTAAAATTAGAAAGGTAGCAGTGGATATAATGCTTTTTGGTTTACATGTTTCAATAGCATTAACATAAATGAGTGCTGACGATCTTGACAGGGTTTCCTCCAGTGCTTATTAGGCCAGGTTCTCCTCCCCCCACCAGGCTAAGCATCACTTATTCATGTAAAATTTATTTATTTTTTCATGTCTGACTTTAACCGCATCTAATACTGTATTAGGGCATGAGCGCAACAGCGACAACTCAAGATCGATGAGTGAGCAGCCTGAGAGGTCGGGTGTTTTCATCTGAACCCTTAAAACCTCCAGCAGGCTACGCTGCACTATTGACATGTTAGCACACGGCGCTAACAACTTAGCGACGTGACCCGTCTCGGAGAAAGCGTAAAAACACGTTGGACGCTTCTTCTGAAGCGGGAAAATAACGCTTCTTCTTAAGCAGAGCACGACGTCGCCTCGGCTCGTTCACGGCCGAGCCGGTACCGGACTGGGCTCGATAACTGACCCAGCACAGCCACTGGGTCGTTGGAGCTGCCCCGTGACTGCCTGATGGAAAACCAGCGGGTTTCATCAGACTTGTTAAGTTTCTTGTTTTTGCTGGGGACCCCCTTTATTTTACCGCTCCCTCCTGCAGTTTTCCCCTATTAAAATTTAAAATAATTCTGTAAATTCCGTGTATCAATAGAAAAAATCTCTGCCTCTGCCAGCTGCAGTAAATGTAGTTTCCAAATAATGAATAAGAGGTGCATTTATCTGTGTATCTCCTTTGATCCGCATTAGTGATATTCTCAGCACCAGAACAGTGAAGCAAAGAAAGATTCCCGAGTTTGTTAGTAATTTTATTTATTAGGTGCATCTTTCCTGTGCTATTTTTCTCTGAAATGAGATCAAATCAGTGCTTCTATGGGTTGTCTCCAATCTGCACTGGAAATTTTTACTTTATTTAGAGACTGTCATAATCCCCCCCCCCCCCCCCCCCCTGCCACAGCTGGAAAAATTCCTAGGGGAAACACTGCAGGCACAGCTAAATCAGCCAAGGAAGTGACTACAACAAGATGCTTCAAAGAGGTGGAAAAGCACGGTCTACATGTTACGGTCACTGTTGAGCAGAGACGCACTACTGGCGTGTATGCAGCTGACAAGGAAGTTATCAGCCACACTCACCGCACATCACTAACAGGAACTAACAGACAAAGTGCTTTCCATCCTCGCACCTCTTGAGGAACTCACAAAGGAAATCAGCTCATCAACAGCTGCAGCAGCAGACGTTATCCCAGACATCAGCGCCATGAAACGGCTTCTGGAAAAGCCAGCCAGCACAGACCGTGGTGTGGGCACAGCTAAAGCCACACAGTTGGGAGGCGGTTCTGAGAACAACATTGAACATGAGCTCCTGTACAGCTTGGCCACACTTATTGAACCAAGGCAAGTCACTATTTTTTGTAGCCATGTCGCTGTTTGCCTTCTATTATTTTCTAAACCAAACATAACATTATCTTTACACATCTCCAACACATTTATATATGGTAAATGGCCTGTCTTTGATATAGCACCTTCTAGAGTCCTGGAACCCCCCAAGGCGCTTTACAACACAATCAGTCATTCACCCATTCACACACACATTCACACACTGGTGGGGATGAGCTACAATGTAGCCACAGCTGCCCTGGTGCGCACTGACAGAGGCGAGGCTGCCGAGTACTGGCGCTACCGGTCCCTCCGACCACCACCAGCAGGCAACGTGGGTCAAGTGTCTTGCCCAAAGACATAACGAGGCTCGAACCTGCAACCTTCCGATTACGGGACGAGCACTTAACTCCTGTGCCACCGCCGCCCCATATATGTCATAAAAATTAAGTGTGTATAAACTAGGGCTGCAACAACGAATCGATAAATTCGATGAAAATCGATTACTAAAAGCGCTGGCAACGAATTGCGTCATCGATTCGTTGTGTTGCACAACTCTTCCAAAAGCCCCCTCCCCTCCCGCCCACCGTTGCGAGCAGACCGGAGAGCCGGCAGGTGTTTGAAAGAGGAACATGGCAGAAGCAGCGAGACCCAAAAAAAGTAAAAACTTCTAAAGTTTGGGAGCATTTTCAGTTAAATCAGGCGAAGAAATTCGTTATCTGCAACGTTTGTAGGTCAGACTTAGCATGGCACGGGAGTACTACAGTGATGATGCAGCATCTTAAACGCAAGCATGTCAGAATCATCAGCGAGGAAGGAGAGAGCTCGGTGTCCGGGTAAGTTAAAAACTTTTCAAAAGTGATTCACCCAAGCCCCGGATTATTACACAGGCTAGACATGCCCTAAGCTCGTAAAAAAAAAGTCTATAAAATCGTAAGCGGGACGCTATTAGATAGGCGACCGGGGGGGGGGGGGGGGGGGGGGGGGGGCGGCGACACTCGCGCTGCTGCGAACCGGTTCCGCCATCACATTCCCGCAGAAACTGGTTGATCACACCGGGGCCAGACTACTAGCATGTGGTTTTACAGCCACAATGTCCTCAGAAGCGAAAACGCTTTTAAAAGGGAGGGAGGAGTCCTAACTGTTGCTGCAGGCATGTTGTGTGAGAGTGCAGTTATATACTGGTTAATGTATTTTTGGGTTCAGTTGCTTTCATGTGGCCTAATGTGAGTCTATTTGGGATCATTGGAATGATCAGCAGCATTTCTTGATGTGACTTTATGGCAGTTGCCCAGGGCATCATCGCAAGGAGGATAGCATTCATTTACTTTTGTTTTATTTGGTATTTGTCATTTTTGGAAATAGTGATTAATTTTAATTAATTCACAGCCTATGTTTAATTACATTTAAAAATTACTTGTTTGACATCCCCAATTATAATAAATGTCTACAGATGAGATCAAACAAAACAGATGAGAATTGCCCTTAAAGAGCAAGTCACCCCCAAATAAACTTTTTTTGCTAATAAACTAAATAAACGAGTGTCTAATTGTGCTGCATACATGTGTCGTCAATAATTTGGCACTTCAGTGCATCTTAGTTAAAATTTAAATATTCTGCCTAAAACTGGCAGTGTTGTGCCGTTGTCAGGTAAAAACTCTGCACTGTATTTTAATTTAAATCTGCCACCGCTATTGGCTAAGAAGTATGCTATGATGTAAACTGGTACATTATGATGTCACAATGCTGTCGTGAGCCTGAGTTTGTGTGTATTTGTTAGCGGCTCTGCCCTCTCGGTCTGCCAGGCAACAGCATGTGTTGCATTTTTCAAACATGAAGTGGGAGTGGAGTTAGACTCTGGTAGGGGTTGACTTGCTCTTTAAGCTGTTTAACTTGGACCAAGCATTTTAGGTCACAGATAGGTGTAGCTTAGGGTCTCTGTCTATACACCTTATAAGACAATTTAGGTGATGGCATGTTGTTTTTCTGCTATTGAACTGTTTTCTAATAATGTTGTGTTTAGTGAAGGAAGGAGAGAAATAACGTTTCCCTAGCAGTTTTTAAAAATGTCCCTATGTAATCCGATTAATCGTGTCGAGAACCCATCCGATTCATCGATTATCCAAATAATCGTTTGTTGCAGCCCTGGTATAAACATACAATAACCAGGGCTTGAAATTCACTTTAGAAAGTAGGGAGTAATTCCCCCCTCACCTGTTTCTCTGTGGGGGGATACATACATTGTGTGTGGGGGGGTGTTAATATTGAACATGACTGCAGGTCTTATGTTGTGCTAATCATATCTCATGTTTATATGCTGCTTTCACTTGTCTCCTGTGTTGTAATCGTAGCTCCGTGTTGTGCCTTTCATTTTATGATCTCTGCGAGGTCTCTTCCCTCAGTACCACTGAAGTTGATGCTATTTTTAGGAACTACTTGTAAGATTAATGAGAGACCTTAACATTGCTATTCTTACCTCAGATTGCTGAATTTATTAACGTTTTAAAATCTTTAGTGGTCATCACAGCTACATCTTTCCACAGCCTTGTCAACGTCTTCCACAAGAGTACTTGCAGTCGCTTGGTGCATTTCTGACAGTCCTTTGATGTAACTACCATAGCTTGATGTTTCGGTGTAAATATTCTTAAAAGCTGGACACTCCATATCTTTCATGAATTTAACCAGATGGCAAAATTTTGCTTTGGCCATTTCATTTTTACAGCAAAATAGGCAGTTTTTAAAAAGTCCTTTTATTTCTTCAGCACATTTTAACTGTGCATATTCAATAGCCTTGATCATCACATTTTTGGCTGAATCTGCCTCACGTTTTCTTTTAGTTGGTGGTGCTACTTGGGACCTCTCGTGCTCTGAAAGTCAGTGAAGACACTGCTTTGGATTTCAGCTTAAAGACCAGAAGCTCACCGCTGATCCAGTGAATTAACTTGCTTGCAGATGCCTTGCAGTCCGACCCAGTGGAGCTGTCAGCTGTATTAAACATGTTCAGTGTACACAACTTTATTCAACTTTAATGGACAGCTAATTGGTCGTCTGTGCTAGCAAGGTAGCGTGCTGCTAGCAGGAGCGTTTGCTCACGATAATAAACAAACTAGTTCACCACATGATAACAAGCGAGCCCACAACTACCGTCCAGCCCCCGCGTGTCTAACAGACCACCCGACCCGAGCGTGAAGGTCAACGCCACCGTAAATGACCGGAAACGGTCTGTGACCGGACTCACCGTTGATGCTAACTGTGACAGCGGGCCCCGTCATTGGGCTCTGACCTCTCAGCGACTCTCGACTCAGGAACATTTTCTTCGTGTCCACCAAAACACTTTCCCCCTTCACAACGACCCCTGGCACCAAGGCCTTCAGGGGTCCGGCCACTGCATGGACGGTACTCTGCATGTAAGGGGAAAAGGTCCCCGAGCGGACAGCCAGACACAGCATGATTCGCGACGACCTCGTTGTCTTCTTCCTGTGGTGTTTATTGGCGACAGGCACACAACTAAATGGTACACTACTGCCACCAACTGGTACGGAGTGTGAATCAGGGGTCTAACAAAGAATGCAGTTAAAACTAAAACTGCTCTGAGCTTCTAAAAAGCATAAACAACTTGTTTTTGGCTTATAGATAGAATTCGTCTGGTATTCAACCTCATATGTTTGAACCCGATTCAAACTAAAGCTCAGATGTTGAGGAGTAACCAGCCGTTCGCCAGGGACTGGGAATGACTATCAGATGGGTAAACCCTAGGGGCACACTAAAGACAGACACGCCACGCCCTCATTTTAAATAGAAGCCATTATAGTATGATATAATAATATAACGAGAGTGGCTACAGGAGGAGCGGTGTAACCCAGAAGCTCCGCGCCGCACTGAAGAAGGACGCCAGTTCAGTTTCAAGTGCCGCAGAGCAGCATGCTTTAGTTTTGTCAAGAAGCTAACTATATTAGCACTGGTTACCAGCATCATGCACCATGTAGATGTTAGATTAAGTTATTTTTTATTTTTTTATTTTATTGCTCAGTCACCAAAACACCATCTCCCTGTCCATTGTTGAGTCCCCAGCTGGCTGATGACCTCCTCCTGCAGGCTTGAAACACATTTACCTAAATAGTGTTATTTTGGATTTAGCTGTAGTTTTTGTATATTCCTGAATAAAAACAATCGTGTTCCATTATCATGTGGTTTTCTTGTTTACCGTTTTGTCTTTAGGGTTGTGACCATGTGAAATTTAAGCCAAATTCCTTCATTGTTTTACAATTTTGGCCAATAAAAGTGATTCTGATTTACTTTCTAATTAGTGTAGCATGCCAAAAGGCCAAGTATTTCATCCAAGACTTGCAGGCCTGAATTAATTCTCCATACAGGTCAATCTGACACCGTGGTGCCAATAGGACGAGATGAAGTGGTGTGCCACGTCCTATCTGTCTGGTCTTCAAACCAGAAAAGCATTGCTCAACGACCTTGTCACAGTGCTACGATCCTCTGAGATGCTGAAGATAGTAAAGATGGAACAGCTGATTTAAAAGATGCAACTGCGTTGTCAGATAGAAACCGACTATAGTGAAATTTACTTTCATGTCTCGAGAACTCAGTTATAAAAAACTCAAAGGTTATCAGAAAGTGGTCCGAGAGGACTGGATGATGTGGAAAGATCGTTATTTCCGCACACTCTATGCCATAAGTCAGCACAAGGTCTAATGTATGATGGCAGGAGTGGGTGGAGCTATGTATTCTTTGGACTTCTGTGACCAAGTTCCTGTCCCACAAAAGCTCTGTGCAGAGTTTGTCAAACCAGATAAGAAAGAGGCAGTGAGCAGACATAGGTCACAATTTTTTAATATATAAGGTAAGAAAAGAGAGTGTTGCTGGAGTACTATACAAACCCCATTTTAAATTACTGGCATACGTGCTTACTTTTTTTGGTTTACATTTAATGATTTCAGACTAAGACCAACAAGAGAAAAAACAGTCTAAAGTGTTATCTATAATACAGAATGGGACAACAAGCTGCTACAGGACTATAATCAATTCAATTCAATTCAATTTTATTTATATAGCGCCAAATCACGACAAGAGTTGTCTCAAGGCACTTCACATAATAAACATTCCAATTCAGGTCAGTTCATTAAGCCAATCAGAAATAATGTTTTCTATATAAGGAACCCAGCAAATTGCATCAAGTCACTGACTAGTGTCAGTGACTATACAGCAATCCTCATACTAAGCAAGCATAAAGCGACAGTGGAGAGGAAAACTCCCTTTTAACAGGAAGAAACTTCCAGAGAATCCTGGCTCAGTATAAGCAGCCATCCTCCACGACTCACTGGGGATGTGGAGAAGACAGAGCGCACGCACACACACACACACACGCACACACACACGCACACACACACACACACACACACACACACACACACACACACACACAAAGGCAAAGTAATGTGTATAGTTATATTGTGATTTCTTAGTAAATATTCTATTTGGTGAGAGATAAACTTTATTGTATTTATCCTAGTGGATCTCTAATTAAATGGGTAAACTAGTAGTAGCACATCCAACATCAAGGAAAGCAAAAAGCCATTATCAGGAGAGGGAGAATGTTTAAGTGGTTAGCAGCAGTGTGCTAGACGATGGCCCCCTCCATGAGGCCACCACAGCTCAGCAGAACATCGTCGTGGCTTCTTCTGGGGAGAAAAACACTCAGAGAAAAATAAAGTTAACATCTGCAATAGCAGGAAATAATACAGTTAAAGAGCAGATTGTAGAAGAAAGTAGTAGAGTGTGAAAAGTGGTCAGTGTATCCTCCAGCACTCTAAGCCTATAGCAGCATAACTACAGAGATAGCTCTGGATAATCTATCCCATTTAGATGGAGGCATGTTGGAGGCAGGGCAAGGGAGAGCCGTCTTTACCGACTGTACACTCCACCTCCCTCTACTCCCCCACTTGTCCAGTGTAGCATTCAGTCAATATTGATGTAGCATTCAGTCAATATTGAGAAGGCCGGAACTGATGGTGAATGATGATTTACTGAGCCGTCCGTATCATCAACCAACCAACGTAAGAGCTAGGCATAAACAAAAAATAAATAAATCATAAAACAAACCATAATGCATAACTGATTACATTGGTAGCCTTTTTCACAATTAATACAATCATATAGACACGTTCCGTTTTCATAACAACATTCTGAATTATAGTTACAAACCTTGTTCCCCTTATCAACTGAAGCTAGACAGAAGTATTCTTCAAACTTTCTTTGTCTTCTTCTCCGTGAACTGTTAATAGCCTATCCTTTGCGCCGTCTTTACTTCTAATAGATTTCCGTTTGCTTCTATGTTGCGCCCGTTGCGCCTCCCTACTTGGCAACGGTTGCTATGATGCTATCAAAATAAAAGCCCGTATACCTTTGCCGTTGTTAAACATAAAGAAATAGTTCACCTTTACATTCACCTTTACACTCCCACCAAATTATGTGCTATTGAACATATAAGCATAAATAATTTTCCACAACAATAACAGTAGCTTAACAGACACTTTGCATAAAATTCAAACACAAAAAATAAATAAATAAGACATTTTCCAACACTTTAAAGCATTGTAGATTCCTACAAGATTCAAACATTACAGTCTTCTAACAACAAGACCAACTTATGAACAGGGCGTTCTACCACAGACATTTTGCTGACACGTTGGCCCTTATTGTTTAGATTTTTGTCTGCAGAGGCTATTTTGACCTTTCTGACAAGTCCATCAGTGTCCTGCACAGTGTCCAAGATTCGACCAAGTTTCCATTGAGAGCGTGGTAGCATGTCATCCTTGTCCATCACTATGTCTCCAATTTGCATGTTTCTTTTAGGTGTGTGCCATTTTTGTCTCACTATAAGGCTCTGAAGGTAATCTTTTCTCTATCTGCTCCAGAACTGCTAAAGAAGGTACTGAACTTGGCGCCATCGCTTTCGTGCATACAAGTCCTCTTTTATGAATGTTCCGGGTGGAGGCAGACAGGGCCGGAGTGGGACACATTTTCAGCCCTGGAGTTTCAGACCCCAGACCGGCCCACTTAACGAATTATTATTAAAATCATGTTAGAACTTTATGTGTATAGTCTACAAAAGCACACTACTCGGTAAAGCCTTGTAATTCAGTGCAAGAAAGAGTTGCTTTACAATGTAGGTTTATTTGAACATCAGTGCACATCTCCAACATTGTTCTTTACAACACATTCTCTAACAATATAACAATCTACATTCTGTTCAAACAGCTGTTCTGAGATTTTCAAACCTTTAAAATGAAATGACTCAGCACTCCCTTTCACACTTTTTCCAGTTTCCCTAGACTCACCTGCACACAATTAAAATAATCATCTGTAAAGCTTTAGCACATTTGATATGGAAAACACATTTTTGTAACCAATTAAAATATTTCTATGGCAAAATATGCAGGCTTATTTCATTTTACTTTCATTCTAATAGCGATCTGTTGTGGGCTTTGTGCATTTACTAATAAAAATACAACAGGTCACTACTATTATTTGGACATTAAAATTATTATAATGAAACTGATGTTTGCACATGAGTTGGCTCACCTTCTATCCCAACAGGAGCAATACCCTCACTGTTGGCTCCTGGCTCTTCTTCTGACACTACATTGTGTGAAAATGGTCACAATTCAGCATTCATTTTCCTTTTTTACACGCTTTCTGATCAATGCTGAATCATCTAGCATTTTAGAACACTTTCATATAGAGCCAGGATAGTTTTCATCATATAAATTTTAATAATATTCAGTTCACTGACTCAATAAGTAATCCTACCTGTACATGCCCGCTCTGGAACTGTGGGCTTCTGCCTGGTGCTTATTAGGCCTACTGGATATTGTGTTTGACTCTGAGGGGCTACAAGACAGTTTGGTGGCATCAGTCACATCATACTGTTAATTATATTACATAACGTTATGTCATGATGCCATATAATTCATTATTGATGCTTAATTAACTTGAATGGTGATTTGCAGCTGGTAAAGTTTAACATCTTGACTTGTCTTACCCGTTTTATCTTCATTTGAAGTTAAAGACCGCAAGCTTGTTTGAGAAAAAAGGTGCTCATTTTGGCACATTTAGCTGCATCTGTTTCCAGCGCTTTCCTCTTTTTAATTCTTGCCTTCTCCGCGCCACCCTTGCTCTTTCTACTTTCCATCTTTCCGTCAACTGCATGGTCACGTGGTGCGCACAGGCGCATACGGGGAAAAAAAATAACGAGCGGCAGCCTGCAGGTAGAGCCAGCCAGAGACAGCCGGGAGGAGCGTATGAGATCAGCCCGGCGGCCTCAGTGCCATGACTGAACACCGGCACAAAAAAATAAAAATGATAAAAAACAAAAACGAGAGCACCGGCCCATGCGGCCCAAACATCGCGCGGCCCACCGGGAATTCTCCAGACCCTCCCGATTAGCCACTCCGGGCCTGGAGGCAGAGCACTTGAAGTTTTCATTTTGATACACTTGTCCTTGCAAATCTTTGATGATCACAGTTTCAGCTATTTTCCTTTTAGCTACAGTGGTGAGTGTTTTTGATTTGTCTTTGAGCAGATATCGTCTGAGACGTGCTACAGCACTAACTGCACGGGACCAGGAGGAGAATTTTGTGAGGTGGTCACTGAGACTTGCATGTTTTACAGCTTGAGTGTTTAGGGTCTGCACCTTTCTCACCTCTGGGTCTCCTACTGGGAGCTCGATAGTCTTTCTTGTTGGAAGCTGTATTTCTCCTTTCCACAGAAACTGAGGGCCGGTGAGCCAGTTGGATGAAAGCAGTTCCTTTACAGATGTGCCCCTGGAAGCCATGTCGGCTGGATTTTCATCAGTAGGTACATGAAACCATTGTTGCGGTGAGGTGTGGCTCCGTATTTTCTGTACTCTATTTGCAACAAATGTGTGGAAGCGCCTTGCCTCATTATTTATGTACCCTAAAGTGACCTTTGAATCTGTCCAAAAGAACTCTTCTACATCATCGTAGAGCAGCTTCTCCTTTAACATGTTGCTCACTGTGACTGATACTGCGGCTGCGGTGAGTTCCAACCTGGGTATAGTGGTGACCTTTGTGGGTGAGACACGTGCTTTGCCCATGACAAAGGCACAATGAACTTCTTTGTTTTTGTTTGTGTCTAAGATAGGTACATTGGCCGTATCCTGTGGTGCTTGCATCTGAAAAGTGATGTAATTCTCTTTTGATCACTTCTCCAAATCCTGCAGGAGCATAACATCTGTTTATCTGGACGTTTTTTAAATTTTGCAGGTCTCCCTTCCAGCACTCCCACCGTGGCCTAAGGTGATCTGGTATTGGGTCGTCCCAGTCTGTTCCTTGACGGCACATTTCTTGGAGAATTCCCTTGCCGTTGAGCACATAAGGAGCTAAAAATCCGAGGGGATCATATATTGCTGCAACTGCTGATAGGATGCCCCGCCTGGTTGGGGGTTGGTCCTTCAGCATGATGTTGAACGTAAAGCAGTCTTTCTCTACATTCCAATAAATGCCAAGGGCTCTTTCTGTTTGTGCCTCTTTGAATGCCAAGTCCTTTGTTTTTGTATTTGTTGCCAGCTCTGATGTTGGGATGCTGTTTAAAACATCAGTGTTGTTGGATACAAACTTATGCAGCCTTAATCCACCCTTTGCACATAGCTCACGTGCTTCCTTTACTAATTGAATAGCATCTTCAGTTTTTTGTACGCTGGTGACTCCGTCATCTACATAGAAGTCCCTGGTTATGAACTGTGAGCTTACAGGATATGCAGATCTGTTTTCCTTAGCCAGATGTTTGAGTCCATAGTTCGCACACCCTGGGGATGAAGTAGCACCAAAAAGGTGGACTGTCATCCTGTATGCTTGTGGCTGGCTGTTAACGTCACCATCTTCCCACCATAAGAAGCGCAAATAGTTGCGATCATCTTCCTTAACCTGAAACTGGTGGAACATTTTTTCAATGTTGCACATTAGAGCGACTTTATGCTGTCTGAAGCGCACCAAAACACCAGTTAAACTGTTGATCATGTCAGGGCCATTTAGTAAATGATCATTAAGGCAGGTACCATTGTGTTTAGCTGAACAGTCAAAAACTATGCTCAACCTGTAGGGTTTCTTTGGATGATAAACACCGTGGTGAGGTGTATACCATGTCTCACCAGGTGGTCGTCAGTTTCTTCTGCATCACCTCTTTTGATCATTTCATTCATGAATTTCATGTAATCCTCCTTGTATTTTTGATCCTTTATGAGTTTGCGTTTCAGTTGACTTAGTCTGCTTTCAGCAAGTTGTCTGTTAGTTGGCATTTGTGGTCTTTTCCGGAACGGCAATGGCATTTCATAATTTCCCTTTTTCGTTTGTACTATGCCTTCCTCAAGTTTTTGGAGGAATAATAGATCCTCTTGTGACACAGTCTTTTCATTTCTTTCAGCGTCTTTGAAGTCTCTTTCCAATACACGTATTGCGTCTGCTGGAGTGGAAGGAGGAACCTCTTTAACGGTGCATCTGTGACAAAGCCTGGTTGCCATGTCTGTTTTCTCTTCAGGGTCTGAGTTGCCAACAATGCTCCATCCCAAATCAGTCTGAAGAGCATAAGGTTCATTATCTTTTCCTAAGATTACTTGTTTAGGTGCTAGAGCTCTAGGACAAGTATAACCTATGAGGAGACTTATCTCACAACTGAGAAGTGGAGGGATTTCATCGGCAATGGGCAGCAAGTGGCTCCACTGTTTGGCTGTTTCACATGTGGGTATGTGTTCTCTGTTAGCAGGGATACAGTCCTTTGAATATGCCGTAGGAAGCTTTATGACTGCGGCTGAGTTATAGCCTCTCACCAAGAGATCAGACACCCTTTCACTGCTTACAACTGCATTTTTTCCCATCATGGTAGTAAGTTTTTGCTTTACTGGGCAAACATCTGCCTGCAGCTCATGTGTTACATCCTGATCAATGAAGACAGCATCACTCTGCGTGTCTAATAGCGCATAAACCAGTTTTTCTTTGAGTGGGTTATTGGCAGTTGACAGCCACACTGGAACTATCATTGATGTGCTGATTGTGTGTTCAGGTCTGGCAACATTGAGTGACATAGCCGTCGCTGCTGCAGGTGAGTTAACTTGAGTTCCATTATTTACACTCACATGTGTCTCTTTTTGTAGGCCGTTCCAATAATTGTCGTCATGAAGACAGGTAGGATGCCTCTTTGAGCAGGTGTCACAACTGAAGCGGTGTTTGCAGTCTTTGGCATTGTGACCTTGTTTTAGACAACCATAACAAAGTTTATTCTCCTTCACAAACTTTCTTCTGTTTTCTAGAGACAGTTTTAAGAAGTCTGGACACTTGTGGAGTGGATGTGCAATCTGACACAGAACACATGAAAAATCCTTTGATGTTATTATTATTGACTGTGTGTTACTTTGTTCCGTTGAATTTGTCTTAAAAACACTTGCTTTGTTCCCTTTTTGTTCTCTTGTGTTTCCTTTGTCGCTGTTAGTTTCAGAGTAACGAAGGGCATGAATGGAGGTGAATGGGTTACATGCAACTTCAGCTTCAACAGAGAGAAAGGATGCAAACTCACTAAAACTTGGAAACTCACCACCTTCCATTAAAGTCTTTGTTACCTGTCTGTTCCATCTTGCATTTATCCAATCTGGTAGTTTGTGCAGTAATTTTTGATTTTCCTCACAGTCGTTAAGTATTTGCAAACCCTTTACATGAGGCATAGCGAGCATGCATGCATTTAGGAAGTCCGCAAAAGTTCTTAATCCATCAGCATCAGAGAGAATTATAAGACACCTTTCGTCAAACTTTTTGACAGGTCTATTGTTCTTTGACCTTTTTGACCTTTCAGTCCTATTGTTCATTTGACCCTTGACCTTGCCCCCCCTTCCTATCATTAATCAAATGGACAGGTAAATTGTTCAATCTTTGCCCCCCCTTCCGTATCATTAATCAAATGGACATGTGTATTGTTGATCGTCCAGATGGCCTAGACCCCCCACGCCGCATCATCAATGGCGTATTGTTGAACGTGTCCATGATCCCCACGTCATAGGCTAATGTGTGTAATGGCGTGTGAAGTTTCTTTTTGTGATAGCCCATCGGTTCCCACAGCCCCCCTCCCTTCTGAGTGTAATCCTATTGTGTATAACTCTTTAAAAGCTCAGATCTGTCCGAATGGTGAAAAGCCGAGCTCTAAGAAAAAATGATGAACCACGAGGAGCTGAATGAAGCACCAAGCCGCGCTGAAGAAGTGTCTACTACATCCGACGCTTCAACTTCAACTCAAAAAGTGAAAGAAGAGAGCGTGGATACGCCGCTGTCAAAAACCATGCTTTGTGAAAAATCCATCGCTATACATCAGATGCCGGCTGGAATTGGTGCCCCCCGCAAATCTACATTTTACATCTGCAGAGTGCAGGTTCCTCCTTTCGGCGGTAAAGAGATCTTGGAGCAAATATGGCAGTTGGAACCTTACGGCTATACCGGTAGTTTTGGGTACCGGTTCAGCTACGACACTAAGGAACTGTGTTTAATCCAAGATGTGGCTGAGGGCGAACCTCTTAAATCCTATTTATCAAACTCACCAGCGGTTCTCTCCTACAACGATTGGGCTGTGCTCAGGCTGGCTGTTCCACGCAAGGTGCACAGAGATGATCCTGAGAGACCTCGTCCGCCTGTCAATCGCAGTGGGCCGCAAGCTCTTCCAACGTTGGATGAAATCCAGAACGCTGTGACAGCATTCAGCGCTTCATGGGAGGGGGAAGAGGATGCTGATGGAGAGTGGATGTTCAAGGCCTCGGTCCGTGTGAGAGGATTTGAGCTCTTTTTTGTGCTGGAGAATGTGCATTCTGTATGCGGAATTTACCGCCTTCTACAGGTTGTACCTTTCGAAGCCTGGTGTGAAAAAATAAATGAAGTGGAGGATCGTATTACTTCATTTTTTCGTACCAGCCGCTGTTGGAACGACATTCTGACAGTGCGAAAAAAGCTGGAGTTCTAAGACCTGCCTTAGGAGGAGGAGGAGGAGGAGGAGGTTGCATCATCATACCACGCCCCCCACCCAGCACTAGTTATAAAGAGCTTACAGTTAGAAACCATTTCATCCAGACGATCTAGGCATCAGCATGACGGGGTTCTACAATCAGACGACCCTTAAAGACCTTTGGAGCCCACCACCGAGCTGGGTACTAACGGATTCATCACCACCGAGATACAACACCAGTCCGAGGTCCAGATCGCTACCATCACCACCACCGCCGAGATACAACGGCAGTCCGAGGCCCGCATCGGCACCATCGTGTTTTCCAGAGGATAACCTACCACGACTCCCCACCATCATGGAGGTTCCGGAGAACGTACCATTCAGGCCCTGGGTCGATGGGGCTGATCCACCTTTGGTGACATCAAACCCTGAGCCGCCGCCAGGTCATGAGGAGGAGGAGGATGTGCAACCCCTCGACATCCAGAGCACCGATGAGGAGCCTCACCGTCTGCCTGACTGGGTGTTTTCAGAAGACAAAGTAGACCGTGTGAAAATGGGTCTTCTTCACTTGGTCAACATGGCGATCAAAGCTCACTTACCAACCACGGATGCAAGATCGATCACCCCAGTCAACGGCAACACGAATGTCTTTACGTAGCTGAAAATGAATTATTTTACGATTTTCACTTTACGGACATTATTCGCAGGGTTTTAACACCTAAACTGATTCCGGCTCTTCAAAGTTTTCTCAGTCTGCACGGCTTCCAGCCTCTGGACACTGAGATTCTGTTCACCATGGCTGTGACGCAGCTGCACGGATTCAGGGCTGTGATGCCCATTCACAAAGACATTTTTCCGGTGTACGATCGCCTGTCCAAAGCTGACCTGGACGCGCTGTCCGGGGTGGTGATGGAGTGAGCGAGCTGCGGAGGGTCTCTTCTACAACTTTATTATTATATTTGACGACAGTATGATTAGTTTTTAGTTCTGACTAGTGTTTAGATTATATTTGACAGCTGTTTTTTACAGTATGATTAGACTGTGTGATTATATTTGATGACTGCTGTTTTTTACAGTATGATTAGACTGTGTGATTATATTTGATGACTGCTGTTTTTACAGTATGATTAGATTGTGTGTACAATTTATGAAATAAAAAGAACTAATGAAAACAAATATGCATCATTTTTGCCAACCATTCATCAGAGATGGAGGAGGTAATGAAAAAGGTTTATTTTACACCAGAACATCAGGGTAGTTACGGTGGTGTGGAAAGGTTTAGAACCGGTTTACAACAAGATATTGGGGAGAAAGTTTCATCGGATAAGGCTCGCGATTTTCTCTCAGAACAAGACGCCTATACACTTCACAAACCTGCAAGAGTTCATTTTCCGAGAAATAAGGTTTTTGTCTCAGGGCCGCTAAAACAGTTTCAAGCTGACTTATGCGACATGCAGGCCTTGTCAAAATCAAACGACGGCTTCAATTACCTATTAACCGTCATAGATGTATTTTCAAAGAAAGCCTATGTACGAGCCCTGAAAAACAAATCGGGGAAAGATGTTACAGAAGCTTTTGCTTCAGTTTTGAAAGACAGCGGTGTCCCTAAAAAATTGCAAACGGATTCCGGTAAAGAATTTTTTAATAAGAAATTTGAAGCCCTCATGAAGAAACACGAAATTGTGCATTTTGCCACAGCCAGCAGCGTAAAGGCCAGCGTTGTGGAGAGATTTAACAGGACTCTAAAAGGTAGAATGTGGAGATATTTCACAGCCAAAAACACCCATCGCTACATAGATGTGATTCAAGATTTGGTGAAAGGTTATAATCATAGCTACCACACTTCTATCAAAATGGCCCCCTTTGAAGTTAACACGGAAAATCAATGGCAAGTGTTTCGCAACCTTTACGGGACCACCGCACCGAAGCCTGCAAAGAAAATGAAGTTTAACAGGGGTGACGTTGTGAGAATTTCCAAACTCAGAGGTGTTTTTGATAAAAAATATGAGCAGAGTTTCACGCACGAGCTGTTCACAGTAGACCAGTGTCTTCATCGAGCACCGCCGGTTTATAAACTCAAAGATTTTGATGGGGAAAAATTGAAGGGTCATTTTATGAACCCGAATTGCAGAAAGTAAACTTATCGACCGAACGATCCTTCCACGTTGAAAAAATTTTAAAGCGCAGAACTTACAGAGGCCAGAAGCAAGTGTTTGTTAAATGGCTTGGATGGCCTCAAAAATTTTCCAGTTGGATTAAAGCCTCAGACCTGCACGACGTTTAAAAAACAGATACAATAAAAAAATGGATCTGAGACAAGAGGAGGGTTTTTATATCACATTGCCCTCTAACGCCAGTAACGAAGTGTTTAAAAATAACACGATTGGCAGTTACAGAACCGATCTAGCCCGTCACATCAATCTCAATGGCAGGTGGCAAGTGGGACTGTCTGAAATCACTTACGTGCACTCGTGGTTTAATTTACCGAACGATCGTGCGTTTGTTGAATGGCGACGAGTGAAAGAACCTAAGAAAATCAACAGAGCTCCGATTACTCCCGGATATTATAAAGCTATCCAAACACTTAGAATGGAATGCGAGACTGCTATGAGAAAGATTGATCCTGATTTCTATCTCATTCACAGATTCCCCGACCCCATTCTCAAATATCAGATCGGTGATGAAATAGAATTTAGATTTTTAGCGCCTCTGGCCTATCTGTTAGGTTTCAACGCGGGTGAGTGGTTGACGCCTGAAGGTACTTCAGGCCTCGATGAACCGATCAAATCGGCGCCTCACCCACCCGATTTAACAGGCGGTCTATATCAGTTTTACTGCTACACGGATGTCGTGACCGAGCAGTTGGTCGGGGACGTCTTTGCGCCTTTATTACGTACGGTGAAAGTTGAAGGGACCTTCGGTCACACGGTCACTCATGTGTTTAATCCTGTGGATTACATCAGCGTTTCTACGAATCATATAGAAAGCATTCATATCGAAATAAAATCTGATCAGAATGAGCCGATTCACTTCTTATACGGAAAAACAACGGTGAGGCTTCATTTCAGGCCCGCACATCAGAGAAATACAATAATATAACGCTCGTGAAACCGGGTGAGAGAGTCAGTTACGCTCGTACGTCTTGCAGACATGATTTATCACCTGCAGAGAAACGATCCCAACCGTTTTATCAATTATTACGTCACTCAGGCCGGTCATGGTTTACCAGGTTTTAGCGGTGTTCCTTATATGTACGGACGTGGCTTTGGATCGATATTTTCAAGACTGTTTCGATTCATATCACCTTTTGTTAAAAAAGGATTTGCTCTGGCTAAACCGCATCTCAAAAAGGCCGCTACAGGAATCGTGTCAGATGTGTTGACGAGAGCCGTCGGTAAAATCAATGACCCTAATGCCCAAGAGGGGTCAGGTCTCATGGTTCTGTCGAGGCGTGTTCGCAAAAGACCCCCCGGCAGGCGTTTAAAGACATCTACATCACGAAGCGACCGACGCATCAAAGCTCCAGTTACAAAACGCAAGCAAAAGAGGAAGAAGTCTCGTCAGACAGGCTCTGATATTTTTTAATCATGTCACTGCTCCACAGCAAATCGTCAGAATGTACGCTGAGTGAACTGGATCTCTTCACCGTACCCATGACGCAGTTGTCTATCGAAGATAAGATCTACAGCGAAATTTTACCCATAGCGGCCCTGACGGACGGCGGGCCTGTAGAATTTTTTGTCCCCGGAGATGGAGAAAAATATTTGGATTTAAACGACACTCTTCTATTTTTGCGGGTGAAAATTACAAACGATGACGGCAGCCCGCTAGATGATGGTGCTGCCACCGGTCTGATTAATTACCCGATAAACACGATTTTCTCACAATGTGACGTGGTTCTCGGCGATCGTCTGATTTCACAATCCAGCGCCACGCACCCCTACAGAGCGATCATCGAAACCCTGCTGAACTTTTCTGAAGCGAGTTTGAATTCTCAATTCAGCGCGGGATTGTTCTTCAAAGACACCGCAGGCGCGCACGATTCCACCGTTGTAATTAACGGACGCAATTTAGGCCTTAATCAACGAGCGACTTTTACAGAAAACTCCAGAGAAGTGGATCTGATAGGACCCCTGCATTATGATATATTTTTCTGTGAAAGACTTCTTTTAAATTCCGTCGATCTCAGAATTAAACTGACACGCGCGTGTGATGCTTTTTGCCTGATGGGGGCGCGTGATTCCACCTACAAGCTGAAACTGCTAGGTGCATCGCTTTTTGTGAAGAAAGTTAATATTTCACCCGCCGTACGTTTGGGTCACGAGTCTGCTTTACTAAAAGCAAACGCCATGTACCCGCTCTCACGCGTGACCGTCAAAACTTATTCCATTCCACAAAATTCGAGGATATGTAATCTGGAGAACCTCTTTCTCGGCGCCATTCCTAAATATATCGTCTTAGGATTAGTGGATCACGAAGCTTACACAGGACGTCGAGATCTTTCGCCTTTTAATTTTCGCCACATGAATGTGGAATATCTGGCGTTGTCCAGAGACGGAAAACAGATTCCATCGAAAGCCTTCCAACCTACTTTTTACCAGGGAACATCGGTCAGAGAATTTTATAATCTGTTTACAGCCACTTCAAGACAATTGAAAGATTTGCCTCTATCGATTAATAGGTTGGAATATCAACAGGGGTATACACTCTTTGCCTTTAATCTGAACACAGCGGATGACTCGGAGGCGCTTTCAACCGTTTCCACCGGCAACCTGAGGATGGAGATGCGCTTTGGAGAACCTCTGAGAGCCACGGCTACACTCATTGTGTATGCGTGTTACGACTCCATTCTGGAGATAAACTCAAAGAGAGAGGTATTGGTGGATTATTATTAATGGATAATCACGAATTGGACGGCATATTATCGAGCCTGCTGGGAGATTATTTTGGTGGCGTGTACGCGTCTGATCAGCTGTCTACCGTCCCAAAAAAC
The DNA here is from genome assembly GCF_043380555.1 of Nothobranchius furzeri. Lineage (NCBI taxonomy): Eukaryota > Metazoa > Chordata > Actinopteri > Cyprinodontiformes > Nothobranchiidae > Nothobranchius > Nothobranchius furzeri. The sequence continues at coordinate 20,123,827 of NC_091749.1, forward strand.
ATTCGACTACTGGCCTACTTTGTGGTAAACACTCATCCTGTCCATTTACCCGGTGAACACTGGTTGGCGCTAGCTGTGGAACAAAATGGCCTCGGGACATTTTTTGACTCTTACGGTCTATCGCCTGAATTTAAATATTACCCTGAAAACATCCTGAATTTTCTAACAGAACATTGTTCACGAATACAATATCAGGATCGTCAGCTACAGAGTTTTGCATCCGACCGTTGTGGCCAGCATTGTGTTTTTTTCCTGTGTCATAAGGCTTGTGGACTTTCTCTGAAACAAATTCTGTCTAAATATCATAAAAATGTAGATAAAAATGATGCTATGGTTTATCATTTTGTTAAAAAATTTTCAAATTGCATCAAACGTTATGATGTATACTTCACACAGGTGAATTGTACTCTTGAAATGTTTAAAGAATGTCACGGACTGTGAAATTTGTTTTGAATAAAGTTTTATTGAACAAACAAGAGAGTTAAGGTGTAAAGCTGATCCATTTCTTCAAAGTGGGGACATCGCTCCAGCTTGGTGATAAAATGATATTTCTCCTCGGTTTTTTCTTTTTTTTCTTCAAAACACTATCTTCAGAATCCGGAAGCACAATCCCTCCGTTCCTGAGTTGCGTAATCTGACGTTTCGCTAGCGGATTGGACACGATAGATAAGGGCACATTTTTTTCTACTAGAGTTTTTAGGAAAGGAGTCCAACCCGTCGGTTCTGATTGCGGATGTTTTTTTAACGGGTTGCTGATGCTTTTAATCAAGTCAAGGATGTGCGATCCTTTCTGCACATCGCCTTTATATTTAAATTCCCCCGTCGGAGTCCAGTTTAATCGTGTCATTTTCAGCAGGTACTCGGCGTTTTTTCTTCCGCGTACAGGAAGATTCTGTAGCGTTTCATTAATGAGTGTGTCAGCCGCTGTTTCTACAGCTGACGTAGGCTCAGCCGTCACAGTGGGCGGTTCAGTGGGAGGTGCGCTTTCGTGTAATCCGCTTCTCATCAACTTTAAATAACGCTGAAGCAGCGCATTGTATTTTTTAATTTTCTCATATGGCGTTAATCCCGTCTCCTGCATAATTAATTTCATTTCAGAGTCAAGATTCTCTTCAGCCACGTCCCGTATCGTAGGTTTAACAAGCTGACGTAATTGTTGGGGGGTCACCATAAACATTTTTTGAGAAGCCATCGTTTATTTCCTTATTAAGCCACCTATCAGTTCGCCGATCAGAGGCGCAGCGGCTGCTAAGAGTATGGGTAGAAATCCGCCTTTCTGGCCGACTAAAAGCTTCTTTTTTTTAAAAAGGCTAGTTTTGTTATGAGTCAACTGTCTGAGCAATTCTTTGCTTTTAGACAACTTTTGAAATTGACGCGGCGACAGACGTATATTTCCTTTGATTACGTTTAAAGCTATCTCGCACAAAGCCTTCAGAACGTCCTCGGAGCACCCTTTTAAAAACTCCCGACGTTGGCGAGGCTTCATACGTGACAAAGCACGTAGAATCTTGGCGTTGCGTTTTATCCGGGCTGACATGGCTCTGTTTTAGACAAATACACCGCAGTGAGCTGATCCGGAAGTAAACCCGTACGGAGACGGAAAGATTCTGGCGTTTCTGCTTTTAAATCCACAATTAAATAACCGTACGGTTCTGACGTAGCGTCTTGAAAACTCTCCATGAAATATCTTTTTTGGGTAGGATATATTTGATTTGCTAAAACATTAATTTGCAATTTGTCTCGAGGGTTTTTAAACAAAATCAAATAATTGGTGTTTAAGCTGATGGAACGACTATGTTTTCCTTGATGAAAAACATTTTGAGTGATTAAAATGACGCTCATATTTCTGTGATGTCTCAGCTGCGTAAATAATTTTAGCACTCCAGGATGGCTGGACGTTTGAGACATCATGTCATCCAAGATCACCAAGTGGTTATGACCCGATGGAAATAAATCATCATCCTCGAATGAAAGCGGGAGACCTTGAACGAATCGAATACTTTTATTACAAAGATCATCATACATAGGTTGATAAGATGTAAAAAACCACACGATGTTTTCTGGCATTTCAGTTAAACATTGCATACAATTTTCCAAAATACTTTTTACAAAAAAGGTTTTTCCACAGCCTGACGGACCAGCAATTTGTGCACTGAATGGCAATTTTAGTCTAGCGTCAAAATCAGTTTCCATTTTTAATACCCAAATGGTTCTGTACTGCCGTCAGCAAATAACCTCCGCTTATCAAAAATCACACGAAACCTTTTCACAAATGAAACATTCGAGAGAGTGAGACCTTTTTTATCCCTCTTGACAATCTCCTGCCGAGTTTGCAAAAATCTTCCCCTTTCTCCAGCCACGTACCCCTCAACCAGCAGCGCTAAGCTGTCAAAATTGATGTGATCAGATGAAATGAATGACTGTGTGATACCCTTAGCCTTTAGCACCACCTGCTGGCGGTCCCGGGTTTTGTAAGCATACGTTTTTGGACCGGATGAAGCAAATTCTGTGATGGAATCGCCGTGCAGTTCATCGGTTAAATCCCCCAGCAGCGGTCCTGTTGGTAAAACACACTCATTCTCTTTGACAGAATAAATTATAGAATCTGTATCGTAATAAATGACGCGATTTCCCAGTTTGTTCAACGCATTTAATAATTTCAATCTGGCATAAGTTGTGGTGAATGCAGCGATAAAAATGTTGTTGCTTCTGCCAGGAGTCGTTAGGCATTTTTCTGCCAAACTGTGTTGCACCAGAACGGCTCCTGAAGTGAGAAAACTGAAGAATTTAACATTGTATCTCCCTGAAAACAGAATGTCAAAAAATTCATCAGGTTTTTGAACAAATGTGGTTTGTACAAGATCATCTCTTTGACCAAACTTTCCCCAGAGTGAATTGAGACATAATTTTGAAATGGCACGCTTAGCAGGATTGTGCTGAATCTTAGACGCATCTAATAGTATTCCCTGACGAAGTTGGTAGTCCTGAATGTATTTTCTTTTCGAGTCATCGTCAATCAATCCTTCAGGAAAACCAGACGCTTGTTGTTTCTGCTTCAAAAACGTGTTAATGTAACCTGCGAACACATCTTTACTGCTTTTCTCAAAATCCCAGACTTCAATCATTTTCACCAGACTGTAACCTGAATCCAAAGCGTAATTGAACTCTACACTCACCCAAACGCCCGTCAAAGCACGTTGAGACGCGCTGTGTGAACAAGAATCAGATTGATTATTCATTTCAGCGCATGTGCGACACAGTGTAAAAACGAGTTTACCTTTGGATGTTTTAAAAGGCAGAACAGGGAAAAACAGTTTTCTGGGTGGCAAAACGACAGCTTTAATCAAACCAAAATAGTGACTCGGATCTCTGAAATTTTTAACATGAATTTTGGGATGGCCTATGGGGTAAGTCTGTGTGGCGTTTACATAAGGGTACAGACTCGTAAAATCCACATAGTGGATTTTTTCACCGCTCTGAGCAGAATGCCTCAGCCGAACCGGACAAGTTCTGCCTCCATACAGGGCTTCACGAGGTGAGAGAGGAGCCGGCGGTGGATCAAATCTTGAGACAAACTGTTTCACGTCCGGATCAGTTTTTACCATCTCCTGCCAATCATGTTCCCAAATGACATTCATTTTTAATCGATGCACAGTTTCCAACGACTGAAGCTTTTCGACGGTTTTGTCATAAATTTCACCAAAAGTGATTTTTCTCAGAGGACATATGGATGACTGTAAGAAACATTTTGGACAGCCGTGGAAAAAACAACCCATATACTCAAACCCTTGCTCGACGCCTGAAATCACAGCATATCCGTCGAGATAAAAATCCCCCACTTTATACTCCCCCAAAGGCGTTAAAGCGTGTTGAATGTCTACATTTTGACTGCGTGAAACCCATTCCAACCAAACGATGCTTGAACTTGAAAATGGTTTTTGTTGCGGTCGATAGCCGAGCGGACAAGGAATGGCCAATGTGTCTGGTTTTAGGAATTTTGATCTAAACACACGCATGCAAGCTGAAGCGATCGTGACAGATTTCAGCGGGTCGATACCTGTTTCATTAAAAAACTCCTCTCTGAAAATACCGCATGCTTTACGCAGAATTTCCACATCGTTTCTACAATAAAACACGGCCTCCTTTCTGAAATCAAACAGCTGCTGTTTAGACACATCGGTGTACCATTCTAAAAATATTTTTTTATGCTCCGGAGACATTTGTTCAAACCCATAATGGCTGACATCTGGGTAAGGTCCTTTATAATTCAGATGTTCAAGCGATGAAAATCTGTGAGGAAAATAACCTTTAGTTTTATCTGTAAAGCCCAAAGCAGCTGGAAGGTTGGCTAATTTCATCATGAGGAAACTTAAGGAATCAATGAATCTCAGCCCAAAGTCTGGATCGTGAAAACTCAGTATTTTACAGCCTTGCATGAGTATATTTTTGGGAACAATTTTTAATTGACACATAGCGCTCAAAATTATATAAGCATCAAATCCACGCGCATTGTGTGCAACAAATGTATAATTGCTGAATTTAGGACGACGCATCTGCATAATAAAATCTTTAATGCAATCTAAACCAAATTTCTCCCAAACGTCGCCTGAATCGGATTTTGCACAGATTAAAAAAGGTGTATGCACACCGTTCTGATCCGTAAACGTTTCAGTGTCGTAATAAATAACCTTTTCCGTTAAACCGTCATCTTTTTTTTCAAGCTGAATAAAACAGCGATGATCATCCGTGACCACCGACTGTTTGCAAACGATGCATTTGGTCGCTGAGCAAACGTGCTGTGAACCATTTCCACCCATGGCGATGTAATAAGTTTGTTTACAAATGGTGCATTTTTTAAACATTTCGCAAGGAGAAACTAACCTGTTTGCTTGAGGCCTTAAAACAGGTGTTTTGTGAGTTTGAAAACATATTACATTTTGGCATATTCGATTACAATCAGAACATGTGATGAGAGACGTTTCTGTTCGTTTGCATAAATCGGAATTACATACGCGACAGAACCATTTACAATGATGTCCGTTCATGTTATTATAAGCGGAAAAGCACCATGAACAAAAATATTTGGCTCCTAAGAAACCTTTAATATTTTTTATGCCGTAATAATGTTGATTCAGTAGCAAAATGAACAACGGATTTGACCGATCGCTAAAATCTGTTTCAAATTTAGAAATGATTCTGTCGGATCTGTAAAAAATGATTATTTTTCTTTGAACAATATTTTCAAATTGAATCACGTCGCTAAATGAAACGGTTGATTGCTCCTGAAGCCCTGCCTGTTGATGAATATTTTTAGCCACATTCAATAATTCTGTATCTCTCGCTGAGGGATTTAACAGTCCGGCTATGCTTAGCGCAAAACACAACGGCTGATTGGCCTCTGGAGGGCAAATGAGATGGTTTCGTTTTTTATTGACTAATTCGTGATCCAGAATGGCTTCGATTTTTCGTTTTCCACCGCCGGACGGATTATTTATCACTTGCAGTCTGAAATTAAATTCGTTGTCGGCCTCTAATGCTTCATTTGATTGGACTAACAGATCCAGTAAATACTGAAGCTGATTTAACATATTTGATCCGTCATAATTAAAATTAACGTGGTGCGTCGTGTGCAAAGTATTAATTTCAAACTGGACTCTATCGTTGGGATGCGCGATCTGGCTTTCTCTTTCAGCAAACCTGTTTAATATTTCCATCAGATTAATATAAAACTCGGCTGGGTCGTTGATTGCTTGAAAAGACACTCTCTCTCTAATTTCACGCTGGTTAAAAGCTGCGTTTACGCTCCCTCCGATCTGTCGGTGTTCTATTTGTCTCAAAATTTCATCTACAGCTTGTGGAGATGGGTCATCTGAATTTGCTAGTATTTGATCGATCTCGTTTACGCGCTGCTGGTGTTCTATTTGTCTCAAAATTTCGTTTATTGCTTCTGATGAAGGCTCATCTGAATTTGCTAGTATTTGATCGACCTCGTTTGAAACGGCTTGGGATGCTAAAATATCGTCTAAGATCTCACTATCTGAAGCTAATTCATCTACTTCACTCAGTCCGCTTAAATCAAACCAGTCAGTTAACACCAAATTATCGGCCTCCTCCACTGAGGGATTTTGGCTGGCTAAAATTCTATCTAACATTTCATCATCAACTACGTTTAATTCATCATCAACTACGTTTAATTCATCATCTACTTCAAACAAATCTGAAAGGTCATCAAACCAATTTTCACTCATGATACAAAAGACATTAAAAACCTACTAAAAATGAAGAAAAAAATCTGCGTCGTCCTTTTACAGAGCCAGAACTTGTTGCATCACATCGACCAGGCCGGAATTGACTTGCAGGAGCAAGTACCCAAGCTTCATCCTGTTTAATCTCTGCAATGGCGTAAATCTGCCCCGCTTCTTCTTCTTCAACCGTTTTTCTGATGAAAAAATAAATAAAAATAAATAAAATGAACGAGCTTTTAATAAATTATATATATAAATTTAACTTACTCTGTACAGGTGCAGGAGGTGGGGCGTTCTCTTCGTCGGTCGTGGGTTGTTCTGAAAGGATAAAAAACATCATCTTTTTTACTTCAAAAATTTAATATACTCTGCAGAGTGGTTTTGTGAAACAGCTTACCGGCTGGCTGCTCAGGAGCACGTTCAGCGGTTTCAGAGTCGCTGTCGGATTGTTCTGAAAGAATAAAAACAAGGAAAAATATGAACGAATCATCTTTGAAGTAAATAACCACCTTTTTATAAATCTCTTACCCTGTGCTGGAGAAGGGGGAGGAGGAGGAGGAGGTGTGGGCGGAGATATTGAAGCGGCTGTCGGATGTTGTTCTGAAAGTATAAAAAACAACGGTAAATGTGAACGAGTCATCTTTGACTTATTAATCAGTTGTTTTTTTTTATTGTTACCATCCGTCTGCGCATGAGAAGGGGTTGGAGGTGGTGGTGGGGGCTGAGATATTGGGGGTGCGTAGGCCGTCGGCCTTTGCTCTGGAGAATAAAAACGATAAATATGAACGACACATCTCTGACTTATTAATCGCTATTTTGTAATCACTTACCAGCTTCGAGGATCGTCTGCGGCGTGATGATCCTGTAACGAACAGCTTTCACGTTCGCATTCCCGTGTGATCTGACGGTATGGCTGGGCTGATACGGATGTAAGACGGTTCGGCTGGTGGATGGAGGCGTGGTTGGGTAAAAGTTATCACTTCCGGGGTAAGGTTGAACCCCCTCCTTTTCTGTAAAATGAGATATTTCTCAGCTGAAGAAAAGAACGTTATGTATATATTTATAAAATCCACTCACTCAGATTCTCGACCGCGCGATTAATTTTAGACAAATCATCCAGGGGGGAAGGTACCGGAGTTTTACAAGTTAATTCCTCAATAGGAATTTCTTCCCACTCGCCGTCCGATATGACAATAGCGTCTGAAAATAAAGATGTTAAACCAGAAAGAGAAAAAAAGATTTGCGTCTTGAGTTAAAAACTTACCCGTCATCTTAGCTTGTTACACCTCAAATCACGACTCCGAAAATGCGGGTTTACATTTTATACAGCTGTTTAAAAAAAATCTTGAATAGAAAACGGTTGCGATTGGTCGAAAAAAAAATGTTTATAAACAATACATAGTAATTTGCTTTGTTGTATAGGTAGACAAATGTATGAATGGGTGTTTAGAATTGTGTGTGTGTGTGTGTGTGTGTGTGTGTGTGTGTGTGTGTGTGTGTGTGTGTGTGTGTGTGTGTGTGTGTGTGCTTGTATCCATTGCTTCATCAAAACTCCCCGGAGCAGAAATAAAAAAACCTTTACGATCCAAAAAATAATACCGTACCGTTTTTGTACCGGACATTTCTTCCTGAAATCTCATCATGTCTCAATTCGAACGTTGTTTTTAGCAGAGGAAGGCTATATTCAAAACACGTATCCATCGGTTCTTCTTATTCTTCTTCTTCGCTCATGTTTTGGTTAAAATGTAGCAGCTCTTTCACTCGTGTGTAAATCCGTTTACGGCATGCATGTGCCTTAGTTTAACTATTCTGAGAGGTATGACATTAAAGGTTTGACCAGAGGTACGTCTGCTCTGAGACTTTACTAATCCACCCCTCCCAAAAAACAAACCTCATAAACAGCTTTTTATTTATTTCAGCTGTTATAGGTCCTACAAAATGGATCAAATCTTTTCTCTGAGGCAGGAAGCAATGTGTGTGTGTGTGTGTGTGTGTGTGTGTGTGTGTGTGTGTGTGTGTGTGTGTGTGTGTGTGTGTGTGTGTGTGTGTGTGACATTGAAAACAAAATGTGACACTAAAGGCAGGAGGCGATGGTTAAGCTTTCACTGCTGACGAACCAAAGATGCTGTTCACCTAAATAGCTCTTTGAAACAATAGCAAGTCATTTGCTTTTGTGAATTGTTACCATGCCGACTTGGTTAGAATGAACCAGAACTTTGTTTTAAAACTTTCCCGCCACTCTTTCAATACAGCCCACCTGCAAAAAAAGTAAGTAATTTGCTTTTTGTGTGTTGTTTCTGTGACGATTTGGTTCAACCAGTTCTTTGTTTTTAAAACTTTCCCGCCACCTGCAAAAAAAAAAAGAAGTCATTTGCTTTGTCAGAAGTCGCTGGCCGTGCAAAATTGTTTAGAATGAACTTTAAAAAAGCTCAACAGATCTTAAAAGCATCACGCTGAGGTAAGGATCAACTTTTGTTCTTATAGGCTTGAGTATGCAGGGTGGTTTACAACAGGACCATAAATGGTTTAGGATGGTAAACCATTGCTTTTGTGAAGTGAGAGAAATGTTTGAATGGTTTAGTCAAAGACAAATGTTTGAATGTAATCCTTTTACTTCTTAGAGAAGTGTGTGTGTGTGTGTGTGTGTGTGTGTGTGTGTGTGTGTGTGTGTGTGTGTGTGTGTGTGTGTGTGTGTGTGTGTGTGTGCTTACAGCCTCTGATGATTCATCCATTATTTGAGGTGCTGCTGGACAGAGAGTTTTACACAATAGTTTTAGTTCTGGTCAAAAAGTGTCTGAGAGCTGCATGTAAATAACACATTTAAACACAAAGTTTAAGACTGAACATACGAAATCCAACGTGAACATCTCAAAGAGAGTATTAATGACATAGACAATGTGTCACTCTGAAGAGTTTGTGTGTATGTGTGTTTACAGCCTCTGATGATTCATCCATTATTTGAGATATAAAAAGTCCCACGAGGTTAGACTGATATAGTGTGCCAGTAAGGGCTGGTAAATGTAAGGGCTGCAGCGTCAGACTGATGTGGTTCTGCTCACTGGTGGTTCTGCTCACTGGTGAGGCTGCAGCGTCAGACTGATGTGGTTCTGCTCACTGGTGAGGCTGCAGCGTCAGACTGATGTGGTTCTGCTCACTGGTGAGGCTGGCCTTCTTTTTATTGCTTCTCTGCATTTGCAGTACAATTTAGATGACAAAAACTTTCTGTGTGTTGAATTTAGGTGAGGAACATATCAGACACTTCTTCAGCGTGGCTTGGTGCTTCATTCAGCTCCTCGTGGTTCATCATTTTTTCTTAGAGCTCGGCTTTTCACCATCCGGACAGATCTGAGCTTTTAAAGAGTTATACACAATAGGATTACACTCAGAAGGCACTTTTTGAGTTGAAGTTGAAGCGTCGGATGTAGTAGACACTTCTTCAGCGCGGCTTGGTGCTTCATTCAGCTCCTCGTGGTTCATCATTTTTTCTTAGAGCTCGGCTTTTCACCATTCGGACAGATCTGAGCTTTTAAAGAGTTATACACAATAGGATTACACTCAGAAGGGAGGGGGGCTGTGGGAACCGATGGGCTATCACAAAAAGAAACTTCACACGCCATTACACACATTAGCCTATGACGTGGGGATCATGGACATCTGGACACGTTCAACAATACGCCATTGATGATGCGGCGTGGGGGGTCTAGGCCATCTGGACGATCAACAATACACATGTCCATTTGATTAATGATACGGAAGGGGGGGCAAAGATTGAACAATACACCTGTCCATTTGATTAATGATAGGAAAGGGGGGCAAGGTCAAGGGTCAAATGAACAATAGGACTGAAAGGTCAAAAAGGTCAAAGAACAATAGACCTGTCAAAAAGTTTGACGAAAGGTGTCTTATAATTCTCTCTAGCATCTCTGGACTGCACCTTTGGCCAGTTTGATAGCTTCTCTCGGAATGATTTCTGTATAATAAAGGGCTGGCCGTATCTTTGGTTTAACTTGTCCCAAGCATCCTTATATGCGGCTTCATCACTCCTAAAGAAAGTCCCTTCAATGCATTTGCGAGCTGACCCTGTTACATATCTCTTCAAATAGTACAGTTTATCTGCTGCTGAGATGCCCTTTTGATCAATCAGTGATGTAAATGTGGATTTCCATTCAATAAAATGCATTGGGTCGCCACTAAAAACTGTTGGATCTGGCGTAGGAAGTTTGTGTAATCTTATGCTGTCTTGAACTGCCTGTGCTAGCTGGGTAACACTGGGGGGAGCTTTCTGCACTGCTGGTGCCAACTCAGTAACAGCAGGGGGGGGCTGTCTGCACAGAACCAAAGGAGACTGCTGGTAACGGCTGTTTAGGTGTGATGTTTGGGCTCACCTTTTCATCTGTAATTGACTGTACATCACCCACTTGTAGTAAATGCCTGTCATATGCTTCAAATCTGGCTCGAGCTGCTTTCACATCCCTTTGTGCTCTCAGGCGTTCTAACTGTGCATTTTGAACTGCCACCTGTTTTTTATGCTCTTCCTCTAGAGCCCTTATTTTTTCTTGTTGTCTTTGTTCCTCCAGGGCGACCTCATACTCAACCTCCTTTGCTGCTAGTTCTGCTGCTGCTTCAGCTTGTTTTGCTGTAAGATGGGAAGCTGAGGATCGCTGGCTGCGATATGATGCTGCAGTTGATCCATATATGGAAATGGCGTAGTCATGCTCTAAAAGTTCACGTAAACGAGCTTTTTCACGATCTGCATCAAAATCTCCATCAACACCACTTATTCTTTCCAGAATTATCCCTATGATCTCCTTAGTTACTGCTTCACATGCATCGATCTTTCTCCTTACGTCAGATGATGGTGCCATTTGGGTTCTATTGTCTGAATATAACTTTAATATATCATCTCTCCTTTCTTCTATTATGTCAGCAAGTTCTGACATCTCCTTCACTGTTATATCTTCCTTTAATTTTTCTCTCGTTTCACGAGCCTGTGCTTTCCATTGCTCATAAAGAACAAGCATTATTTTTTCCTTTTTGATCATTTCTTCCCGTAGATATATTATCATTTTTTCTTTTTGTACTTTAACTCTTTCAGAGCGTCTTGGCAGATCTGACGTGTTTTGAATTTTATCTTGAAGTTCACTTATCATTTGTTCTTTGCATTTGATTGAATCTTTAATGTCCTGTCTCGCATTACTTTCATCCTGAAGTGAGTCCTTTAAGTCTTGAATTTCCCTTTGCAGAGTTGTAATCTGTTCAGTTAGGGCCGTTTGACTTACTGTTGCAGCCTGTAAGTCTTCCATTTTACTTTGTCTTGATCCGTTTCAATTCCTGACCAACTTCTGCCCTCTGCTGGACGTTGCGGGTACTGCCGTTGAACCTTGAAACCACACCATTCGGCAAGAGGGGGCGGTCAAGCTCTTACTGTAGCATTCAGTCAATATTGAGAAGGCCAGAACCGTTGGTTGGTTGATGATACGGACGGCTCAATAAATCATCATTCACCATCAGTTCCGGCCTTCTCAATACTGACTGAATGCTACATCCAGATTTAGGCTAACATCAGATTTTAACCATAGGCCCTATCAAATAAAAATGTTTTAAGTCTAGTCTTAAAAGTAGACAAGGTGTCTGCCTCACGGACTAAAGCTGGGAGCTGGTTCCACAGGAGAGGAGCCTGATAAGTAAAAGATCTGCCTCCCATCCTAATTTTAGATATTCTGGGAACCACCAGTAAACCTGCAGTCTGAGAGCGAAGTGCTCGGTAAGGAACGTTTGGAACAATCAGATCACTGATGTATGGTGGAACTTGATTATTAAGAGCTTTATATGTGAGAAGGAGGATCTTAAAATCTATTCTGAATTTAACAAGTAGCCAATGTAGGGAAGCTAAGACAGGAGAGATATGATCTCTCTTTTTAATTCTCATCAGAACTCTAGCTGCAGCATTTTGGACAAGCTGAAGACTTTTAACTACATTCTGTGGACTTCCTGAGAGTAATGAATTACAGTAATCCAGTCTTGATGTAATAAATGCATGAACTAGTTTTTCAGCATCACTCCTGGAAAGGATGCTTCTAATCTTAGCAATATTCCGAAGGTGGAAAAAGAAAATCCTGCAAACCTGTTTAACCTGGGATTTGAATGACATGTCCTGGTCAAAGATAACACCAAGGTTCCTTACTTTGTTCTCGGAGATTAATGTAATGCCATTCAGGTCAGGTGATTGACTAAGCAATTTCCTTTTCTGGATTTCTGGTCCAAAGATGAGAACTTCTGTCTTGTCTTGATTTAAAAGCAAAAAGTTTAGAGTCATCCAATATTTTATGTTCTCAAGACAAGCCTGTAATCTACCTAACCGATTAGGTTCATCAGGGTTAATGGATAAATATAACTGAGTATCGTCAGCATAACAGTGGACGTTTATCCCATGCTGTCTAATGATTTTACCAATTGGGAGCATATATATAGTAAAAAGAATTGGTCCAAGCACTGAACCCTGTGGTACTCCACAAGGAACCCTGGAGTATGAAGACGATTTGTCATGCACGTTTGCAAAATGAAATCTGTCTGGAGTAATAACCAATGTATGCCAGGATGAAGACGGGTGCACCTAAACATCCTTTACTTCTGAAGCAGGACAGGATGAAGAGGACATCTGGGACCAGAATGGGCCAGAGTCCAGCTGCTGTGTTCAGACGACCCTCCATGTGGTTCTGAGTGAGTTATGGCTAGCGGGTCAGCTGACCCAGATTCAGCACGGATCGTCTGGCTTGGACATCCTCCAGTGATACCAGCCCAGACTCGGGATGAGAGGGTGTCCGGCAGCGGAGACTATGCTCTACAAGCCTTGGATGTATCTGAGCTGGAGGTGGCGAGGCACAGTGGCCACTGTTCCAACGTGTCCTGCTCCCATGAGTCACTGGTGATATGTTCTCCTGTCTTGTGGTTACATTTTACTGAATGAACTCAGGCAACAACCAACCGCAATGATTTTTCATCATTTATTCAGAATCCACTGTTTGTTCACCCCCTGCTGGACTTATCCTGCTGCTGCGGTTTCACCTGCAGAACAACCAACACTTACTGTACTTGTCCCACTGATGGAAAATAAACTTTTACTTCAAGTGTCTCTGGGCTTTCTTGTACTATTGCAGAACATCACACAAATCACTATATTTATTCTGCTTGTTTTAAACTAATTTGTGCAATAGCTGTTACTGTCATGTTGTGATGGTGGAGATGATGGACCAAGTGTGGTGGAGCTGACCAGGAGGCAGGAATGCAGGCACGGATAAAGTAAAAATGGGTTTAATGACAGGATACGGCAGGAACAAGAACAACACAAACAACAATGATCTGACAAAGACTGGCACAAGGAGGGAGGTATAAATACACAGGGAAATCAGGAACACATGGGCAGGTTAACAAGGGGCAGGTGAGAACAATAAGGGCTAATCAGGGCAGGAGAGGAACACAGTGAGGAAGGCAGGGGCAGATCGTGACAGTACCCCCCCCCCACCCCACCCTTAAGGGGCGGATACCAGACGCCCGCAAGGCCACACAACACAGGAGACCGGGAACACTCGACTTGAGACAGGACTGGGAAGACTTGGGACTCAAACACTTGACTTGGGGCGGACTCGAACACTTGACCTGGGGCGGACTCGAACACTTGACCTGGGGCGGACTCGAAGACTTGACCAGGAACACGAAGACTTGACCAGGAACACGAAGCCTTGACCAGGATCACGAAGACTTGACCAGGAACACGAAGACTTGACCAGGAACACGAAGACTTGACTGGAACACGAAGACATGACAGGAAACAAACTGCAGCAGCAGGCATAGGACCCAGCAGGAACTGCAGCATGAAGGACCTGCAGGAATAGACCCTGCAGGCGTGGACCAGGAAGTGGGACGAAACAGCAGGAGCGACGCAAGGAAACCAGGAGCGGTAGCAGGTACTCAGCAACAGTCTTGAGCAGGTGCACACCGTGACTCGAGTGGATCCAACAGACGGAGGCTCGGGTGAAGGGAAGCAGTCATGGAGCAGGAAGACAAGCCCTACCACCCCGGAGAATGTTGGCGTGCATAGGGGTTTTTACATCCATCAAAAACTCCAGGAAAAGCAGCTTCAGTGAAAAAACAGGATGGGGCAAAACAGCAGAAGAGGAGAATGGGTTTGACCACCCCGGGAACAAATAGGATGCGCCAAAACCCGTGGGGGGTGGTTCAGTTCACACACACACACACACACACACACACACACACACACACACACACACACACACACACACACACACACACACACACACACACACACACACACACACACCTAATCTGCGGTGCAAAATAAGTGTCACTAGTTCACTAGTGGGCCCCAAAACGCCCACAAGTTAACTAGTAAGGTGCGGATATGCTCACTAGTTAACTAGTGAGGTGCAGATTTGCTCACTAGTTAACTAGTGCACCCTAAAGCGCCCACTAGTTAACTAGTAAGGTGCAAAAAAGCATCACTAGTTAACTTGTAAATTGCAGATATGCTGACTAAAAAGCATCACTAGTTAACTTGTAAAGTGCAGATATGCTCACTAGTTAACTAGTGGGCCCCAAAACGCCAACTAGTTAACTAGTAGGGTGCGGATTTGCTCACTAGTTAACTAGTGAGCCCCAAAACACCAACTAGTTAACTAGTGAGGTTCGGATTTGCTCACTAGTTAACTAGCAAGGTGCAGATATGCTCATTAGTTTACTAGTGAGGTACGGATTTGTTTACTAGTTAACTAGTGAGGTGCGGATTTGCTCACTAGTTAACTAGTGAGGTGCAGATATGCTCGCTAGTTAACTAGTGAGGTGCAGATATGCTCACTAGTTAACTAGTAAGGTGCAGATATGCTCACTAGTTAACTAGTGAGGTGCTGATTTGCTCACTAGTTAACTAGTGCGCACAAGACGCACACTAGTTGCTGTTTTTGGAGCAATCTAGTTTACTTGCTATGTAAAAATGTGTTCTTACTAGTTAACTAGTGACAAATTTACCTTCACTAGTTAACTAGTTGACATATTTGGCCTTTCTAGTTCACTTGTAATGGGACAGGACGCATTCACTAGTTAACTAGTGAGCATATCTGCATTATAATTTTTTCTCAGTAGCTTATAGAGGGCAAACTGAGCCTTACATGTTAAGTAGTGAACACAAAACACTGTCACTAGTTAACTAGCTGCAGAAAAATGCCCCTAAAACTAGTAAATTAGTGGAATTTGAATAAATACACACTTTGCTGGCATTCTGTGTAACATGTTAACTAGTTCGACCGCCATACTGCTCACTAGTTAACTAGTGAGCAAATCCGGCCTTTACATGCAAATGAAGAAATGCAGAACAGCAATGTGATTGGTCCATTTAGGACTGAGAAACAGAGAAAGTATGGCGGACTCTGTTCAGGCTGTTCTAAGAGAAAATTTGATAAACTAAGATCGTTTGAGCATATAAATATGTTTTGACGACATTTGTAGCGAGAAAGTTGTGGTGTATTGCTGTAATCTTTGTTCAGTTAACGTGTACAGTCTTTAGTTTTCAGTTATTAGTCTGAAAAAGCCTGGAGGCGGAAGGCAGCGGCAGACAGCATGTCTGTTTCTGTTGACAGGAAAGTGCAGAAACTCCGCAGAAATCTCCGTCAGATATATTGTTTCACATTTGTACGGAAGCGACAAGTTTATAATAATAAAAAAGGCTCTATTGGACCTGTTGAGTCTCTGCATTTTCAGGGATTTACTACGGAAAAAAAACATTTTTATTATGTTTATATTCCATATTCATCATATACCCAAATAATCGCAGGCACAAACCCCAAATATTGTGATTGGAGAAATTTTCTGTCGTTAACCTTGTAAGGAGCACTATTGCATTTCAGAATTAAGACGGGCAACACAGCGCATCAACACGGTCCTTCCTTAAATCCCCCAAACTCCCGGGCTGGTGGCGGTCCCCCAGCCAGGCAGCGGCCGCGGTCAGCTTTTATCCAGAGACCCATGACGCACTCATTGGAGGGAAGAGGCTCTCTCTGCTCTGCTGCTACGGTCCCCAGCCGGACGATCAGAGCAGCAGCAGCACTCCCCATGTCATTTCTCAGTTCGCTGGCCCGCGGTCGTCGGGGCCGCTCCGGTCAGCTCTTAGGTAGAGCCGGGAAGCCCTCGTTCGGCTGCGTGGGCTGCTTCACTGTGGACCAGCTCCCAGCAGCCGCTGGTCGGGAGAAACGCTCTGGCTGCAGCTCCGATCAGACCCTACCAACTCCTCGCCACAGACAGCACCGCATTAAAAGCCCACATTTACGACCCACTCCCCAAAGTTACAGTTCTCAAGCACTGATGAACACATAAATAACCCACAACAGCTATGAAATGTTTGTTATTTACGGCAAAAAGGAGATATTTTTCAAGCAGACGTGCCAATGTTAACCGTAGTTGGCTTGGAAATGTGCTGATTTTATTATTTTTGTCAATTATAATCCCCGTTGTTTGCTCTTACGTTTTACGAAAACATAATATTAATTAAAGCATGCTTTAGTGATCAGCATGTAAAGCAAAGAAGAAATGTGAACATTTCAATCCATTTCGAACCAACCAGTAAAAAACCAGTGATAAAGTATATTGCAAATACTGTATGTATTAGCAATAGTATTGATATGTCAGTATATTACAGAATGGGTCTATTATAACGTACACAGTGTGAAATATGTTATTAATAATACAAAAACTATGCGGTAATATGATATACAGGTATACTATGTATGTTATAACAGTAGTACAATTAAAGAATAATGAATAAAGTATTGTACAGAATGATTATTACAAAGAATTGTACAGTAGTGCAGTCTGGATCATTATGCCTCCACCGCCAACAAGGCCGGAGGCATACTGTTTTTCGGTTGTCTGTGCATGCGTGCGTGCGTCCGTACGTCCGTACGTACGTGCGTGATAGATATCTTGTGTGCACGATATCTCCTGAACGACTTGGAGGATTTGGACCAAATCAGAGCTACTAATTCACTATGAAGGGTAGATGAACTGATTAGAAACACAAGGTCATAGGGTCAAAGGTAAAGGTCGTGTGAGGTCATATACCGTAAATCCTCAAATACAGGCCCGGGCCTGTATTTGACTCAAGCTCATCAAGCTCCAGGCCTTTATTGGAAGGAGGGCCAGTATTAGAGGCAGGCCTCTATTTCTATTTGAGCAAAATGAACTAATGGTTCGTTGGAGTTTTTGACAATTAATATTGAGCCCACATTTTCAAAGTTAAACACAATTCTTTTAACAACGGTAGTTTCTGCTTCAGCCATCTCCCCCCTCCCCCTGTGCAGCGGCCGCAAACTCACTGATGCGCCTGCAGCCTCTCAGAGTTCCTGCTGCTCTAAACATTAAAATAATTATTTCATTTTCTGTTCCTCACTTCTGATTACCTTCAATGGTGTCTGTTTGTTGCAACCAGCAGGTACAAAAACTAACTTGCTTTTATTTGACTATTTTTCTGTCCTGCCTGTTTATTATTTTCCTGCATCTCCTCTCAATCCTAAAGAGAAACTGCTACCTGGGTTCATATATATTCACCTCATGAGTTACATTTGAACTGCAGTTCTAAAAGATCTACCGACTGCAAAAACAGCAGAGTTCTCGCTGCTTGCCGGCCGCATCAGTGATCAGTGCGTCACCGGATGACAAGTTGATGCGCCCCGCTCGACAGCAAAACGCATCAGAAAGACAGAAAACATCAAAGGAAATGAACCGACATGAACGATCGCGTGTTCAATAATTTAGCAACACTTGAATGTTACTGTGGCCGTGCTCAGGAGGCAGATTACCGACCGCAAAAACAGCGGAGTGCTCGCTGCTCTCAGGCCGCATCAGTGATCAGTGCGTCACCGGATGACAAGTTGATGCGCCCCGCTCCACAGCAAAACGCATCAGGCGCAAATAAAAGACAGAAAACATCAAAGGAAATGAACCGAAATGAACGATTGCGTGTTAAATAATTTGGCAACACCTGATTGTTACTGTGGCCGTGCTCAGGAGGCAGATTACCGACCGCAAAAACAGCGGAGTGCTCCCTGCTTGGCGGCCGCATCAGTGATCAGTGCGTCGGAGGACAAGGTGATGTGCCCCGCTCCACAGCAGTGAAACACATCAGGCGCAAATAAAAGACAGAAAACATTAAAGGAAATGAACTGACATGAACGATCGCGTGTTAAATTAGTTTTTGAGGTGGCGACACCTGATTGTTACTGTGGCCGTGCTCAGGAGGCAGATCTACTGACCGCAAAAACAGCGGAGTGCTCGCTGCTCGCCGGCCGCATCAGTGATCAGTGCGTCACCGGATGACAAGTTGATGCGCCCCGCTCCACAGCAAAATGCATCAGGCGCAAATAAAAGACAGAAAACATCAAAGGAAATGAACCAACATGAACGATCGCGTGTTAAATAATTTGGCAATACTGGATTGTTACTGTGGCCGTGCTCAGGAGGCAGATTACCGACCGCAAAAACAGCGGAGTGCTCCCTGCTTGGCGGCCGCATCAGTGATCAGTGCGTCGGAGGACAAGGTGATGTGCCCCGCTCCACAGCAGCGAAACGCATCAGGCACAAATAAAAGACAGAAAACATCAAAGGAAATGAACCGACATGAACGATCGCGTGTCAGTACCGACGCTCTGGCAGAGCGCGTTGCCCCCCCCCACCCAACCCCCCGAGCGCAGGAGCTTGTCACCTGCTGACAGCAGGCTGCTGTCTTTTCCGAGGGCTGCATCTTGCCGGTCATTATCACGTGACAGCGACTAGTCGACGACAGGCATAAAAAGTCACTATAGTGAAGTCGACTAGTTCATACAACCCCTATTGCTCCCCAGTGTTCTGCAGCACACATTCTCTTTGAACTTGATATCAAATTTTCGCCTCCTCTTTGTCTCCGCATGGTTAAAGTTACCCTCGCGGTCTATCACTCGCAAATCAAAAGTGAGACGATGACACAATCACCCCCGTACTTGCTTGTTACCACATTCCACCCGGCCACAATAAGAGACCGGCCATTAATCACCTCCGCCGACACCGGCCAAAATTGGAGACCCGGCCTTTACCTGAATACCAGCCTGTATTAGAGGATTTACGGTGTATCAAAAATTGCCTTGTGTGTGCAATATATCCTGAATGGATCGAAGGATTTTGAACAAATCAGAGGTGAGAACTCCCTATCAAAGGTAGATTAACTTGTTCAGGTACACAAGGAAAAAGGTTCAAAGGTCAAGGTCGTGTGAGGTCATATATATCAAAAATTGCCTGAACGGGTTGAATGATTTTGACCAAATCAGAGGTGATAGCTCCCTATCAAAGGTAGATAAACTGATCAGGTCACAACCTCATAGGGTCAAAGGTAAAGGTCATGTGAGGCCGTATATATGAAAAATTGGTTTTTGTGTGCAATATCTTCTGAACGGGTTGAAATATGTTGACCAAATCGCAGGTGAGAACTCCCTATCAAAGGTAAATAAACTCTTGAGGTACAAAACCTCATAGGGTCAAACGTCAAGGTTGTGTGAGGCCGTATATATGAAAATGTGGCTTTTGTGTGCAATATCTCCTGAATGGGTTGAAGGATTTTGACAAAAAATATATATATATATATATAATTATTTTTAATATAGCCTTTTTCAATACCAAACCTTCAATACCAAACAAAAATGAACTACAATAAAATAGATAACTGGCACACTAAATTCCAATTCTCCTCAATGGGACTTGAACTCGCCATCTGATCTCCCTTACACAACACCAAACGAGGTGCTTTACTTGATTCGGGAGGGGGTAATAAAAGCAGTAAAACAATAAAACTTTGAACATTACAACACAAAGAGAAAATAAATAATGTTACAGCAATTGCGGAATGCCATCTGCGGGATTGGAACCCGCCGCAACAACCAACCAGTAGGTGTCAAACCATGACTAATGAGTGCAAGTCTTGGCGCTCAGGGGCACCCATCAGTATGTGATTGCGAGGCCACAGCACATACGTTTTAGACTGGGTGGAATTCTTATACCCAATAGGAGTCTTCTACCCACCTTCTCATTAGAACATGCATAATTTGTGTTTCAGGCACTAGTTAACTAGTGAGCTGCTGCACTGCCACACATGTAAACTGGTGAAACTTCAATTGTTCCACTACTTAACTAGTGGAAAAAATGGTCAGCTTGTATGTGTTTTTAGGTGTAACTAGTTAACTAGTGAGCTAATCCGCGCCTCACTAGTTAAATAGTGAGCATATCCGCACATCACTAGTTAACTAGTGAGCATATCTGCGCCTCACTAGTTAACTAGTGAGCATATCTGCACCTCACTAGTTAACTAGTGAGCATATCTGCACCTCACTAGTTAACTAGTGAGCAAATCCGAACCTCACTAGTTAACTAGTGAGCAAATCAGCACCTCACTAGTTAACTAGTGAGCATATCCTCACCTCACTAGTTAATTAGTGAGCATATCCTCACCTCACTAGTTAACTAGTAAGCAAATCCACACTTCACTAGTTAACTAGTGAGCATATCTGCACCTCACTAGTTAACTAGAGAGCAAATCCGCACCCTACTAGTTAACTAGTTGGCATTTTGGGGCCCACTAGTTAACTAGTGAGCATATCTGCACTTTACAAGTTAACTAGTGATGCTTTTTTGCACCTTACTAGTTAACTAGTGGGCGCTTTAGGGCGCACTAGTTAACTAGTGAGCAAATCTGCACCTCACTAGTTAACTAGTGAGCATATCCGCACCTTACTAGTTAACTTGTGGGCGTTTGGGGCCTACTAGTGAACTAGTGACACTTATTTTGCACCTCACTAGTTAACTAGTGGACATTTGTACCCTCATTAGTTAACTAGTGAGCAGTTCTGCCTTCACAAGCTTACATGTAAGTGTCACACTGAAGCCACTAGTTCACTAGCTGAGGTTCCTCTGACCAGCATGTTAACTTGTGTGCCGCATGAAAATGTTTGGGGTGGGATTTTGCGAAATTCCGCACTGTGATTGGTTGTCATATTTTATTTTGACATAGTGAGCCAATAGAAAGCCTCGATTTGAAAAATTCTCCACCTCCTAATTAGAATTCTGTGCAACTAGCTAGCTAGTGTGAATGTAGGCTTGAACTAGTTTACTAGTATACATTTATGTCCTCACTAGTTAACTAGTTTGGACAATGGATGCATAAACTAGGTAACTAGTGAGCCTGCTACAATCAACTAGCTAGCTAATGAGCCATTAATGGTTCACTAGTTAACTAGTGGCACTGACCTACTCCAACTGGTTAACTAGTTAGGAGTTATGCCTTCACTAGTGAACATGTGGACACTTTGAACTGTCACTAGTTAACTAGTGAGACACAAAAACCTTCAACTAGCTGACTGGTATGCATTTGAGCCTTTACTAATTAACTAGTGAGCCATTTTTGTGTCACCTAGTTAACTAGGAAGCCAAAATGTGTTCACTTGTCAACTAGTGGGCATTTCTTCTGTCACTAGTTAACTGGTGTGCACATTTTGGCCATCACTAGTTAACTAGTGAGACACAAAAACCTTCAACTAGCTGACTGGTATGCATTTTGGCCTTTACTAGTTAACTAGTGAGCCATTTTTGTGTCACCTAGTTAACTAGTGAAGCCAAAATGTGTTCACTAGTTAACTAGTGAACATTTCTGTCTCCCACTAGCTAACTGGTGGGCTCATTTTGACCCTGACTAGTTAACTAGTGAGACACAAATACCTTCAACTAGCTGACTGGTATGCATTTTGGCCTTTTCTAGTTAACTAATGAGCCATTTTTGTGTCAACTAGTTAACTAGTGAAGGTCAAAATGTGTTCAGTAGTTAACTAGTGTGTACATTTTGACCCTCACTAGTTAACTAGTTGACCTGTTGACAAGATATCAGAATTAATGCTCAAGCGGCTGGCCAAATTGGGCAAAGTTAACAAGTGGGATTTTTACATTCAGTAGTCAGCTAGTACGAGTTTTTGTACCTTACTAGTTGACTAGTAAAAACTAAATGTGTTTTAACTAGTTAACTAGTGGACATTGATTTGTCCACTAGTTAACTAGTGAACACACTGAGCAATACTAGTTAACTAGTAAGATATGAAACATTTTAACTAGTTAACTAGAGAAAATTTAGGCCTTACTAGTTAACTAGTTGACATTTAGGCTGTCACTATTTAACTAGCTAACACAAACATGGCTAACTAGTTAACTAGTGGACAGAAATGGCTTACATGTTCATGACAATTCTGGCTGATATCCTGATATCAGAATAAATGCTCATTTGGCTTGCCATATTGGCAGGTTAACAAGGGGCAGGTGAGAACAATAAGGGCTAATCAGGGCAGGAGAGGAACACAGTCAGGAAGGCAGGGGCAGATCGTGACAGTTACCTAATCACTAAAATCCAGAGGGGGAAGGAATCCCCGGTAAAGTCCATCCTCTGGGAACTCCTGCCTAATCTGGGGGACCATGCAAGATTGTATGGCCACACGGACATGTTTGGCCAGATATCCCCAGCACCACCTAAGAACATTCCTGTAGGCAAGATGTCTGTAACAACTGTAAAATAGGAGGTGCATGAGTTTTGTTGTTTACTACAGTGTATCATGCACTTTTACTTCAGTCCTGTAACTAACTTGTTCAGCATCGTGTCCTGCATCTGTCCAAAGAGCTACAGGTATGTGCCGTACACAGCCTGTAGCACATATGGGTTCAGAGCCACAGGCTCAAACCCCGGGTGTTCAGTAATGCAGATGACCACACCCACCTGTTCACATGTGTGCATCACCTACAACATAGGGTGTATCTTGGTCATATCTCAGTGATGATTACAGTAATTCCACATAACTAAAAGGGATGTCAGGCTTACTAAAATATAGGTGAAATTTTTACATCTCAACTTTGAATAGATACAACATTTAAATTATTATAAGTGTTTAGGTAATTAATTCATAGTGGCTCTAGTTTTAAATGTGATTTATTCAGACCATTTACAATACTGAGTGGTATAAACAGAACTGGAAAATGGTGTTGAGATCATAGAAACAGCTTCATAGCCAGTAATATGACAATCAGTTTGGATAATTTATAACCTTTTTCATGTTAAAAAATGTTTTGTTTTCTAAACATTGGGGTGTATGTCATGGTGAGTAATATATATGTCATGTATGTAACTTTGTAGTACTTAGTTGTGTGTAATAACACTCACACCAAATTAAGTCCTCCCCATGGTTTGGTTCAGTCCCAGTAGATGATGTAGACCCAGTTTATTCATGGAAAGCCTAAATATTTTCTGATAAGGATTGGACGACTACTGCTCCAGTCGATCAACACCTTTGGTGTCTCCCTACAAGACGTTCTCTCTGAGGGACGGTGAGCTGCAGGTACCACATGTGCACCTGTTGAAAACAGATTAATTTCACGTGGTGTATTTTACAGTTTAGATCGTATACTTAACTGGAGATAATTAAAGTTTGTTGAGCTTGTTACAATATGAATGTCAGCATTACCACTGAGAGACAGGACCCACTTTGTCTCTCTGCCTCATCAGCACCTGCAGCGGAAAGCGCTGACTCAGCTTCCTGAGCCAGGGGCTCAAATTGATATGGCTCGGAGCCGCTGGGTTCCATAAATCCTGTCTCCACCTCCGGGGATGCTGGAGGAGACAAAATCCTCTGCCGCAAATGATTGCTCAGTTGCTAAACTGCTAGTGTCGCTACGATCACTGTCCATGTTTTTCTCGTCAGAAGCTAGCTTTCTCTGTCACTGTCCTCGTACCTCAACCCTGCCCCCGCCCGCTCGCGCTCCCCCTCCCTCGAGGAATTCCCCACACTTGGCCATGTTGCCTCCTGGCAATGCCCACCATCATAGCATTTTTTAAATCTTGACTAGGGGTGGAGTTACGTTTTCTGAGGGTGTTCAGTCCCTCTTTAAATCAGTGATGTTGTGGCAGGTCACGAGAAAGTTACACTAGCTATCACTAACTATCTATTTAGGCCCGAGCAGTGAAGCTGCGAAGGCCTATTGTATCTGCTCCGTTTCTTATTAGGCCCGAGCAGTGAAGCTGCGAAGGCCTATTGTATCTGCTCCGTTTCTTTTTCTTTCTTTCTTTTGTTTTCTTCTGCGTCTTTGGATGGCCTTTAGGGGGTCTTAGCATATCCAAAAACTCACCAAATTCTGGCCCAATATAGAAAGTGCGTGAAATTTACATATTTCACTGGCAAAGTGAAAGTTGGTAAAAAAAAATGTTTCAACAGCGCCCCCTGGAAAATTAAAAATACCCCTCCGCTTTGACCTTTTTTCATAGTAGAGTGATGAAATTTAGTACACTTGTAGAACTCAACAATACGCACAGAAAAGCCTCTTGCACCCATGGTCAATATCAAACAGGAAGTCGGCCATTTTGGACTAAAGTGGCCGTTTTGGCCATTTCTAGGGTCTATATTTGGTTGAACAGTTTGGTCATTTTTCGCACGATGGTCTCAAAAATAGTGTGCGATCGAACAGAAGCGATGGACGATTAAAATGAGAAAATAAAATTGATTTTTCGTAAATACTGAAGGGGCGGGGCCAGGCCTCAAAGTTCGAGCACTCGCCAAAAAAATTCAAATTGCTATAATTTCATAAATGAAAGAATTACAGTTAAAGAAATGTTCTATGGACAATCGTCATCGCCCTCCGAAGACAAATGAATGGTCGATTGATGATGTCACATAAGCCCTGCCCCCTCAGGACTTAAAAGGTCAAGTTTTACTGGGAAATTTTCCAAAATTTGCCCTTTTAAATAATCACCCCATATTTGTAGCAGGTAACTGAAGACAAGTTGGGGTTGCTTGGCGCCACTTTATGGGAGTTTTCTGCAGAAGGCGGGGCTGTGGCGGCGCGGCGAAGTCAGGCGTACCGACGTGGACTTACGTTTCATCATTTCTAGAAACGTTTCATCATTTCTAGAAATATCACCACAACACTTCTTGGGAGGCATCCTAGTTCGGCCCCCAAAAGAATCTGATGTGAACATCCGGTGGGCGTGGCCTATTTTCTGAAATAGCGCCCCCTAGGACCATTAAAACTGTCAGCCCCAAGCCTTGCTTTGACTGAGAAGTACGAAATTTGGTATACTAATGTGGTGTCTAAGGACCTACAAAAAAGTCTCTTGGAGCCAAGTGCAAAGTCGCACAGGAAGTCGGCCATTTTGGTCCAAGTACGCGATTTAGTGGTTTTCTCACACGTTGTTTGGAGAAGGATGCTCCATCACCCTTTTCACCAATCACCTTCAAACATCTGCTATACACTCTTAAGACATAGATGAAAAAATTCAACCGTCGGATTTTAAATAAGTTTAAAGGTGTGGGCGTGGCTAAGCCTCAAACTTTGACCTGTCGCCACGCCACTCTTTTTTTCACAGCTCCCTATTGGACTACTTTTAACCAATCATCAGCAATCACTGGACAATAGCAGCAGACAAGTTGAGGTCACTTGGTCTATAGTACTGGCAGGTTTCGAATAAAGGCGGGGCTTTGGGAGCATGGCAAAATTTGCCATCACGCCATGGAAATACGTTTGTCTCTCATTTCTTCAATCATGGTGACATTGCCACACAATTTCTGATGAGTGATCCTACTCTGACCCCTAATAGAACTGGATAGCTGAAGTTTGTGGGCGTGGCCTATTTTCTGAAATAGCGCCCCCTAGGACTTTTAAAACTGTCAGCCCCAAGCCATGCTTTGACTGAGGATCACGAAATTTGCCACACTAATGTAGTGTCTCAGGACCTACAAAAAAGTCTCTTGGAGCCAAGTGCAATGTCACACAGGAGGTCGGCCATTTAGGTCCAAGTACTCGATTTAGTGGTTTTCGCACACGTTATTAGGAGAATGATCTCTCGTCATCCTTTCCACCGATCACCTTCAAACTCCTGCTATATACTCTTAAGACATAGAGGAAAAAATTCAACAGTCAGATTTTAAATAAGTATAAAGGTGTGGGCGTGGCTAAGCCTCAAACTTTGACCAGTCGCCATTACGTTACTTGACTTAATAACTCCCATGTGCATGATCAGATCAATTTCAAACTTTGTCTGTGAGATCACTGACCACATCTGAAGACAGTGACAATGTGGACAGCTGACATCACATAAGCCCCGCCCCCTGACTACAGGAAGTCTACTGTTTTATGGTGAAATGCCCATATTTGTCCCCTCTAATTTAGTCAACATGGCACTAAGGTCATGCACTGTCTTCATGATGTTGTAATGACCATTCAGATCTGATAGCTTTTCAGAGAGGGAGGGGCTTTGTTGCCATGCCGATTACTGGCGTGACGCTGTGACCTTACGTTTGACTGTAACTTCCACAAACAGCCTCCGATTTGCCCGAGACTGAACATCACATCACCAGTGTGGTAGAGATAGAGTATCTCCTAGTGGTGAGACGTGTAATGGTGGGCTCAGAGGGGATGCTGAGTCAGGGTGAGGTGTGGACGAAGAGGTCGTTCACGGTTTCTGGTGTCGGGATGGTTGACTTTCGGTTCTGCCAGACGTGCCCTGGTGCCCCTGGCTGCCGGCCAGGATGGAGAAGCACGGAGCTGGGTTTGGAGAGCGTTGGGGATGGAGCGGAGGGGGTGCGGAAAAAGGGCGAGCAGCTTCGCTGCGAGGGCTGAATGATGCTGCTTGCAGCTTTAATTTGTTTTTGTTACTCGTCGTGTTTAATAGAGTAACTCACCCTGGATCCTCCACAGCATTAGTTAATTTTAATTAACTTTTCAACACTAGTTTAATGTTGGTTTGTAAGGAAATGCAGTAATGGCTGCTCTGTTCGGACTTCTGCTGAAGCTTCAGCAGCCTGTAACATTATCCTCACTGTGACCAGCGGTCACCCCCAGCAGCTCCGTCTCATCTCTGGAGACTACTCCCTGTTGTATCTTCAAACATTGTGAAGGATGTTTAATTTTATATTTATTTACACTACATCGCAGTGTAAACTAATCCTGATCCCAGAGGTCCACTATAAATGAAAATAGAATATACCTTTATTGCAGTGTGCCATTTGTGAAAAAGCAGAGGGGGGATCATTTTTTCACTTTTTATTAATGAAAGTTACAACATACTTTTGAATGCTGATTTTGAACATGTGTGTCCTCTTATGAAACTGACGGAGAAAAAGACCATTAAAAACGGGAGTTACGTTGACATCTTTTTTCATCTTTGTGCGCATGTACGAGTGGCCGAGTGGCAAAAACAAACACAGTATGGCCTTTCATCAATACTCGACGTACACTTCTAAGAAAGTTTGCATACCAAATCCCTGATATATAAACACTTCACCATCCAAAGACAGGAGGAGGTTCAGAGAGAAACTTATTGAAGACAAAATTAAAGTTATTAAATCCCGTATGAGCCATGGGAAGACGGAACATGTGGGCCTGATTCGCCCTCCCATCATCACACAAACATGCACATAGGACCTTGGGGCTGGGCAAGTCAGGGGTGTGGGTATGGATCTCATTTCTGCATAACTATGGCAGTCTGGCCCCGTATTTTGTTTGCACATTAAACACTTCCACCAACGACATTCCACACAAACACACACTTAGGCCTTGGGAGTGAGCACATTCAACGGCATTTGGCAGGGGATCTTTCAGCCTCATCCCGAGTGCCAGTGCCCACTTCCAATTTTAAACTGCACTTGGACACAGAGGGCTGTGGGCGGAAGTGGGGCTGTGTGGTGGCAGCTGGCATAGGCCAGACGATGCACGCACTGCCCGCTCACCCCAGCCACAAATACACCTCATCAACACTCACTAACACTATATTGGAGCAGGCGGAGGGAGACTAGGGGTCTTAGCACACCTCTGTTGTCACTTGGCTTCCAGGGGGGCTTGGGGGCAGGGGCTTTTCTGGTTACAATCTCCCTGGGGTCCCTGTGTTCTGGGGCAGCTCCTGAATCTCTAGAACTTGGAGCTCCCTCCATCTTCTACACATCTTTGGGGGCAGATCTGTGGCCCCTCACACTCTCTATCAGACGCTCCCATAGAGAAACCTTACATATACAAGCATGTGTATACACACAGGAGCTCACATGGTGCTCTCATAAGTATGGACTTGGGCATTTTCAACACATGTCTTAAGGCTGTGGTTGGCACTAAATGCACTATGATTTATTATTGTGTGATTGTTCAGTTAAACAATGTTGATTTTATATTTCCTCATCAGGTTGACACAGTGATAGCTTGCTCCTGTTGTATTGTTGTTGTGTCCCTTTTTTTGTTTGTTTTTCTCTTTTCGCAGGTCTAGAAGACGACTCTTGTTTATCATTGATTATTTATTTTGTGCTTCAGCCATTTTTTTTTACTTCAGCCCCTCTATTATTTTGGGTGGATTTATTATTATTATTAATATAAGTATTCCCCCTCCCCAGTTAAAACTTTTTTTTAAATGGACCAAGAAAAGCCAGGAAAGGTGGAGCAGAAAAGGGGAGATCGAAATAGAAGAAAGCTTTGTCCACAGATGTTTGTGCAGTTTGGCCTGTTTGTGATGATGTTGGGAGAACCGGTTTAAGGCGGAGTTTTTGGGCCAGTTGAATAATCGTGCAACGGACAATCGGTGTGCTGGGTTTTTTTTGGGGGGGGGGGGGGGGGGAGAAACAAGCAGCTGCCAGGAACTGATCATAATGGTCAGGTGCTGATTATTAATTTATCAGACTCATATCCTTTAGGGACAGGGAGCAGTGTTACGCAGCGGCACTATACTAATGCCACTTCTAATTATACCCTTTCAGCATACCGGCAATTTTTCCAGGGTACAGTGCATACCGGTAAATTTTCCAGGTTTTCAGTGGTCAAAATCTCTGAGATTTCTTTAAAATATCTGTTTGTTCTCAAACAGCAGTCATCCACAGTCTGGCATACATTCCAGGAAGGGCCACATTTTGCGCAAAAGGCGCATCACAGCTGCGAGGCGCACCGTGCGTCACCAACAGCTTTGGCAGAGGAGAGAAAAAATGGGGAAGCGTTTTCTGACACCGGGCGCATTCCTGCAATGACTGACAGCAGCAGCAGCTGACGCTCCGACAGACAGGTAGATCATGGAGGAGGAGAGGCAAACGGAATATTTTGAGCAAACAAGAAATAAAACGTCAAAAGAGGAGTGCTTCACTTGAAAGTGGGCATGATGCTGGAAAAAATTAACACATTTGTGAGCATAAACATCCAGCTGCTTGTTATTGTTTATCAGTATGTTTACCAATAACCCATTTCCTGATCAAAGAGAAAAGGAGAGACACATTAAGCAACAAGTCAACCAGTTATAACTGTGGCATATGCACGAGGCAAAATGCCCCGAACATCTGGTCACAGACTTTATTTAAACAAAAAGATAAGAAATGGGAGTGACAGCGAGAGAGAGATTGTGTGTGTGTGTGTGTGTGTGTGTGTGTGTGTGTGTGTGTGTGTGTGTGTGTGTGTGTGTGTGGAGTCAACCCTAACCCCATGTCTAATGTCATATGATAACAACATAATGGAAAAGAAAAAAAAACATGGTAACCTAGGAATCCATCTATCTGCAATAGATAATGTTTTTGATGATATTGGGTAATCTCTAATGATATTAGGTTATTTAAGAATCTGCTGGAGAGAGCGAACCAGGTCATTCATCGATGACAATTTAAAAAGGCACAATCAGTACTTTTGAAAGTCTAGGACATCACACATTATCGCTTATGTGCTAATGATAAGGTAAGTCAGAATCATAAAACAAAACATTTATCATCACTCCTAAATTTGACATCTCAACCCTGTTCACTTAATCTCCTAACAGGGTTTACACTCCGCTTAATATTATTTTTGTTTACTCTCATAATCAAGTTTTATTGTTATTTAACAGACGCACAAGCGTCAGATGGTAGCAGATTATTTACAGCAATCAGCTAAATATTTTACTCGGAGAAATGTCAGGCCACACTCTGTGCGTGGATAGTTCAGCGCAGCCTGTCCGTTGTTTGGGTTAAGATAAGGAAACAGTGAGGTTTTGGCACTCGGTCACAGGAAAAAACAACTGAATCTTCAACATTTAAATTCCAAAAATGATACTAAGAAATGGCCGAAACACTCAGTAAGGCCAAATGAACATTCATCATCTAAATCCCATTTATGTAATAAATTTAGGTGTGTAACAAAGACTTTTTAGACTCTATCGTGTTTTCTGGAATCCCCCCATAAATGAATCAAATATTTGGGCATTGACAAAAATTCACTATTTGATGTGTTCAGCAATAAGTCAGAAACTACATAACTTTATTTCTCCAGATTCTAAAGTGTACAAGGTTGAACAAGCTGTGTCAACATTAGCCTAATTTCATCTGGTCCTAAAACATGGGCAAATGTTTATATTCCAGAGAGGACAGGTGAACACAATCAACCGTTCATGTTGGTCCTGAAAGACCAAGACAGGTTCAGAGCGATTGGAGAAAAAGATGTTTGCTTCTGAGTTGATGTTGGAGTCAAAAAACCAGTCAAAATAAGATTCACCGCTGCAGAGGGAGACCACACAGCTCTCATGCAAGGTTTGCCTACTTGCTTCAGCAGCTGCCAGAAGTGTTCTGATTTCTCAGTTTGAAACGGCTAGATTTATTCACTCAAGCAGGGAGGGGACACGTATGTGTACAAGGTTAAATTTGAACAATCCTCTAAACAGCAGACTTGCAGCCTTGAGATATAATTACACAGGATGGGCTACTATCTCAACAGAAAACAAGAACCTATTCAGTTTGAGCCATCTTCTGAATAGCAGACTTGTAGCCTTGAGATGCAGGATGGGCTACTATCTCAACACAAAACAGGATCCTATTCTCACGCTGTGTGCAGAGAAACAACATCCGAGAGGAGGGGTGAGCAGCAGATAACAGGGACATCTGGAGTTTCTGATGAACTGCAGAGTCAGATTCTCATCACACACATTACCAATGATTATATGTTCTCTTGTGTTCATTTAATAGTAACTATTATTAACATTCAGTAGCTTCATACTAAATTTCAAGGTGTGCAAACCCCATTTTTAAATTAAAACAGCAACTTTTTAATGTTTTTTGTATTTTCCTTCAGCAGTTATTTCTCAAAGCCTTTCTGTTTTCTGCTTCAGCTTCTTGGCTGATTGAATAGGATGTGTATGTTTTTCTGATACAACCTTGCTGTTTAACCCGGACACAGAGGAGCGTAAAATTCTGTGTCAAAGCATTTCAAAGTTGCCAATCTGGGAATACATGAAGAAATAAAACAGTTAAAACTTTTTAAATGAAAATTCCCTACGACAGCTTTAATCAACTGTCTCATTTTAATTTCACTTTCAGACAGTTTCTCCCCTTGTTCTGATCACAATTTTCGCTAATCGGAGATCTGAACAAGTTCCTATATTTGACAGACACCAGGAGATTCAGTTCATGACAACTGATATTTTTGGAGTGCTCAAAATAGTTTTCGACTTCAACAGGTGCTGCATACTAAATTTGCTGTTGCCCGGGCTCGATTGTCATTCACTGAGAATTCCCTTGTCTTATTTAAATGTCAGTGTAAGGCAGTGACTAGAATAAGTCACAAGGTGTCGCTGTTGAGCTGGATATATATTGTAGATTTTAGCAATTTTGACCATTTGTCCTCTGCAGGACACCGTAGTTCAGTTTTATCGTTCGCGCGGGCGCCATTTTGGGTTCAGTGTTTACTGTGATTTGTAAAGGCCAGCAGCGGAGTCAGAGTGGTGTTTGCCCCATCATC
The DNA here is from genome assembly GCF_043380555.1 of Nothobranchius furzeri. Classification (NCBI taxonomy): domain Eukaryota; kingdom Metazoa; phylum Chordata; class Actinopteri; order Cyprinodontiformes; family Nothobranchiidae; genus Nothobranchius; species Nothobranchius furzeri. The sequence continues at coordinate 20,155,905 of NC_091749.1, forward strand.
TAAATAAAGAAAAAAAACGACTGGTCTCTCTATTGTGCACCCCAATCCATTACAAAATTGCACAACGCAGAGTCCGGGGTGTAGGGAGGCCCCTGCACGGGTTGGGTTACATCAGAAACAAAGATTTAAAACAAACAACAACAATAAGGAGATAAAATGCAATTTTACAATAGTCATCAGTTTTTTGTTGGTCTGGAATTACTGTTAAATCACACAGTTAATTTCTCAGTCCAAGAGGTTTCAACCAAATACCTACCTACTTAGACTGTTTTTCCCTAGAAGTACTGTTAAACAATCAATTTCTCAAATCGAGGGATTCCCCTAAACCCCTCCCTTTCAGCCACTAAAAGTGACACAGTCCAGAGTTCAAATTATATTTGTCACCAAAATACCAGGAATTCAATATTTGATCAGTGCTTAACCCCTTTGACGCATGAATTATGAAATCTTCAACCATGATTTTTTAACAAATACTTTCATTCATTTTTCATCTTTGGGTGTGAATGAAACAAATTTCAACAATATTGTTTGTAACATTTAATAATTTGCAAATAATTTATTACATGCCCATTTCCGTGGACAGCGTGCATTCTGAACATGAAATATGTTGGCTGGACTTACTGAAGTCCACATGGAGGGGCTCAAATGCAATAAAGTCTTCAACAGCTGTGCTTAATAGCAAAAACAAATAAATAAACTACAATTCTGAGAACCTGTCCACTGTAATGACCACTTTGCATCAAGGAGTTAATTTCTCATTTTTATGTTCTAGTTTGTTACCTTTGAGGCCTCAACTGATAAGACCTTGTATTAGCTCAGAGCACAGCAGCTGTTGTTTTGGTTATTTTGAGCCTGGCTGTGCTCTCTCGGTTTCACATCTTCAACTCTTTTGTCTCTCCACTGCTCTGTGCTTCCTCGTAAACATAATACATTTGTGACACGTCAGCGGTTATCAAAAACATGTTTTCCATCAATCCTCTGATCATTTTCAGATCGTTCCCACATTTCCTGGATTGACATTTCCATCAATGTTCATTATTTACTCAAAAGGTATTTTGTGAGGTTTATTCCCCATTTTAAATGTCACACCGTCTTTCTTCGGTATGAGATCAGATTTAGGCTCCCGGATTTGCCCATCAACTGTGATCTAACACAGCGAGATCCGATTTACGGCGTGTCCGCCAACTTGTTTAAAAATCTGACCCACCGATACGTCAGACAGATGTTTAAATGAGTTGCAATATCCTTCTTTCTACAAGGATAAGGCAAGTCCAGTCACTCTCTCAGTCATTCGAACAACAGTTTAAGCAGACAACATCTAAGACCAACAAACAACAACAACCGATAACTAGAGTTGCGTTTCTATTCAAGGCAAAACGCTCAAAGGCCAGCCCAAAACCAATTTAACCTCTTAGTTATCACACCGGTCCATTCATTTATCATTTATAACTCTATCACACCAGAGTTGCATTTATAATTTTTGCTAAAATGCTCAAAAAAACAAGCCAATACAGCCTTCGCGGAATCTGTTTAACAGATTTTTCACTCAGTTTTCTGTAAGATAAATCTCAATAGTTATCATGCTGATTTATCAAAACTAGAGTAGCGTAACCAAGCCAATACAGCTTTCCAGGAATCTGTTTACACATCCAAAACAGAGTTGTGTTCATATTTTTGGCCAAACGCTCAAAAGCCAATTTAACCTCTGGTCACCTAGGATTTTCTCTCGGTACCACAAGACAAAACAACAAACAACAAACTTGTCTCACCAAATCTCTCCACTCAGGTCTTGAGTAGTTCATGGATCCGCATTTCCTCCCAGCGATGTCAAGACCCTCACACCGACCCCCCAGCAAAACTCAGCGCTGGAGGAGATTTAGGGAGTCGTCAGTTCTTGGCGCCGCGAGGTGACGGGACCCCGGTTCCAAGGACCAAATTATGTTATGGATTTTATCAGTATGTTTACCAATTACCCATTTCCTGATCGAAGAGAAAAGGAGAGACACATTAAGCAACAAGTCAGCCAGTTATAACTGTGGCATATGCACGAGGCAAAATGCCCCGAACATCTGGTCACAGACTTTATTTAAACAAAAAGATAAGAAAGAAATGGGAGTGAGAGCGAGAGAGAAAAAGTGGTTTTCGTTGAAATTACTGCTTAAAAACCATAACTGCCTTTTTAAGAAAAACACCTGGTGTTATCCTGTGCCTGTCCTCCCGTCTCAACATTTTGACCATGACCTTCCTCAGATCATGCTGTTCTGTGTTATCGGATATACTGCCATGAGAAACAGGATGTTGACTGAAAGCAGCTGGGTTTGTATGAAGGAAATGTGACGTTGTTTTCACTCCCTATGTTAAACAGCTTTCCACCTGACAGAGTCGTTTTGGAATGTGATGTGTGTGCGTTGTTTGTGTCTGTAACTCTGTAACTCGAGAAGGCTCTGCCTTCTTCGTCCTGTCTTTTCAGTAAAACTTACTGTGGGACAAGGAGGGGCAGAGAAGTATGGCGGAGACCCGGAGGGGTTTTTGCCATGTCTTCCCTCCGCTGCTCTGGCCATACAGCGTAAAATGACCTCCCTCCCTCTGTCTTATATTGTCTTTGATTCATAGCCTCTCTCAATCCTTAGTAATATTATTGGAGTGCATTGGTATCCATACATACTTGTCTACGACTGTCTGTTTAGTGATATATACAGCATGTATATATTTACTGTATATATATATACATACATTTATATATACATACATATATATGTTCTGTTCACCGTAAGAGCACGGAGGGCCAAAGGGTTTCACATCCCTCCCCGCTGTCTCCGAGGTGTCGAAGCGACAACCCTCAAAAAACGCGTAGACATCACATCCACCGGATGGAAGTCAATGAAGTCCTAATACGGATAGGAATAAGGTGTGTGTGTGTGTGTGTGTGTGTGTGTGTGCATGCGCACGTCTGTGCGTGTGTGTGTGTGTGTGTGTGTGTGCGCGCGCGCATCTGTGTAGGCCCTACTTGTCTTTGTGGGTTTCAGTGGGCAAATTTTAACCTGTGCTGTGTGAACAGAATTTTTTTTGAAGCAGGGGAACAGGAAAGATGTAAAAACTACCGTTATTAAAGGAAATGTGTGTTAACTTTGAAAATGTGGGTGCAATTTTAATTATTTGTCAAAAGCTGCTTTTCTCTGTGACTTGTTCTGACACCAAAGGTGATGCATGTGCGCATTTAAGTGGGCCTAGCGGAGGAGGGGGAGGAGGGACGTTTGAGGAGGGACCTTGGTACTTTTCAAAAGTTTCTCTCTCACTCCAATACTTTGGAGAGATATATTAAGTACCTGGGTGCTCACCTCAACAGTAAACTGAACTGGTCCAACAACACAGAGGCTCTGTAAAGAAAGGGCCAAAGCCGCCTCCACCTCCTGAGAGGCTGAGGTCCTTCGGAGTTAATTCCCAGCTGCTAAAATTCTTTTATCACTCTGCTGTGGCCTGTTGGGGTGCAGGCAGCTCTGACCGAGAAAGAAAAAGACTGAACAATTTAAAACACAAAGATATTGTGGTTAATTTTCATGCTGAGTTGGTCCTGTATCTTGGAGTGATTTCATTCATTGATGACAAAGTTTAAATTAAAAAAGAGAACAGGTGTATTACAAATTCCATCTTTCAGTTCTTTTTAAAACACAGAAAAGGTTTATTTACCTGCAACGTTTCGTTTGCGGCTGCAAACATCATCAGAAAAAGATTACAATAGAAGATAACGGCATACTCATCTCACATGGCGTCGCATCTCTGTTCACAAAGACACCAACCCAAAAAACCATAGACATAGTGGTTAACAGGATCAAACAGGACAAGATTCTACACAAAAGAACAAACCTCACAACAGATGACATAGCACAACTGATAGGACTGGTAGCTAATTCCACTTACTTCACATACAATGACACAATATTGTCACGATACGGAGATGGTTAGGACCCAAATATGCAGAAACCCAGGATGACACAAGGCTGGGGAAGATGTAAAGTAAAATCCTTTATTTTAGGAGTAACCGAAAAACAAAAGTAATCCAAAAGGCTGGGAGCCAACAGTCCAAAAATCCAGATAGAGATCTGGAGATCCAAAATTACAAGAGGCACGAGAAGACTAGAACCAAGCACTAGAGGCACGAGAAGCCTTGACAGAATTACAACAAACAATGGACCGACAAGACACTGAGACAAGACAGGGCTTAAATACACAGGGAGGATAAGAGGGAGATGAGCTGCAGGTGTGTGGGGTGTGGGAGGAGGACCAGGTGAAGGCAATGACTAATCAGGGGAGAAACTAACTTAACCTAAGAATAAAACCTAATACAAAAGAGCAGGAAACATAACTACAATTCAAAGGGAGGGGGAAAAAATAATAAACACTGATGGGGAAAAACATGCTAAATCATGAAAGGCTGTAACTAAAGGAAATAACTTGAGAAACCTAGAGGGCTGGAGATCTAGGGGACAAATGGGGAAAACATGTGTCTACATGAGGAAGACGCAGACATGACACATGAGGGCGCCAGGACACAGAAGGGAATCTAGAGAGGATGGAGAAACACCAGGAGGCACATGAAGGAAGGGGCAGACGCAGACCATGACAAATACATAAACAACTGGAAGGCTTCGCCATGGGTAACCCGTTATCAGCCACCCTGTGCGATTTTTTCATGGAAGACCTAGAACAACAAGCTATATCCACTGCCCCCCCCCCCCCCAAAACTGCAAAATAAAATTATGGAAACGCTACGTAGACGTCATACTGGAAATCATACCAAAAGGACAAACAGAAACACTAACACAACACTTGAATAACATTGACGACACGGGCAACATAAAGTACACATATGAGTCAGAAACACAAGTCAATATAGCATTTATGGACATGAAAATAACCAGGCAGACCAACGGGACCCTAAACACAAATAGAAAACCAACACACACAGACCAATATCTATTATGGACATCAGAACACCCCACCATACACAAAATGTCAGTCATCAGAACATTTTATCACCGAGCAAACGTGATAACAGAAGAAAGAGACCTTAAACAAGACGACAAACACATACAACATGCTTTAAAGACCTGCAGATACCCGACATGGGCAATAAACAAAGGAAAACAATGAGCAACAATAGAAAGAAAAAACAACCAAAGCAAAGAACCAGCAACCCAGAAAGACAAGAACCAAAACCTGTGACAACCTTACCATACATCAAAGGCATAACAGAAAAAATAAGAGCAACAATAAAAAAACACAACATAATGTCATGTTGGGAGGAGTGGAGATGGTAGACCATGTGTGGTGGGGAGTTCAGGAGGCAGGAGAGCAGGCACGGATGAAAAATAAAAATGGCTTTAATGGTGGAACGGGAGCGACAGGACAAAACAAGCACATGCACATTCAATGATGTGATGAAGACTGGAACAAGGAGGGAGGTATAAATACACAGGGAAAATTAGGAACACATGGGAAGGTTAACGAGGGGCAGGTGAGAACAATAAGGACTAATCAGGGCAGGAGAGAGACACAGTCAGGAAGGCAGGGGCAGATCGTGACAGTACCCCCCCCCCCCCCCCCCCCCCCAGACGCCCACAAGGCCCACAAGGCCACATAACACAGGAGACTAGGGAACACCAGAACACAGGACTCGGGGACACGGGAAACACGAGACACGGGAGAAGGAATACTTGACTCAGTCCGGGGTTGCAGAGAAGGGGTCTCTCGGTTAGGCGGCACAACTCCGGCTTACGAGGGTCTCTTGAGCTAGGACCAGGAAACTCGGACTTGGGAACACAGGAACACTTGACTCAGGGACTCGGGGACACTTGACTCGGGGACACTTGACTCAGGGACTCGGGGACACTTGACTCGGGGACTCGGGAACACTTGGACTCGGGGACTGAAACACTTGGACCCGGGGACTGGAACACTTGGACTCGGGACTAGAACACTTGGACTCGGGGACTGGAACACTTGGACTCGGGGACTGGAACACTTGGACTCGGGTACTGGAACACTTGGACTCGGGGACTGGAACACCAGGAACTGGAACTCGGGACACTCGGACACTGGAAACTCGAACACTTGGTCGGCAGAGCAGGGGCCTCTGAAATAGGCGGTACAACTCTGGCTTGGGAGGGTTCCGTGAGCTCTGGTTTGGGCTGCAGTAGCAGGACTCTGAAAAGGCAGCAGCCAGAAGGACCTGCAGGCGTAGGCCCCGCAGGTGTGGACCAGGAAGTGGATGAAAACTGCAGGAGCGACGTGAGGAAACCCAGCTCGGTGGCAGGTACTCGACATACGGTTGGAGCAGGTGCACATCCCGATTCGCTGGATCACAGGCAGAGGCTCGGGTGAAGGGAAGCAGACTACCGAGAACAGGTAGGATGCGCCGAAAAACAAAACTCCAGGCCAGAATCTCCCTCCGCTGAAACGGGAGAAAAAGAAAAAATAACCCTCCAGAACGGAATGCAATGCTCACCATAGGTCCAGGTTGGTCGGATCATTCTGTCATGTTGGGAGGAGTGGAGATGGTAGACCATGTGTGGTGGAGAGTTCAGGAGGCAGGAGAGCAGGCACGAATGAAAAATAAAAATGGTTTTAATGGTGGAATGGGAGCGACAAGAGAAAACAAGCACATGCACATACAATGATCCGACGAAGACTGGTAAAAGGAGGGAGGTATAAATACACAGGGAAAATTAGGAACACATGGGCAGGTTAACGAGGGGCAGATGAGAACAATAAGGACTAATCAGGGCAGGAGAGAGACACAGTCAGGAAGGCAGGGGCAGATCGTGACACATAAACACACCAACAAAACCATACACAACAGTTAAAAACAGACTAGTGCACCCAAAAGACAAGATACCAGCTGGACTTAAATGTGGAGTCGTTTACGAAATCCCATGCAAACTCTGCAGTAAAACAAACATAGGAGAAACCGGACGCCAACTCAACACACGAACAATAGAACATAGAAGGGAGTGCGAGAAAGAAACAAGTCGAAAACACACAAGAGCAGAAAAACAAGAAGCAGAAAGCACAATAAAGATATCGGCCATAACAGATCACTGCACAAGAGAAAACCATATAATGGACTGGGACAACACAAGGATCATAAACACCGAACAACAAAAATACAAAAGATGGATAAAAGAAGCTATTGAGATAAGGAGACGTGGATGTGGGACCATGAACAGGGACGATGGAGTTTACACGTTGGACCGCGCATGGGACTGCATCATCGGCAGTGTTGGGCAAGTTACTTCAAAATTGTAATGCATTATTTATTACTTGTTACCCTCATTTTAAAGTAATTCATTACATTACAATATTACTGATTTTAAAATGTAAGGCATTACACTACTTTTGCATTACTCTAAGTTACTTTCAACAAAACAACTTCAGTATGAGTTTGGTAATCTGATGCCTGGTGAACTCATGACACATCCGGTGGAAGGAGATGTGGTGTCTGAGCTAAGATTGCTGTTAAAAACAGTTCTTTAGAAGGATTGTTTATGTAATAAATGCAACAACAAACTGTACTCTCAGCACGCTGCCATCTTAGATTAACTGAGCAGGGAGTGAGGTGGTGGGGGCTCCAAGCCTATTTGCCTTGGTCCCCAAATGCCTTGATACGGCCCTGGATGTGGGACTGACTTCTGGGGTGATCTGATTCTATCACATGTATAAATATTAAATGCTTATATATTATTGCTTTTCACTGGTAAAAACGAGTATTGGGGATAAATCTACCTACAATTTTTCTTTTCAAGCACTTTGTTTTGTTTTCTTGATTTTATTTTAATAATTTCCTGCCCTTTCTCTCTCTAACCATCCTGCATGCTGCATGTTCTCTCCGTCTTCCAGAAAACCCGTTTCCTAGACTTCCTACATTCTAACTAATCAGCCAAAGGGATCTTCACATGTGTGGCGCTCCAGCAGCAATGAGTTGAAATCACCAGAGCCCAGATTAACTCAGCTGAGGCAAAGCACGTCGGAAAAGTACAGAATACCAGAGAACATGTGCTGATATGAACGATCGCAGGTGAATTATTTAGTTTTAGTGGAGCGATTTTGTGAATGTTACAGCGGCCGCGTGCAGGACGCAGCTGGAGTATTTGAGCCGTTACCGCTGCGTCCTCTCTGCCTGCAAAGCTGAGTCCATAAATGACGTAATATATGCAGATACTGGAACTTTTTTCGGGTTTCCCGCAATTTGAATTTTTAAGAAACGCAGCTTGATTCTGGGTTTAAAAATGCATTGTAATTACTGCGTTACTGACAATTGTACCGAGTAAATATTACCATTTTCTTTCCCTGTAATGCCTTACATTACCACATTACAGCAAAAAGCAATGCATTATTGTAATTAATTACTTTTGTACCACGTTACTCCCAACACTGATCATCGGTGTGGAGAGAGCGGGCAGCAGAGGGCGACAACGTCCTGCGGATAAACGAAGGAAGTGACGCCACCATCAGCGTCAGCCTGATGATGTTTGCAACTGCAAACGAAACGTTGCAGGTAAATAAACCTTTCTGTGTTTTAAAAAGAACTAAAAGATGGAATTTGAAACTCAACACAGCAAGAACACACCAATGGTGTATTACAAAACAGTCCAAGTCATTGCAGATTCATGCATGCGTCTAAAGGAGATTCCATTACAGTCTAATCTCCCCCGACCAACGCCCAAAGCACAATTTTTATCTTTTGGGGAAACTGTCCACTATCATGTAGGGAGATGAGCAGTGGCGGCTTGTCCATGGGGGTGCTACAGCACCAGTATCACAGGAAGAAGAAGAAGATAGGAATCACAAAATACAAAAACATGAAAATGAAACTAAACAATCTCTACATCATACAGACTATAAATGCTGTGTATAATCTTTATTCAAGTGTAGTTTAAAAATGTTATTTACACTTTTACCACAAACGAATCGTCAAGCGACATATTCCGTGTTCCTCTTGGGTGCAACAATCTCTACCACAGAGCTATGCAAACTGTAGCATGTGCGCTGGATCCCCATCTCCAATACAAAGAATAGGAGAACTTTCGGGCACAGAGGTACAGCGACCGTGAAGACACGTGCAGAAGATCGGCAGGGTAGAATCCCAGCTCAGGTCAAGACAGGACCGGAAATTCTCCACAGTTCACCATCCTTTGTTGTTGTAGAGCAGCTGAGTACACCTCATGGAGAACTGGAAAATGATGGAATGTGGTATCAGAGACTTGAACACTCTCCTGCATGTAAAAAAGTGGATTTTTTTTACTATAACATAGATTGTTACGACTTTTAACCAGCGAAGGTAAGACTGACTTCATGCTTTTAACTTCATGAAATTTGCTTTGTTGGTTTTTATGCTCAACTTGGCATTCCCGGGAAGTAATATATAGCATCCAGTAATGGTCAGTTTTCATCTACAGTTTGACCTTTGATCAGCAATGTTTGGTTTAACAAGTGAATCGTTATCTACTCAGACACAAGGTTCATAAAATAAAGTTAAAGTAATTTCTGCACATAGATATTTTCTTACCCACAAATCAGAGCACCCTGTATCTGAAAGAAGGCGTAATGTTCTGAGGTTTGTTTGTTAACACCTCATTACACGTCACGTCCCAATTGGCCAAGTAAATCATAATATGAGAATATTAAAATAGGGTCACATGAGGAGTGATTCAGCATTCTGTTAGTTTGAGCAGAACTCCGGACTGGCCACCAGGGGGAAACTCTCTAACCATCGCCTCTCTTGACAAGCTTTTGACAAGCTAAAAGCTGCCTACAGCTGACACAGTAAAACAGTTCCATCAGCTACTCAGAAACAGCTGCTCTAGACGCAAACTAGTTCCAACCTGTGTGGCTGGTGACATCTCTGGACTGAAGCGTTGGTTCTGCGGTTAATCTACTGAACCTCGATGCCCAGAGGTCATCTGACCTCCCTGACCTATGGATCCGCGAAGAGGGTCTCCAAAAGGGTGAGGTAGACACAGGCGCGCAGATAGGGTGGGGGATGGGTGGGTGGGGGGGGTTTGGGGGGATTTGTCCCCCCCCAGATTCAGATCGACCCCGATTCATCCCCCCCAACTAAGGCCAGAAAGAAAACAAAATCTGAGGTTAAGCGCTTGAAGCTCCTTTTTCCAATTACATTGAATGCAGCATGACGTAAACAAACACCGACTCCAGAGGCACCAAAGTGGTTGCTGCTAGGGTGCAGGATGAAGCGAAAAAGGCAAGCAACGATTACTGCGTATTTAAAAAAGACCAACAATGTAGTAGGTGGGACCGATCTGTCTGTTTATGCATGTTGGTTCTAGTTTCAGTACGGTGTTGTCAGTGTTGGGACTTACTCGTTATAAGTGCCAAAGCCTCATTGCTGACTTTAACAAGTCTCATCTACAAATATGATCCCTCATGAAGTTACTACTTTACATCAGAAGATAGTGGAGATGTGTAACCTTCAGGCTGAGCAAAATTTTGGAGTTTTTAGATTTTGAAAATCGCCTCCCGTCGTGAGGCTCCCAGTCGGGGAGAGGAGGAGATACGCGCAGCATGAAGAGTGTAAATATTAGATAAAACGTATAATTGCCGGCAGGTCTGGTCTTTGTTGACTGATCACTTTGTCTGGTCATGACTGACTCCGATTATGAAGCAGAATATTGACTCTGGTGAAGAAATTCACTCATCCAGCCGGGAAGATTGACGCTGCTGCAGCATCAGACAGCTGGTGCTGCACGAGAGGTGTGTGGAGTTTACAAGTTCCAAACGTTGGGTTTGATGTTGGTTTAACCTTCTCGGGGACGTGATGGATGTATAAATGATGATAAAAACACCACTAACGTGACAAACGTAGCAACAATGTAAAAAAAAAAAGCCGTAACAAAGAGGCAGATGCCGATGCGTTAGATATGGAAGTCAAAGTGTGCCACATAATCATAAAAAAATTAAAATAGAAAATTTAAAAAGAGATTTATATATTTATATGTAAATAAAAACGTTCCAAATATAATGAAAATTCCTAAATAACATAAAACTACGAAGGAACATCTGTCGGCCAGGCTGAAAAGTTTGGGAACTACTGCTCTAAGTGATAAGTGAATTTCGTTTTTTAAATATATTTTATGTGCAGTTTTTTAGGGGTTTTATGTTTTCTGTAAAGATTGGTATGCTGAAAATCATTTAATGTTTTGCATAAAGCATGAGGTTTTGGTTAGTAATTGATTGGGAGAATAACAAATGACTGAATTAAATAGTGGGGCGCCTCTGTCAGTGCGCCCCAGGGCAGCTGTGGCTACATCGTAGCTCATCACCATCAGTGTGTGAATGTGTGTGTGAATGGATGAATGATACACTGTAGTGTAAAGCACTTTGGAGTCCTTACTCTGAGAGGCGCTATACAAGTGCGGATCATTTATCATTTATAGTGTTGATCAGGCAGAGCTTTGTTGCCAGCGTTCCACTGCATAATGGCTTCAAACACGTATATAAAAGTGTTAGTTTTTACCATAGACTGTAAATACTGGACAAACGGATTCCATTGGCTTCAATAACACGTTTGTTGTCTATAATGGGAGGTGGCCACCACCGCCATTTTGACCGTGTCACAGGTTCCGTCCAGCCCAGACAACTCCATAAAAGGGAAGAGAGGAGGCGCTGAGGGTGTGGCTGTAAGGCTGGGCTCGAGTGACGACACCCAGGCGAACTAGCTACGAGCTAACCTGAAGCTAACCCTGGCTAACCCAAAGCTAAAGCGGAGGTGGGAGCCGAGCTAACGGATGTAGCCACCTAGCTTCAACCCAACCGGAGCTAACTGGAACACCCATCGACCTGAACCTCACACGGAGTTTAGGTGGAGGTTTTCTGCGCCTGTTCGTGAGAAGTACCTGTATTAAAAAAGTTTTAAATCGGTAAGTTTATAATTTATTTCCGTAATGAATACATTTTGCTTTGAGCAAGTTTTCAGTACAGTTTTTTTCGGCGCTATCACTCCTGAGTCGCACCAGCCATTAAATGTATCATGAAGAAGAGAAAATATATTTAAGTCGTATTTTGGGGGGATATTTTATTATCTTTCTTACAAAATCTGAGACCAAGCGTTTCACATTGCAACACAAGCACCGGTAACCATAACAGAATGAACAGCCAGCAGAGGAGAGGATGGCGGTGTTTGAAACCCTCCCGGCCGGCGTGTAGAGCTCATTCCTGGGCTGGAGCCGGCCCTCAGCACCCCGCCACAGGCTCTAACAGATGCTGGCGGTGTTTCATATATTTCCAAAACGTAATACTTGTTTGTATCTTGTACAGCCAACTAGTCTTTATTCTGGACTCAGTACAATTTACCAAAAGTAAAGAGACATTCTACAGATGAAGTAAGCACAAGATAACTTACTGGAAGACAGAGTTATCATCAGAACCAGAACAAGAGAGCCTGATAACAGTCATGTGAAAATAACAGTTAAAAAGTATGTATGTATAATAGAAATAAAAATATATTAGAATTAGTGTAACTCACTGTGATCCAAACAAATCAGCCATAGCTGATTAGTAAATATGACATGAGGTCTGGGAGTTTTTAAGTTTCATTCTTTTATTACATTTTTTTCTTAGATCTATTAAAAGGTCACCATGGCAGCCTGTGTGTCAACGTCAGCTACACAAAGCAGCAAGTGTAAGTACCAAGTACTTGTCTTGACCGCTTCATGAATGGTTTTGTACTTTAAACAGCTAGGCCAAACCTGTTATTTTTTCCTCCATAGCCATTTGGATCATTGGAGACAGCTGAGTGAGGCGTGGTGCCCAGAGAGCTGCAGAGACAACCTTGGCCTCCCTGACGTCTGTGTCTCTTGGTTTGGTTGGGGCGGACCATCGACATACATACATGTGCCGACACTTTGCGCCCTGTTTTATAAACTGTAGTGTTAAAAATAAATGTTTTTGCTCAATTACTGGAATTTCTTTGGTTAAGACAAAAGTGAGGAATAATCATTTACAAGTTATTTGTACAACAGGCCCATTTTAAATCCCAACAGTTTCTTAGCAGACAATAGAAATGTGTTCTTTACTAACTTTACTTGGTTTGAAAATCTTACTAAAATAAACTTGAGTGCCGTATTGCAAAACCCAATCATACTTGTTATGTAAACATTAGCTTTGTAGATATTTTTTACAGATATATATTTGTGTGCAACAAAAACCAAACTTAAATAATTTGTCATTCTTTATTGAAAAACAAAAAAATACAGGTATACAGAAGTGTGGGAAAATGATAATGTGAAAGTATTGTACTATAAATGAAGTGAGATGAGATGAAGGTGAGATGAAGGTGGACGCCAGCGGGCTGGACGCCGGACGAAGAAACCTGGAGACGGATCGCTCAGACAGGAAGGGAAGAGCTTCCTCTTACCTTGATGGAATTAAAGTTAGCCGTCGTCTGAACGCCCAACCGTACGGTCTGAGGTCAAAGGTCACAGGAAACACACACCAGTCAGCAATCATACAGATGCATAAAGATAACTGTAGCCATGGAAACCAGCTGACATGTCCCCACTTTCACCAGCACCTGGTGCCTGCCGGGTCACCTGAATTCCTGTGTGATGTCAGCACGGTCGGCCTGTGACTGCTGCCATCAGAGGTGACCTCTGATCAGCTGAATGAACTCACCTTCCAGGGTGACGCCGTGTTAGAGTCGGCTTCATCCTGTAAACAAACAAACAAATGAGTGGTAACATAAACACCACGTCTGGTTCTGGTGGAGGCGGAGGACAACATGCACCTTTCCAGGAGCAGAACCCAGATGTTTTTGTTGCTACAAACAGAGACGAGCAGAGTTAAACCAGGAAGTGAGAGGGACCAGCTGCTGCAGACAGGTGACGTTCACCTGAGCCTGAACCATAGGAGCCTCCTCAGCCATCAGACCTTCTGACTCCAGTTCAGATGCCACCTTGTTGATGTCCCTCAGGCGGGACTCGTTGGCCTTCAGGTCCTGCAGGACAAAAGCACCTGCTGATTACCTTGTTGCGTTCGGGTTAACAGGTCTGGTGTTAGAACGTGGTGGATAAGATTGTTCTGACGGGCCGAGGGTTCTGAACTCACCCTGCAGGACTGGGCCTGCTCCTTCAGGGCCTGGATGCTGCTGCCGTAAGCCGACAGGTCCGACATCAGGGCCTCGTGCTTCTTCAGGAGAGCCTGTGGAGCAGAACATCAGAACCTTCAGCTCGTCTGACACAAGTGGAGCTTTCTCGCAGCGATGGTCCAATCGGATCCGCCACCGTAAAACAAACCCTGCTCAGTTCACCGCAGACGCAGCTCTGCGGGTGTTTAGTGGAAAAGCGTGAGCCTTCTGCCGGCTGCCACGTGTCATGGCTGCTCTGCAGCGGGAACACACATCACAGCTTGTAAACCGTTTGAAATAAGAGCGACGGGAACACGTTTGTCATCACTTCCTGTGCGAGGCCAGCACTTCTACCCCTAACCCATGAGACGCTCAAACGAGCAACGACGTCTGGATGACAACCGAAGGAAATGACAAATACAGAAACACTAATTATGAAGGACTGGAAAGAGAGCAAAGAAAAGCGATTGGAGTTTCTCAGGAAGGGACTTCCATACCTCGGCCAAGTCCTCGTCTTTCCCTTAGTCTGGACTTCCAACGATGGGCTCCTTCTCCCTCATCCAGGACTCGGCCTCATTAGCATCCGCAAAGTACTGCTGGGCCTGCAGAGAGTCCTCCAGGTCCTGCCTCCTCTGGGACGCCTTGGCCTTCAGCGTGTCCCAACGTCCATGAAGCTCCCACAGTTTAGTCTTCACTTCCTCACCAGCGAAGTGACCTGGACCCAAAAAAAGTGAGCCAGAACCTGCAGACACCTCAGAAACATGTCAGGACCAGACCTGCTCTACCTTCTTCCACCATGGTCTCTCCTTTCTGGGTGACAGCCTTGATGCGAGGTTCATGACCTGTGATCTCAGCCTGCAGAGCCTGGTGCTTCTTCAGCAGGTTCTGGACACCAATCAGGTCCTTCCCTGAGGACACATGTTAGAGTTCAGCATTATGCAGTAGACAGACCAGTTTAACCCAGGGGTTTCTTTCTTCTACAATCTGCTCTTTAACTGTATTCTTTCCTGCTATTTCAGCTGTTAACTTTATTTTTTCTCAAAGTGTTTTTCTCCCCAGAAGAAGCTACAACGACGTTCTGCTGAGCTGTGGTGGCCTCATGGAGGGGGCCATCGACTAGCACACTGCTGCTAACCACTTAAACATTCTCCCTCTCCTGATAGTAACATTTTACTTTCTTTGATGTTGGATGTGGTGCTACTAGTTTACCCGTTTAATTATAGATTCACTAGGATAAATACAATAAAGTTTATCTCTCGCCAAATAGAATATTTACTGTGGCGAGCCCGTGAAGAGGTGTAGGAGAATGCGACAAATTTGTCTGTTAAAAAGTCTGTTATGTACAAAAAACACAATATCATCACACTATTTTGGACCGATACATGACGGTCAGGTCCGGCTTGGGGAGAAAATATGACACGTCTTTCAGGATGGACTTCATCTTTGGTAGCTGGCAAAGCCGGGAAAAGCAGGATCTAACCACCTGGCTAATGTGGGAGTCCATCCGCATCTCTGGGTCCAAAACCACCCCCAGGTTAGTGATGGTTGGCTTCACTAAGCTGCAAAAACAGGGTTGCAGGACAGGACTAACTGCAGTGGGAGAGGGAGGAACAAATATTCCAGTTATAAATATTAAATATTTGAACAAATAAATATTTGTTAAAAGGAAGAAACTGATGATGACTTTAAGATTAGAGGAATGTTCTAGAACGGGTCTGGAACCAACGATGGCCCTTTGGATCAAATTTGGATTAAAAAAATAGCTCATGATTTTATTTATGGATGGAATAAAAATACAGGTTGTAAGCATCTTCTCAATATCTTCATGTTGCACGACTTTCCACAGCAGAAGGACACAAAAACTGCCAGAATTATGATAAGAAAGATTTACGTTTTAATCTCAGAATCCCAACTTTTCCCAGAATCTTCACATTATTCTATGAATTCAGAGAAAATTTACATTTTTCAGAGGTCTCGCTCCCCTGTTGTGGATATTTCTCAAAATTCAACCATTTTTTCTTTTCAAAAGCTTTAGTAAGAGTTTGGACTCTAAACAAGTTTTACTTTGTAGACTGCTTGTCTACACCTTCATCAGATCTGCTCATAATAAAACATTTGGGTTATATTTAATGTCTAGAGAAGATGCTCTTCCTGGGCATTAAGTTATCAAAAACAGATAAAAGTATTTTTTACCATAATTTTAACTGCTATCAGCTGATAAAAATAATAAAAAACAGCCTGATCATTAAAGGGGTGTAAGTGAAACCGCGCGGATCACACAAACCATCATGCTGTCTATATGACTTTGAAAATATATAGTTTAATTACAGTTTGATTTATTTGACATCTGTATAATGTTTATTATTTTGTTTTTCCCCCTAAATGCCTAACGTTTTAGTTTTACATGAATATTAGTCATTCATCACAATACATAAAGTTACAC
Organism: Nothobranchius furzeri; assembly: GCF_043380555.1. NCBI lineage: Eukaryota > Metazoa > Chordata > Actinopteri > Cyprinodontiformes > Nothobranchiidae > Nothobranchius > Nothobranchius furzeri. The sequence continues at coordinate 20,172,485 of NC_091749.1, forward strand.
ATTTTAAATTTTAATAGGGGAAGACTGCAGGAGGGAGCGGTAAAATACAGAAATCCCCAGCAAAAACAAGAAACTTTACGAGTCTGATGAAACCCGCTGGAGTTCCTTCAGCAGGCCTGGTGGCAGCTACAACGACCCAGTGGCTGTGCTTGGTCAATGTTATCGAGCTCAGTCCGGCTCGGCCGTGAACGAGCCGAGGCGACATCCTGCTCTGCTTAAGAAGAAGTGTTATTTTCCGCTTCAGAAGAAGCGTCCGTGTTTTACGCTTTCTCAGAGACAAGTCACGTTGCTAAGTTGTTAGCGCCGCGCGCTAACACGTCAATAGTGCAGCATAGCCTGCTGGAGGTTTTAAGGGTTCAGATGAAAACACCCTACCACTCAGGCTGCTTACACATCGATATTAAGTTGTCGCTGTTGCGCTCACGCCGTAATACAGTATTAGATGCGGTTAAAGTCAGACATGAAAAACTCCACGAGCGGTCAGACCGCGCAGCAAGTAGGCGCCGGATCGGTCAGGCTGCCCGGCCTGACCGCTGGGGATTACCGGATGGAAGATTGGACACAGAAGTCTCCCTCTTAGCGCTCCGTCATATTTCAACCCATTTTTATCTTAAATGCACTGTGTTTTACCCTATTACCCATCTAAATATGCCCTATTAATTATTTTACCGTATTTTACATTTAAATTTCATGGTTAAACAGTACATGCTACATGTTAAACTGATAGTTAGCTAGCTACTTCGGTAAACTCAGCTAGTTTAAAGGTGGCAGTGACATAAATACGAATATAGATTTTAACTTACCGAAAAAAATGAAGTGGAGACTCCTTGGACGCTCTATTAGTGCAATTAATACCACTGCAAGTCATTTTGTCCAACAATTGCACCAATAATATCCAAAGAAGAATACACAAACACAGAGACTCAAAATGCCGGGGCAGTTTCCAAGCCAGACCGAGGCTGTACTGAGGCCTTTCCACGGAGCTAGCTCTGTGGTCACGTGGGTCTGAGGCGGCGGTCACGTGTGTCGGATGCTCATTAATTATACAGAATTTTAGGCTTTCAATACACTTAAACAGAAGAGTGAGAAAAAAATTCACCCCCCTCAGAGTTGTCATGAGTATAAACTAGATAATTTAGACAAAAAACATGTTTTGGTACCAGGCTGTAAACATGTTTATTTCTGCTGTGAAATCGGCATTTTTAACATGGGAGTCAATGAGGATTTGCTCGCTTCTGGCACCAGCCCCCAGCGGATGAGGGTGGAACTGCAATTTTTCTTACTTCCGGGATGGGACCATTTTTAGAGCGGCATTGTGGGGGCTTGGTTTTTACGTAAACCACTGGATGAAATTACACAAACTGACTGAGCTCTAGTTAAGGCGCTTGCAATAGTTCGTGTATGTGTACGTGTGTGTGTGTGTGTTTGGGGGAGGGTACGTTGGAACTCCACTATGTATTTTAGGTTACTGCTGAGCTGAGCTTAGATTTTAACATGTACTGTTTAACCATGAAATTTAAATGTAATAGGGTAAAACCCAGTGCATTTAACATAATGCTGCACTTTAGAAAATGGGTTGAAATATAACATGTTGGTGTAGCTGTGTTCCGACTATCGGCTTGTGGAGCTCTCGGGAGACCAATGTTTTCCACCCGTTTCTCCCCTCCCCTCAGCTCGCCGCATCTCTCTCTGATTGCGGCTTCTGACTGCTGCGCGGGCTGCCGGCTTGTGGAGCTCTGGGATGGAAACCTTTCCACCCGGTTCTCCCCAGCAGGGGCGTAGCACCAAATTCTGGGCCCTAGGTACAAGTCTTCTAGGTGGGCCCCCATGCTCAATTGTTTAATATCTCTCTTACACATTTTTTGTCATGCTATAAGACAAGATAATAAATATGATCTTAGTTTAACCTCTATATTGAGCAAATACAAATGCCTGCATAATTAAAGTGAAATGCCCAGACTTCACATATAATTATTTTTATTTGCCAACAATGTGTTCAAACAAAAATCCTGGAATTTATTTTCCAGTAAATGCCCACTGACGGGTCTTCATGTTAGCAAAATCACTTATGAGATGTTTAAAGTCCAATCCTTTGGCTAATTGGCTTTCAATAGAAAGAAGAGCTAGGCTGTTCAGTCTATCCTGGGACATTGTTGATCTCAAATAATTTTTCACCAGTTTCAGTTTGCTAAAAGCCCGTTCACCCCCAGCAACAGTCACAGGTAGTGTGCAAAATATCCTCAGTCCAATACAAACTTCTCCAAAAATGCTCTGTAATTGCATCCTGTAGATGGCATTAAGCAGCTCAAGAGGAGACCGAATGTGCGGAAATGTGGCACCATATATTGTTCTCAGGTGTAGCATCTCATTCTCAAATTCAACTGTGAGATCCTTGTAATATTTTCTCATCATTGCCTGCCATGATATCTTCATCTGCTCTTCAGTCATGTCTGTCAGCTTCAGAAAAGGGGATAAATCTGCTGCTAATGATTGCTTGTAAATTGAATAACTTAATTGTATAGTGAGCTCACCTTGTCTCATCTCCTCAGTGCTTTCTGGAGACAATGAGGGCCCTGCTGCATACTGCGTCTAAAGGGCCATGTGGTTCATGATGCTAAGCTTTGCTAATACTGATATATATTGATATATTAAATACATATGACATGAAATAAACCAGGTTCTCTCTGTGAATGTAATGCACTCTAAATTTTATAATCCCTGCATTATCAGTCAAATTATAAGATTGTCCGTTTTCAAGATCAAATATAAAGAAATTTAAAATAGGCTTAAAATATCTAACCAAGTCAATAACAACCCTTTAACACCAGTGTCATCATGCTATACGTAAAACAGTGGCAGCTTCACATTCCTGAGATTACCACAAATCCATCGATACCAAGTTTGTCCTGGTCCATGACTGGGAAGGAGCTGAAATATCCACACAGAGTGAACCTGTTTTTACTGCGAGGTCCGTAGATTAATTGGCGGTGGCCGCCCGCGATAATAATTCTGATTTATATTTATATTTGATCTTGATGGTGAAACTAAAGGCGTTTAACACTGAACACCTAACATGAATGCAGCTTCTGAGAGCTAGCTAATATCAGCTAAAACTGTGTTCTGCTGCTGCTCACCTTCCTTCTTGAATAACCTAGTCAATACTTGCTTCTGTTCAATTAACTTTTTCTCCTTCTTTTCTTTTCTTTTCTTTTCTGGAAGCCAGATTTCCCTTTGTTGGGAAAAGACATGACTGACTCTCCTGCCTCCAGCTCTGGCTGTCGGCATCTGCGATGTCTCATCAGCTGTACATGCGGCTGTGTAGCCCCTGGCCGCAGGTGTGGACTAAACCACTTTGCACATTTTTAAGGGGTGATAGATGCCTCAGAGATTATTCAGTTATTATTTTTAAGGCGAAATTCTGTTTCTTAACCTCTTCATCCAGGTAAAGGGAAGTTTATTAAGACATTAAGTAAGTTGGGGGGAAAAAACAACAACAATAAAACATTTTTATTCAAAGCTGTCTCAGGGCCCCTCCCTGCAGTGGGCCCTGGGTAAACGGTACCCTTCCCCCCCCAGTCCGACGCCCCTGCTCCCCAGCAGCAGCTCTGCGCATCTCAGACCGCAGCGGCGCTTGTCTGCTGTGCGGCTGCCGGCTTTTGGAGGTCTCGGAGACCTCTGAGTTCCACCCGGTTTTACCCAGTGGTCAGCCCAGCTTATCTCTGACTGAATAAAGTAGCTCTGGTGTTGTGCAAAGTTAACTCCGGTTGTAGCTAGGTTGCTACCTCCATTAGCTTAGCTCCCACCTCCGCATTAGCTTTGGGTTAGCTTCAGGTTAGCTTGTAGCTAGTTCGACCGGGTGTCGTCAGTTGATCCCAGCCTTACAGCCCCACCCTCAGCTCCTCCTCTCTTCCCTTTTGTGGAATTGTCTGGGCTTGACGGAACCTGTGACACGGTCAAAACGGCGGTGATGGCCACCTCCCATTTTAGTACAAAAACTTATTATTAGATCCTATGGAAACCCATTGTCCATTTATGTATGTCGATGGGGTAAACACAGCATGATTGCGTCTGATGTGGTTTTGATAAGAACCAACTTCATAATTTAATGCAAACCAAATCAGAACTCAGTTTCTTCAGATACGAGAGGCTCTGATAACATCATATCCACACATCATCACACCTCACACTCCAACCACTTAGATACAGTCATCACATAAAGTGTCGTAGTTGTCATGTTTTTAATTTTTTACAAATAAATTTCTTACCTTTTATAAGCCTGACTGTCTGAATTAATACAAAGTGTGTTTGATCCCTGAAAAAGCAAAGAATCCTAGAATCTTCTGATTAAACATCCAAAGACCAATCAGGTTGATAACCTATATTTATATAGAATATCACATCTTATTGGTCATAAGTAAAGGTAATATATTAAGCTTAAAAGCAACTATATTAACCCCCAATTTCTTACAAATATATGGATAGTGCATCTGAAATCAGCTCAGTCTGTCACGATGCGGCAGGAGGAGGTCGGACTCAAAAGGCAGAAACCCAGAACGGCTCGAGGCAGGAGAGGTTGTAAGAAAAAAATTCCTTTTATTACGGAGGGTGAGCAAAATCCAAAAGGCAGGAAGAACCTGCGAAACTAGAGGGGGACAAAAACAACGCTGACAACATCAATGAACCGACAACACAGCGAGACACAGGCAGGATAAATATACAGACGCTGGGTGATAGGAGGCGAGGGACAGGTGTGAGGGAATTGGGCACAGGTGAAAACAATGAACTAAGGAGAAGCAGAAATAAGCAGGGGAAAAAACCTAATCTAATCCTGAAAACCAAAGCTACTGAAATAACCAAACTAAACTAAACACATAGAAGAAACAAAGGCACAGGGCGATATAAAAATAAAATAAATGATCTAAGTGGGGAAAGGAAACACACACACACACACTAAAGGAGACAGGAGAACTGAAACACTAAACCAAAAGGTGGGGAGAATGGAGAATATGAAGGAAACCAGGAGGGAGCTGGGGACAAAAGGGGCACAGAACATGACACAGTCGTCACAAATTTCAGACCTAATTATTAGAATTATGAGCAATGAGGCTATTTTTGAATACTTTCACGATGTGGACACTTTTCTAATCCGTTTCTCCTGAAACACTTTTGTTTTTGACTAGAAATATTATGAAATAATGATTAAGTATTTACGTTTTTGACACAGAGACTACCGTATTTTCCGGACTACAAGTCACACTTTTTTTGCATAGTCTGGCTGCTCCTGCGACATATACCAAAGTGACTTATATACCAAATTATGTATACCGCGTTGCTGCGGGCCAGCTCCGGCTCAGTAATGAGCTCCCCTGTCCCTCTGGGAGGGTTTGAAACACCGCCATCCTCTGCTGAAGACCGTGGCGCGCTGCTGCGCGTACCGCTGATGCAACAGCTGGTTGTTTATTCTGTTATTGTTACCGGTACTTGTCTTGCAATGTGAAATGCTTGGTCTCAGATTTTGTAAGAAAAATAATAAAATTTCCCCCCAAAATGCGACTTATAGTCCAGTGTGACTTATATATGTTTTTTTGTTCTTCATTATACATTTTATGGATTTTTATCGTGCGGACAGGATAGCAGAACCCTACAAGATGTTGATGGCCTTGCACATGCGCACAACAGCTTCATTGCGCATGCGTGTTCTCAGGATAACTCATGTAGAAGCTAGCAAGCAGCACAGCGAACGACAGGAAAATGTCAGTTTTCCAAAATTTGGCTCAATGACTAAAGTCAGTCATGGGCAATGATTGTGAGGCGTTTTGTCAGGTGTGCCCAAAAGCTATTAATTTGACGTGGAATGGAGTTACGGCGATCAAGTCTCACCAAACATCCAACAATCACCAGCAGTGGATTTGCATGCGGGGCGAGCAGCTCCCCATTTCATTTTTTGGCGATGCGCAGAGCAGCGTTCTTGCTAACTCAAACTCATAAACCATGACAACTACTGGCATGACACCTCGGCGGAAAAGCGGCAGTTTAGCGGCTGCTGCAGACCGACAGCTAACCTTACGTCAACCAGCGTCGGCACTCAGAGCTGAGGTTTTATGGTGCCTAAACACCGCAGCAAAGCATCACTCGTGATTTTCAAATGAAGGTATTGGGGAGCTGTTCTGGAATATGTTTACAGACTCTGAGATAACAAAAAGTTTTTCTTGCGGCAAGGAAAAGACTGCTTACATGATTCGATTTGGCATTGCTCCACATTTTAGGAAGTCACTAGTTAACAGTGTTAATGATGCAGGGCCATTTGTGCTCATGTTCGATGAGTCTCTCAACAAGTCTTTTGCCCCCTTTAACAGTTACATTAAATAGTTGCAGTTGATAAATCCTTAACTTGTTTAGGTAACAACCTTTAATAAAATGACAGTTTTCATTTTGGGGCATATTCAGACCCTACTGCTTCATTTTCCTCTTTTTCCCCTGTCACTGAGAACTGTGTGTCCAAGCTTCTCACATGCAGCCGCCCTACTACATGCCCACTTAACCCTACTCCAACTAAGCTGCTCCAAGCTATTGCTCCCACAGTAGCCGCAGCAGTCACACATGTGATCAATGCATCACTGACATCCGGTACATTTTCCATCTCTCTTAAGCATGCTCAGGTTAAACCGCTGCTAAAAAAAAACCATCTCTTCCTCCAAATCATGTGGAGAACTACCAACCTATCTCTCTCCTCCCTTTTCTGTCCAAAATCATTGAAAGGGTGGCTTTCAAGCAGATTACAGAATACCTCTCACAAAACTGTCTGCTTGACCCTTACCAATCTGGGTTCAAAAAGGGCCACTCCACTGAAACTGCTCTGTTAGCAGTGACTGAATCCTTAAAAGAAGCTAGAGCGACTGGCAAATCCTCAGCGCTTATTCTGCTCGACTTATCGGCTGCATTTGACACTGTCAACCATGGCTTCTTTTTGTCCGCACTCTCTACCATGGGCATCACAGAGAAAGCACACGCCTGGTTTAAATCTTACCTCACAGGACGATCATTCAGCGTATCTTGGCTTGGACAGTCCTCTACCGTGCACCACCTTGCCACAGGAGTCCCCCAGGGCTCTGTACTGGGACCTCTTCTCTTTGCCATATACACCACCTCACTGGGTGAGATCATTCAATCACATGGCTTCTCCTACCACTGCTATGCAGACGACACCCAGCTCTATCTGTCATTTCCACCGGACGACCACACTATCTCAGCACGAATATCAAACTGTCTCTCTGACATCTCAAAATGGATGAAATCCCACCATCTCCAACTCAACCTCTCTAAAACTGAACTGCTTGTCATCCCAGCAAAACCATCCATACAGCACAATATCTCAATCCAGAATGACTTCCTATCTCTGGCTCCTTCAAAGGCAGTTCGAAATCTGGGTGTTGTGATTGATGAACACCTGGCCTTTAAAGATCATGTCGCCTCTGTTGCTCGTTCATGCCGCTTTGCGCTGTACAACATACGAAAGATCAGACCATACCTAACACAACATGCCACCCAGCTCCTGGTGCAATCTACTGTCATCTCCCGCCTCGACTACTGCAATGCCCTTCTAACTGGTCTTCCAGCCTGTACTGTGAGACCTCTTCAAATGGTCCAGAACGCAGCGGCGCGTCTGGTCTTCAATCAGCCTAAAAGAGCACACGTCACCCCTCTGTTCATTGAGCTCCTCTGGCTACCGCTAGCAGCACGCATCAAATTCAAATTACTAACACTAGCATACAAAGTCCGAGATGGTACGGCTCCCATCTACCTGAATCCTCTTGCAAAGGCTTACGTCTCGGCCCGGCCGCTCCGGTCATCACAGGATCGTCGACTAGCAGTGCCTACACCACGCTCAGGACAATCCAGACTTTTCTCATGCATCGTTCCACAAATGTGGAATGACCTTCCTAACACTACCAGAACTGCAGCTTCCTTTTCTATTTTCAAGAAACTCCTGAAGACCCTGCTCTTCAGAGAGCATCTTCTTAACTAGCACCTTGCCTGCACCCGTCCCCCTTCTCTACTGTCCACTCCTTGTTCCCTCCTCTCCATGACTGATGTCAATTTGTTTTTGTTACTATTGTTGTTAGCCTCAAGGGCAAAATGTCGATTATCACTTGTAAGTCGCTTTGGACAAAAGCGTCTGCTAAATACATAAACATAAACATAAACATATTCACACTGCCGTGCAATGCTTTGTGTTGCAGTTGATGTTATTAGCTGCTACGTGTTCCTGTAGCTGTTTCTACAGTTTGAGCAAATGCAATGTCAGAATTCTACTGAAAATAAAACACTGGCTTGTGAAATGTGAAACTCATTGCATTTTGTTTATATCTTGAGAAGACATTGTGTCCCAAGTCCTCTAGAACGAAGTTTGTAATGTTTGTGTCGGATGTCTTGACGGCATCATACTTTTAAGTAAGTAGATCAACATTTTGACTTGAGTGAGGGTCTAGTTACATGCGTGAGTCGGTGCCCAACCCAGGGCCGCTGCGTGATGTCATGTCAGTAGTAAAAAATGTCGTTCAGGTAGTAAAACACATAGTAAAAGGTAGTATATTCAGCTCTAAGTTTCCTGTATAAACCCTGTTGTCAAATTCTGATTTGTCCCAAATTGATAAACAATAGTTAATAAAAGCTAGTTCACTTCCTGAACAAGCGAGTTCTAGCCAGCTTTCCGGTTTGGCCAACGGGGTAAGCAAAGCACAAGGCATCATCCTCTCTTTTGACCCTAAGGTCAAAGCCTTCTTTGCAAGCTGCATCAGATGCAAAATAGATCCGCCAGCTTCCTGTCATCGCATGGAAGATACCTTAAACCAAACAGGTTTGTATATAAGGGTAGACCTAAGTGCTCCGCACACCCAGAAATCCAGCTCCACCGGCAGTCTGTCTTTACCGACTTCTCCGACCCCCTGGATCGCACGAGGACCTTCAACACGGGCTCGTAGACTCAGCACAATCGCGTGGGATGGGTTTTCTTATTAACTGATAGTTTGTTAAACCATACCGTCCGACTGATTTTACAACCCAGACATCACACATTTCTTAGACACTTAATTAGGTTTTGCTACATAACATCTAAGCTTACATTCCGTTATTCCATTCATTAGCTCAGTTATCTTTTCAACCATCCATCGTAATTTGTTCTGTGTCTTCATTAGTTTGTAAATATAGCAATAAATTCATTTCTATAAACTACTGTATATTCTTCGCTCTCTCTGAATCATGAAGTGTGTGTTTCCCCAGCAGTCCAAAGAACCTAAGTTCATATTAAATCAAATATTCAAAGACCAACCAGATTAATAATTCATATTTATATGGAATATCACATCTTATTGATCGTTCAGTAAAAGTAACCACTTCCATCACGCTGCAGCAGACACTACACTAGCTCAGTTCTGGGTTACACACTATACAGTTGAGGAGACGTGTGAAAGGACGATGCTGAAGAAGATGACCTCCATCTTCAAAACCCCTGCCACCCACTTGGTTCCGCTGAGGCGCCCTATGTCCAGCTCCTTCAGAGGCAGACGGAGACGTCCCAGATGAAAAACAGAACACTACCGTTGGTCATTCATACCCTCTGCAGTGAGAGTGTTAAACTCCTCAGTTTAACTGGTACTGGCATTATCCTGGTACACAATATCAATGCAACACTTGGTATGTGTTCAATACTTGTGCAATACTGGATTTACATAGTACGTCTGTCCCTTACAGTATGCTGCATAGTGCTGGAACCCAAGATTTTCATTTTAGTCATGGTGTGTAATGATCGAAGGTTACAATAATAGCTCACTGCCTGTGTGTTTATACATGTACCTTGTTATTATTTTTCTTCAGATTATTCTTCTAAGTGTGTGTGCTGCTGTAACAAGGGAATTTCCCCACTGTGGGATCAAAGTCTATTCTAAAGAGATTATTTTATATTTGTTAATGCAAGGACACATTTGTTCCATTTATCAATGTTAAAATTTTAAAACGGTCTCAACCATATTGTCACGTTGAGCGCAGGTGGTTAGGACCCAAAAATGCAGAACACCAGAATACTCGAGGCAGGTGCGGTTGTAGAAAGTAAATTCCTTTATTTAGGATGATGAACAAAAAACAACGCTGACAACAACAGTGGACCGACAAACACTGAGAGACACAGACAGGGTTATACACACGGGGCTGGGTGATAGGAGACGAGGAGCAGGTGCGTGGGGAATAGGGCACAGGTGAAACTAATGAACTGAGGGAAGAAGCAGAAATAAGCAGGGGAGAAAACCATATCTAAATCCTGTAAGACAAAAGCTACTAAACTAACCTAAACTAAACGTAAACACTGTTGAACAAAGGCACAGGGGAATCTAAAATTAAGTAAACGAATGATCTAGGTGGGGAAGGGAACACACACACACACACACACACACACACACACACACACACACACTAAAGGAGACTAAAGAACTGATATTCTAAACCTATAGAGAACTGCAGTGGAGAGACCAGGAGAACATGAGGGGAACCTGGAGGGAGCTGGGAACAAAAATTGCTGGGGACTACAAGGACACAGAACCTGGGGGACACCTGGAGGGAGAACATGAGGGGGCTGGGGACCAAAGGGACACAGAACATGACACATACTTATTTGGCAAGAGAAAGGTTTGACAAATATTCATTTGTTCTTTCATTTAAGCCAATTTTAATTAAACTAATTAAATAAATGACCACACAATTTGCCCCTGTTCAGTGCCGTAGTCTGAAATGAATCGCTGTATTTGGAAATTGACAGATGTGAGTGCTGAGCTGAGGGCTGAGTGAGGTTCCAAAAGCAGGTGAGTGAAACAAGGAGGCTGGTGAGGACGTTTGAAGTTATTTTTATATAAAGAGCATGCTGACATTGAACCAATGAACTGAAAAGACACACAGGACTGGCAGGGTGACGAACTGGGGATGCAAGTTATTGGGGTAACAAGAGGCAGGAGGGAGAAATTAACATGAACACAACGTTGAACAGAAACTGGGGAGACTAGACAGAATGTGACAGAAATATATCACATTTTTGATGGGAATATATAACATTTTACCTCAACATTAACCCTGCTATGAACTGATTTAGGGTTATTTGTTATCAAAAGAAGAGAGAAGGCTTAGGGAAGGAAGAGAAAGTGATAAAATAACAGGTTCTGTTAAATGTTATTCAAAAAATTAATGAATTGACAGTCTTTGCAGGGTGTGACAAAAAATGTTCAATGTCAAGCTTCTGGGGCTAAGCCCCCTATCTCTCAATCCTAGTGACCTCCCTAGTGTGAATGGTTTTATGCAGCCACAAATCTAAGTTGTGTGTTTATTCATGAAAACTTTGTAGCGTCTAGTCGCACTAATAAGCACCAACAGAGCCAAGCAAGGTCGCCCCCAAGGGGTGGCCATGGCCACCCTTAGAAACTTGCTGAAATGGAAGCTAGATGTTTTGCAGCAAAACCTTATTAAGTAGCTGAGAGATCTTGTGACGTCTGGGTTGTAAAATCAGTTTGACTGTATGGTTCAATAAGCTAGAGATTATTCTTAAAACCATCCGACACCGTCGTGCAAGTCTACGATACCCGTGTTGAAAGCTCTGGGTGGTCCGGAGGGGAGGCAGCCACAGTGGTGAGTTCACCGGATGTCATGGCTACTGGAATCTCAAAGAGTCGTAGCTCCCTTTGAATTCAGATATCACCATCCGTGAGATGCAACCAGGGTCTGCAAATTAGACATTCCACATCTGAGGAGCTGTAGTGTCTGATATCACTCACAAGCGTTGCAGAGCCGCTGTGACCTTGGGGTCCAGATCTTGCAGCCTTGAGGGTTTATGACTCACGCAGGACTTGTAGAATATTGGCTCAAGTTCATCTCTTCATATTGGCACCACAGTGTCAGATTGACTTGTATAAAGAAGTTTGGTCTGCAGGTTAAAAGTTAACTTCTGCCCACGTGATGAAAAACTTGGCCTTTTGGTATGCTAGTTGTCTTTTTGTTTTGTTTTTTCAGGCCAGTGTTCAGTCTGTTGATCACCTGCTGTTGATAAGAAGTTTTCTCCAGTCAGTGTGGAAAGACCAGGGGTCTCATTTATCAAAACGTCCGTACGAATGTTCCTATATTCCTCCCTACAAATGAAATTTAGGATGTGTGCACTCTTTATTTATGAAACCTGCGGTGGCCTCTTGTACACACGTTCTTCAGTCTGATGATAAATCCCACCTGTGCGTACGTACCCAGGGGCTTGTGTCCGTTCACCATCATTTACATACAGAAACGCCCTGAATTAATCATATTTGGTCACGCTACGTCCTCAGCACATGAGGGAATTCCCTGTTTTTCCCCCAAGAAAAGATAAGAAAGACCATTGACAGCGAGATCGGGGCGCAAAAGAACCAAACAAGGCGCAGAGGTTATAAACACGGTCGGGACAGAGGAGAGGATCCTGTCAGAAATAAACAAAAAATGAACTTGATAAATCGTAGAGTAATGGGTTCTCGTTTACATTTAAAGAGTCGTTCTGTTTGGAGTTAGTTTCATTTAGAAATGTTGTCTGAGAGCGCAGCCTCTTCTGAGCTGTCATTCAGTCTGGTTACCTTGGCAACCTTGTATGATCGGGGAGCAGGAGGTGTTCTGGGGGGTTCTTGTAGATATACAGTAAAATACGAACTGAAATAGGATTTGCGAGGTTTGTCTGTCGCGCCACAAAGGGTCCCAAATCACAGCATAGCAGAGGGATTTGTTCCTCACCGAGAACGCGTTCCCTCCAGTGTTCACGCTCTGTTAAATTCTCAAATAACACAGATTAGTCATGATATAATGTCAGATTCCCATCAGTCACATGTGTCTTTTATTAGTTTTAGCACCAATAATGCACTAAAGCCGTTTTTCCAACTACATACTGGGTAAATATAATTTGTGGATGAGGAGCACGCATGGGTGACTGAGATCTTCAGTACTGCAGTTTACCCTTTCTACCACTAGATGCTGCTCCTACGCAGAGCTGTTCTGATATTTAGGAAGAGTTCATGCACAGGTACAAATTGGTAAATACCACACAATGCGTAAATTCATGCCTACGCACGAAATACGCACAGATCTGTGCGTAAGTACGGTTGATAAATGAGGCCTCAGGTGAGCTGCTAACAACAAGCTTTAGTTCCACTAGAAGCACATTCATGCCCAGATGATTGTAGTTTAATTGAATTCAAGTTTATTTATAAAGCGCCAAATCACGACCAGAGTCATCTCAAGTTACTTCACATAGTAAACATTCCAATACAGGTCAGGGGTCTCTTTTATCAAGCATGGCGTAGAATCCTTACTAAACCCGTACTTAAGCCCAGCAAAAAAAATGTACTTACGCCAAGTAGGTTTGTGACCTATCAAACATGGAGTACGCACAACTGCACGCAATCTCCGCTTCATGAATAAGAGACTAACGAGAATGTTCCTCTGTCACGTTTGAGTCAGGAGGAGGTTAGGACCCAAGATGCAGAAACCCAGAATGACCCAAGGTAGGAGCAAAATCAAAGTAAAATCCTTTATTTAGGAAGAAAGTCCAAAATTCAAAAATCCAAAAAGGGCAGGAAGCCAAGCCTAAAGTCAGTAACTCGACGGACAAAAACAAAAAGCTCTTTGATGAGCAAAACCTAGAGTTTCACGAGGAGGAACAGAACAACACTGGCAACGACAATGAACAGACAAACACTGAGAGACACAGACAGGGTTTTATATACACGGGGCTGGGTGATAGAAGACGAGGAGCAGGTGCGTGGGGAATAGGACACAGGCAGGGGTGGACTGGCCAATCTGGCATTCTGGCACTGTCCCGGTGAGCCGCTTAGCCAAGTGGGCTGCTTGCCCAGCGTGCGCCGTCACTACTCCACAGTAGGTGATCTGCAGAACATTAGCTACATGGTAACCCGAAGCTAACAGAGTTTGTCCAGGCGTTTTTGGCAAGAAAAACGCGGTAGAGCGATGACGCAGGAGTTGTTTTACCGCGTTAGCATGTAGCTAATGTCCCGCTGATGTCCGCCCGTGGAGAATGAGCTGATCTGGAAGACCAGGGCTCCCGGTCGCAGCGGTCTGGCCCTGCTTGTAATTTAACTGTCCCAGTCTATATTAGACCTCACATTCACGAGTCCGCGGGTGGCAACACCCCCCACCCACAGCTTTCTCTCAATGGGGAGGGCCGACGATTCGTAAAAATGCCAGGGCCGAATTTTGGTCCCAGTCCTCCCCTGCCTGAAACTATTATAAAATTGTAAAGTTCCTGAATTGTTTTGTAAATGCTATTTTCATCAATAAAAAAATAAATAAAATCTTTACAAGCCCCGCCCCATTCTGCCTTCCTTTCCAATAATACCTTGCTGCAGACGCAGCCCCGACAAACCGCGCCCTGACAGACCACGCCCCTGACAAAACACGCCCCTATGGCCCCTACAAAAGATGCCTGCATGTTCGAAGACAAGAGAACTCGCATGCGTATTGCAACACCAGATGGAAATGACGGTTCAGGTAAAGACAGATTTATATTTTTACAACTTGCGAAGATTTTTTACTTTACATTTGAACGTTTAAGACATAGTTGGATAGATAGCGCATTAGTGATTTTTTTCTGAAACACTTTAATATAAAATTAAAGCTGCAAGCAGCATCGTTCGGCCCTCGCAGCTCCGCGCCGCTCCGGCCTGGCCGGCAGCCCGGGACAACAGGGCACGTCCGCAGAACAGAAACGTCGGCCACCCCGACACCAGAAACCGCTAACAGTCACCTCGTCCGCACCTCACCCTGACTCAGCATACCCTCTGAGCCCACCATTATATTACACGTCTCACCACTAGGGCAAACTCTATCTTTACCACACTGGTGGTGTGATGACACAGATCACCTGTAATGCTTTTCTGACCACGTTTTTTGAAGTTATTGTAGGTTAAAGTTATCTAGGGGGCGCTGTGACCAACTACAGAAAAATCCCATTGAGGTCAGCTTTGGTTGACAAGATGTTTTTCTGTTAATTTGGCATCAATCGGACAAAGCATGGCTTGGGGCTGACAGTTTTAATGACTCTAGGGGGCGCTAGTTCAGAAATAAGGCCACGCCCACAATCTTCAGCTGTCTATTTCTCTTGGGAGTCAGACTAGGATCACTCACCAGAAGTTTCGTAGCGATATCACGAAAACTGAAGAAATGGGACGCAAACGTATTTCCTTGGCGTGATGGCGATTTTCGCCATGCTCCCAAAGCCCCGCCCTTTTTCTAAACCTACCTGTACTGGATAGCAAGTGACCTCAACTTGTCTACTGCTATTTGCCAGAGATTCCTATTGATTGGGTAAAAGGAGTCCAATAGGGAGATGTGAAAAAAAAGAGTGGCGTGGCGAAAGGTCAAAGTTTGAGGCATAGCCACGCCCACACCTTTCAACTTTTGAAAAATCCGACGGTTGAGTTTTTTCCCCTATGTCTTAAGAGTACATCGCAGAAGTTTGAAGGCGATTGGTGAAAAGGGCGACGGAGCATCACTCTCCAAACAACGTGTGCGAAAACCACTAAATCGAGTACTTGGACCAAAATGGCCGACTTCCTGTGTGACTTTGTGCTTGGGTCCGAGAGACTTTTTTGTAGGTCCCTAAACACCACATTAGTGTACCAAATTTCGTAATCCTCAGTCAAAGCATGGCTTGGGGCTATTAGTTTAAATGGTCCTAGGGGGCGCTATTTAAGAGAATAGGCCACGCCCACAAACTTCACCTGTCTATTTCTCTTGGGGGTCAGACTAGGATCACTCACCAGAAGTTTTGTTGCGATATCACGATAACTGAAGAAATGAGAGGCAAAAGTATTTCCATGGCGTGATGGCGATTTTCGCCATGCTCCCGAAGCCCCGCCTTTTTTCGGAACCTGCCAGTTCTTGAGACCAAGTAACCTCAAGTTGTCTACTGCTATTTGCCAGAGAATCCTGGTGATTGGGTAAAAGGAGTCCAATAGGGAGCTGTGAAAAAAAGAGTGGCATGGCGAAAGGTCAAAGTTTGAGGCATAGCCACGCCCACACCTTTCAACTTTTGAAAAATCCGACTGTTGAATTTTTTCCCCTATGTCTTAAGAGTACATAGCAGAAGCTTGAAGGCGATTGGTGAAAAGGGTGACGGAGCATCACTCTTCAAACAACGTGTGCGAAAACCACTATATCGCGTACTTGGACCAAAATGGCCGACTTCCTGTGCAACTTTGCACTTGGCTCCAAGAGACTTTTTTGTAGGTCCTGAGACACCACATTAGTGTACCAAATTTCGTAATCCTCAGTCAAAGCATGGCTTGGGGCTGGCAGTTTTAATGGTCCTAGGGGGCGCTATTTCAGAAAATAGGCCACTCCCACAAACGTCAGCTGTCCATTTCTATTGGGGGTCAGACTAGGATCACTCACAACAAATTTCGAGGTGATATCTCGATAACTGAAGAAATGAGAGGCAAACGTATTTCCATGGCGTGATGGCGATTTTCGCCATGCTCCCGAAGCCCCGCCTTTTTTCGGAACCTGCCAGTACTGGAGACCAAGTAACCTCAAGTTGTCTACTGCTATTTGCCAGAGATTCCTGGTGATTGGGTAAAAGGAGTCCAATAGGGAGCTGTGAAAAAAAGAGTGGCATGGCGAAAGGTCAAAGTTTGAGGCTTAGCCACGCCCACACCTTTCAACTTTTGAAAAATCCGACGGTTGAATTTTTTCCCTTATCTCTTAAGAGTATATAGCCGAAGTTTGAAGGCGATTGGTGAAAAGGGCGACGGAGCATCACTCTCCAAACAACGTGTGCGAAAACCACTAAATCGCGTACCTGGACCAAAATGGCCGACTTCCTGTGCAACTTTGCACTTGGCTCCAAGAGACTTTTTTGTAGGTCCTGAGACACCACATTAGTGTACCGAATTTCGTAATCCTCAGTCAAAGTGTGGCTTGGGGCTGACAGTTTTAATGGTCCTAGGGGGCGCTATTTCAGAAAATAGGCCACACCCACCGGATGTTCGCATCAGTTTTTTTGGGGGGCTGGACTAGGATCACTCACAAGAAGTTTTGTGACGATATCTTTAGAAATGACGAAATGGGAGGCAAACGTAAGGCCACGGCGGTACGCCTGACTTCGCCGCGCCGCCGCAGCCCCGCCCTCAGCAGAAAACTCCCATAAAGTGACACAAAGCAACCTCCACTTGTCTTGAGTTACCAGCTACAAGTTTGTGGTGATTAAGTGAAATGGGGCAATTTGGAACCTTTCACAGTAAAACTTGACCTTTTTGGTCCTAAGGGGGCGGGGCTTGTGTGATGTCATCATGCGACCATTCAATTTACTTTGTGGCTGGATGACGAATGACCACAGAAAGTTTGGTAATTCTATTCCATTCATTTATGAAGTTATAGCAATTTAAAAAATGTTGGCGAGTAGTCAAACTCCGAGGCTTGGCCCCGCCCCTTCAGTATTTACGAAAAGTCAATTTTATTGTGTCATTTTGTTTGCCCATCTCTTCTGAGCAATTTTACACAATTTTTTAGACGATCGTGCAAAAAATGATCGAGCAATCCAATCAGAAACGGACCCTAAAAAGGGCCAAAACGGCAAAAAATCGCCAATTCAACCCAAAATGGCCGACTTCCTGTTTGATATTGACCATGCTTGCAAGAGACTTTTCTGTGCAGACTGTTGAGTACTATAAGTGTACCAAATTTCATAACTGTACGATAAACTAAGCTTTATGGAGAGGGTTTTTTTTCATTTTGTAGGGGGCGCTGTTCAGCCATTTTCTTTGCGATTTTTTTGGGACCTTTAAAATATCAAATTTTTCACCAGGCCTGACAAGTTTGCAAAATATTGTGAGTTTTGGGGTATGTTAAGGTCCCCAAAAAGCCGTTCAAAGGGGGCACGGAATAACAAAAAATAATCAGAGCAAAAACAAGAGGCCTTCGCAGCGCTTTCGCTGCTCGGGCCTAATTAAAGCTGCAAGCAGCGTCGTTCGGCCCTCGCAGCTCCGCGCCGCTCCGGCCTGACCGGCAGCCCGGGGCACCAAGGCACGTCTGGCAGAACAGAAACGTCAACCACCCCGACACTAGAATCCGCGAATGGCCTCCTAGTCCGCACCTCACCCTGACTCAGCATCCCCTCTGAGCTCACCATTAAAATGATTTGTAAGGTTACGGCGTTACGCCAGAATTCACCAAGGCATCAAAGCCCCTCCCTTTCTGGAAAGCTATCAGATCTGAATGGTCAATACAGCATCATGAAGACAGTGCATGACCTTGGTGTCTTGTTGACTAAATTAGAGGGGACAAATATGGGCATTTCAGCATAAAAAAATAGAATTCCTGTAGTCAGGGGGCGGGGCTTAGGTGATGTCAGCTGTCCACATTGTCATTTTTACAGATATGGTCAATTATCACACAGACAAAGTTTGAAAAAGATCTGATCATGCTCATGGGAGTTATTAAGTCAAGTAAAGTAATGGCGAAAGGTCAAAGTTTGAGGCTTAGCCACGCCCACACCTTTCAACTTTTGAAAAATCCGACGGTTGAATTTTTTACCCTACGTCTTAAGAGTATACAGCAGAAGTTTGAAAGTGATTGGTGAAAAGGGCGACGGAGCATCACTCTCCAAACAACGTGTGCGAAAACCACTAAATCGCGTACTTGGACCAAAATGGCCGACTTCCTGTGCGACTTTGCGCTTGGCTCCAAGAGGCTTTTTTGTAGGTCCTGAGACACCACATTAGTGTACCAAATTTCGTAATCCTCAGTCAAAGCATGGCTTGGGGCTATTAGTTTAAATGGTCCTAGGGGGCGCTATTTAAGAGAATAGGCCACGCCCACAAACTTCAGCTGTCTATTTCTCTTGGGGGTCAGACTAGGATCACTCACCAGAAGTTTCGTAGCGATATCACGATAACTGAAGAAATGAGAGGCAAACGTATTTCCATGGCGTGATGGCGATTTTCGCCATGCTCCCAAAGCCCCGCCTTTTTTCAAAACCTGCCAGTACTGGAGACTAAGTAACCTCAAGTTGTCTACTGCTGTTTCCCACAGAATCCTGGTGATTGGGTAAAAGGAGTCCAGTAGGGAGCTGTGAAAAAAAGAGTGGCGTGGCGACAGGTCAAAGTTTGAGGCTTAGGCACGCCCACACCTTTCAACTTTTGAAAAATCCGACGGTTGAATTTTTTCCCCTATGTCTTAAGAGTATATAGCAGAAGTTTGAAGGAGATTGGTGAAAAGGGCGACGAAGCATCACTCTCCAAACAACGTGTGCGAAAACCACTAAATCGCGTACGTGGACCAAAATGGCCGACTTCCTGTGCGACTTTGCACTTGGCTCCAAGAGACTTTTTTGTAGGTACTGAGACACCACATTAGTGTACCAAATTTCGTAATCCTCAGTCAAAGCTTGGCTTGGGGCTATTAGTTTAAATGGTCCTTGGGGGCGCTATTTAAGAGAATAGGCCACGCCCACAAACTTCAGCTGTCTATTTCTCTTGGGGGTCAGACTAGGATCACTCACCAGAAGTGTCGGAGCGATATCACGATAACTGAAGAAATGAGAGGCAAACGTATTTCCATGGCGTGATGGCGATTTTCGCCATGCTCCCAAAGCCCCGCCTTTTTTCAAAACCTGCCAGTACTGGAGACCAAGTAACCTCAAGTTGTCTACTGCTGTTTCCCACAGAATCCTGGTGATTAGGTAAAAGGAGTCCAGTAGGGAGCTGTGAAAAAAAGAGTGGCGTGGCGGCAGGTCAAAGTTTGAGGCTTAGCCACGCCCACACCTTTCAACTTTTGAAAAATCCGACGGTTGAATTTTTTCCCCTATGTCTTAAGAATATATAGCAGAAGTTTGAAGGAGATTGGTGAAAAGGGCGACGGAGCATCACTCTCCAAACAACGTGTGCGAAAACCACTAAATCGCGTACTTGGACCAAAATGGCCGACTTCCTGTGCGACTTTGCACTTGGCTCCAAGAGGCTTTTTTGTAGGTCCTGAGACACCACATTAGTGTACCAAATTTCGTAATCCTCACTCAAAGCATGGCTTGGGGCTGACAGTTTTAATGGTCCTAGGGGGCGCTATTTCAGAAAATAGGCCACGCCCACCGGATGTTGACATCAGATTGTTTGAGGGGCCAGACTAGGATTACTCACAAAAAGTTTCATGACGATATCTTTAGAAATGACGAAATGGGAGGCAAACGTAAGGCCACGGCGGTACGCCTGTCTTCTTCGCGCCGCCACAGCCCCGCCCTATGCCGAAAACTCCCATAAAGTGATACCAAGCAACCCCCACTTGTCTTGAGTTACCAGCTACAAATTTGTGGTGATTAAGTGAAATGGGGCAATTTGGGACCTTTCACAGTAAAACTTGACCTTTTTGCTCCTGAGGGGGCGGGGCTTGTGTGATGTCATCATCCGACTATTCAATTTACTTTGTGGGTGGATGACAAACGACCATAGAAAGTTTGGTAACTCTATTCCATTCAGTTATGAAGTTATAGCAATTTAAATTTTTTTGGCGAGTAGTCAAACTTCGAGGCCTGGCCCCGCCCCTTCAATATATACGAAAAGTCAGAATCCTTGTCTCATTTTGTTTGCCCATCCCTTCTGAGCAATTTTACACAATTTTTGAGTTGATCGTGCGAAAAATGATCGAGAAATCCAATCAGAAACAGACCCTAAAAACGGCAAAAACGGCTAAAAATCGCCATTTCAACCCAAAATGGCCGACTTCCTGTTTGATATTGACCATGCTTGCAAGAGACTTTTCTGTGCGGACTGTTGAGTACTACAAGTGTACCAAATTTCATAACTGTACGATAAACTAAGCTTTATGGAGAGGGGTTTTTTTCACTTTCTAGGGGGCGCTGTTCAGCCATTTTCTTTGCGATTTTTTTGGGACCTTTAAAATATCAAATTTTTCACCAGGCCTGACATGTCTGCAAAATATTGTGAGTTTTGGGGTATGGTAAGGTCCCCAAAAAGCCATTCAAAGCGGGCTAAGAATAATAAATAATTAAAGCTGCAAGCAGCGTCGTTCGGCCCTCGCAGCTCCGCGCCGCTCCGGCCTGGCCGGCAGCCCGGGGCACCAGGGCACGTCCGCAGAACACAAACGTCGACCACCCCAACACCAGAAACTGCTAACGGCCACCTTGTCCGCAACTCACCCTGACTCAGCATCCCCTTTGAGCCCACCATTATATTTTATGTCTCACCACTAGGGAATCCTCTATCTTTACCACACTGGTGGTGTGATGACAGTGACCAACTTTAATGCTATTCTGACCATGTTTTTTAAAGTTATCGAAGGATAACGTTATCTAGGTGGCGCTGTGACCAACTACAGAAAAGTCCCATTGAGGTCAGCTTTGGTGACATTATATAACATTCACCAACCGTTTGTGCCTCATTGGCTAAAGGGCATGATTGTTCATTGCCATATTCAGTTTCGGGCAAATCGGAGGCCGTTTGTGGAAGTTACAGTCAAATGTAAGGTCATGGCGTCACGCCAGCATTCACCATGACATCAAAGCCCCTCCCTTTCTGGAAAGCTATCAGATCTGAATGGTCTTTAAAACATCATGAAGACACTGTATGACCTGAGTGTCATTTTCATTAAATTAGAGGGGACAAATATGGGCATTTCACCATAAAACAATAGACTTCCTGTTGTCAGGGGGCGGGGCTTAGGTGATGTCAGCTGTCCACATTGTCTTTGTCTTGAGATGTGGTCAGTGATCACACAGACAAAGTTTGAATTAGATCTGATCATGCACATGGGAGTTATTAAGTCAAGTAATGTCATGGCGAAAGGTCAAAGTTTGAGGCTTAGCCACGCCCCCACCTTTATACTTATTTAAAATCCGACGGTTGAATTTTTTCCCCTTTGACTTAAAAGTACATAGCATAAGTTTGAAGGTGATCGGTGTAAAGGGCAACGGGCCATCAATGTCCAAACAACGTGTGCGAAAACCACTAAATCGAGTACTTGGACCAAAATGGCCGACCTCCTGTGCGAAATTGCGCTTGGCTCCAAGAGACTTTTTTGTAGGGCCAGAGACCCTACATGAGTGTACCAATTTTCGTAATCCTCAGTCAAACCTTGTCTTGGGGCTGACAGTTTTAATGGTCCTAGGGGGCGCTATTTCAGAATATAGGCCACGCCCACAAATCTCAGATGCCCATTTCTATTGGGGGTCAGACTAGGATCACTCACCAGACATTTTGTGGCGATGTCACGATAATTGAAGAAATGAGAGGCAAACGTATTGCCATGGCGTGATGGCGAATTTCGCCATGCTCCCAAAGCCCCGCCTTTTTTCAAAACCTGCCAGTACTGTAGACCAAGTGACCTCAACTTGTCAGCTGCTATTTACCAGAGATTCCAGGTGATTGGGTAAAAGGAGTCCAATAGGGAGCTGTGAAAAAAAGAGTGGCGTGGCGAAAGGTCAAAGTTTGAGGCTTAGCCACGCCCACACCTTTATACTTATTTAAAATCCGACGGTTGAATTTTTTCCTCTATGTCTTAAGAGTATATAGCAGAAGCTCGAAGGCGATTGGTGAAAAGGGCGACGGAGCATCACTCTCCAAACAACGTGTGCGAAAACCACTAAATCGAGTACTTGGACCAAAATGGCCGACTTCCTGTGCGACTTTGCACTTGGCTCCAAGAGACTTTTTTGTAGGTCCTGAGACACCACATTAGTGTACCAAATTTCGTAATCCTCAGTCAAAGTGTGGCTTGGGGCTGACAGTTTTAATGGTCCTAGGGGGCGCTATTTCAGAAAATAGGCCACACCCACCGGATGTTCGCATCAGTTTTTTTGGGGGGCTGGACTAGGATCACTCACAAGAAGTTTTGTGACGATATCTTTAGAAATGACGAAATGGGAGGCAAACGTAAGGCCACGGCGGTACGCCTGACTTCGCCGCGCCGCCGCAGCCCCGCCCTCAGCATAAAACTCCCATAAAGTGACACAAAGCAACCTCCACTTGTCTTGAGTTACCAGCTACAAGTTTGTGGTGATTAAGTGAAATGGGGCAATTTGGAACCTTTCACAGTAAAACTTGACCTTTTTGGTCCTAAGGGGGCGGGGCTTGTGTGATGTCATCATGCGACCACTCAATTTACTTTGTGAGTGGATGACAAATGACCACAGAAAGTTTAATAACTCTATTCCATTCATTTATGAAGTTATAGCAATTTAAAAAATGTTGGCGAGTAGTCAAACTCCGAGGCTTGGCCCCGCCCCTTCAGTATTTACGAAAAGTCAATTTTATTGTGTCATTTTGTTTGCCCATCTCTTCTGAGCAATTTTACACAATTTTTTAGACGATCGTGCAAAAAATGATCGAGCAATCCAATCAGAAACGGACCCTAAAAAGGGCCAAAACGGCAAAAAATCGCCAATTCAACCCAAAATGGCCGACTTCCTGTTTGATATTGACCATGCTTGCAAGAGACTTTTCTGTGCAGACTGTTGAGTACTATAAGTGTACCAAATTTCATAACTGTACGATAAACTAAGCTTTATGGAGAGGGTTTTTTTTCATTTTGTAGGGGGCGCTGTTCAGCCATTTTCTTTGCGATTTTTTTGGGACCTTTAAAATATCAAATTTTTCACCAGGCCTGACAAGTTTGCAAAATATTGTGAGTTTTGGGGTATGTTAAGGTCCCCAAAAAGCCGTTCAAAGGGGGCACGGAATAACAAAAAATAATCAGAGCAAAAACAAGAGGCCTTCGCAGCGCTTTCGCTGCTCGGGCCTAATTAAAGCTGCAAGCAGCGTCGTTCGGCCCTCGCAGCTCCGCGCCGCTCCGGCCTGACCGGCAGCCCGGGGCACCAAGGCACGTCTGGCAGAACAGAAACGTCAACCACCCCGACACTAGAATCCGCGAATGGCCTCCTAGTCCGCACCTCACCCTGACTCAGCATCCCCTCTGAGCTCACCATTAAAATGATTTGTAAGGTTACGGCGTTACGCCAGAATTCACCAAGGCATCAAAGCCCCTCCCTTTCTGGAAAGCTATCAGATCTGAATGGTCAATACAGCATCATGAAGACAGTGCATGACCTTGGTGTCTTGTTGACTAAATTAGAGGGGACAAATATGGGCATTTCAGCATAAAAAAATAGAATTCCTGTAGTCAGGGGGCGGGGCTTAGGTGATGTCAGCTGTCCACATTGTCATTTTTACAGATATGGTCAATTATCACACAGACAAAGTTTGAAAAAGATCTGATCATGCTCATGGGAGTTATTAAGTCAAGTAAAGTAATGGCGAAAGGTCAAAGTTTGAGGCTTAGCCACGCCCACACCTTTCAACTTTTGAAAAATCCGACGGTTGAATTTTTTACCCTACGTCTTAAGAGTATACAGCAGAAGTTTGAAAGTGATTGGTGAAAAGGGCGACGGAGCATCACTCTCCAAACAACGTGTGCGAAAACCACTAAATCGCGTACTTGGACCAAAATGGCCGACTTCCTGTGCGACTTTGCGCTTGGCTCCAAGAGGCTTTTTTGTAGGTCCTGAGACACCACATTAGTGTACCAAATTTCGTAATCCTCAGTCAAAGCATGGCTTGGGGCTATTAGTTTAAATGGTCCTAGGGGGCGCTATTTAAGAGAATAGGCCACGCCCACAAACTTCAGCTGTCTATTTCTCTTGGGGGTCAGACTAGGATCACTCACCAGAAGTTTCGTAGCGATATCACGATAACTGAAGAAATGAGAGGCAAACGTATTTCCATGGCGTGATGGCGATTTTCGCCATGCTCCCAAAGCCCCGCCTTTTTTCAAAACCTGCCAGTACTGGAGACTAAGTAACCTCAAGTTGTCTACTGCTGTTTCCCACAGAATCCTGGTGATTGGGTAAAAGGAGTCCAGTAGGGAGCTGTGAAAAAAAGAGTGGCGTGGCGACAGGTCAAAGTTTGAGGCTTAGGCACGCCCACACCTTTCAACTTTTGAAAAATCCGACGGTTGAATTTTTTCCCCTATGTCTTAAGAGTATATAGCAGAAGTTTGAAGGAGATTGGTGAAAAGGGCGACGAAGCATCACTCTCCAAACAACGTGTGCGAAAACCACTAAATCGCGTACGTGGACCAAAATGGCCGACTTCCTGTGCGACTTTGCACTTGGCTCCAAGAGACTTTTTTGTAGGTACTGAGACACCACATTAGTGTACCAAATTTCGTAATCCTCAGTCAAAGCTTGGCTTGGGGCTATTAGTTTAAATGGTCCTTGGGGGCGCTATTTAAGAGAATAGGCCACGCCCACAAACTTCAGCTGTCTATTTCTCTTGGGGGTCAGACTAGGATCACTCACCAGAAGTGTCGGAGCGATATCACGATAACTGAAGAAATGAGAGGCAAACGTATTTCCATGGCGTGATGGCGATTTTCGCCATGCTCCCAAAGCCCCGCCTTTTTTCAAAACCTGCCAGTACTGGAGACCAAGTAACCTCAAGTTGTCTACTGCTGTTTCCCACAGAATCCTGGTGATTAGGTAAAAGGAGTCCAGTAGGGAGCTGTGAAAAAAAGAGTGGCGTGGCGGCAGGTCAAAGTTTGAGGCTTAGCCACGCCCACACCTTTCAACTTTTGAAAAATCCGACGGTTGAATTTTTTCCCCTATGTCTTAAGAATATATAGCAGAAGTTTGAAGGAGATTGGTGAAAAGGGCGACGGAGCATCACTCTCCAAACAACGTGTGCGAAAACCACTAAATCGCGTACTTGGACCAAAATGGCCGACTTCCTGTGCGACTTTGCACTTGGCTCCAAGAGGCTTTTTTGTAGGTCCTGAGACACCACATTAGTGTACCAAATTTCGTAATCCTCACTCAAAGCATGGCTTGGGGCTGACAGTTTTAATGGTCCTAGGGGGCGCTATTTCAGAAAATAGGCCACGCCCACCGGATGTTGACATCAGATTGTTTGAGGGGCCAGACTAGGATTACTCACAAAAAGTTTCATGACGATATCTTTAGAAATGACGAAATGGGAGGCAAACGTAAGGCCACGGCGGTACGCCTGTCTTCTTCGCGCCGCCACAGCCCCGCCCTATGCCGAAAACTCCCATAAAGTGATACCAAGCAACCCCCACTTGTCTTGAGTTACCAGCTACAAATTTGTGGTGATTAAGTGAAATGGGGCAATTTGGGACCTTTCACAGTAAAACTTGACCTTTTTGCTCCTGAGGGGGCGGGGCTTGTGTGATGTCATCATCCGACTATTCAATTTACTTTGTGGGTGGATGACAAACGACCATAGAAAGTTTGGTAACTCTATTCCATTCAGTTATGAAGTTATAGCAATTTAAATTTTTTTGGCGAGTAGTCAAACTTCGAGGCCTGGCCCCGCCCCTTCAATATATACGAAAAGTCAGAATCCTTGTCTCATTTTGTTTGCCCATCCCTTCTGAGCAATTTTACACAATTTTTGAGTTGATCGTGCGAAAAATGATCGAGAAATCCAATCAGAAACAGACCCTAAAAACGGCAAAAACGGCTAAAAATCGCCATTTCAACCCAAAATGGCCGACTTCCTGTTTGATATTGACCATGCTTGCAAGAGACTTTTCTGTGCGGACTGTTGAGTACTACAAGTGTACCAAATTTCATAACTGTACGATAAACTAAGCTTTATGGAGAGGGTTTTTTTTCACTTTCTAGGGGGCGCTGTTCAGCCATTTTCTTTGCGATTTTTTTGGGACCTTTAAAATATCAAATTTTTCACCAGGCCTGACATGTCTGCAAAATATTGTGAGTTTTGGGGTATGGTAAGGTCCCCAAAAAGCCATTCAAAGCGGGCTAAGAATAATAAATAATTAAAGCTGCAAGCAGCGTCGTTCGGCCCTCGCAGCTCCGCGCCGCTCCGGCCTGGCCGGCAGCCCGGGGCACCAGGGCACGTCCGCAGAACACAAACGTCGACCACCCCAACACCAGAAACTGCTAACGGCCACCTTGTCCGCAACTCACCCTGACTCAGCATCCCCTTTGAGCCCACCATTATATTTTATGTCTCACCACTAGGGAATCCTCTATCTTTACCACACTGGTGGTGTGATGACAGTGACCAACTTTAATGCTATTCTGACCATGTTTTTTAAAGTTATCGAAGGATAACGTTATCTAGGTGGCGCTGTGACCAACTACAGAAAAGTCCCATTGAGGTCAGCTTTGGTGACATTATATAACATTCACCAACCGTTTGTGCCTCATTGGCTAAAGGGCATGATTGTTCATTGCCATATTCAGTTTCGGGCAAATCGGAGGCCGTTTGTGGAAGTTACAGTCAAATGTAAGGTCATGGCGTCACGCCAGCATTCACCATGACATCAAAGCCCCTCCCTTTCTGGAAAGCTATCAGATCTGAATGGTCTTTAAAACATCATGAAGACACTGTATGACCTGAGTGTCATTTTCATTAAATTAGAGGGGACAAATATGGGCATTTCACCATAAAACAATAGACTTCCTGTTGTCAGGGGGCGGGGCTTAGGTGATGTCAGCTGTCCACATTGTCTTTGTCTTGAGATGTGGTCAGTGATCACACAGACAAAGTTTGAATTAGATCTGATCATGCACATGGGAGTTATTAAGTCAAGTAATGTCATGGCGAAAGGTCAAAGTTTGAGGCTT
The DNA here is from genome assembly GCF_043380555.1 of Nothobranchius furzeri. NCBI lineage: Eukaryota > Metazoa > Chordata > Actinopteri > Cyprinodontiformes > Nothobranchiidae > Nothobranchius > Nothobranchius furzeri. The sequence goes on from NC_091749.1 coordinate 20,200,167, forward strand.
AGCCACGCCCCCACCTTTATACTTATTTAAAATCCGACGGTTGAATTTTTTCCCCTTTGACTTAAAAGTACATAGCATAAGTTTGAAGGTGATCGGTGTAAAGGGCAACGGGCCATCAATGTCCAAACAACGTGTGCGAAAACCACTAAATCGAGTACTTGGACCAAAATGGCCGACCTCCTGTGCGAAATTGCGCTTGGCTCCAAGAGACTTTTTTGTAGGGCCAGAGACCCTACATGAGTGTACCAATTTTCGTAATCCTCAGTCAAACCTTGTCTTGGGGCTGACAGTTTTAATGGTCCTAGGGGGCGCTATTTCAGAATATAGGCCACGCCCACAAATCTCAGATGCCCATTTCTATTGGGGGTCAGACTAGGATCACTCACCAGACATTTTGTGGCGATGTCACGATAATTGAAGAAATGAGAGGCAAACGTATTGCCATGGCGTGATGGCGAATTTCGCCATGCTCCCAAAGCCCCGCCTTTTTTCAAAACCTGCCAGTACTGTAGACCAAGTGACCTCAACTTGTCAGCTGCTATTTACCAGAGATTCCAGGTGATTGGGTAAAAGGAGTCCAATAGGGAGCTGTGAAAAAAAGAGTGGCGTGGCGAAAGGTCAAAGTTTGAGGCTTAGCCACGCCCACACCTTTATACTTATTTAAAATCCGACGGTTGAATTTTTTCCTCTATGTCTTAAGAGTATATAGCAGAAGCTCGAAGGCGATTGGTGAAAAGGGCGACGGAGCATCACTCTCCAAACAACGTGTGCGAAAACCACTAAATCGAGTACTTGGACCAAAATGGCCGACTTCCTGTGCGACTTTGCACTTGGCTCCAAGAGACTTTTTTGTAGGTCCTGAGACACCACATTAGTGTACCAAATTTCGTAATCCTCAGTCAAAGCATGGCTTGGGGCTGACAGTTTTAATGGTCCTAGGGGGCGCTAATACAGAAAATAGGCCACGCCCACAAACTTAAGCTGACCTTTTCTATTGGGGGTCAGACTAGGATCACTCACAACAATGGTCGAGGTGATATCACGATAAATGAAGAAATGAGAGGCAAACGTATTTCCATGGCGTGATGGCGAATTTCGCCATGCTCCCAAAGCCCCGCCTTTTTTCAAAACCTTCCAGTACTGGAGACCAAGTGACCTCAACTTGCCTGCTGCTATTTACCAGAGATTCCTGGTGATTGGGTAAAAGGAGTCCAATAAGGAGCTGTGAAAAAAAGAGTGGCGTGGCGAAAGGTCAAAGTTTGAGGCTTAGCCACGCCCACACCTTTATACTTATTTAAAATCCGACGGTTGAATTTTTTCCTCTATGTCTTAAGACTATATAGCAGAAGTTTGAAAGTGATTGGTGAAAAGGGCGACGGAGTATCACTCTCCAAACAACGTGTGTGAAAACCACTAAATCGCGCACTTGGACCAAAATGGCCGACTTCCTGTGCGACTTTGCACTTGGCTCCAAGAGACTTTTTTGTAGGTCCTGAGACACCACATTAGTGTACCAAATTTCGTAATCCTCAGTCAAAGCATGGCTTGGGGCTGACAGTTTTAATGGTCCTAGGGGGCGCTATTTCAGAAAATAGGCCACGCCCACCAGATGTTCACATCAGATCTTTTGGGGGGCCGGACTAGGATCACTCACAAGAAGTTTCGTGACGATATCTTTGGAAATGACGAAATGGGAGGCAAACGTAAGGCCACGGCGGTACGCCTGAATTCGCCGCGCCGCCACAGCCCCGCCCTCTGCCGAAAACTCCCATAAAGTGACGCCAAGCAACCCCCACTTGTCTTGAGTTACCAGCTACAAATTTGTGGTGATTAAGTGAAATGGGGCAATTTGGGACCTTTCACAGTAAAACTTGATCTTTTTGGTCCTGAGGGGGCGGGGCTTGTGTGATGTCATCATCCGACCATTCAATTTACTTTGTGGGTGGATGACGAATGACCACAGAAAGTTTGGTAACTCTATTCCATTCAGTTATGAAGTTATAGCAATTTAAATATTTTTGGCGAGTAGTCAAACTTCGAGGCCTGGCCCCGCCCCTTCAACATATACGAAAACTCAGAATTCTCATCTCATTTTGTTCGCCCATCCCTTCTTAGCAATTTTACACAATTTTTGAGACGATCGTGCGAAAAATGATCGAGCAATCCAATCAGGAACGGACCCTAAAAACGGCAAAAACTGCAAAAAATCGCCATTTCAACCCAAAATGGCCGACTTCCTGTTTGATATTGACCATGGTTGCAAGAGACTTTTCTGTGCGGACTGTTGAGTACTACAAGTGTACCAAATTTCATAACTGTACGATAAACTAAGCTTTATGGAGAGGGTTTTTTTTCACTTTCTAGGGGGCGCTGTTCAGCCATTTTCTTTGTGATTTTTTTGGGACCTTTAAAATATCAAATTTTTCACCAGGCCTGACAAGTTTGCAAAATATTGTGAGTTTTGGGGTATGTTAAGGTCCCCAAAAAGCCGTTCAAAGGGGCACGAGAATAATAAAAAATTAAAGCTGCAAGCAGCGTCGTTCGGCCCTCGCAGCTCCGCGCCGCTCCGGCCTGGCCGGCAGCCCGGGGCACCAGGGCACGTCCGCAGAACACAAACGTCGACCACTCCAACACCAGAAACTGCTAACGGCCACCTTGTCCGCAACTCACCCTGACTCAGCATCCCCTTTGAGCCCACCATTATATTTTATGTCTCACCACTAGGGAATCCTCTATCTTTACCACACTGGTGGTGTGATGACAGTGACCAACTTTAATGCTATTCTGACCATGTTTTTTAAAGTTATCGAAGGATAACGTTATCTAGGTGGCGCTGTGACCAACTACAGAAAAGTCCCATTGAGGTCAGCTTTGGTGACATTATATAACATTCACCAACCGTTTGTGCCTCATTGGCTAAAGGGCATGATTGTTCATTGCCATATTCAGTTTCGGGCAAATCGGAGGCCGTTTGTGGAAGTTACAGTCAAATGTAAGGTCATGGCGTCACGCCAGCATTCACCATGGCATCAAAGCCCCTCCCTTTCTGGAAAGCTATCAGATCTGAATGGTCTTTAAAACATCATGAAGACACTGTATGACCTGAGTGTCATTTTCATTAAATTAGAGGGGACAAATATAGGCATTTCACCATAAAACAATAGACTTCCTGTTGTCAGGGGGCGGGGCTTAGGTGATGTCAGCTGTCCACATTGTCGTTATCTTGAGATGTGGTCAGTGATCACACAGACAAAGTTTGAATTAGATCTGATCATGCACATGGGAGTTATTAAGTCAAGTAATGTCATGGCGAAAGGTCAAAGTTTGAGGCTTAGCCACGCCCACACCTTTATACTTATTTAAAATCCGACGGTTGAATTTTTTCCCCTTTGACTTAAAAGTACATAGCATAAGTTTGAAGGTGATCGGTGTAAAGGGCAACGGGCCATCAATGTCCAAACAACGTGTGCGAAAACCACTAAATCGAGTACTTGGACCAAAATGGCCGACCTCCTGTGCGAAATTGCGCTTGGCTCCAAGAGACTTTTTTGTAGGGCCAGAGACCCTACATGAGTGTACCAATTTTCGTAATCCTCAGTCAAACCTTGTCTTGGGGCTGACAGTTTTAATGGTCCTAGGGGGCGCTATTTCAGAATATAGGCCACGCCCACAAATCTCAGATGCCCATTTCTATTGGGGGTTAGACTAGGATCACTCACCAGACATTTTGTGGCGATGTCACGATAATTGAAGAAATGAGAGGCAAACGTATTGCCATGACGTGATGGCGAATTTCGCCATGCTCCCAAAGCCTCGCCTTTTTTCAAAACCTGCCAGTACTGTAGACCAAGTGACCTCAACTTGTCAGCTGCTATTTACCAGAGATTCCAGGTGATTGGGTAAAAGGAGTCCAATAGGGAGCTGTGAAAAAAAGAGTGGCGTGGCGAAAGGTCAAAGTTTGAGGCTTAGCCACACCCACACCTTTATACTTATTTAAAATCCGACGGTTGAATTTTTTCCTCTATGTCTTAAGAGTATATAGCAGAAGCTCGAAGGCGATTGGTGAAAAGGGCGACGGAGCATCACTCTCCAAACAACGTGTGTGAAAACCACTAAATCGCGCACTTGGACCAAAATGGCCGACTTCCTGTGCGACTTTGCACTTGGCTCCAAGAGACTTTTTTGTAGGTCCTGAGACACCACATTAGTGTACCAAATTTCGTAATCCTCAGTCAAAGCATGGCTTGGGGCTGACAGTTTTAATGGTCCTAGGGGGCGCTAATACAGAAAATAGGCCACGCCCACAAACTTAAGCTGACCTTTTCTATTGGGGGTCAGACTAGGATCACTCACAACAATGGTCGAGGTGATATCACGATAAATGAAGAAATGAGAGGCAAACGTATTTCCATGGCGTGATGGCGAATTTCGTCATGCTCCCAAAGCCCCGCCTTTTTTCAAAACCTTCCAGTACTGGAGACCAAGTGACCTCAACTTGCCTGCTGCTATTTACCAGAGATTCCTGGTGATTGGGTAAAAGGAGTCCAATAAGGAGCTGTGAAAAAAAGAGTGGCGTGGCGAAAGGTCAAAGTTTGAGGCTTAGCCACGCCCACACCTTTATACTTATTTAAAATCCGACGGTTGAATTTTTTCCTCTATGTCTTAAGACTATATAGCAGAAGTTTGAAAGTGATTGGTGAAAAGGGCGACGGAGTATCACTCTCCAAACAACGTGTGTGAAAACCACTAAATCGCGCACTTGGACCAAAATGGCCGACTTCCTGTGCGACTTTGCACTTGGCTCCAAGAGACTTTTTTGTAGGTCCTGAGACACCACATTAGTGTACCAAATTTCGTAATCCTCAGTCAAAGCATGGCTTGGGGCTGACAGTTTTAATGGTCCTAGGGGGCGCTATTTCAGAAAATTGGCCACGCCCACCGGATGTTCACGTCAGATTTTTTGGGGGGCCAGACTAGGATCACTCACAAGAAGTTTCGTGACGACATCTTTAGAAATAAAGAAATGGGAGGCAAACGTAAGGCCACGGCGGTACGCCTTACTTCGCCGCCCCGCCACAGCCCCGCCCTCTGCCGAAAACTCCCATAAAGTGACGCCAAGCAACCCCCACTTGCCTTGAGTTACCAGCTCCAAATTTGTGGTGATTAAGTGAAATGGGGCAATTTGGGACCTTTCACAGTAAAACTTGACCTTTTTGGTCCTGAGGGGGCGGGGCTTGTGTGATGTCATCAATCGACCATTCAATTTACTTTGTGGGTCGATGACAAATGACCACAGAAAGTTTGGTAACTCTATTCCATTCAATTATGAAGTTATAGCAATTTAAATTTTTTTGGCGAGTAGTCAAACTTTGAGGCCTGGCTCCGCCCCTTCAACATATACGAAAACTCAGAATCCTTATCTCATTTTGTTCGCCCATCCCTTCTGAGCAATTTTACACAATTTTTGAGACGATCGTGCGAAAAATGATCGAGCAATCCAATCAGAGACGGACCCTAAAAACGGCAAAAACGGCAAAAAATCGCCATTTCAACCCAAAATGGCCGACTTCCTGTTTGATATTGACCATGGTTGCAAGAGACTTTTCTGTGCGGACTGTTGAGTACTACAAGTGTACCAAATTTCATAACTGTACGATAAACTAAGCTTTATGGAGAGGGTTTTTTTTCACTTTGTAGGGGGCGCTGTTCAGCCATTTTCTTTGCGATTTTTTTGGGACCTTTAAAATATCAAAATTTTCACCAGGCCTGACAAGTGTGCAAAATATTGTGAGTTTTGGGGTATGTTAAGGTCCCCAAAAAGCTGTTCAAAGGGGGCACGGAATAACAAAAAATAATAATAATCAGAGCAAAAACAAGAGGCCTTCGCAGCGCTTTCGCTGCTCGGGCCTAATTAAAGCTGCAAGCAGCGTCGTTCGGCCCTCGCAGCTCCGCGCCGCTCCGGCCTGGCCGGCAGCCAGGGGCACCAGGGCACGTCCCCGGAACAGAAACGTCGACCACCCCGACACATGAAACCGCTAACGGTCACCTCGTCTGCATCTCACCCTGACTCAGCATCCCCTCTGAGCCCACCGTTATATTACATGTCTCACCACTAGGGCATACCCCATCTTTGCCACACCGGTGGTGTGATGACAGTGACCAACTTTAATGCTATTTTGACCACGTTTTTTAAAGTTACCGAAGGTTAAAGTTAACTAGGCGGCGCTGTGACCAACTACAGAAAAGTGTTATTGAGGTCAGCTTTGGTGACATTATATAACATTCACCAACCATTTGTCCCTCACTGGCTAAAGGGCATGATTGTTCATTGCCATGTTCAGTCTCGGGCAAATTGGAGGCTGTTTGTGGAAGTTACAGTCAAACGTAAGGTCATGGCGTCATGGCAGCATTCGCCATTGCATCAAAGCGCCTCCCTTTCTGGAAATCTTTCAAGTCTGAATGGTAATTACAACATTATGAAGACAGTGTATGACCTTAGTGTCATGTTCACTAAATTAGAGGGGACAAATATGGGCATTTCACCATAAAACAATAGACTTCCTGTTGTCAGGGGGCGGGGCTTAGGTGATGTCAGCTGTCCACAATGACGTTGTCTTGAGATGTGGTCAGTGATCACACAGACAAAGTTTGATATAGATCTGATTGTGCACATGGGAGTTATTAAGTCAAGTAATGTAATGGCGAAAGGTCAATGTTTGAGGCTTAGCCACGCCCACATCTTTATACTTATTTAAAATCCGACGGTTGAATTTTTTCCTCTATGTCTTAAGAGTATATAGCAGAAATTTGAAGGTGATTGGTGAAAAGGGCGATGGAGCATCACTCTCCAAACAACGTGTGCGAAAACCACTAAATCAAGTACTTGGACCAAAATGGCCGACTTCCTGTGCGACTTTGCACTTGGCTCCAAGAGACTTTTTTGCAGGTCCTGAGACACCACATTAGTGTATCAAATTTCGTAATCCTCAGTCAAAGCATGGCTAGGGGCTGACAGTTTTAATGGTCCTAGGGGGCGCTAGTTCAAAAAATAGGCCACGCCCACAAACTTAAGCTGACCATTTCTATTGGGGGTCAGACTAGGATCACTCACAACAAATTTCGAGGTGATATCACGATAAATGAAGAAATGAGAGGCAAACGTATTTCCATGGCGTGATGGCGAATTTCGCCATGCTCCCAAAGCCCCGCCTTTTTTCAAAACCTTCCAGTACTGAAGACCAAGTGACCTCAACTTGTCTGCTGCCTTTTACCAGAGATTCCTGGTGATTGGGTAAAAGGAGTCCAATAGGGAGCTGTGAAAAAAAGAGTGGCGTGGCGAAAGGTCAAAGTTTGAGGCTTAGCCACGCCCACACCTTTAAACTTATTTAAAATCCGACGGTTGAATTTTTTCCTCTATGTCTTAAGAGTATATAGCAGAAGTTTGAAAGCGATTGGTGAAAAGGGCGACGGAGCATCACTCTCCAAACAACGTGTGTGAAAACCACTAAATCGCGCACTTGGACCAAAATGGCCGACTTCCTGTGCGACTTTGCACTTGGCTCCAAGAGACTTTTTTGTAGGTCCTGAGACACCACATTAGTGTACCAAATTTCGTAATCCTCAGTCAAAGCATGGCTTGGGGCTGACAGTTTTAATGGTCCTAGGGGGCGCCATTTCCGAAAATAGGCCACGCCCACAAATTTTAGCTCTCCATTTCTATTGCAGGTCAGACTAGGATCACTCACAACAAATGTCGAGGTGATATCTCGATAACTGAAGAAATGAGAGGCAAACGTATTTCCATGGCGTGATGGCGATTTTCGCCATGCTCCCAAAGCCCCGCCTTTTTTCGAAACCTGCCAGTACTGGAGACCAAGTAACCTCAAGTTGTCTACTGCTGTTTGCCAGAGATTCCTGCTGATTGGGTAAAAGGAGTCCAGTAGGGAGCTGTGAAAAAATGAGTGGCATGGCAAAAGGTCAAAGTTTGAGGCTTAGCCACGCCCACAACTTTCAACTTTTGAAAAATCCGACGGTTGAATTTTTTCCCCTATGTCTTAAGAGTATAAAGCAGAAGTTTGAAGGAGATTGGTGAAAAGGGCGACGGAGCATCACTCTCCAAACAACGTGTGCGAAAACCACTAAATCGCGTACTTGGACCAAAATGGCCGACTTCCTGTGCGACTTTGCACTTGGCTCCAAGAGACTTTTTTGTAGGTCCTGAGACACCGCATTAGTGTACCAAATTTCGTAATCCTCAGTCAAAGCATGGCTTGGGGCTGACAGTTTTAATGGACCTAGGGGGCGCTATTTCAGAAAATAGGCCACGCCCACCGGATGTTCAGATCAGATATTTTGTGGGGGAGGACTAGGATCACTCACAAGAAGTTTCGTGGCAATATCTTTAGAAGTGACGAAATGGGAGGCAAACGTAAGGCCACGGCAGTACGCCTGACTTCGCCGCGCCGCCACAGCCCCGCCCTCTGCCGAAAACTCCCATGAAGTGACACAAAGCAACCCCCGCTTGTCTTGAGTTACCAGCTACAAATTTGTGGTGATTGAGTGAAATGGGGCCATTTGGGACCTTTCACAGTAAAACTTGACCTTTTTGGTCCTGAGGGGGCGGGGCTTGTGTGATGTCATCATCCAACTATTCAACTTACTTTGTGGGTGGATGACAAATGACCACAGAAAGTTTGGTAACTCTACTCCATTCAGTTATGAAGTTATAGCAATTTAAATTTTTTTGGCGAGTAGTCAAACTTCGAGGCCTTGCCCCGCCCCTTCAACATATACGAAAAGTCAGAATCCTTGTCTCATTTTGTTCGCCCATCCCTTCTGAGCAATTTTACACAATTTTTGAGTTGATCGTGCGAAAAATGATCCAGCAATCCAATCAGAAACGGACCCTAAAAACGGCAAAAACGGCAAAAAATCGCCATTTCAACCCAAAATGGCCGACTTCCTGTTTGATATTGACCATGCTTGCAAGAGACTTTTCTGTGCGGACTGTTGAGTACTACAAGTGTACCAAATTTCATAACTATACGATAAACTAAGCTTTAAGGAGAGGGGTTTTTTTCACTTTCTAGGGGGCGCTGTTCAGCCATTTTCTTTGCGATTTTTTTGGGACCTTTAAAATATCAAATTTTTCACCAGGCCTGACAAGTGTGCAAAATATTGTGAGTTTTGGGGTATGTTAAGGTCTCCAAAAAGCCGTTCAAAGCGGACACGGAATAATAAAAAATAATTAAAGCTGCAAGCAGCGTCGTTCGGCCCTCGCAGCTCCGCGCCGCTCCGGCCTGGCCGGCAGCCCGGGGCACCAGGGCACGTCCGCAGAACACAAACGTCGACCACCCCAACACCAGAAACTGCTAACGGCCACCTTGTCCGCAACTCACCCTGACTCAGCATCCCCTTTGAGCCCACCATTATATTTTATGTCTCACCACTAGGGAATCCTCTATCTTTACCACACTGGTGGTGTGATGACAGTGACCAACTTTAATGCTATTCTGACCATGTTTTTTAAAGTTATTGAAGGATAACGTTATCTAGGTGGCGCTGTGACCAACTACAGAAAAGTCCCATTGAGGTCAGCTTTGGTGACATTATATAACATTCACCAACCGTTTGTGCCTCATTGGCTAAAGGGCATGATTGTTCATTGCCATATTCAGTTTCGGGCAAATCGGAGGCCGTTTGTGGAAGTTACAGTCAAATGTAAGGTCATGGCGTCACGCCAGCATTCACCATGGCATCAAAGCCCCTCCCTTTCTGGAAAGCTATCAGATCTGAATGGTCTTTAAAACATCATGAAGACACTGTATGACCTGAGTGTCATTTTCATTAAATTAGAGGGGACAAATATGGGCATTTCACCATAAAACAATAGACTTCCTGTTGTCAGGGGGCGGGGCTTAGGTGATGTCAGCTGTCCACATTGTCGTTGTCTTGAGATGTGGTCAGTGATCACACAGACAAAGTTTGAATTAGATCTGATCATGCACATGGGAGTTATTAAGTCAAGTAATGTCATGGCGAAAGGTCAAAGTTTGAGGCTTAGCCACGCCCACACCTTTATACTTATTTAAAATCCGACGGTTGAATTTTTTCCCCTTTGACTTAAAAGTACATAGCATAAGTTTGAAGGTGATCGGTGTAAAGGGCAACGGGCCATCAATGTCCAAACAACGTGTGCGAAAACCACTAAATCGAGTACTTGGACCAAAATGGCCGACCTCCTGTGCGAAATTGCGCTTGGCTCCAAGAGACTTTTTTGTAGGGCCAGAGACCCTATATGAGTGTACCAATTTTCGTAATCCTCAGTCAAACCTTGTCTTGGGGCTGACAGTTTTAATGGTCCTAGGGGGCGCTATTTCAGAATATAGGCCACGCCCACAAATCTCAGATGCCCATTTCTATTGGGGGTCAGACTAGGATCACTCACCAGACATTTTGTGGCGATGTCACGATAATTGAAGAAATGAGAGGCAAACGTATTGCCATGGCGTGATGGCGAATTTCGCCATGCTCCCAAAGCCCCGCCTTTTTTCAAAACCTGCCAGTACTGTAGACCAAGTGACCTCAACTTGTCAGCTGCTATTTACCAGAGATTCCAGGTGATTGGGTAAAAGGAGTCCAATAGGGAGCTGTGAAAAAAAGAGTGGCGTGGCGAAAGGTCAAAGTTTGAGGCTTAGCCACGCCCACACCTTTATACTTATTTAAAATCCGACGGTTGAATTTTTTCCTCTATGTCTTAAGAGTATATAGCAGAAGCTCGAAGGCGATTGGTGAAAAGGGCGACGGAGCATCACTCTCCAAACAACGTGTGTGAAAACCACTAAATCGCGCACTTGGACCAAAATGGCCGACTTCCTGTGCGACTTTGCACTTGGCTCCAAGAGACTTTTTTGTAGGTCCTGAGACACCACATTAGTGTACCAAATTTCGTAATCCTCAGTCAAAGCATGGCTTGGGGCTGACAGTTTTAATGGTCCTAGGGGGCGCTAATTCAGAAAATAGGCCACGCCCACAAACTTAAGCTGACCTTTTCTATTGGGGGTCAGACTAGGATCACTCACAACAATGGTCGAGGTGATATCACGATAAATGAAGAAATGAGAGGCAAACGTATTTCCATGGCGTGATGGCGAATTTCGCCATGCTCCCAAAGCCCCGCCTTTTTGCAAAACCTTCCAGTACTGGAGACCAAGTGACCTCAACTTGCCTGCTGCTATTTACCAGAGATTCCTGGTGATTGGGTAAAAGGAGTCCAATAAGGAGCTGTGAAAAAAAGAGTGGCGTGGCGAAAGGTCAAAGTTTGAGGCTTAGCCACGCCCACACCTTTATACTTATTTAAAATCCGACGGTTGAATTTTTTCCTCTATGTCTTAAGACTATATAGCAGAAGTTTGAAAGTGATTGGTGAAAAGGGCGACGGAGTATCACTCTCCAAACAACGTGTGTGAAAACCACTAAATCGCGCACTTGGACCAAAATGGCCGACTTCCTGTGCGACTTTGCACTTGGCTTCAAGAGACTTTTTTGTAGGTCCTGAGACACCACATTAGTGTACCAAATTTCGTAATCCTCAGTCAAAGCATGGCTTGGGGCTGACAGTTTTAATGGTCCTAGGGGGCGCTATTTCAGAAAATAGGCCACGCCCACCAGATGTTCACATCAGATCTTTTGGGGGGCCGGACTAGGATCACTCACAAGAAGTTTCGTGACGATATCTTTGGAAATGACGAAATGGGAGGCAAATGTAAGGCCAAGGCGGTACGCCTGAATTCGCCGCGCCGCCACAGCCCCGCCCTCTGCCGAAAACTCCCATAAAGTGACGCCAAGCAACCCCCACTTGTCTTGAGTTACCAGCTACAAATTTGTGGTGATTAAGTGAAATGGGGCAATTTGGGACCTTTCACAGTAAAACTTGATCTTTTTGGTCCTGAGGGGGCGGGGCTTGTGTGATGTCATCATCCGACCATTCAATTTACTTTGTGGGTGGATGACGAATGACCACAGAAAGTTTGGTAACTCTATTCCATTCAGTTATGAAGTTATAGCAATTTAAATATTTTTGGCGAGTAGTCAAACTTCGAGGCCTGGCTCCGCCCCTTCAACATATACGAAAACTCAGAATCCTTATCTCATTTTGTTCGCCCATCCCTTCTGAGCAATTTTACACAATTTTTGAGACGATCGTGCGAAAAATGATCGAGCAATCCAATCAGAAACGGACCCTAAAAACGGCAAAAACGGCAAAAAATCGCCATTTCAACCCAAAATGGCCGACTTCCTGTTTGATATTGACCATGGTTGCAAGAGACTTTTCTGTGCGGACTGTTGAGTACTACAAGTGTACCAAATTTCATAACTGTACGATAAACTAAGCTTTATGGAGAGGGTTTTTTTTCACTTTGTAGGGGGCGCTGTTCAGCCATTTTCTTTGCGATTTTTTTGGGACCTTTAAAATATCAAATTTTTCACCAGGCCTGACAAGTGTGCAAAATATTGTGAGTTTTGGGGTATGTTAAGGTCCCCAAAAAGCTGTTCAAAAGGGGCACGGAATAACAAAAAATAATAATAATCAGAGCAAAAACAAGAGGCCTTCGCAGCGCTTTCGCTGCTCGGGCCTAATTAAAGCTGCAAGCAGCGTCGTTCGGCCCTCGCAGCTCCGCGCCGCTCCGGTCTGGACGGCAGCCCGGGGCACCAGTGCACGTCTGACAGAACAGAAACGTCAACCACCCCGACACCAGAAACCGCGAATGGCCTCCTAGTCTGCACCTCACCCTGACTCAGCATCCCCTCTGAGCTCACCATTAAATTGAATATTAAGATTACGGCGTTACGCCAGAATTCGCCATGGCATCAAAGCCCCTCCCTTTCTGGAAAGCTATCAGATCTGAATGGTCATTACAGCATCATGAAGACAGTGCATGACCTTAGGGTCATGTTGACTAAATTAGAGGGGACAAATATGGGCATTTCAGCATAAAAAATAAATTCCTGTAGTCAGGGGGCGGGGCTTAGGTGATGTCAGCTGTCCACATTGTCATTGTTTACAGATATGGTCAATGATCACACAGACAAAGTTCGAAAAAGATCTGATCATGCACATGGGAGTTATTAAGTCAAGTAAAGTAATGGCGAAAGGTCAACGTTTGAGGCTTAGCCACGCCCACACCTTTCAACTTTTGAAAAATCCGACGGTTGAATTTTTTCCCCTATGTCTTAAGAGTGTATTGCAGAAGTTTGAAGGTGATTGGTGAAAAGGGCGACGGAGCATCACTCTCCAAACAATGTGTGCGAAAACCACTAAATCACGTACTTGCACCAAAATGGCCGACTTCCTGTGCGACTTTACGCTTGGCTCCAAGAGACTTTTTTGTAGGTCCTGAGACCCCACATTAGTGTACCAAATTTCGTAATCCTCAGTCAAAGCATGGCTTGGGGCTGAAAGTTTTAATGGCTCTAGGGGGCGCTATTTAAGAATATAGGCCACGCCCACAAACTTCAGCTGTCTATTTCTCTTGGAGCTCAGACTAGGATCACTCACCAGAAGTTTCGTAGCAATATCACGATAACTGAAGAAATGAGACAAACGTATTTCCATGGCGTGATGGCGATTTTCGCCATGGTCCCAAAGCCCCGCCTTTTTTCAAAACCTGCCAGTACTGGAGACCAAGTAACCTCAACTTGTCTACTGCTGTTTGCCACAGAATCCTGGTGATTGGGTAAAAGGAGTCCAGTAGGGAGCTGTGAAAAAAAGAGTAGCGTGGCGACAGGTCAAAGTTTGAGGCTTAGCCACGCCCACACCTTTCAACTTTTGAAAAATCCGACGGTTAAATTTTTTCCCCTATGTCTTAAGGGTATATAGCAGAAGTTTGAAGGAGATTGGTGAAAAGGGCGACGGAGCATCACTCTCCAAACAACGTGTGCGAAAACCACTAAATCGCGTACTTGATCCAAAATGGCCGACTTCCTGTGCGACTTTGAACTTGACTCCAAGAGACTTTTTTGTAGGTCCTGAGACACCACATTAGTGTACCAAATTTCGTAATCCTCAGTCAAAGCATGGCTTGGGGCTAATAGTTTAAATGGTCCTAGGGGGCGCTATTTAAAAACATAGGCCACGCCCACAAAATTCAGCTGTCTATTTCTCTTGGAGCTCAGACTAGGATCACTCACCAGAAGTTTCGTAGCATTATCACGATAACTGAAGAAATGAGAGACAAACGTATTTCCATGGCGTGATGGCGATTTTCGCCATGGTCCCAAAGCCCCGCCTTTTTTCAAAACCTGCCAGTACTGGAGACCAAGTAACCTCAACTTGTCTACTGCTGTTTGCCACAGAATCCTGGTGATTGGGTAAAAGGAGTCCAGTAGGGAGCTGTGAAAAAAAGAGTAGCGTGGCGACAGGTCAAAGTTTGAGGCTTAGCCACGCCCACACCTTTCAACTTTTGAAAAATCCGACGGTTGAATTTTTTCCCCTATGTCTTAAGGGTATATAGCAGAAGTTTGAAGGAGATTGGTGAAAAGGGCGACGGAGCATCACTCTCCAAACAACGTGTGCGAAAACCACTAAATCGCGTACTTGATCCAAAATGGCCGACTTCCTGTGCGACTTTGAACTTGACTCCAAGAGACTTTTTTGTAGGTCCTGAGACACCACATTAGTGTACCAAATTTCGTAATCCTCAGTCAAAGCATGGCTTGGGGCTAATAGTTTTAATGGTCCTAGGGGGCGCTATTTCAGAAAATAGGCCACGCCCACCAGATGTTCACATCAGATCTTTTGGGGGGCCGGACTAGGATCACTCACAAGAAGTTTCGTGACGATATCTTTGGAAATGACGAAATGGGAGGCAAACGTAAGGCCAAGGCGGTACGCCTGAATTCGCCGCGCCACCACAGCCCCGCCCTCTGCCGAAAACTCCCATAAAGTGACGCCAAGCAACCCCCACTTGTCTTGAGTTACCAGCTACAAATTTGTGGTGATTAAGTGAAATGGGGCAATTTGGGACCTTTCACAGTAAAACTTGATCTTTTTGGTCCTGAGGGGGCGGGGCTTGTGTGATGTCATCATCCGACCTTTCAATTTACTTTGTGGGTGGATGACGAATGACCACAGAAAGTTTGGTAACTCTATTCCATTCAGTTATGAAGTTATAGCAATTTAAATATTTTTGGCGAGTAGTCAAACTTCGAGGCCTGGCTCCGCCCCTTCAACATATACGAAAACTCAGAATCCTTATCTCATTTTGTTCGCCCATCCCTTCTGAGCAATTTTACACAATTTTTGAGACGATCGTGCGAAAAATGATCGAGCAATCCAATCAGAAACGGACCCTAAAAACGGCAAAAACGGCAAAAAATCGCCATTTCAACCCAAAATGGCCGACTTCCTGTTTGATATTGACCATGGTTGCAAGAGACTTTTCTGTGCGGACTGTTGAGTACTACAAGTGTACCAAATTTCATAACTGTACGATAAACTAAGCTTTATGGAGAGGGGTTTTTTTCACTTTGTAGGGGGCGCTGTTCAGCCATTTTCTTTGCGATTTTTTTGGGACCTTTAAAATATCAAATTTTTCACCAGGCCTGACAAGTGTGCAAAATATTGTGAGTTTTGGGGTATGTTAAGGTCCCCAAAAAGCTGTTCAAAGGGGGCACGGAATAACAAAAAATAATTAAAGCTGCAAGCAGCGTCGTTCGGCCCTCGCAGCTCCGCGCCGCTCCGGCCTGGCCGGCAGCCCGGGGCACCAGGGCACGTCTGGCAGAACAGAAACGTCAACCACCCCGACACCAGAAACCGCAAATGGCCTCCTAGTCCGCACCTCACCGTGACTCAGCATCCCCTCTGAGCTCACCATTAAATTGAATTGTGAGGTTACGGCGTTACGCCAGAATTCGCCATGGCATCAAAGCCCCTCCCTTTCTGGAAAGCTATCAGATCTGAATGGTCATTACAGCATCATGAAGACAGTGCATGACCTTGGTGTCATGTTGACTAAATTAGAGGGGATAAATATGGGCATTTCAGCATAAAAAAATAACTTCCTGTAGGCAGGGGGTGGGGCTTAGGTGATGTCAGCTGTCCACATTGTCTTTGTTTACAGATATGGTCAATGATCACATAGACAAAGTTCGAAAAAGATCTGATCATGCACATGGGAGTTATTGTCAAGTAAATTAATGGTGAAAGGTCAAAGTTTGAGGCTTAGCCACTCCCACACCTTTCAACTTTTGAAAAATCCGACGGTTGAATTTTTTCCCCTATGTCTTAAGAGTATATTGCAGAAGTTTAAAGGGATTGGAGAAAAGGGCGACGGAGCATCACTCTCCAAACAATGTGTGCGATAACCACTAAATCACGTACTTGCACCAAAATGGCCGACTTCCTGTGTGACTTTGCGCTTGGCTCCAAGAGACTTTTTTGTAGGTCCTGAAACACCACATTAGTGTACCAAATTTCGTAATCCTCAGTCAAAGCATGGCTTGGGGCTATTATTTTAAATGGTCCTAGGGGGCGCTATTTAAGAAAATAGGCCACGCCCACAAATTTCAGCTGTATATATCTCTTGGGGGTAAGACTAGGATCACTCACAAGAAGTTTTGTAGCGATATCACAATAACTGAAGAAATGAGAGGCAAATGTATTTCCATGGCGTGATGGCGATTTTCGCCATGCTCCCAAAGCCCCGCCTTTACTCGAAACCTGCCAGTACTGGATACCAAGTGACCTCACGTTGTCTACTGCTATTTGCCAGAGATTATTGGTGATTGGGTAAAAGGAGTCCAATAGGAAGCTGTAAAAAAAAAGAGTGGCGTGGCGAAAGGTCAAAGTTTGAGGCTTAGTCACGCCCACACCTTTCAACTTTTGAAAAATCTGACGGTTGAATTTTTCCCCCTATGTCTTAAGAGTATATAGCAGAAGTTTGAAGGAGATTGGTGAAAAGGGCGACGGAGCATCACTCTTCAAACAACGTGTGCGAAAACCACTAATTCGAGTACTTGGACCAAAATGGCCGACTTCCTGTGCGACTTTGTGCTTGGCTCCAAGAAACTTTTTTGTAGGTCCTGAGACACCACATTAGTGTTCCAAATTTTGTCATCCTCAGTCAAAGCATGGCTTGGGGCTGACAGTTTTAATGGCTCTAGGGGGCGCTATTTAAGAAAATAGGCCACGCCCACAAACTTCATCTATCTATTTCTCTTGGGGGTCAGACTAGAATCACTCACCCGAAGTTTCGTAGCGATATCACGATAACTGAAGAAATGAGAGGCAAACGTATTTCCACGGCGTGATGGCGATTTTCGCCATGCTCCCAAAGCCCCGCCTTTTCTCGAAACATGCCAGTACTAGAGACCAAGTAACCTCAACTTGTCTACTGCTGTTTGCCACAGAATCCTGGTGATTGGGTAAAAGGAGTCCAGTAGGGAGCTGTGAAAAAAAGAGTGGCGTGACGACAGGTCAAAGTTTGAGGCTTAGCCACGCCCACACCTTTCAACTTTTGAAAAATCCGACGGTTGAATTTTTTCCCCTAAGTCTTAAGAGTATATAGCAGAAGTTTGAAGGAGATTGGTGAAAAGGGCGACGGAGCATCACTCTACAAACAACGTGTGCGAAAACCACTAAATCGCGTCCTTGATCCAAAATGGCCGACTTCCTGTGCAACTTTGCACTTGGCTCCAAGAGACTTTTTTGTAGGTCCTGAGACACCACATTATTGTACCAAATTTCGTAATCCTCAGTCAAAGCATGGCTTGGGGCTGACAGTTTTAATGGTCCTAGGGGGCGCTATTTCAGAAAATAGGCCACGCCCACCGGATGTTCACATCAGATTTTTTGAGGGGCCAGACTAGGATCACTCACAAGAAGTTTCGCGACGATATCTTAAGAAATGACTAAATGGGAGGCAAACGTAAGGCCATGGCGGTACGCCTTACTTCGCCGCGCTGCCACAGCCCCGCCCTCTGCCGAAAACTCCCATTAAGTGACGCCAAGCAACCCTT
The DNA here is from genome assembly GCF_043380555.1 of Nothobranchius furzeri. Lineage (NCBI taxonomy): Eukaryota > Metazoa > Chordata > Actinopteri > Cyprinodontiformes > Nothobranchiidae > Nothobranchius > Nothobranchius furzeri. The sequence continues at coordinate 20,218,185 of NC_091749.1, forward strand.
ACTTGTCTTTAGTTACCAGCTACAAATTTGTGGTGATTAAGTGAAATGGGGCAATTTGGGACCTTTCACAGTAAAACTTGACCTTTTTGGTCCTGAGGGGGCGGGACTTGTGTGATGTCATCATCCGACCATTCACTTTACTTTGTGGGTGGATGGCGAATGACCACAGAAAGTTTGGTAACTCTATTCCATTCATTTATGAAGTTATAGCAATTTAAAATTTTTTGGCGAGTAGTCAAACTTCGAGGCCTGGCCCCGCCCCTTCAGTATTTACGAAAAGTAAATTTTATTGTCTCATTTTGTTCGCCCATCCCTTCTGAGCAATTTTACACAAATTGTGAGACAATCATGCGAAAAATGATCGAGCAATCCAATCAGGAACGGACCCTAAAAACGGCAAAAACTGCAAAAAATCGCCATTTCAACCCAAAATGGCCGACTTCCTGTTTGATATTGACCATGGTTGCAAGAGACTTTTCTGTGCGGACTGTTGAGTACTACAAGTGTACCAAATTTCATAACTGTACGATAAACTAAGCTTTATGGAGAGGGTTTTTTTTCACTTTCTAGGGGGCGCTGTTCAGCCATTTTCTTTGTGATTTTTTTGGGACCTTTAAAATATCAAATTTTTCACCAGGCCTGACAAGTTTGCAAAATATTGTGAGTTTTGGGGTATGTTAAGGTCCCCAAAAAGCCGTTCAAAGCGGGATAAGAATAATAAAAAATAATTAAAGCTGCAAGCAGCGTCGTTCGGCCCTCGCAGCTCCGCGCCGCTCCGGCCTGGCCGGCAGCCCGGGGCACCAGGGCATGTCTGGCAGAACAGAAACGTCAATCATCCCGTCACCGGAAACAGCAAATGGCCTCCTAGTCCGCACCTCACCCTGACTAAGCATCCACTCTGAGCTCACCATTAAATTGAATTGTAAGGTTACGGCATACGCAAGAATTCGCCCTGGCATCGAAAGCCCCTCCCTTTCTGGAAAGCTATCAGATTTGAATGGCCATTACAGCATCATGAAGACAGTGCATGACCTAGGTGTCATGTTGACTAAATTAGAGGGGACAAATATGGGCATTTCAGCATAAAATAATAACTTCCTTTAGTCAGGGGGCGGGGCTTAGATGATGTCAGCTGTCCACATTGTCATTGTTTACAGATATGGTCAATGATCACACAGACAAAGTTCGAAAAAGATCTGATCATGCACATGGGAGTTATTAAGTCAAGTAATGGCGAAAGGTCAAAGTTTGAGGCTTAGCCACGCCCACACCTTTCAACTTTTGAAAAATCCGACGGTTGAATTTTTTCCCCTATGCCTTAAGAGTATATAGCAGAAGTTTGAAGGCGATTGGTGAAAAGGGCGACGGAGCATCACTCTCCAAACAACGTGTGCGAAAACCACTAAATCGCGTACTTGGACCAAAATGGCCGACTTCCTGTGCAATTTTGTGCTTGGCTCCAAGAGACTTTTTTGTAGGTCCTGGGACACCACATTAGTGTACCAAATTTCGTAATCCTCAGTGAAAGCATGGCTTGGGGCTATTAGTTTAAATGGTCCTAGGGGGCGCTATTTCAGAAATTAGGCCACGCCCACATATTTCAGCTGTCTATGTCTCTTTGGGGTCAGACTAGGATCACTCACCAGAAGTTTCGTAACGATATCACGATAAATGAAGAAATGAGAGGCAAACGTATTTCCATGGCGTGATGGCGATTTTCGCCATGCTCCCAAAGCCCCGCCTTTTTTTGAAACCTTCCAGTACTGGATACCAAGTGACCTCAAGTTGTCTACTGCTATTTGCCAGAGACTCCTGCTGATTGGGTAAAAGGAGTCCAGTAGGGAGCTGTGAAAAAAAGAGTGGCGCGGCGACAGGTCAAAGTTTGAGGCTTAGCCACGCCCACACCTTTCAACTTTTGAAAAATCCGACGGTTGAATTTTTTCCCCTATGCCTTAAGAGTATATAGCAGAAGTTTGAAGGCGATTGGTGAAAAGGGCGACGGAGCATCACTCTCCAAACAACGTGTGCGAAAACCACTAAATCGCGTACTTGGACCAAAATGGCCGACTTCCTGTGCAATTTTGTGCTTGGCTCCAAGAGACTTTTTTGTAGGCCCTGGGACACCACATTAGTGTACCAAATTTCGTAATCCTCAGTCAAAGCATGGCTTGGGGCTATTAGTTTAAATGGTCCTAGGGGGCGCTATTTCAGAAATTAGGCCACGCCCACATATTTCAGCTGTCTATGTCTCTTTGGGGTCAGACTAGGATCACTCACCAGAAGTTTCGTAATGATATCACGATAAATGAAGAAATGAGAGGCAAACGTATTTCCATGGCGTGATGGCGATTTTCGCCATGCTCCCAAAGCCCTGCCTTTTTTTGAAACCTTCCAGTACTGGAGACCAAGTGACCTCAAGTTGTTTACTGCTATTTGCCAGAGACTCCTGCTGATTGGGTAAAAGGAGTCCAGTAGGGAGCTGTGAAAAAAAGAGTGGCGCGGCGACAGGTCAAAGTTTGAGGCTTAGCCACGCCCACACCTTTCAACTTTTGAAAAATCCGACAGTTGATTTTTTTCCTCTATGTCTTAAGAGCAGATGGCAGAAGTTTGAAGGAGATTGGTGAAAATGGCGACGGAGCATCACTCTCCAAACAACGTGTGCGAAAACCACTAAATTGCGTACTTGGACCAAAATGGCCGACTTCCTGTGCAACTTTGCACTTGGCTCCAAGAGACTTTTTTGTAGGTCCTGAGACACCACATTAGTGTACCAAATTTCGTACTCCTCAGTCAAAGCATGGCTTGGGGCTGACAGTTTTAATGGTCCTAGGGGGCGCTATTTCAGAAAATAGGCCACGCCCACCGGATGTTCACATCAGATCTTTTGAGGGGCCGGACTAGGATCACTCACAACAAGTTTCGTGACGATATCTTTAGAAATGACGAAATGGAAGGCAAACGTAAGGCCATGGCGGTACGCCTGACTTCGCCGCGCCGCCACAGCCCCACCTTCTGCCGAAAACTCCCATAAAGTGACGCCAAGCAACCTCCACTTGTCTTGAGTTAACAGCTACAAGTTTGTGGTGATTAAGTGAAATGGGGCAATTTGGGACCTTTCACAGTAAAACTTGACCTTTTTGGTCCTGAGGGGGCGGGGCTTGTGTGATGTCATCATCCGACCATTCAATTTACTTTGTGGCTGGATGACGAATGACCACAGAAAGTTTGGTAATTCTATTCCTTTCAGTTATGAAGTTATAGCAATTTAAAATTTTTTGGCGAGTAGTCAAACTTCGAGGCCTGGCCCCGCCCCTTCAACATGTACGAAAAGTCAGAATCTTTGTCTCATTTTGTTCGCCCATCCCTTCTGAGCAATTTTACACAATTTTTGAGACGATCGTGCAAAAAATGATCGAGCAATCCAATCAGAAACGGACCCTAAAAAGGGCCAAAACGGCAAAAAATCGCCATTTCAACCCAAAATGGCCGACTTCCTGTTTGATATTGACCATGCATGCAAGAGACTTTTCTGTGCGGACTGTTTAGTACTATAAATGTACCAAATTTCATAACTGTACGATAAACTAAGCTTTATGGAGAGGGTTTTTTTTCACTTTGTAGGGGGCGCTGTTCAGCCATTTTCTTTGCGATTTTTTTGTGACCTTTAAAATATCAAATTTTTCACCAGGCCTGACAAGTTTGCAAAATATTGTGAGTTTTGGGGTATGTTAAGGTCCCCAAAAAGCTGTTCAAAGGGGGCACGGAATAACAAAAAATAATCAGAGCAAAAACAAGAGGCCTTCGCAGCGCTTTCGCTGCTCGGGCCTAATTAAAGCTGCAAGCAGCGTCGTTCGGCCCTCGCAGCTCCGCGCCGCTCCGGCCTGGCCGGCAGCCCGGGGCACCAGGGCACGTCCGCAGAACACAAACGTCGACCACCCCAACACCAGAAACTGCTAACGGCCACCTTGTCCGCAACTCACCCTGACTCAGCATCCCCTTTGAGCCCACCATTATATTTTATGTCTCACCACTAGGGAATCCTCTATCTTTACCACACTGGTGGTGTGATGACAGTGACCAACTTTAATGCTATTCTGACCATGTTTTTTAAAGTTATCGAAGGATAACGTTATCTAGGTGGCGCTGTGACCAACTACAGAAAAGTCCCATTGAGGTCAGCTTTGGTGACATTATATAACATTCACCAACCGTTTGTGCCTCATTGGCTAAAGGGCATGATTGTTCATTGCCATATTCAGTTTCGGGCAAATCGGAGGCCGTTTGTGGAAGTTACAGTCAAATGTAAGGTCATGGCGTCACGCCAGCATTCACCATGGCATCAAAGCCCCTCCCTTTCTGGAAAGCTATCAGATCTGAATGGTCTTTAAAACATCATGAAGACACTGTATGACCTGAGTGTCATTTTCATTAAATTAGAGGGGACAAATATGGGCATTTCACCATAAAACAATAGACTTCCTGTTGTCAGGGGGCGGGGCTTAGGTGATGTCAGCTGTCCACATTGTCGTTGTCTTGAGATGTGGTCAGTGATCACACAGACAAAGTTTGAATTAGATCTGATCATGCACATGGGCGTTATTAAGTCAAGTAATGTCATGGCGAAAGGTCAAAGTTTGAGGCTTAGCCACGCCCACACCTTTATACTTATTTAAAATCCGACGGTTGAATTTTTTCCCCTTTGACTTAAAAGTACATAGCATAAGTTTGAAGGTGATCGGTGTAAAGGGCAACGGGCCATCAATGTCCAAACAACGTGTGCGAAAACCACTAAATCGAGTACTTGGACCAAAATGGCCGACCTCCTGTGCGAAATTGCGCTTGGCTCCAAGAGACTTTTTTGTAGGGCCAGAGACCCTACATGAGTGTACCAATTTTCGTAATCCTCAGTCAAACCTTGTCTTGGGGCTGACAGTTTTAATGGTCCTAGGGGGCGCTATTTCAGAATATAGGCCACGCCCACAAATCTCAGATGCCCATTTCTATTGGGGGTCAGACTAGGATCACTCACCAGACATTTTGTGGCGATGTCACGATAATTGAAGAAATGAGAGGCAAACGTATTGCCATGGCGTGATGGCGAATTTCGCCATGCTCCCAAAGCCCCGCCTTTTTTCAAAACCTGCCAGTACTGTAGACCAAGTGACCTCAACTTGTCAGCTGCTATTTACCAGAGATTCCAGGTGATTGGGTAAAAGGAGTCCAATAGGGAGCTGTGAAAAAAAGAGTGGCGTGGCGAAAGGTCAAAGTTTGAGGCTTAGCCACGCCCACACCTTTATACTTATTTAAAATCCGACGGTTGAATTTTTTCCTCTATGTCTTAAGAGTATATAGCAGAAGCTCGAAGGCGATTGGTGAAAAGGGCGACGGAGCATCACTCTCCAAACAACGTGTGTGAAAACCACTAAATCGCGCACTTGGACCAAAATGGCCGACTTCCTGTGCGACTTTGCACTTGGCTCCAAGAGACTTTTTTGTAGGTCCTGAGACACCACATTAGTGTACCAAATTTCGTAATCCTCAGTCAAAGCATGGCTTGGGGCTGACAGTTTTAATGGTCCTAGGGGGCGCTAATACAGAAAATAGGCCACGCCCACAAACTTAAGCTGACCTTTTCTATTGGGGGTCAGACTAGGATCACTCACAACAATGGTCGAGGTGATATCACGATAAATGAAGAAATGAGAGGCAAACGTATTTCCATGGCGTGATGGCGAATTTCGCCATGCTCCCAAAGCCCCGCCTTTTTGCAAAACCTTCCAGTACTGGAGACCAAGTGACCTCAACTTGCCTGCTGCTATTTACCAGAGATTCCTGGTGATTGGGTAAAAGGAGTCCAATAAGGAGCTGTGAAAAAAAGAGTGGCGTGGCGAAAGGTCAAAGTTTGAGGCTTAGCCACGCCCACACCTTTATACTTATTTAAAATCCGACGGTTGAATTTTTTCCTCTATGTCTTAAGACTATATAGCAGAAGTTTGAAAGTGATTGGTGAAAAGGGCGACGGAGTATCACTCTCCAAACAACGTGTGTGAAAACCACTAAATCGCGCACTTGGACCAAAATGGCCGACTTCCTGTGCGACTTTGCACTTGGCTTCAAGAGACTTTTTTGTAGGTCCTGAGACACCACATTAGTGTACCAAATTTCGTAATCCTCAGTCAAAGCATGGCTTGGGGCTGACAGTTTTAATGGTCCTAGGGGGCGCTATTTCAGAAAATAGGCCACGCCCACCAGATGTTCACATCAGATCTTTTGGGGGGCCGGACTAGGATCACTCACAAGAAGTTTCGTGACGATATCTTTGGAAATGACGAAATGGGAGGCAAACGTAAGGCCAAGGCGGTACGCCTGAATTCGCCGCGCCGCCACAGCCCCGCCCTCTGCCGAAAACTCCCATAAAGTGACGCCAAGCAACCCCCACTTGTCTTGAGTTACCAGCTACAAATTTGTGGTGATTAAGTGAAATGGGGCAATTTGGGACCTTTCACAGTAAAACTTGATCTTTTTGGTCCTGAGGGGGCGGGGCTTGTGTGATGTCATCATCCGACCTTTCAATTTACTTTGTGGGTGGATGACGAATGACCACAGAAAGTTTGGTAACTCTATTCCATTCAGTTATGAAGTTATAGCAATTTAAATATTTTTGGCGAGTAGTCAAACTTCGAGGCCTGGCTCCGCCCCTTCAACATATACGAAAACTCAGAATCCTTATCTCATTTTGTTCGCCCATCCCTTCTGAGCAATTTTACACAATTTTTGAGACGATCGTGCGAAAAATGATCGAGCAATCCAATCAGAAACGGACCCTAAAAACGGCAAAAACGGCAAAAAATCGCCATTTCAACCCAAAAAAGCCGACTTCCTGTTTGATATTGACCATGGTTGCAAGAGACTTTTCTGTGCGGACTGTTGAGTACTACAAGTGTACCAAATTTCATAACTGTACGATAAACTAAGCTTTATGGAGAGGGGTTTTTTTCACTTTGTAGGGGGCGCTGTTCAGCCATTTTCTTTGCGATTTTTTTGGGACCTTTAAAATATCAAATTTTTCACCAGGCCTGACAAGTGTGCAAAATATTGTGAGTTTTGGGGTATGTTAAGGTCCCCAAAAAGCTGTTCAAAGGGGGCACGGAATAACAAAAAATAATAATAATCAGAGCAAAAACAAGAGGCCTTCGCAGCGCTTTCGCTGCTCGGGCCTAATTAAAGCTGCAAGCAGCGTCGTTCGGCCCTCGCAGCTCCGCGCCGCTCCGGTCTGCCGTCGCACCAGTGCACGTCTGACAGAACAGAAACGTCAACCACCCCGACACCAGAAACCGCGAATGGCCTCCTAGTCTGCACCTCACCCTGACTCAGCATCCCCTCTGAGCTCACCATTAAATTGAATATTAAGATTACGGCGTTACGCCAGAATTCGCCATGGCATCAAAGCCCCTCCCTTTCTGGAAAGCTATCAGATCTGAATGGTCATTACAGCATCATGAAGACAGTGCATGACCTTAGGGTCATGTTGACTAAATTAGAGGGGACAAATATGGGCATTTCAGCATAAAAAATAAATTCCTGTAGTCAGGGGGCGGGGCTTAGGTGATGTCAGCTGTCCACATTGTCATTGTTTACAGATATGGTCAATGATCACACAGACAAAGTTCGAAAAAGATCTGATCATGCACATGGGAGTTATTAAGTCAAGTAAAGTAATGGCGAAAGGTCAACGTTTGAGGCTTAGCCACGCCCACACCTTTCAACTTTTGAAAAATCCGACGGTTGAATTTTTTCCCCTATGTCTTAAGAGTGTATTGCAGAAGTTTGAAGGTGATTGGTGAAAAGGGCGACGGAGCATCACTCTCCAAACAATGTGTGCGAAAACCACTAAATCACGTACTTGCACCAAAATGGCCGACTTCCTGTGCGACTTTACGCTTGGCTCCAAGAGACTTTTTTGTAGGTCCTGAGACCCCACATTAGTGTACCAAATTTCGTAATCCTCAGTCAAAGCATGGCTTGGGGCTGAAAGTTTTAATGGCTCTAGGGGGCGCTATTTAAGAATATAGGCCACGCCCACAAACTTCAGCTGTCTATTTCTCTTGGAGCTCAGACTAGGATCACTCACCAGAAGTTTCGTAGCAATATCACGATAACTGAAGAAATGAGACAAACGTATTTCCATGGCGTGATGGCGATTTTCGCCATGGTCCCAAAGCCCCGCCTTTTTTCAAAACCTGCCAGTACTGGAGACCAAGTAACCTCAACTTGTCTACTGCTGTTTGCCACAGAATCCTGGTGATTGGGTAAAAGGAGTCCAGTAGGGAGCTGTGAAAAAAAGAGTAGCGTGGCGACAGGTCAAAGTTTGAGGCTTAGCCACGCCCACACCTTTCAACTTTTGAAAAATCCGACGGTTAAATTTTTTCCCCTATGTCTTAAGGGTACATAGCAGAAGTTTGAAGGAGATTGGTGAAAAGGGCGACGGAGCATCACTCTCCAAACAACGTGTGCGAAAACCACTAAATCGCGTACTTGATCCAAAATGGCCGACTTCCTGTGCGACTTTGAACTTGACTCCAAGAGACTTTTTTGTAGGTCCTGAGACACCACATTAGTGTACCAAATTTCGTAATCCTCAGTCAAAGCATGGCTTGGGGCTAATAGTTTAAATGGTCCTAGGGGGCGCTATTTCAAAACATAGGCCACGCCCACAAAATTCAGCTGTCTATTTCTCTTGGAGCTCAGACTAGGATCACTCACCAGAAGTTTCGTAGCAATATCACGATAACTGAAGAAATGAGAGACAAACGTATTTCCATGGCGTGATGGCGATTTTCGCCATGGTCCCAAAGCCCCGCCTTTTTTCAAAACCTGCCAGTACTGGAGACCAAGTAACCTCAACTTGTCTACTGCTGTTTGCCACAGAATCCTGGTGATTGGGTAAAAGGAGTCCAGTAGGGAGCTGTGAAAAAAAGAGTAGCGTGGCGACAGGTCAAAGTTTGAGGCTTAGCCACGCCCACACCTTTCAACTTTTGAAAAATCCGACGGTTGAATTTTTTCCCCTATGTCTTAAGGGTATATAGCAGAAGTTTGAAGGAGATTGGTGAAAAGGGCGACGGAGCATCACTCTCCAAACAACGTGTGCGAAAACCACTAAATCGCGTACTTGATCCAAAATGGCCGACTTCCTGTGCGACTTTGAACTTGACTCCAAGAGACTTTTTTGTAGGTCCTGAGACACCACATTAGTGTACCAAATTTCGTAATCCTCAGTCAAAGCATGGCTTGGGGCTAATAGTTTTAATGGTCCTAGGGGGCGCTATTTCAGAAAATAGGCCACGCCCACCAGATGTTCACATCAGATCTTTTGGGGGGCCGGACTAGGATCACTCACAAGAAGTTTCGTGACGATATCTTTGGAAATGACGAAATGGGAGGCAAACGTAAGGCCAAGGCGGTACGCCTGAATTCGCCGCGCCACCACAGCCCCGCCCTCTGCCGAAAACTCCCATAAAGTGACGCCAAGCAACCCCCACTTGTCTTGAGTTACCAGCTACAAATTTGTGGTGATTAAGTGAAATGGGGCAATTTGGGACCTTTCACAGTAAAACTTGATCTTTTTGGTCCTGAGGGGGCGGGGCTTGTGTGATGTCATCATCCGACCTTTCAATTTACTTTGTGGGTGGATGACGAATGACCACAGAAAGTTTGGTAACTCTATTCCATTCAGTTATGAAGTTATAGCAATTTAAATATTTTTGGCGAGTAGTCAAACTTCGAGGCCTGGCTCCGCCCCTTCAACATATACGAAAACTCAGAATCCTTATCTCATTTTGTTCGCCCATCCCTTCTGAGCAATTTTACACAATTTTTGAGACGATCGTGCGAAAAATGATCGAGCAATCCAATCAGAAACGGACCCTAAAAACGGCAAAAACGGCAAAAAATCGCCATTTCAACCCAAAATGGCCGACTTCCTGTTTGATATTGACCATGGTTGCAAGAGACTTTTCTGTGCGGACTGTTGAGTACTACAAGTGTACCAAATTTCATAACTGTACGATAAACTAAGCTTTATGGAGAGGGGTTTTTTTCACTTTGTAGGGGGCGCTGTTCAGCCATTTTCTTTGCGATTTTTTTGGGACCTTTAAAATATCAAATTTTTCACCAGGCCTGACAAGTGTGCAAAATATTGTGAGTTTTGGGGTATGTTAAGGTCCCCAAAAAGCTGTTCAAAGGGGGCACGGAATAACAAAAAATAATAATAATTAAAGCTGCAAGCAGCGTCGTTCGGCCCTCGCAGCTCCGCGCCGCTCCGGCCTGGCCGGCAGCCCGGGGCACCAGGGCATGTGTGGCAGAACAGAAACGTCAATCATCCCGTCACCGGAAACAGCAAATGGCCTCCTAGTCCGCACCTCACCCTGACTAAGCATCCCCTCTGAGCTCACCATTAAATTGAATTGTAAGGTTACGGCGTTACGCCAGAATTCGCCATGGCATCAAAGCCCCTCCCTTTCTGGAAAGCTATCAGATTTGAATGGCCATTACAGCATCATGAAGACAGTGCATGACCTAGGTGTCATGTTGACTAAATTAGAGGGGACAAATATGGGCATTTCAGCATAAAATAATAACTTCCTTTAGTCAGGGGGCGGGGCTTAGATGATGTCAGCTGTCCACATTGTCATTGTTTACAGATATGGTCAATGATCACACAGACAAAGTTCGAAAAAGATCTGATCATGCACATGGGAGTTATTAAGTCAAGTAATGGCGAAAGGTCAAAGTTTGAGGCTTAGCCACGCCCACACCTTTCAACTTTACAAAAATCCGACGGTTGACTTTTTTCCCCTATGCCTTAAGAGTATATAGCAGAAGTTTGAAGGCGATTGGTGAAAAGGGCGAAGGAGCATCACTCTTCAAACAACGTGTGCGAAAACCACTAAATCGCGTACTTGGACCAAAATGGCCGACTTCCTGTGCAATTTTGTGCTTGGCTCCAAGAGACTTTTTTGTAGGTCCTGGGACACCACATTAGTGTACCAAATTTCGTAATCCTCAATGAAAGCATGGCTTGGGGCTAATAGTTTAAATGGTCCTAGGGGGCGCTATTTCAGAAATTAGGCCACGCCCACATATTTCAGCTGTCTATGTCTCTTTGGGGTCAGACTAGGATCACTCACCAGAAGTTTCGTAACAATATCACGATAAATGAAGAAATGAGAGGCAAACGTATTTCCATGGCGTGCTGGCGATTTTCGCCATGCTCCCAAAGCCCCGCCTTTTTTTGAAACCTTCCAGTACTGGATACCAAGTGACCTCAAGTTGTCTACTGCTATTTGCCAGAGACTCCTGCTGATTGGGTAAAAGGAGTCCAGTAGGGAGCTGTGAAAAAAAGAGTGGCGCGGCGACAGGTCAAAGTTTGAGGCTTAGCCACGCCCACACCTTTCAACTTTTGAAAAATCCGACGGTTGAATTTTTTCCCCTATGCCTTAAGAGTATATAGCAGAAGTTTGAAGGCGATTGGTGAAAAGGGCGACGGAGCATCACTCTCCAAACAACGTGTGCGAAAACCACTAAATCGCGTACTTGGACCAAAATGGCCGACTTCCTGTGCAATTTTGTGATTGGCTCCAAGAGACTTTTTTGTAGGTCCTGGGACACCACATTAGTGTACCAAATTTCGTAATCCTCAGTCAAAGCATGGCTTGGGGCTATTAGTTTAAATGGTCCTAGGGGGCGCTATTTCAGAAATTAGGCCACGCCCACATATTTCAGCTGTCTATGTCTCTTTGTGGTCAGACTAGGATCACTCACCAGAAGTTTCGTAACGATATCACGATAAATGAAGAAATGAGAGGCAAACGTATTTCCATGGCGTGATGGCGATTTTCGCCATGCTCCCAAAGCCCTGCCTTTTTTTGAAACCTTCCAGTACTGGATACCAAGTGACCTCAAGTTGTCTACTGCTATTTGCCAGAGACTCCTGCTGATTGGGTAAAAGGAGTCCAGTAGGGAGCTGTGAAAAAAAGAGTGGTGCGGCGACAGGTCAAAGTTTGAGGCTTAGCCACGCCCACACCTTTCAACTTTTGAAAAATCCGACGGTTGAATTTTTTCCTCTATGTCTTAAGACTATATAGCAGAAGTTTGAAAGTGATTGGTGAAAAGGGCGACGGAGTATCACTCTCCAAACAACGTGTGTGAAAACCACTAAATCGCGCACTTGGACCAAAATGGCCGACTTCCTGTGCGACTTTGCACTTGGCTTCAAGAGACTTTTTTGTAGGTCCTGAGACACCACATTAGTGTACCAAATTTCGTAATCCTCAGTCAAAGCATGGCTTGGGGCTGACAGTTTTAATGGTCCTAGGGGGCGCTATTTCAAAAAAATAGGCCACGCCCACCAGATGTTCACATCAGATCTTTTGGGGGGCCGGACTAGGATCACTCACAAGAAGTTTCGTGACGATATCTTTGGAAATGACGAAATGGGAGGCAAACGTAAGGCCAAGGCGGTACGCCTGAATTCGCCGCGCCGCCACAGCCCCGCCCTCTGCCGAAAACTCCCATAAAGTGACGCCAAGCAACCCCCACTTGTCTTGAGTTACCAGCTACAAATTTGTGGTGATTAAGTGAAATGGGGCAATTTGGGACCTTTCACAGTAAAACTTGATCTTTTTGGTCCTGAGGGGGCGGGGCTTGTGTGATGTCATCATCCGACCTTTCAGTTTACTTTGTGGGTGGATGACGAATGACCACAGAAAGTTTGGTAACTCTATTCCATTCAGTTATGAAGTTATAGCAATTTAAATATTTTTGGCGAGTAGTCAAACTTCGAGGCCTGGCTCCGCCCCTTCAACATATACGAAAACTCAGAATCCTTATCTCATTTTGTTCGCCCATCCCTTCTGAGCAATTTTACACAATTTTTGAGACGATCGTGCGAAAAATGATCGAGCAATCCAATCAGAAACGGACCCTAAAAACGGCAAAAACGGCAAAAAATCGCCATTTCAACCCAAAATGGCCGACTTCCTGTTTGATATTGACCATGGTTGCAAGAGACTTTTCTGTGCGGACTGTTGAGTACTACAAGTGTACCAAATTTCATAACTGTACGATAAACTAAGCTTTATGGAGAGGGTTTTTTTTCACTTTGTAGGGGGCGCTGTTCAGCCATTTTCTTTGCGATTTTTTTGGGACCTTTAAAATATCAAATTTTTCACCAGGCCTGACAAGTGTGCAAAATATTGTGAGTTTTGGGGTATGTTAAGGTCCCCAAAAAGCTGTTCAAAGGGGGCACGGAATAACAAAAAATAATAATAATCAGAGCAAAAACAAGAGGCCTTCGCAGCGCTTTCGCTGCTCGGGCCTAATTAAAGCTGCAAGCAGCGTCGTTCGGCCCTCGCAGCTCCGCGCCGCTCCGGCCTGGCCGGCAGCCCGGGGCACCAGGGCATGTCTGGCAGAACAGAAACGTCAATCATCCCGTCACCGGAAACAGCAAATGGCCTCCTAGTCCGCACCTCACCCTGACTAAGCATCCCCTCTGAGCTCACCATTAAATTGAATTGTAAGGTTACGGCGTTACGCCAGAATTCGCCATGGCATCAAAGCCCCTCCCTTTCTCGAAAGCTATCAGATTTGAATGGCCATTACAGCATCATGAAGACAGTGCATGACCTAGGTGTCATGTTGACTAAATTAGAGGGGACAAATATGGGCATTTCAGCATAAAATAATAACTTCCTTTAGTCAGGGGGCGGGGCTTAGATGATGTCAGCTGTCCACATTGTCATTGTTTACAGATATGGTCAATGATCACACAGACAAAGTTCGAAAAAGATCTGATCATGCACATGGGAGTTATTAAGTCAAGTAATGGCGAAAGGTCAAAGTTTGAGGCTTAGCCACGCCTACACCTTTCAACTTTTGAAAAATCCGACGGTTGACTTTTTTCCCCTATGCCTTAAGAGTATATAGCAGAAGTTTGAAGGCGATTGGTGAAAAGGGCGAAGGAGCATCACTCTCCAAACAACGTGTGCGAAAACCACTAAATCGCGTACTTGGACCAAAATGGCCGACTTCCTGTGCAATTTTGTGCTTGGCTCCAAGAGACTTTTTTGTAGGTCCTGGGACACCACATTAGTGTACCAAATTTCGTAATCCTCAGTGAAAGCATGGCTTGGGGCTAATAGTTTAAATGGTCCTAGGGGGCGCTATTTCAGAAATTAGGCCACGCCCACATATTTCAGGTGTCTATGTCTCTTTGGGGTCAGACTAGGATCACTCACCAGAAGTTTCGTAACAATATCACGATAAATGAAGAAATGAGAGGCAAACGTATTTCCATGGCGTGATGGCGATTTTCGACATGCTCCCAAAGCCCCGCCTTTTTTTGAAACCTTCCAGTACTGGATACCAAGTGACCTCAAGTTGTCTACTGCTATTTGCCAGAGACTCCTGCCGATTGGGTAAAAGGAGTCCAGTAGGGAGCTGTGAAAAAAAGAGTGGCGCGGCGACAGGTCAAAGTTTGAGGCTTAGCCACGCCCACACCTTTCAACTTTTGAAAAATCCGACGGTTGAATTTTTTCCCCTATGCCTTAAGAATATATAGCAGAAGTTTGAAGGCGATTGGTGAAAAGGGCGACGGAGCATCACTCTCCAAACAACGTGTGCGAAAACCACTAAATCGCGTACTTGGACCAAAATGGCCGACTTCCTGTGCAATTTTGTGATTGGCTCCAAGAGACTTTTTTGTAGTTCCTGGGACACCACATTAGTGTACCAAATTTCGTAATCCTCAGTCAAAGCATGGCTTGGGGCTATTAGTTTAAATGGTCCTAGGGGGCGCTATTTCAGAAAATAGGCCACGCCCACCGGATGTTCACATCAGATCTTTTGAGGGGCCGGACTAGGATCACTCACAACAAGTTTCGTGACGATATCTTTAGAAATGACGAAATGGAAGGCAAACGTAAGGCCATGGCGGTACGCCTGACTTCGCCGCGCCGCCACAGCCCCGCCTTCTGCCGAAAACTCCCATAAAGTGACGCCAAGCAACCTCCACTTGTCTTGAGTTACCAGCTACAAGTTTGTGGTGATTAAGTGAAATGGGGCAATTTGGGACCTTTCACAGTAAAACTTGACCTTTTTGGTCCTGAGGGGGCGGGGCTTGTGTGATGTCATCATCCGACCATTCAATTTACTTTGTGGCTGGATGACGAATGACCACAGAAAGTTTGGTAATTCTATTCCTTTCAGTTATTAAGTTATAGCAATTTTAAATTTTTTGGCGAGTAGTCAAACTTCGAGGCCTGGCCCCGCCCCTTCAACATATACGAAAACTCAGAATCCTTGTCTCATTTTGTTCGCCCATTCCTTCTGAGCAATTTTACACAAGTTTTGAGACGATCGTGCGAAAAATGATCGAGCAATCCAATCAGAAACGGACCCTAAAAACGGCAAAAACGGCTAAAAATCGCCATTTCAACCCAAAATGGCCGACTTCCTGTTTGATATTGACCATGCTTGCAAGAGACTTTTCTGTGCGGACTGTTGAGTTCTACAAGTGTACCAAATTTCATAACTGTACGATAAACTAAGCTTTATGGAGAGGGTTTTTTTTCACTTTGTAGGGGGCGCTGTTCAGCCATTTTCTTTGCGATTTTTTTGGGACCTTTAAAATATCAAATTTTTCACCAGGCCTGAGAAGTTTGCAAAATATTGTGAGTTTTGGGGTATGTTAAGGTCCCCAAAAAGCCGTTCAAAGGGGGCACGGAATAACAAAAAATAATAATAATCAGAGCAAAAACAAGAGGCCTTCGCAGCGCTTTCGCTGCTCGGGCCTAATTAAAGCTGCAAGCAGCGTCGTTCGGCCCTCGCAGCTCCGCGCCGCTCCGGCCTGGCCGGCAGCCCGGGGCACCAGGGCATGTCTGGCAGAACAGAAACGTCAATCATCCCGTCACCGGAAACAGCAAATGGCCTCCTAGTCCGCACCTCACCCTGACTAAGCATCCACTCTGAGCTCACCATTAAATTGAATTGTAAGGTTACGGCGTTACGCCAGAATTCGCCATGGCATCAAAGCCCCTCCCTTTCTCGAAAGCTATCAGATTTGAATGGCCATTACAGCATCATGAAGACAGTGCATGACCTAGGTGTCATGTTGACTAAATTAGAGGGGACAAATATGGGCATTTCAGCATAAAATAATAACTTCCTTTAGTCAGGGGGCGGGGCTTAGATGATGTCAGCTGTCCACATTGTCATTGTTTACAGATATGGTCAATGATCACACAGACAAAGTTCGAAAAAGATCTGATCATGCACATGGGAGTTATTAAGTCAAGTAATGGCGAAAGGTCAAAGTTTGAGGCTTAGCCACGCCTACACCTTTCAACTTTTGAAAAATCCGACGGTTGACTTTTTTCCCCTATGCCTTAAGAGTATATAGCAGAAGTTTGAAGGCGATTGGTGAAAAGGGCGAAGGAGCATCACTCTCCAAACAACGTGTGCGAAAACCACTAAATCGCGTACTTGGACCAAAATGGCCGACTTCCTGTGCAATTTTGTGCTTGGCTCCAAGAGACTTTTTTGTAGGTCCTGGGACACCACATTAGTGTACCAAATTTCGTAATCCTCAGTGAAAGCATGGCTTGGGGCTAATAGTTTAAATGGTCCTAGGGGGCGCTATTTCAGAAATTAGGCCACGCCCACATATTTCAGGTGTCTATGTCTCTTTGGGGTCAGACTAGGATCACTCACCAGAAGTTTCGTAACAATATCACGATAAATGAAGAAATGAGAGGCAAACGTATTTCCATGGCGTGATGGCGATTTTCGACATGCTCCCAAAGCCCCGCCTTTTTTTGAAACCTTCCAGTACTGGATACCAAGTGACCTCAAGTTGTCTACTGCTATTTGCCAGAGACTCCTGCCGATTGGGTAAAAGGAGTCCAGTAGGGAGCTGTGAAAAAAAGAGTGGCGCGGCGACAGGTCAAAGTTTGAGGCTTAGCCACGCCCACACCTTTCAACTTTTGAAAAATCCGACGGTTGAATTTTTTCCCCTATGCCTTAAGAATATATAGCAGAAGTTTGAAGGCGATTGGTGAAAAGGGCGACGGAGCATCACTCTCCAAACAACGTGTGCGAAAACCACTAAATCGCGTACTTGGACCAAAATGGCCGACTTCCTGTGCAATTTTGTGATTGGCTCCAAGAGACTTTTTTGTAGGTCCTGGGACACCACATTAGTGTACCAAATTTCGTAATCCTCAGTCAAAGCATGGCTTGGGGCTATTAGTTTAAATGGTCCTAGGGGGCGCTATTTCAGAAAATAGGCCACGCCCACCGGATGTTCACATCAGATCTTTTGAGGGGCCGGACTAGGATCACTCACAACAAGTTTCGTGACGATATCTTTAGAAATGACGAAATGGAAGGCAAACGTAAGGCCATGGCGGTACGCCTGACTTTGCCGCGCCGCCACAGCCCCGCCTTCTGCCGAAAACTCCCATAAAGTGACGCCAAGCAACCTCCACTTGTCTTGAGTTACCAGCTACAAGTTTGTGGTGATTAAGTGAAATGGGGCAATTTGGGACCTTTCACAGTAAAACTTGACCTTTTTGGTCCTGAGGGGGCGGGGCTTGTGTGATGTCATCATCCGACCATTCAATTTACTTTGTGGCTGGATGACGAATGACCACAGAAAGTTTGGTAATTCTATTCCTTTCAGTTATTAAGTTATAGCAATTTTAAATTTTTTGGCGAGTAGTCAAACTTCGAGGCCTGGCCCCGCCCCTTCAACATATACGAAAACTCAGAATCCTTGTCTCATTTTGTTCGCCCATTCCTTCTGAGCAATTTTACACAAGTTTTGAGACGATCGTGCGAAAAATGATCGAGCAATCCAATCAGAAACGGACCCTAAAAACGGCAAAAACGGCTAAAAATCGCCATTTCAACCCAAAATGGCCGACTTCCTGTTTGATATTGACCATGCTTGCAAGAGACTTTTCTGTGCGGACTGTTGAGTTCTACAAGTGTACCAAATTTCATAACTGTACGATAAACTAAGCTTTATGGAGAGGGTTTTTTTTCACTTTGTAGGGGGCGCTGTTCAGCCATTTTCTTTGCGATTTTTTTGGGACCTTTAAAATATCAAATTTTTCACCAGGCCTGAGAAGTTTGCAAAATATTGTGAGTTTTGGGGTATGTTAAGGTCCCCAAAAAGCCGTTCAAAGGGGGCACGGAATAACAAAAAATAATAATAATCAGAGCAAAAACAAGAGGCCTTCGCAGCGCTTTCGCTGCTCGGGCCTAATCAGAGCAAAAACAAGAGGCCTTCGCAGCGCTTTCGCTGCTCGGGCCTAATAAACAGAGCAAAAACAAGAGGCCTTCGCAGCGCTTTCGCTGCTCGGGCCTAAAAAGAAAGAATTAAAGCTGCAAGCAGCGTCGTTCGGCCCTCGCAGCGAAGCTGCTCGCCCTCCTTCTGCACCCCCTCCGCTCCATCCCCGACGCTCTCCAAACCCGGCTCCGCGCTTTTCCATCCTGGCCGGCAGCCGAGGGCACCAGGGCATGCCTGGCGGAACAGAAACTCAGCCACCCCGACACCGGAAACAGTAAAAGGCCTCCTCGTCCACACCTCACCCTGACTCAGCATCCCTTCTGAGCCCACCATTACATGTCTCACCACTAGGAGATACTCTATCTTTACCACACTGGTGATGTGATGTTCAGTCTCGGGCAAATCGGAGGCTGTTTGTGGAAGTTACAGTCAAACGTAAGGTCACAGCGTCACGCCAGAAATCGCCATGGCATCAAAGCCCCTCACTTTCTAAAAAGCTATCAGATCTGAATGGTCATTACAACATCATGAAGACAGTGCATGACCTTAGTGTCATCTTGACTAAATTAGAGGGGACAAATATGGGCAGTTCACCATAAAACAATAGACTTCCTGTAGTCAGGGGGCGGGGCTTAGGTGATGTCAGCTCTCCACATTGTCACTGTCTTCAGATGTGGTCAGTGATCACATAGACAAAGTATGAAATTGATCTGATCATGCACATGGGAGTTGTTAAGTCAAATAAGGTAATGGCGACTGGTCAAAGTTTGAGGCTTAGCCACGCCCACACCTTTATACTTATTTAAAATCCGACGGTTGAATTTTTTCCTCTATGTCCTAAGAGTATATAGCAGAAGTTTGAAGGAGATCGGTGGAAAGGGCGAGGAGATATCATTCTCCTAATAACGTGTGCGAAAAACACTAAATTGAGTACTTGGACCAAAATGGCCGACCTCCTGTAGGACATTGCTCTTGGCTCCAAGAGACTTTTTTGTAGGTCCTGATACACTACATTAGTGTGCCAAATTTTGTGATCCTCAGTCAAAGCATGGCTTGGGGCTGACTGTTTTAATGGTCCTAGGGGGCGGTGTTTCAGAAAATAGGTCACGCCCACAAACTTCAGCTGTCCAATTCTATTAGGGGTCAGAGTAGGATCACTCTTCAGAACTTGTGTGGCGATGTCACAATGACTGAAGAAATGAGAGACAAACGTATTTCCATGGCGTGATGGCAAATTTCGCCATGCTCCCAAAGCCCCGCCTTTATTCGAAACCTGCCAGTACTATAAACCAAGTGACCTCAACTTGTCTGCTGCTATTTGCCAGTGTTTGCTGGTGATTGGTTAAAAGGAGTCCAATAGGGAGCTGTGAAAATAAGAGTGGCGTGGCGACAGGTCAAAGTTTGAGGCTTAGCCACGCCCACATCTTTATACTTATTTAAAATCCGACGGTTGAATTTTTTCATCAATGTCTTAAGAGTGTATAGCAGATGTTTGAAGGTGATTGTTGAAAAGGGTGATGGAGAATCCTTATCCAAACAATGTGTGCGAAAACCACTAAATCGAGTACTTGGACCAAAATGGCCGACTTCCTGTGCGACTTTGCTCTTGGCTCCAAGAGACTTTTTTGTAGGGCCTGAGACACCACATTAGTGTACCAATTTTCGTACTCCTCAGTCAAAGCATGGCTTGTGGCTGGCAGTTTTATTGTTCCTAGGGGGCGCTATTTCAGAAAATAGGCCACGCCCACAAATTACAGCTGTCCAGTTCTATTGGGGGTCAGACTAGGATCACTCACCAGACATTTTGTGGCAATGGCACGATAATTGAAGAAATGAGAGGCAAACGTATTGCCATGGCGTGATGGCGAATTTCGCCATGCTCCCAAAGCCCCGCCTTTATTCGAAACCTGCCAGGACTAAAGACCAAGTGTCCTCAACTTGTCTGCTGCTATTTGCCAGTGATTGCTGGCGATTGGTTAAAAGGAGTCCAATAGGGAGCTGTGAAAAAAAGAGTGGCGTGGCAACAGGTCAAAGTTTGAGGCTTAGCCACGCCCACACCTTTATACTTATTTAAAATCCGACGGTTGAATTTTTTCCTTCATGTCTTAAGAGTGTATAGCAGAAGTTTGAAGGCGATTGGTGAAAAGGGCGATGGAGCATCACTCTCCAAACAACGTGTGCGAAAACCACTAAATCGAGTACTTGGACCAAAATGGCCGACTTCCTGTGCGACTTTGCACTTGGCTCCAAGAGACTTTTTTGTAGGTCCTGAGACACCACATTAGGAAACCAAATTTCGTACTCCTCAGTCAAAGCATGACTTGGGGCTGACAGTTTTAATGGTCCTAGGGGGCGCTATTTCAGAAAATAGGCCACGCCCACTGGATGTTCACATCACATTTTGTGGGGGGCCGAACTAGGATCACTCCCAAGAGGTTTTGTGGCGATATCGCTAGAAATGACGAAATGGGAGGCAAACGTAAGGCCACATCGGTACGCCTGACTTCGCCGCGCCGCCACAGCCCCGCCTTCTGCAGAAAACTTCCATAAAGTGACGCCAAGCAACCCCAACTTGTCTTCAGTTACCTGCTACAAATTTGGGGTGATTAGTTGAAAGGGCGAATTTTGGAAAATTTCCCAGTAAAACTTGACCTTTTAAGGCCTGAGGGGGCGGTGCTTATGTGACATCATCAATCGACCATTCATTTGTCTTTGGGGGGCGATTCCGATTGTCCATAGATAATTACTTTAACTGTAATTCTTTCATTTATGAAATTAAAGCAATTTGAATTTTTTTGGCGAGTGCTTGAACTTTGAGGCCTGGCCCCGCCCCTTCAGTATTTACGAAAAGTCAATTTTATTTGCTCATTTGATTCATCCATCGCTTCTGTTCGATCGCACACTATTTTTGAGACAATCGTGCGAAAAATGACCAAACTGTTCAACCAAATGTAGACCCTAGAAATGGCCAAAACGGGGTCAAAATGGCCACTTTAGTCCAAAATGGCCAACTTCCTGTTTGATATTGACCATGGGTGCAAGAGGCTTTTCTGTGCGAATTGTTGAGTTCTACAAGTGTACCAAATTTCATCGTTCTACTATGAAAAAAGGTCAAAGCAGAGGGGTATTTTTAATTTTCTAGGGGGCGCTGTCGAAACATTTTTGTACCAACGTTCACGTTGCCAGTGAAATACGTAAATTTCACGCACTTTCTATATTGGGCCAGAATTTGGTGAGTTTTTGGATATGCTAAGACCCCCTAAAGGCCACCCAAAGACGCGGAAGAAAAAGAAAAAAAAAAAAAAAGAAAAAAAAAAAAGAATTAAAGCTGCAAGCAGCGTCGTTCGGCCCTCGCAGCGAAGCTGCTCGCCCTCTGTCCGCACCCCCTCCGCTCCATCCCCGACGCTCTCCAAACCCGGCTCCGCGCTTTTCCATCCTGGCCGGCAGCCGAGGGCACCAGGGCATGCCTGGCGGAACAGAAAGTCAGCCACCCCAACACCGGAAACCGTGAAAGGCCTCCTCGTCCACACCTCACCCTGACTCAGCATCCCTTCTGAGCCCACCATTACATGTCTCACCCCTAGGAGATACTCTATCTTTACCACACTGGTGATGTGATGTTCAGTCTCGGGCAAATCGGAGGCTGTTTGTGGAAGTTACAGTCAAACGTAAGGTCACAGCGTCACGCCAGAAATCGCCATGGCATCAAAGCCCCTCACTTTCTGAAAAGCTATCAGATCTGAATGGTCATTACAACATCATGAAGACAGTGCATGACCTTAGTGTCATCTTGACTAAATTAGAGGGGACAAATATGGGAAGTTCACCATAAAACAATAGACTTCCTGTAGTCAGGGGGCGGGGCTTAGGTGATGTCAGCTGTCCACATTGTCACTGTCTTCAGATGTGGTCAGTGATCACACAGACAAAGTATGAAATTGATCTGATCATGCACATGGGAGTTGTTAAGTCAAATAAAGTAATGGCGACTGGTCAAAGTTTGAGGCTTAGCCACGCCCATACCTTTATACTTATTTAAAATCCGACGGTTGAATTTTTTCCTCTATGTCTTAAGAGTATATAGCAGAAGTTTGAAGGTGATCGGTGGAAAGGGCGAGGAGATATAATTCTCCTAATAACGTGTGCGAAAACCACTAAATTGAGTAATTGCACCAAAATGGCCGACCTCCTGTGCGACATTGCGCTTGGCTCCAAGAGACTTTTTTGTAGGTCCTGAGACACTACATTAGTGTGCCAAATTTTGTGATCCTCAGTCAAAGCATGGCTTGGGGCTGACTGTTTTAATGGTCCTAGGGGGCACTGTTTCGGAAAATAGGCCACGCCCACAAACTTCAGCTGTCCAGTTATATTAGGGGTCAGAGTAGGATCACTCATCAGAAATTGTGTGGCAATGTCACAATGATTGAAGAAATGAGAGACAAACGTATTTCCATGGCGTGATGGTGAATTTCGCCATGCTCCCAAAGCTCCGCCTTTATTCGAAACCTGCCAGTACTATAGACCAAGTGACCTTAACTTGTCTGCTGCTATTTGCCACTGTTTGGTGGTGATTGGATAAAAGGAGTCCAATAGGGAGCTGTGAAAAAAAGAGTGGCGTGGCGACAGGTCAGAGTTTGAGGCTTAGCCACGCCCACACCTCTATACTTATTTAAAATCCGACGGTTGAATTTTTTCATCTATGTCTTAAGAGTATATAGCAGAAGTGTGAAGGCGATTGGTGAAAAGGGCGACGGAGCATCACTCTCCAAACAACGTGTGCGAAAACCACTAAATCGCGCACTTGGACCAAAATGGCCGACTTCCTGTGCGACTTTGCACTTGGCTCCAAGAGACTTTTTTGTAGGTCCTGAGACACCACATTAGTGTACCACATTTCGTAATCCTCAGTCAAAGCATGGCTTGGGGCTGTCAGTTTTAATGGTCCTAGGGGGCGCTATTTCAGAAAATAGACCACGCCCACCGGAATTTCACATCAGATTTTTTTGGGGGCCGGACTAGGATCACTCACAAGAAGTTTCGTGGCGATATCTCTAGAAATGACGAAATGGGAGGCAAACGTAAGGCCTAAGCGGTACGCCTGAGTTCGCCGCGCCGCCACAGCCCCGCCTTCTCCAGAAAACTCCCATAAAGTGACGCCAAGCAACCCCAACTTGTCTTCAGTTACCTGATACAAATTTAGGATGATTATTCGAAAGGGCGAATTTTGGAAAATTTCCTAGTAAAACTTGACCTTTTAAGTCCTGAAGGGGCGGGGCTTATGTGACATCATCAATCGACCATTCATTTGTCTTCGGGGGGCGATGATGATTGTCCATAGAAAGTTACTTTATCTGTAATTCTTTCATTTATGAAATTATAGCAATTTGAATTTTTTTGGCGAGTGCTCGAACTTTGAGGCCTGGTCCCGCCCCTTCAGTATTTACGAAAAGTCAATTTTATTGTCTCATTTTAATCGTCCGTCGCTTCTGTTCGATCGCACACTATTTTTGAGACGATCGTGCGAAAAATGACCAAACTGTTCAACCAAATATAGACCCAAGAAATGGCCGAAACAGGGTCAAAATGGCCACTTTAGTCCAAAATGGCCGACTTCCTGTTTGATATTGACCATGGATGCAAGAGGCTTTTCTGTGCATATTGTTGAGTTCTACAAGTGTACCAAATTTCATAACTGTACGATAAACTAAGCTTTATGGAGAGGGGTATTTTTCACTTTCTAGGGGGCGCTGTTCAGCCATTTTTTTATGAACTTTCACATCGCCAGTGAAATACGTAAATTTCACGCACTTTCTATATTGGGCCAGAATTTGGTGACTTTTTGGATATGCTAAGACCCCCTAAAGGCCAGTCAAAGACGCGGAAGAAAAAAGAAAGAAAGAAAGCGTAATAATAAACGGAGCAGATACAATAGGCCTTCGCAGCTTCACTGCTCGGGCCTAATTAAAGCTGCAAGCAGCGTCGTTCGGCCCTCGCAGCGAAGCTGCTCGCCCTCCTTCCGCACCCCCTCCGCTCCATCCCCGACGCTCTCCAAACCCAGCTCCGCGCTTGTCCATCCTCGCCGGCAGCCGGGGGCACCAGGGCACGTCTGGCAGAACAGAAAGTCAACCACCCCGACACCAGAAACCGTGAACGGCCTCCTCGTCCACACCTCACCCTGATTCAGCATCCCCTCTGAGCCCAGCATTACACGTCTCACCACTAGGAGATACTCTATCTTTACCACACTGGTGATGTGATGTTCAGTCTCTGGCAAATCGGAGGCTGTTTGTGGAAGTTACAGTCAAACGTAAGGTCACAGCGTCACGCCAGAAATCGCCATGGCATCAAAGCTCCTCCCTTTCTGAAAAGCTATCAGATCTGAATAGTCATTACAACATCTTGAAGACAGTGCATGACCTTAGTGTCATGTTGACTAAATTAGAGGGGACAAATATGGGCATTTCACCATAAAACAGAAGACTTCCTGTAGTCAGGGGGCGGGGCTTAGGTGATGCCAGCTGTCCACATTGTCACTGTCTTCAGATGTGGTCAGTGATCACACGGACAAAGTTTGAAATTGATCTGATCATGCACAAGGGAGTTATTGAGTCAAGTAACGTAATGGCGACTGGTCAAAGTTTGAGGCTTAGCCACGCCCACACCTTTATACTTATTTAAAATCTGACGGTTGAATCTTTTCCTCTATGTCTTAAGAGTATATAGCAAGAGTTTGAAGGTGATCGGTGGAAAGGGCGACGAGACATCATTCTCCTAATAACGTGTGCGAAAACCACTAAATCGAGTACTTGGACCAAAATGGCCGACCTCCTGTGCGACATTGCGCTTGGCTCCAAGAGACTTTTTTGTAGGTCCTGAGACACTACATTAGTGTGCCAAATTTTGTGATCCTCAGTCAAAGCACGGCTTGGGGCTGACAGTTTTAATGGTCCTAGGGGGCGCTATTTCAGAAAATAGGCCACGCCCACAAACTTCAGCTGTCCAATTCTATTAGGGGTCAGAGTAGGATCACTCATCAGAAATTGTGTGGCGATGTCACAATGATTGAAGAAATGAGAGACAAACGTATTTCCATGGCGTGATGGCGAATTTCGCCATGCTCCCAAAGCCCCGCCTTTATTCGAAACCTGCCAGTACTATAGACCAAGTTACCTCAACTTGTCTGCTGCTATTTGCCAGTGATTGCTGGTGATTGGTTAAAAGGAGTCCAATAGGGAGCTGTGAAAAAAAGAGTGGCGTGGCGACAGGTCAAAGTTTGAGGCTTAGCCACGCCCACACCTTTATACTTATTTAAAATCCGTAGGTTGAATTTTTTCCCCTTTGTCTTAAGAAACTATAGCAGAACTTTGAAGGTGATTGGTGAAAAGGGCAATGGTGTAACACTCTCCAAACAACGTGTGCGAAAACCACTAAATCGACTACTTGGACCAAAATGGCCGACTTCCTGTGCGACTTTGCACTTGGCTCCAAGAGACTGTTTTGTAGGACCGGAGACACCACATTAGTGTACCAGATTTCGTACTCCTCAGTCAAAGCATGGCTAGGGGCTGACAGTTTTAATGGTCCTAGAGGGCGCCATTTCAGAAAATAGGCCACTCCCACAAACTACAGCTGTCCAAATCTATTGGGGGTCAGACTAGGATCACTCACCAGACATTTTGTGGTGATGGCACGATAATTGAAGAAATGAGAGGCAAACGTATTGCCATGGCGTGATGGTGAATTTTGCCATGCTCCCAAAGCCCCGCCTTTTTTCAAAACCTGCCAGTACTGGAGACTAAGTGACCTCAACTTGTCAGCTGCTATTCGCCAGAGATTGCTGGCGATTGGGTAAAAGGAGTCCAATAGGTAGCTGTGAAAAAAAGAGTGGCGTGGTGACAGGTCAAAGTTTGAGGCTTAGCCACGCCCACACCTTTATACTTATTTAAAATCCGACGGTTGAATTTTTTCCTTTATGTCTTAAGAGTCTATAGCAGAAGTTTGAAGGCGATTGGTGAAAAGGGCGATGGAGCATCACTCTCCAACTAACGTGTGCGAAAACCACTAAATCGAGTATTTGGACCAAAATGGCCGACTTCCTGTGCGACTTTGCACTTGGCTCCAAGAGACTTTTTTGTAGGTCCTGAGACACCACATTAGTGTGCCAAATTTCATAATCCTCAGTCAAAGCATGACTTGGGGCTGACAGTTTTAATGGTCCTAGGGGGCGCTATTTCAGAAAATAGGCCACGCCCACCGGATGTTCACATCACATTTTGTGGGGGGCTGAACTAGGATCACTCCCAAGAGGTTTTGTGGCGATATCTCTAGAAATGACGAAATGGGAGGCAAACGTAAGGCCTAAGCGGTACGCCTGACTTCGCCGCGCCGCCACAGCCCCGCCTTCTGGAGAAAACTCCCATAAAGTGACGCCAAGCAACCCCAACTTGTCTTCAGTTACCCGCTACAAATTTGGGGTTATTATTGGAAAGGGCGAATTTTGGAAAATTTCCCAGTAAATCTTGACCTTTTAAGTCCTGAGGGGGCGGGGCTTATGTGACATCATCAATCGACCATTCATTTGTCTTCGGAGGGCGACGACGATTGTCCTTAGAACATTTCTTTAACTGTAATTCTTTCATTTATGAATCTATAGCAATTTGAATTTTTTTGGCGAGTGCTCGAACTTTGAGGCCTGGTCCCGCCCCTTCAGTATTTACGAAAAGTCAATTTTATTGTCTCATTTTAATCGTCCATCGCTTCTGTTCGATCGCACACTATTTTTGAGACGATCGTGCGAAAAATGACCAAACTGTTCAACCAAATATAGACCCTAGAAATGGCCAAAACGGGGTCAAAATGGCCACTTTAGTCCAAAATGGCCGACTTCCTGTTTGATATTGACCATGGGTGCAAGAGGCTTTTCTGTGCGTATTGTTGAGTTCTACAAGTGTACCAAATTTCATCACTCTACTATGAAAAAAGGTCAAAGCGGAGGGGTATTTTTAATTTTCCAGAGGGCGCTGTTGAAACATTTTTTTACCAACTTTCACGTTGCCAGTGAAATACGTAAATTTCACGCACTTTCTATATTGGGCCAGAATTTGGTGACTTTTTGGATATGCTAAGACCCCCTAAAGGCCATCCAAAGACGCGGAAGAAAAAAAAAGAAAGAAAGAAAGAAAGAAAAAAAAAAATAATAAACGGAGCAGATACAATAGGCCTTCGCAGCTTCACTGCTCGGGCCTAATTAAAGCTGCAAGCAGCGTCGTTCGGCCCTCGCAGCGAAGCTGCTCGCCCTCCTTCCGCACCCCCTCCGCTCCATCCCCGAAGCTCTCCAAACCCAGCTCCGCGCTTGTCCATCCTGGCCGGCAGCCGGGGGCACCAGGGCACGTCTGGCAGAACAGAAAGTCAACCACCCCGACACCAGAAACCGTGAACGGCCTCCTCGTCCACACCTCACCCTGATTCAGCATCCCCTCTGAGCCCAGCATTACACGTCTCACCACTAGGAGATACTCTATCTTTACCACACTGGTGATGTGATGTTCAGTCTCTGGCAAATCGGAGGCTGTTTGTGGAAGTTACAGTCAAACGTAAGGTCACAGCGTCACGCCAGAAATCGCCATGGCATCAAAGCTCCTCCCTTTCTGAAAAGCTATCAGATCTGAATAGTCATTACAACATCATGAAGACAGTGCATGACCTTAGTGTCATGTTGACTAAATTAGAGGGGACAAATATGGGCATTTCACCATAAAACAGAAGACTTCCTGTAGTCAGGGGGCGGGGCTTAGGTGATGCCAGCTGTCCACATTGTCACTGTCTTCAGATGTGGTCAGTGATCACACGGACAAAGTTTGAAATTGATCTGATCATGCACAAGGGAGTTATTGAGTCAAGTAACGTAATGGCGACTGGTCAAAGTTTGAGGCTTAGCCACGCCCACACCTTTATACTTATTTAAAATCCGACGGTTGAATCTTTTCCTCTATGTCTTAAGAGTATATAGCAAGAGTTTGAAGGTGATCGGTGGAAAGGGCGACGAGACATCATTCTCCTAATAACGTGTGCGAAAACCACTAAATCGAGTACTTGGACCAAAATGGCCGACCTCCTGTGCGACATTGCGCTTGGCTCCAAGAGACTTTTTTGTAGGTCCTGAGACACTACATTAGTGTGCCAAATTTCGTGATCCTCAGTCAAAGCACGGCTTGGGGCTGACAGTTTTAATGGTCCTAGGGGGCGCTATTTCAGAAAATAGGCCACGCCCACAAACTTCAGCTGTCCAATTCTATTAGGGGTCAGAGTAGGATCACTCATCAGAAATTGTGTGGCGATGTCACAATGATTGAAGAAATGAGAGACAAACGTATTTCCATGGCGTGATGGCGAATTTCGCCATGCTCCCAAAGCCCCGACTTTATTCGAAACCTGCCAGTACTATAGACCAAGTGACCTCAACTTGTCTGCTGCTATTTGCCAGTGATTGCTGGTGATTGGTTAAAAGGAGTCCAATAGGGAGCTGTGAAAAAAAGAGTGGCGTGGCGACAGGTCAAAGTTTGAGGCTTAGCCACGCCCACACCTTTATACTTATTTAAAATCCGTAGGTTGAATTTTTTCCCCTTTGTCTTAAGAGTCTATAGCAGAAGTTTGAAGGTGATTGGTGAAAAGGGCAATGGTGTAACACTCTCCAAACAACGTGTGCGAAAACCACTAAATCGACTACTTGGACCAAAATGGCCGACTTCCTGTGCGACTTTGCACTTGGCTCCAAGAGACTTTTTTGTAGGACCGGAGACACCACATTAGTGTACCAGATTTCGTACTCCTCAGTCAAAGCATGGCTAGGGGCTGACAGTTTTAATGGTCCTAGAGGGCGCCATTTCAGAAAATAGGCCACGCCCACAAACTACAGCTGTCCAAATCTATTGGGGGTCAGAC
The DNA here is from genome assembly GCF_043380555.1 of Nothobranchius furzeri. NCBI lineage: Eukaryota > Metazoa > Chordata > Actinopteri > Cyprinodontiformes > Nothobranchiidae > Nothobranchius > Nothobranchius furzeri. The sequence goes on from NC_091749.1 coordinate 20,247,475, forward strand.
TAGGATCACTCACCAGACATTTTGTGGTGATGGCACGATAATTGAAGAAATGAGAGGCAAACGTATTGCCATGGCGTGATGGTGAATTTTGCCATGCTCCCAAAGCCCCGCCTTTTTTCAAAACCTTCCAGTACTGGAGACTAAGTGAACTCAACTTGTCAGCTGCTATTCGCCAGAGATTGCTGGCGATTGGGTAAAAGGAGTCCAATAGGTAGCTGTGAAAAAAAGAGTGGCGTGGTGACAGGTCAAAGTTTGAGGCTTAGCCACGCCCACACCTTTATACTTATTTAAAATCCGACGGTTGAATTTTTTCCTTTATGTCTTAAGAGTCTATAGCAGAAGTTTGAAGGCGATTGGTGAAAAGGGCGATGGAGCATCACTCTCCAAACAACGTGTGCGAAAACCACTAAATCGAGTACTTGGACCAAAATGGCCGACTTCCTGTGCGACTTTGCACTTGGCTCCAAGAGACTTTTTTGTAGGTCCTGAGACACCACATTAGTGTGCCAAATTTCATAATCCTCAGTCAAAGCATGACTTGGGGCTGACAGTTTTAATGGTCCTAGGGGGCGCTATTTCAGAAAATAGGCCACGCCCACCGGATGTTCACATCACATTTTGTGGGGGGCTGAACTAGGATCACTCCCAAGAGGTTTTGTGGCGATATCTCTAGAAATGACGAAATGGGAGGCAAACGTAAGGCCTAAGCGGTACGCCTGACTTCGCCGCGCCGCCACAGCCCCGCCTTCTGGAGAAAACTCCCATAAAGTGACGCCAAGCAACCCCAACTTGTCTTCAGTTACCCGCTACAAATTTGGGGTGATTATTGGAAAGGGCGAATTTTGGAAAATTTCCCAGTAAATCTTGACCTTTTAAGTCCTGAGGGGGCGGGGCTTATGTGACATCATCAATCGACCATTCATTTGTCTTCGGAGGGCGACGACGATTGTCCTTAGAACATTTCTTTAACTGTAATTCTTTCATTTATGAATCTATAGCAATTTGAATTTTTTTGGCGAGTGCTCGAACTTTGAGGCCTGGTCCCGCCCCTTCAGTATTTACGAAAAGTCAATTTTATTGTCTCATTTTAATCGTCCATCGCTTCTGTTCGATCGCACACTATTTTTGAGACGATCGTGCGAAAAATGACCAAACTGTTAAACCAAATATAGACCCTAGAAATGGCCAAAACGGGGTCAAAATGGCCACTTTAGTCCAAAATGGCCGACTTCCTGTTTGATATTGACCATGGGTGCAAGAGGCTTTTCTGTGCGTATTGTTGAGTTCTACAAGTGTACCAAATTTCATCACTCTACTATGAAAAAAGGTCAAAGCGGAGGGGTATTTTTAATTTTCCAGGGGGCGCTGTTGAAACATTTTTTTACCAACTTTCAGGTTGCCAGTGAAATATGTAAATTTCACGCACTTTCTATATTGGGCCAGAATTTGGTGACTTTTTGGATATGCTAAGACCCCCTAAAGGCCATCCAAAGACGCGGAAGAAAAAAAAAGAAAGAAAGAAAGAAAAAAAATAATAAATTAAAGCTGCAAGCAGCGTCGTTCGGCCCTCGCAGCGAAGCTGCTCGCCCTCCTTCCGCACCCCCTCCACTCCATCCCCGACGCTCTCCAAACCCAGCTCCACGCTTCTCCATCCTGGCCGGCAGCCGGGGGCACCAGGGCACGTCTGGCAGAACAGAAAGTCAACCACCCCGACACCAGAAACCGTGAACGGCCTTCTCGTCCACACCTCACCCTGACTCAGCATCCCCTCTTAGCCCACCATTACACGTCTCACCACTAGGATACACTCTATCTTTACCACACTGGTGATGTGATGTTCAGTCTCGGGCAAATCGGAGGCTGTTTGTGGAAGTTACAGGCAAACGTAAGGTCACAGCGTCACGCCAGAAATCGCCATGGCATCAAAGCCCCTCCCTTTCTGAAAAGCTATCAGATCGGAATGGTCATTACAACATCATGAAGACAGTGCATGACCTTAGTGTCATCTTGACTAAATTAGAGGGGACAAATATGGACATTTCACCATAAAACAGTAGACTTCCTGTAGTCAGGGGGCGGGCTTAGGTGATGTAAGCTGTCCACATTGTCACTGTCTTCAGATGGGGTCAGTGATCACACAGACAAAATTTGAAATTGATCTGATCATGCACATGGGAGTTATTAAGTCAAGTAACATAATGGCGACTGGTCAAAGTTTGAGGCTTAGCCACGCCCACACCTTTATACTTATTTAAAATCCGACGGTTGAATTTTTTCCTCTATGTCTTAAGAGTATATAGCAGGAGTTTGAAGGTGATCGGTGGAAAGGACGACGAGACATCATTCTCCTAATAACGTGTTCGAAAACCACTAAATCGAGTACTTGGACAAAAATGGCCGACCTCCTGTGCGACATTGTACTTGGCTCCAAGAGACTTTTTTGTAGGTCCTGAGACACTACATTAGTGTGCCAAATTTCGTGATCCTCAGTCAAAGCATGGCTTGGGGCTGATTGTTTTAATGGTCCTAGGGGGGCGCTATTTCAGAAAATAGGCCACGCCCACAAACTTCAGCTGTCCATGTCTATTAGGGGTCAGAGTAAGAAATCGCCATGGCATCAAAGCCCCTCCCTTTCTGAAAAGCTAGCAGATCTGAATGGTCATTACAATATCATGAAGACAGTGCATGACCTTAGTGTCATGTTGACTAAATTAGAGGGGACAAATATGGGCATTTCACCATAAAAAATAGACTTCCTGTAGTCAGGGGGCGGGGCTTAGGTGATGTCAGCTGTCCACATTGTCACTGTCTTGAGATGTGGTCAATGATCACACAGACACAGTTTGATATAGATCTGATCATGCACATGGGAGTTAAGTCAAGTGATGTAATGGCGAAAGGTCAAAGTTTGAGGCTTAGGCACGCCCACACTTTTATACTTATATAAAATCCGATGGTTGAATTTTTCTCCCTTTGTCTTAAGAGTATATAGCAGAAGTTTGAAGGCGATTGGTGAAAAGGGCGATGGTGCAACACTCTCCAAACAACGTGTGCGAAAACCACTAAATCGAGTACTTGGACCAAAATGGCCGACTTCCTGTGCGACTTTGTACTTGGCTCCAAGAGACTTTTTTGTAGGTCCTGAGACCCCACATTAGTGTATCAAATTTCGTAATCCTCAGTCAAAGCATGGCTTGGGGCTGACAGTTTTAATGGTCCTAGGGGGCGCTATTTAAGAAAATAGGCCACGCCCACAAACTTCAGCTGTCCATTTCTATTGGGGGTCAGACTAGGATCACTCATCAGACATTTTGTTGTGATGTCACAATGATTGAAGAAATGGGAGACAAACGTATTTTCATGGCGTGATGGCGAATTTCGCCATGCTCCCAAAGCCCCGCCTTTATTCAAAACCTGCCAGTACTATAGATCAAGTGACCTCAACTTGTCTGCTGCCATTTGCCAGTGATTGCTGGTGATTGGTTAAAAGGAGTCCAATAGGGAGCTGTGAAAAAAAGAGTGGCGTGGCGACAGGTCAAAGTTTGAGGCTTAGCCACGCCCACACCTTTATACTTATATAAAATCCGACGGTTGAATTTTTTCATCTATGTCTTAAGAGTATATAGCAGATGTTTGAAGGCGATTGGTGAAAAGGGCAATGGTGCAACACTCTCCAAACAACGTGTGCGAATACCACTAAATCGAGTACTTGGACCAAAATGGCCGACTTCCTGCGCGACTTTGCACTTGGCTCCAAGAGACTTTTTTGTAGGTCCTGAGACCCGACATTAGTGTATCAAATTTCGTAATCCTCAGTCAAAGCATGGCTTGGGGCTGACAGTTTTAATGGTCCTAGGGGGCGCTATTTCATTAAATAGGCCACGCCCACAAACTTCAGCTGTGCAGTTCTATTAGGGGTCAGAGTAGGATCACTCATCAGAAATTGTGTGGCGATGTCACAATGATTGAAGAAATGAGAGACAAACGTATTGCCATGGCGTGATGGCAAATTTCGCCATGCTCCCAAAGCCCCGCCTTTTTTTCAAAACTGCCAGTACTGCAGACCAAGTGACCTCAACTTGTCAGCTGCTATTTGCCAGAGATTGCTGGTGATTGGGTAAAAGGAATCCAATAGGGAGCTGTGAAAAATAGAGTGGCGTGGCGACAGGTCAAAGTTTGAGGCTTAGCCACGCCCACACCTTTAAACTTATTTAAAATCCGACGGTTGAAATTTTTCCTTTATGTCTTAAGAGTATATAAGAGAAGTTTGAAGGCGATTGGTGAAAAGAGCGATGGAGCATCACTCTCCAAACAACGTGTGCGAAAACCAGTAAATCGAGTACTTGGACCAAAATGGCTGACTTCCTGTGCAACTTTACATTTGGCTCCAAGAGACTTTTTTGTAGGTCCTGAGACACCACATTAGTGTACCAAATTTCAAAATCCTCAGTCAAAGCATGGCTTGGGGCTGACAGTTTTAATGGTCCTAGGGGGCGCTATTTCAGAAAATAGGCCACGCCCACCGGATGTTCACATCAAATTTTTTGGGGGGCTGGACTAGGATCACTCCCAAGAGGTTTTGTGGCGATATCTTTAGAAATGACGAAATGGTAGGCAAACGTAAGGCCACGTCGGTACGCCTGACTTCGCCGCGCCGCCACAGCCCCGCCTTCTGGAGAAAACTCCCATAAAGTGACGCCAAGCAACCCCAACTTGTCTTCAGTTTCCTGCTAGAAATATGGGGAGATTAGTACAAAGGGCGAATTTTGGACAATTTCCCAGTAAAACTTGACCTTTTAAGGCCTGAGGGGGCGGGGCTTATGTGACATCATCAATCAACCATTCATTTGTCTTCGGGGGGCGATGACGATTGTCCATAGCAAATTACTTTAACTGTAATTTTTTCATTTATGAAATTTTTGCAATTTGAATTTTTTTGGCGAGTGCTCGAACTTTGAGGCCTGGCCCCGCCCCTTCAGTATTTACGAAAAGTCAGTTTTATTTTCTCATTTGATTCGTCCATCGCTTCTGTTCGATCGCACATTATTTTTGAGACAATCGTGCGAAAAATGATCAAACTGTTCAACCAAATATAGAGCCTAGAAATGGCCAAAATGGGGTAAAAATGGCCACATTAGTCCAAAATGGCCGACTTCCTGTTTGATATTGACCATGGGTGCAAGAGGCTTTTCTGTGCGTATTGTTGAATTCTACAGGTGTACCAAATTTTATCACTCTACTATGAAAAAAGGTCAATGCGGAGGGGTATTTTTAAATTTCCAGGGGGCGCTGTTGAAACACTTTTATACCAACTTTCACATTGCCAGTGAAATACGTAAATTTCACGCACTTTCTATATTGGGCCAGAATTTGGTGAGTTTTTGGATATGCTAAGACCCCCTAAAGGCTGTCCAAAGACGCGGAAGAAAAAAAAAGAAAAAAAAAGAAAGAAAGAAAAAAAAGAAACGGAGCAGATACAATAGGCCTTCGCAGCGCTTCGCTGCTCGGGCCTAATAAACGGAGCAGATACAATAGGCCTTCGCAGCTTCACTGCTCGGGCCTAATTAAAGCTGCAAGAAGCGTCGTTCGGCCCTCGCAGTGAAGCTGCTCGCCCTCCGTCCGCACCCCCTCCGCTCCATCCCCGATGCTCTCCAAACCCAGCTCCGCGCCGCTCCGTCCTGGCCGGCAGCCGGGGGCACCAGGGCACGTCTGGCAGAACAGAAACGTCAACCACCCCGACACCAGAAACCGTGAACGGCCTCCTCGTCCACACCTCACCCTGACTCAGCATCCCCCTCTGAGCCCAGCATTACACGTCTCACCACTAGGAGATACTCTTTCTTTACCACACTGGTGATGTGATGTTCAGTCTCGGCTAAATCGGAGGCTGTTTGTGGAAGTTACAGTCAAACGTAAGGTCACAGTGACACGCCAGAATTCGCCATGGCATCAAAGCCCCTCCCTTTCTGAAAAGCTAGCAGATCTGAATGGTCATTAAAACATCATGAAGACAGTGCATGACCTTAGTGTCATGTTGACTAAATTAGAGGGGACAAATATGGGCATTTCACCATAAAAAATAGACTTCCTGTAGTCAGGGGGCGGGGCTTAGGTGATGTCAGCTGTCCACATTGTTATTGTCTTGAGATGTGGTCAATGATCACACAGACACAGTTTGATATAGATCTGATCATGCACATGGGAGTTGTTAAGTCAAGTAATGTAATGGCGAAAGGTCAAAGTTTGAGGCTTAGCCACGCCCACACCTTTATACTTATTTAAAATCCGACGGTTGAATTTTTTCCTCTATGTCTTAAGAATATATAGCAGGAGTTTGAAGGTGATCGGTGGAAAGGGCGACGAGACATCATTCTCCTAATAACGTGTGCGAAAACCACTAAATCGAGTACTTGGACCAAAATGGCCGACCTCCTGTGCGACATTGCGCTTGGGTCCAAGAGACTTTTTTGTAGGTCCTGAGACACTACATTAGTGTGCCAAATTTCGTTATCCTCAGTCAAAGCATGGCTTGGGGCTGACAGTTTTAATGGTCCTAGGGGGCGCTATTTCAGAAAATAGGCCACGCCCACAAACTTCAGCTGTCCAATTCTATTAGGGGTCAGAGTAAGATCACTCATCAGAAATTGTGTGGCGATGTCACAATAATTGAAGAAATGAGAGACAAACATATTTCCATGGCGTGATGGCGAATTTCGCCATGCTCCCAAAGCCCCGCCTTTATTCGAAACCTGCCAGTACTATAGACCAAGTGACCTCAACTTGTCTGCTGCTATTAGCCAGTGATTGCTGGTGATTGGTTAAAAAGAGCCCAATAGGGAGCTGTGAAAAAAAGAGTGGCGTGGCGACAAGTCAAAGTTTGAGGCTTAGCCACGCCCACACCTTTATACTTATTTAAAATCCGACGGTTGAATTTTTTCCTCTATGTCTTAAGAGTATATAGCAGAAGTTTGAAGGCGATTGGTGAAAAGGGCAACGGAGCATCACTCTCCAAACAACGTGTGCGAAAACCACTAAATCGCGCACTTGGACCAAAATGGCCGACTTCCTGTGCGACTTTGCACTTGTCTCCAAGAGACTTTTTTGTAGGTCCTGAGACACCACATTAGTATACCAAATTTCGTAATCCTCAGTCAAAGCATGGCTTGGGGCTGTCAGTTTTAATGGTCCTAGGGGGCGCTATTTCAGAAAATAGACCACGCCCACCGGAATTCCACATCAGATTTTTTGGGGGGCCAGACTAGGATCACTCACAAGAAGTTTCGTGGCGATATCTTTAGAAATGACGAAATGGGAGGCAAACGTAAGGCCTAAGCGGTACACCTGACTTCGCCACGCCGCCACAGCCCCGCCTTCTACAGAAAACACCCATAAAGTGACGCCAAGCAACCCCAACTTGTCTTCAGTTACCCGCTACAAATTTGGGGTGATTATTGGAAAGGGCGAATTTTGGAAAATTTCCCAGTAAAACTTGACCTTTTAAGTCCTGAGGGGGCGGGGCTTATGTGACATCATCAATCGACCATTCATTTGTCTTCGGAGGGCGATGACGATTGTCCTTAGAACATTTCTTTAACTGTGATTCTTTCATTTATGACATTATAGCGATTTGAATTTTTTTGGCGAGTGCTCGAACTTTGAGGCCTGGCCCCGCCCCTTCAGTATTTACGAAAAGTCAATTTTATTTTCTCATTTGAATCGTCCATCGGTTCTGTTCGATTGCACACTGTTTTTGAGACGATCGTGCGAAAAATGACCAAACTGTTTAACCAAATATAGACCCTAGAAATGGCCAAAACGGGGTCAAAATCGCCACTTTAGTCCAAAATGGCCGACTTCCTGTTTGATATTGACCATGGGTGCAAGAGGCTTTTCTGTGCATATTGTTGACTTCTACAAGTGTACCAAATTTCATCACTCTACTATGAAAAAAGGTCAAAGCGGAGGGGTATTTTTAATTTTCCAGGGGGCGCTGTTGAAACATTTTTTTACCAACTTTCACGTTGCCAGTGAAATATGTAAATTTCACGCACTTTCTATATTGGGCCAAAGTTTGGTGAGTTTTTGGATATGCTAAGACCCCCTAAAGGCCATCCAAAGACGCGGAAGAAAAAGAAAGAAAGAAATAATAAGAAACGAAGCAGATACAATAGGCCTTCGCAGCTTCACTGCTCGGGCCTAATAAACGGAGCAGATACAATAGGCCTTCGCAGCTTCACTGCTCGGGCCTAATAAACAGAGCAGATACAATAGGCCTTCGCAGCGCTTCGCTGCTCGGGCCTAATTAAGCATTATTGGCAGTGGGGGAAGACGTCATGGATGCAAAATATTTTTAATATAATTTTTAATGGGCTACATGCAAGCCTTTTGGCCAAAATAAACGTAACAATAGGCTATTTATTTGACCGTTTATGACTCCTCATCTAATAAGCAGCAAACTCACGACGGCAATGTGGTGGGCCAAAAATTTTCGCCCTCAGACGTGTAAAATGTGTTAAAACATGTAACAGAAAATTCCCTTAAAATCCATTCAGATATATTTTTACATGTCAACATTTACATGTATTACAGTTTTTTTGACAAGTAGTTGCGTGTATAGCATCCAGTAAATATTAGCCTGACGGTAACGTTTCGTATTCAGGATAAAAAGAAAAAGAAAACATGAAAGCAGCACCATGGTCAGTGAAGACCTTACTCCTGCCTGTTTGAAAATAGGTCACCACTTTCAGGGATGGAATGATTCTGACACGGCAGTAGTCCCACAATTATCAGTTGTTGTATTTAGCTTTTCCAATGTGTTTTGGTTGATTTGTTGATTTTAAAAAGCAGAAAGTTTGATATGTTGTCAACTTTCAATGGTGGTGGTATAATAAGTGCAAATGTCAATCCTCTTTGGATAACTGTAAAACAAACTGATACAATTATTTGCTTTCCTCCGAGTCCACAGGACACGACCATGTGTATGTTAAGACACCTTACAGCCTTCCACCCAGAGACCAGGTGAATATGAGTGAAGATTATTGCATGACAACAAAATAAAATTAATTTTAACTGCTGTGCATGAAGTCATGTTTTTGTGTGTCTTGATTAAGGACAATGACGGCATGGACCAACACAAAGTGGTCACCACAACCAGAGATGTTGGGATCCTGAGTAAAGACGTGTCGTACGACAGGCTTGTGGTAAGGACATGCAAAGGACCAAGAAACAACTTATCTTATTTAATCTGCTTAACCAGAATAATTCTGTTAAGATTCTAAATGTTTTTTTAATCTAATTTTAGGAAAGGGCTCGGCAAGCTGAAGACCAAAGAAGAGTCAGCAGTGATCTTATATCATTTATCGCTCAGGATAAAGGCCTACTGCTACATCTGGAAGTGAGTTTTAAGTGTATAATTAAATTTGCACACTGTGACTAATTTCAGTCAAAACATGACTCATGAATTATTCAAGTGAAACATTTTCTGCTAACCTAGTGTTTGGACATTTACTTTGAGCATCCTCCAAAAATATCTCTATTTACAGGCAATCATCGCAGGAAAAGTGTCATCCACCTGGGCTACATCAAAGGGCAGGGTGGACATTTTCTTTGAGGAGGATGAGCAGCTGGACAGAGTGATGGGCTTCTTGACTAGCCTGGTTGAAGCACAGACAACCAGATGTCACAATCAAGTGGCATTCATGATGGATGTGCTTCTGCCAGAGGTACGTTCTGAAAATGTTTATGTATCACATGAAAATATTTTGTAGCATTACTGTTGTCAGTCTATAACTCCTGGTTAATATCTTGTTACCTGCAACATGACAGACTAATGTCTACATGAAAGATGTCCTTTTGTTCACGTCACTACTCAGGCAACCATCCATGTGCTTTCAGCTGTCCGTGAATGTTGACGGACAAAGCCACAGAAATGTACGGCAGTGGGCTGCAGTATGACTGGAGGTATTCTACAAACACAAGAACAGTGCTAATGCCTATATATATTGTTTACACATTGTTTATGACAGCCTCTAGGTGTGAATGTCATTCTTACTAAACGCTATTTATCTTTGTCTCATTAGTGAGAGGCAGCTGATGTCCTAATGCCATGGAAAAAAACAAGAGCAAGGAGGCTAAACAGAAACTGCTCATATACACGGAGAAACTCAGAAAAGCTCTGGACTCATCTGAATTTTTGAAGAGGTTGTAGTATTGTGTTGACATGTTTTATTATATTTTTTGGAAGGTATTTGTAAGGCCAATAAAAGCTGTTGCTGGTTATTTCATTTGTCAGAACTTTTTTTCTTTTTGCAAAACTTTTCTGCTTTCGTGTTTACAGCATATTTTTTTAAAGATTAGTGTATGGTCAATATCAGTTTACTAGTCTTGTCAATTGTATACTTAATTCAAAATATTTTAGTAATTTCTAAATCAATACATTTTGTGTCAAAGGGCCAGCAATTATTCCTGTTAACAGAATGTATGAAATGCATATATACACATGTACATATGCCTAAAAATTACACATCAGCAGCTTTTCACTGTAAAGAAGCAATAACAAAATCATAAATAGTAACATAAATATTAACTACTCACTCGAATTGACTTAGACCTATTGTTAGTGCCTGTAATAACAAACAGTTGAAAGTTAAATGTTGCTGTAGGAGGCGTGCTCCCACATAAATGGAGGCTAGTGGGCTTAAGGGGTTATTAAAACGATTACCACTAATTACTTTTTCTGATATTTAATTTTATTGCATTTAAAATAAACACTTGCACATACATTACTCACCTGCTAACTTAAATAAGCATAGGTATGTTGTGCCTATTGTCCAGCAACTGATTATTTGTTGGTGGTGTCGGTGTTTTATAATCCCACTGGGGATGGCCATAAATGGCCTGTATTTGATATAGCGCCTTCTAGAGTCCTGGAACCCCCCAAGGCGCTTTACAACACAATCAGTCATTCACCCATTCACACACACATTCACACACTGGTGGGGATGAGCTACGATGTAGCCACAGCTGCCCTGGGGCGCACTGACAGAGGCGAGGCTGCCGAGCACTGGCGCCACCGGTCCCTCCGACCACCACCAGCAGGCAACGTGGGTTAAATGTCTTGCCCAAGGACACAACGACAGCGACAGACTGAGCGGGGCTCGAACCGGCAACCTTCCGATTACGGGGCGAGCACTTAACTCCTGTGCCACCGTCGCCCTAAAAAAGTGTGTATGCAAGAAAAAAATTCCATACATTCATATTTAAACCTGGAGTCCTGTCTGTTTAATTACATTGTTACTACTTCTGTATAAACGTATTCTTTCAATTGTATTGTTCGCATTGGAAGGCGTTTAATGACATGAATCAAACCCCAATCTCCTCTGCTGGAGCCTGTGGCGGGCTGCTGCGGACCGGATCCGACCCAGGAATGAGCTCCCCTGCCCCGCTGGGAATTAAAAACACACCGCCATCACCTGCTGGAGCTGACAGCGGGATGCTGCGCCCTGGATCCGACCCAGGTTTAAAGAAGTTGTCACTCCCCCCTCAGAGTCTTACTCCACCCACGTATCAATTTTAAAAACTGCAACATTAGTAGACGTTACCTGGAGGACCGAGAGGGCGGAGCCGCGGCAGTGACGACGACGACGGCTAACTTGACGATGCTAGCTCCCTTCACTCTGAGCAGTCATTAGAAGTGGAGGACGTTTCTCCCCCTCCTTACACAGACACTCGAGAAGAAAGGGACCAAGTCTATTTGGAGGAGACAAGCGGACCTGAGCCTTATTGTTTTGAGCTTGTGAGTTGCCTGAAACTACAGGAACCGACCCAACAGAACCATCTCTGAACGTAAGTAGCCGTTAGCCATAGCATCAGATTAGCTGCAGGGTTTGTCTCCACGGCCCTAGAGCTAGTATTCAGCATGTGTTAGAGGTTTATCTGCTTCAACACACCTGGCTTTAATCAGCAACAAATAGCTGAGCTGCTTAACAGCTATTCTAACCTGTTAAAGCAGGAAAACCACTGAAACGTGCTGGATAGCAGGTCTCCAGGAGCCTTGGGCTCAAGTTACAGTCTGCTGCATAAAGTTATGAAAATATCCCATGAGAAAATTATTCTGTAATGTGTTCAGCCCACTAAAACTGCCCTGATTTCTTTATTTATTTACTAATAACAGCTGCTCTCTCGGTCCTAGGTCCTCTGGTGTCTGCAGGTGGTCTCTGGTGTCTGCAGGTGGTCTCCTCTGCTGGTGAGGTCAGGATCAGGAGCTTCCAGAAGAATGTGCCTTTCAATGACTCTTGCCCCCTTATTTGTTATATTAATTAAATAAATCTCAATTGATATATTTCCTATTTTTGTTCATGTCCATAAATACTTAAACATGCTTGAAATTAAAACGAGCTTTTAACAGTGAGGTGCTAGTTTAATTCATCACAATAGAGCTAGTTAAACATGCGACAATGTGATAATTCAATTAATGTAATTTATAAATATCCATTAAAATATCAAAACTGGAATCAAAATGAGATATTTGGCAGCACAAAAAACTTGTCAAACACAATATTTATTATAATAATTGTAGGCAGACAGGAGACCGAGCTGAAGGAGGTTCTCAGTCATCGAAGGATGGCTGAAGGCTTTCCAGGAACAGGAGATGTGGTGTTGTCTCTTCTCTCTCTATTCTGCCAGATGAGCTGATAGGTTACAGGTGTGTGAGGACATCCTCATGCTGTCACAACCAGATGACAGGAGTTATCAGGTGATCAGCCAGGCTAATGATGAGATGCAGAAAGAAAACAAATTCAGGACAGTGTACAATAATATGTGGTGTTGCTCACCTTATGTGCTCTTATAAGTATTAACGTGTGCCTGCCTCATGGTGTAGAGTCCATATTTTGCTGAGTGTCCTGCAATAATGCAGGTTATTAGTTAATTTACTTTTGATAGCAAAAACAAAATATTTAATGTAAAAGTTATTTACCAGGTGAATCAGCTCACACGTCACCACCAAGTGTCACAGGGCCAGAATCAGTAGCCTCCTTCATGATGTCATGATGTAATCACATACTTATTTAATTAATATCTTAAAAATTTTGAAATTTTGAAATTTTTTTACCTTGAACAGTTCACTGAGCTTGCACTGTCACTGAGGTGGAAGCTGGAATCAACAGCAGACACCTCACATCGTGGTCTTTTCAGGGGGTGTAGACGCTGCTCTGCGACTTTCTGGAAGATGAATTTCCATCAAGGTCCCCGTGTCACAAGACACACTGAGGCTGTGAGCTCTTCTGGCTGGCTATGTACAAAAACAAAGAAGCAGCACATTTATAAATGTTTAAAAGAGCATAAAATCATGTGTAACAATAATCTGTAAAACAAATTAAAACTAGAAGGTAATAATAAAATGTTTACATAGAAGATTATTAAAAATAATTCACCTTTGCTACGCCGGTAAAGCTTCACATCAGCCTGGACAAGTGCATTCTTGCAGCTAAATCAGTCTGACAGCCAGTGTCTTGGGTAGATTTAGCCTGAAAAAAAAAATAGAAGCACATTGTTGTTGGGAGTTTATAAAGTCAGATAAAATACAAAAGAAACTGTCCTATAAAGGTGCTTTCTAACATTCCTAGTGTGTGATCGTTGTTATAACGTAAAAGTCAGTCACATATGATGTGGAGAGCCTGAAATGCGACCTCCTGAACAGAATTCCTCACAGAACCGGGTCACAAGCTGGATTTCACACTGTAATGCTGTCTGTCAACTAGTGCTGCGTTAGTTAGAGACACTGTTGCAGAATTACCGACTGACTAGCTAAAGGAAGTGAACCACGTCTCTCGGACTTTGCATTTAGGTAGGGAATTGTCTTTAGAAGACGTTAAAACTTTATTTAGCTGACTCACCTCAGACTGGAGCCCGCCGTGGTGGGGGAGCAGAGTCGGTGGGCTGCACCTAAATCGCGGAAGAGCCACGGTGGGCACAGCCTCCCTCTTCAAACGGAGACGTGCAGAATCGCGGGTAAAATGCTGGTTGTAAACTACAGCACCAGGCGGGAGTCCAGCGGAAAGGAGTGCAACCCCACAGAGCTACCGCAACCATACTACACTACACCATCTCACCATGCTAACACGATATGGAGCACTAAACCCGAACTACTTTCCTAATTACACTAACAGCCAAACACTAACTAAACTACAATATCCAACAGCCAAGTATGTAAATAAGTATGTATAACACTAAAAGCTATGCTAAAGACTAGGATATGCTAATGCTATATGCTAATGCTGAACTACGGCTAGCCTCCTACACTCGCTTGCAAATCCAACTCCCAACTCGCCACAAGGCGTGGCCGAGACGCTCGTTGCTTTATAACTTTGACACAGAGCTGCTACGTAGTACTCTACTGGTTTACGTAGTATCTTACTCTTTAGCCATTCGCTAAAATTTATTCAAAATGAGTCAAATTCTATGTTTTAAGCTGAAGGTGGAGCTATACTGTAGTATTTAGGCAGAATTTTTAATTTTTAAAGAAAATGCACCAAAATGTTAAAATAATGAATACACACATTTAAAACACTATTAGACACTCATTTATACAGTTCATCAGCAAAAAAAAAGTTAATTTAGATGTTACTTGCTCTTTAAGCTCTCTGGCTGGGAGGGCTGCCGTTATTGAGATATTTCCCTTTTCTGACCACCAGGGGAGCTCGGGGGAGAGCTCAACAGGCACATGGGGGCGTGATTTGTCGGGGGCGTGGTTTGTCGGGGCTGCGTCTCTTCCGTTCCGCAGCTAGGAAGGTGCGCGAGGTAGGTGCGCGAGGTGGCTGCGCAGCGGAGGAATTTGCGGAAGCGTGAGAAACAAGAGTCATATGACCAAGCAGCAGCTCAAGAAAATGTTACCCTGAAATGGATAAACATTCCCGGAGACGGTGACAAATCCTCCTCTAGCAGCAGCGGCCTGAAGAGGTGCTCTGTGTATTTCTGTGGTAAGTGTCGGAGCTAGCTGTGTTAGCTAACAACACCACGGTCTCCGGGGCTGGGTGTGACCGTTTGTCTCTCTGCGTGTCCACAGATGGAGGAGATAAAGGTGTCTCCTGACTACAACTGGTTCAGAAGCACAGTTCCTCTGAAGAGAGTGAGTATGGGCGGATCGTTACTGTGTGGGTTTGATTTGTAGAAGAAAAACTGGGCCCACAGCGGATTCTGGATGAAAACCAACTCAAGTTTAAAAACCCGAGTCGGAATAGTGACCAACCAATTATGTATTTACTGTTTCGGCCTCACGTGATGAGTGACTGGATGATGACATGCCTAACAGTTAGGGACGGACTGGGACTAAAC
Source organism: Nothobranchius furzeri (assembly GCF_043380555.1). Lineage (NCBI taxonomy): Eukaryota > Metazoa > Chordata > Actinopteri > Cyprinodontiformes > Nothobranchiidae > Nothobranchius > Nothobranchius furzeri. The sequence continues at coordinate 20,262,808 of NC_091749.1, forward strand.
AGTCCTGGACTCTGACTAGGCCCGGCCCAAAGTAAACGGCGCGCGGAAATTCGGCAGCAAAAATATGTGGTCAAACCATCCAAATTATAGCAACGGTGCTAATGTTGACTATATGTTGTATAAAAAGCTGTATTACTGATTAGCTTAATCATTTATGCGGTTATTAATCTTACTGCACAAGTAGTACCACGTCTAAATGAAAATGCAACATTACAAATGTAACTTCTGTGTTTAAGATTTTCAAAGTTTGTGAGCATTAACTGTAACACTACTGCCAACCTTTTTACGTAAAACTACAACATGCTTCTTATTACCCAGTGCATGTGGCCTTTTACAGCTAAAGTGTTGAAATTTAGCTGTTATCATAAAATTAAATTGTAACCTAAACATGAATTTCTAACATCAATCCTTGCAAATGTTTCTCCTCTTATATTCCATGCTTACTTCCCCGGGATCTGCCTGTGGAACCAGCGCGTCTTTCTGTCCCTCATTACTGCTTGGCCTGCCTTCTTCACTGCTGTGAACCTGCTGCTAAATATGTCTGTTAATTTGTGACATTTAGAGGCTTTAGCATGTAATGCCCGCAATTATTTTTCTCTTGCTTTCTCAGCCTCACCCTTTTCTTTGCTTTTTTTTTTTTTTTTTTACTAGCAGCCGAGTTTTGCATCGTTTTTTCTACTGCCTTTGCCTCCTCTCTAATTCAGCTTCTTCTTCTCCTTGCCTGGCGGCAGCAGCCAATGTAGCTGGCATCCAACTTAGAGGTGCAGTGCTGCCACCTAGCGTGCTGGAGCGTGAAAGAGCTTTGAGGGGGGGGGGGGGGGGGGCAGGTGTTGAAAGCGTGCGTCGAGAGTGGTCTGTGATTCTCTAGAATCCACAGAGGGCCAGTCTGCCCCTGAACACAGTCACACAGCAGGCTGATCACTTCTCCAGTTTAAGTCGGGACTGTCGGTAAACCTGGAGGACAGTTGGGACGCGTGACCCTAAAGGTCTTTTATCAGCACTTTCCTGTCTTTACTTCCACTGGGTACGCCCACCATCAAAACCAGGATTGTCATCAGATGAAGTTTATGTTTGACTTGGTGCCGTACTCCCACTCTGATCCCTCTAGTTTTGATATGTTCTTTAAGACAACCAGCTTGTTTACACTTTCATGGTTCAAAGCTGTGGAAGATGACCAGAGACTATCCGCGCTGCACCGCCCTGTCCCAGCAGGTGGAGCTGGACTTCAGTGTGGACCAGCATACGACATGGCCGATTCTAGCGTTTGTACTCCATGTTTTGTTGCGTGTTCTCAGTGTTCAGTGGTGACTTGTCCAGGAAAAGACAACTGTCAGAACAAGAACAAGGCAGTAATGTGTTAAGGCAGCTTGGATGGATTAATCACCTTTTCTTTGGCTGATCAGGTTCACGTGCATCTCTATTAAAACTTGTCGTTTCCAAAATAAATCGGATTACTTGGTAAGACCTGGTTGCCCTGCTGTTTGATTATAACATCTACAGTTGTCTGGTTGAAAAACCTGCATTCTGATGCTGACAGCTGGATGGAGGCCTCAACAGGCTATAGCACCTGCTCCTCATTAGACAGTCATAATATTGTTGCTGATAGGTTTGAGGACAGTAGGGTTTATAAAGCACTAATCAGAGAGATACTTCTGACACCAGCTGCAACCCCATCCCCACCGATGGTCTATAAATAACCCTGACTAGCCGTCCTTCCCCTTTTTATTTTTGGAGGCGCATACCTTCATGGTTACCGTAATTTCTGGACTATAGCGCACCTCAATATAAGCCTCACCGGGCTAAAAGCCGCCGATATCTACTGAATTGAAAACGTAGTTAATAATAATAATAATACATTTTATTTAAAAGTGCCTTTCAGGTCACCCAAGGTCACTTTACAGGATAAGGAACACAGTACACAATAAAAATAAATATAAAACAACTAAAGGACAAGTAAACAGAATAAAATAGATGAAATCACTAACAGTAAGTTTAACTGAACGTAACTGAACTGATCAGTATCAAACAAACAGAAAAGTTATTGATTCGTTTATTCATCGTCCTCCTGTGCACTGAAACCACTGAAGTCCTCTTCTTCAGTGTCGGAGTTGAACAGCCTCAGAAGAGCTTCGTCACATACCTTTTCTGTGCCGATGTCAGTGTCGCTGTCCTTGTTGCTGTCACCATCCCGGGGTGAAGTTGGGAAAACAAGCAGCGATGTTTTACTGTGAAAAAAAAATCATCCCAATCATCCTCCTCTGGTTGATTAAAGCTGCACCTCATTATAAGCCGCATGGTTCACAGCGTGGGAAACAGTAGCGGCTTCTAGTCCGGAAAATACGGTAGATGTTCTCATGACAGCTCGACAGGCAAGCAGACAGAAGCACAACAGAATAAAAGATCTGAGGCTCATGTAGAATTTGCATAACCAAACTAAATAATCACAAAACAATCTCGTGTCTCCGTCGTGTTGGAAGGAAGGTTCTACTGAAACAGAATTCACTCTCAGCCGACTGGAGGGTAGTCTGTTCTTCTCCTACTGAGAGAAACAAAGTTACTAACCGTTTCATAAGACACACTGTGCCAACACATCAGTGTAATACTGCCACCACGGGGTGTCTTATGGAAGCGCCGTGGTGGCATAGCTATGCTGCTTTCATGCTACCAAGCTTGGTAGTAATATTACTGCATGGGGTGTAACGGTACGCTAAACTCATATTCGGTTCAGTGTTTTGAAGAGCTCGGTTTGATACATATTCGGTATATTATGATAATATTCATTTTCTTTTTTTTTCTTTCTTTTCTTTCGGTCTTTATTTTGGTTTATAGCATTAACATAAAATTTTTCTTTTCAAACAAAACAATATTAACAATTTGAATTTAAACCAAAAAAGCAATAGGCAGAAGCAATGCTTATTTTAGCCTACTCTATTTTCCACCTAAGATACAAAACCAATATACATTTCTTTTATTTTCCCCAATATAAATATCCACAATGAAAATTCATTAATGTCTATACATACTTTTCATACCCTGTAAATATGTGACACTTTACACCTGCTTTAAACTTTAGTAAAGAAGTACATTTCTTCAAATCATCATCTTATTCATTCCACAATTTTACACCAACAACGGAAACACATCTTGATTTCACATTAGTTCTGGCTTTTACACATTCAAACATAAATACACCTCTGAGATTATAATGATCATCTCTTGGTTTGAAATAAACTTTTATGCAATTTGGGATATTATTATTAACTACTTTATGAAGAATCTCTAAGATTTTTACTTTAATAATATCTCCTAATTTTAGCGTTTTAGTTTGACTAAACAGATTATGAGTTGGTTCGAGGTATCCCAATTTATTAACTATTCTAATCGCCTTTTTTTGTAATTTAAATACAGTGTCAACACACGTTTTACCTGCATTTCCCCAAACCTCTGCACAGTAAGACAAATAAGGCATAACTAAAGAGCTATAAATTAAAAACAAGGCTTTTTTTATTTAGTACATCACTAGTTTTATAAAGTATAGCAATAGATTTAGACACTTGCTGTTTGATATATTCAATGTGTGGTTTCCAACTGAGTTTACTATCAATAATCACACCTAGGAATTTAGTTTCATGTACTTGTTCAATTGGGACTCCATTTAAATACAGATTAGCACCGTCATTGTGCCTGTTCCTTGAAAATATCATAAATTTGGTTTTATTTTCATTTAGTGATAGCTTGTTGTAATCAAACCATTTTTTAATTGAACCCAATTCGTTTTCAACCTCTTGTAATAATTTACTCATATCTTTTCCCATACAAATGAAATTTGTATCATCTGCAAACATAATAAATTTTAACCGAGACGATACAGAAAAGATGTTGTTCAGGTATTGGTTGAATAATTTCGGTCCTAGCACCGAGCCTTGCGGTACACCACATATTACTCTTTCAAGCTGTGAATCTATATCATTAACATTTACATATTGAAATCTACTGCTTAATTAACTTTCAAGCCATTGAATGGTTTTACCACGAAGACCATAGTATTCACATTTCTTGAGCAGGTATGTGTGATCAATTGTATCAAATGCCTTACTCAAGTCAATCGAGACAGCCACTACATGAAGTTTTTGATCCACTGCTGTTGCAATCTGCTCTACTAAATCCATAACTGCTAATGAGGTTGAACGATTCTTCCTAAACCCATACTGATGGTCATTTAAAAGATCAAACTTGTTGGTAAATGCTTCAAATCTAATTACAAAAAGTTTCTCAAGTATCTTTGAAAACTGTGGCAGTAAAGAGATGGGTCTATAGTTACAAGCTAATAATTTATCGCCACTTTTATAAATAGGAATAACTCTGGCTATTTTCATTTGTTCAGGGACTGTGCCACTTGAAAAGGATTTATTACAAATATAAGTAAAATGTTCAGCAATGCAATGGATAACCTCCTTGATGAGAGACATATCTATCCCATGAAAATCTAAGGACTTTTTACTTTTGAAACTATGTACCGCTTAGATCACATCACTTTGGCTTACACTGCTCAAAAACATTGTATTATTATTTTTATTTATTTCATGGTTAATGTCAACTTCTGGCAGCTTTTTAGCTAGATTATGGCCAACATTCACAAAATATTTATTAAACTCATTTGCAATGTTCTTTCCATTTTTATTGTGAATATCTATACCTGCTTCTTTTGTATTTCTTATTATTTTATTTAACACATTCCATGTACCTTTAATATTATTTTTGTGTTTTAGGAAAAGTTGATCATAATATTCATTTTTTTGCTGCCTTATTATTGTAGTTAATTTGTTTTTATATTCCTTATACCTTTTTTCTTTTTCCTTTGTTGGACTTTTTATAAGATCCAGATACAGTGAGTTCTTTTTCTGGCAAGCCCTTTCCAATCCCCTAACAATCCAGGGTGGGGACCTTTTTTTAAAGTTTTGCTTATGATATTTTAGAGGACAATGTCTATCATAAGCTCCCAAAAATATTTCAAGAAATGCATTATAAGAATTATTAACATCATCAACATAAACATCAGTCCAATCAGAGCAAAACAGTTCATATTTCAGAGCTTCAATTGTAACAGTAGTTTTTTTCCTAGTTGTGGTATAATTTACATTTTCCAGAGATGTTTCATCACTTCTCATCATTTCCACCACAGTAAACACCGGTAAATGATCAGTGATATCAGTTAAAAAAGGCCATTCTTTGTCTTGATGTCAGATTGATTTATGAATATATTGTCAATCAGTGTAACACTATCGGCTGTTATCCTGCTTGGTCTCAATATCAACGGAAAGAAACCTAATCTAAACATTAAATTGATGAATTCAGCTAATTTAGTATTATCATCTGATTTAAACAAATCAATATTAAAATCACCACAAATTAAAGTCATTTTGTTCCTACATTGCCCAAATAATGTTTCAATACGTTCATTAAACTGATCTATAGAAGAACCAGGACTACGATACATACAACTTATAATGATGTTTCTGGATTTTTTACACTTAATTTTTACACTCCATCAAATTCTCAACAATGAAGGTCATATTTGTTAGTATCGTACAATCAAAACCAGTCCTAACAAAAAGTGCTACCCCACCCCCTCTTTTGTTTTGTCTGCTCTGAGTAAACATTTCATAGCCATCCAGTTTAGTCAAGAAGTCTTTTCCATCTTTGATCCAGGTTTCTGAAATTGCAACTACTGTAAATTTCTCCTTGAACTCATTTAGGTAATCTGAGATTTTAGATAAATTGTTGTAGAGACTTCTGCTGTTAAAGTGTATGAATGAAAATCCACACATACTCACTTTGAAGTCCTCTACAATATAATATTCACAGTCCAGGTGGGTGTTGCTGCAACCATTAATTTCTGAGTCAACTCCATTATCTATCAGATTTGATTTATGATCTACATCACTGACAAACCTAAAAAAAATTATTATTTCCTGATTTCTTGTAGTCTGCTTTGTCCATGAACTAAATACGTCTTGGGTAGATTTAGCCTGAAAAAAAAAATAGAAGCACATTGTTGTTGGAGTTTATAAAGTCAGATAATATACAAAAGAAACTGTCCTATATAGACGCTTTATAATATTCCTAGTGTGTGATCGTTATCAAAGTCAGTAACATATGATATGAAGAGAGCCTGAAATGCGACCTCCTGAACAGAATCGGGTCACGCTGTGGTGTAAAGCTGGATTTCACGCTGTGATGCTGTCTGTCAATTAGTGCTGCGTTAGAGTCACTGTTGCAGAATTACCGACTGACACAAAAACAACCCGAATTTTCTCCGAGCCTGACAGTAATAGTCATGTGGACCGTTTGTCGGCCAGGGCCTTGAAATATGTTCCGATTCGCCGCTGATTCTAACCTTACATCCCGTTCCACATTTTGTGAACTTGACAAATTAGGAATGAAACTTGTTTAAGAGGCTTCAGGATTTGAGCTGTTCTTGGTTTCTGTCTACTTCAGATTATTGTTGATGATGACGACAGTAAGGTGTGGTCTCTGTATGATGCTGGCCCAAAGAGCATCAGGTGTCCCATCATCTTCCTCCCTCCAGTCAGTGGGACAGCAGAGGTGTTCTTCCAGCAGGTTCTGGCGCTGACGGGCTGGGGCTACAGGGTAATCTCGGTGAGTTTCAGCTGCACATGTTGCTACCGGCATTTGTGCCGACGGACAAATAAATTATACATGACCCGCACTTGTATAGCACCTTTCAGAGTATGAGGACTCCAAAGCGCTTTACACCACAGTGTATCATTCATCCATTCACACACTGATGGTGATGAGCTACGCTGTAGCCACAGCTGCCCTGGGGCGCACAGACCAATTTAAAGGACCTTTATTGTGTTATTTAAATCTTACAGAACAAGGATGATTAAAATATTACCATGAGCTCTATGGAGACATCAGTAGTTCTGAATTATGTTATTTTCTTAAAACATTTTATAAACATGGAAATAAAACGTCTGTATTCCACAAAAACTCTCTTCCAGTTCTACCCTTTTCACAATGTAACCCTAGATCCCCAGTAACGCACGATGCGCCATGGCAAAGAAGTGAGTAGCGTTGGCAGCTAAACCACGCAGAGTGCTGCCTAGCCCATTTCTTTGTTGGATAAAGCCGTTAATGGGCCATTAATGCACACACTGCTTGGACGAGTGAAGAGCGGTTGAGATGAAAATATTCCCAGTCCGTCCCTGACACTCGCAGAACAACTTTTAGAACCATTCAGCTAGCGGCTCGTGCTTAGTAGCATTTTGATGTACTCACCGCACTGGCCTATTGGGTGGTTTGAATGCTTGAATGGTGCCGGTTTTAAGAAGGAATCCCATTTGAAAACCCACTCCGGTACTGGCAGAATTTATCAAGCAGTCGGCAAAATCACGCTCACACTCTGACTCTCTTTTTGAGAGCTTGTGAAGGTAAAATCCAACCATTTCTGCCGATTAAACTCAGGAAGACTGGGCAGAGATCCGGTTCCTATTGCAGACAAAACTCTATTTTTGGGTAAAGATGCACCGAAAAATTTCAGCCGAAAATGACCATTAAGTGCATTTTTGGTTTTCGGCCGAGTCATCAGAACAACACTGCTGAAACAGGCCATCAGGTGAACCTCGGTTACGTTTCAACCCTCATGTGGCAACTTGCTCTTTGCTTCATAAAAAACAAACATTTGTACTGATTTAAGAAGTAAAGTTTTTACCCCTTTAGTAATGCTGTTCTTATGATTACGATTACTTTCAGTTTCGCATCTACTGTGTCTGCCTGGCATTCTTTATCCTTCTTTTACATTCTAGAATGGTATTGGCCTGTATTTTGTATAGCGCCCTCTAGAGTCCTGGAACCCCCCAAGGCGCTTTACAAGACAATCACCCATTCACACACTAGAGCTGAGGAAAATAATCAAAAAATCGATGCATCGGGATGCGGACATAAACGATTCTGCATCGTAGAAGAGTACACCATAATCGATTATAGTGGAATGTAGTTTTGTTTTTTTAACGGCGGCACCAGCGCAGCATCCAAATCTGTCAGAGTGAGTGTCCTCCACATTTACCAAATGGTTCCACCTTTATGTGGTTCTGCAGGGCTGAGCGTTAGAGTTGTAACCTGAGACCAAACCGGATTTGTGCCGTGAATTATGTTAATTGAGTGGGTGAGAGAGAGGGAGAGAGAGAGAGAGAGAGAGAGAAGATTTCATAATTTAATTTCTCCTGGAAGAGCTCAGTCAGACTGAGTGTTGTGATGTCGGAAGATCCGGTCTTGGGGAGGGGTCAGTGACGGTGGCTGCAGCGTGATCGTCTGTCTCTTTTATTTGGGGACACGGAGAAGTTAAAAGGAGAGCGAAAGACAAGATAGAAGTTCTTGTTCCACTTTATTCTTTTGTTTCATGATGATAAACTAATATTAATTTCAGCTGAAAGAGAAACTGGGAGGAAGCTTTGGTTCATTTTAGGTTACATGAGGTCTTATTTCCTATCTGCTCCTCCAGAGACATCATGGACATGAGGGTTACACAGGACAGGTTAGTCAGGGTATCCGGGAGTCCTTAAAAAGTCTTAAAAAGTCTTAAATTTACTTTTCCAAATTTAAGGCCTTGAAAATCCTAAAAATGACAAATAATCCTTAAATGCAGTTTCCAAAGGTCTTAAATTACCAACGACCGAATAAACTAGATTAGTTTATTTCTATGACATTTTCGTGAATTTCTAGTTAGTGTTCAGCATTTTTTGTGTATGATGTTGGCGTAAGCGGAACCGTACACATTCAGTTGGTTGTGAAAGGGGGATATTTTTAGATGAGCACATTAGCTGATTAAGCTAGTGGGAGCTTGCGCCATGGGGAGGTGCAAGTTTAATGGTAACTGTATGGCTAATCCCACGTTCGCGACGTGGTTAGGACCGATTCCAGGCAATAGCTGGAAATTATAGCTTGAATTTTAAAAAAAGCTTAAATTTGGTCAAATTGGCCTTAAAAAAGGTCTTAAAAAGTCTTAAATTTGGCTCCCTTAAACCTGCAGATACCCTGGTTAGTGGAAAGGTTTGTAGTTAGCTGGTTAGTGAAGGAGATCCATCAGCTGGGTAATTTAATCCTAATCCAGCCCACAGCCTTCTGCTGGTGTTATTAGAAATAATAAAACTCACATCTTAAATATTATTGAAAGTGTAGAATTTGTTATGTTTTATTATTTTCTGCATCAAACAGAACTTGATTCATTCTCCAACATTTCAGAAATGAACCACTGGGTTCAAATAAAACAACAAACTAAGTTAAACATTTCAGTTGGTGTTATTTCTGACACCCTTGATCTGCGGCATAAATATTTGACTCTAGAGCTGCTCAGAGACATTAAACACTCATAAATGAACCCATTATGTATTTTATTATTACATTATGTGTCCTGTAGGTTTTCAGTACTTTTTCAGATTTTGTGAGTTTTTGCAAAGCATGTTTTTGTCAGCCTGAGGCGTGGTGTTGAACGAGGAAACGGATTGTTTTACTTTGTTAAATCTTCTTAAATGTTTAAAATGTTTTGTCTTAACCTGTTGTGAATGGAGAGCTTTTGAGGGATGGCAGGTTGTGTCAATGACGTTTTTTTTTTTTTTTTTTTTTTTGTATATGATTTATTTATAACTTTTTCCACAGTTACATCACATCCACATACATACACACTAAAATAAAATAAAAGAAAGAAAGAGAAAAGAAAGAAAAATTAAATTAAATTAAACAAAACACTTATGCGCTGCAGTAACAAATAGGCAACCAATGTGTGGCTATGCCAGCGATAGCTCTACAAGGCCGAGGTTAAGTGTCCATGTCGAAATTCACAGAAGTCACATGGTCTTGGAACGGCCTCCAAATTTTGGCAAAGTCAGTTTCCAAGCCCCTCAGGATGAACCTTATTTTCTCTAGTTTCATAAAATAGAGGGCATCTTTAATCCAGCGGGAGTGGGTCGGTGGGTGAGGGTCTTTTCAACTCCTCAGGATAACTCTCCTTGCCAATAATGTAAGGAAGGCAAAGTGAGATGGCAAGGAGTGACCAGCGGGTAGCACCCCAAATAAAGCCATCAGTGGGGATCATGGAACCCTCCAAGACACAATAAGTGAGAGTGAATTAAAAATAGAGTCCCAGAATTTTGGCAAGTTAAAAACATATGGGTAATATTAGCTGGACCCTGATTGCATTTTACACAGTTGGAGTCTGTACCTGGAAATATTTGAGCCAACCTGCTTCTGGACCAGTGAATCCTATGCACTACCTTACATTGAAGTATGCAGTGCCTTGCACAAATTGAGGAGGAGTGAATACGCCTTAGGGCTGATTCCCATTGGCTGTTATTAATCTCCATGTTACGTTCCTTGGACCAAGCAACACGGAGGTGATCGGATCACGTCGTAAACATGGAGAGAAGAAAATTATAAAGTTTGGATATCGCTCCTTTCTGGGAGGGTTTACTCTCCCATCATATCATCTAGCATACTGTTCACAGGTACAATGGGACAACCCATGAAATATTTTCTGATAAAGTCCCTGGCCTGCAGACACCGGGAAAAATGTGAATTTGGCAGGTGGTATTTAAGCGGCAGCTGTGTAAATGAGGCCAAAACGCCATCCACAAAAAAGTCCTTCACATGGATCAGCCCGTGGCTCCTCCATACCACAAAAGTTTTATCTAACAGGGATGGAGGAATAAGCGGATTCTGGTCAGACGGTGAGTGCAAAGGTATACCTTGGGTTTTAATATGACACCTCATTTGAGACCAAATCTTAAGACAGTTTTTAACTATAGTATTGCTAGTGTACAAATGCGGGCTAACGTTTGAAGGGAGACACAGGAGAGGGAGAGCAAAGAGGCAGAGTCAGATGTGGCCTCCTCCAGTCGCAGCCAAATTGGCTGTGTAGATTTGGTCTGACACCAAAATAGCATTGTGCGAATATTGACAGCCCAATAATAGTACTGAAAATTTGGAAGGGCAAGGCCCCCCAGGTCCTTTTCTGTAGAAGGCTCTCGTGCATTCTGGGAGTGTTTTTGTTCCATAAGAACTGTGAAATAGAACTGTTAAGAGTCTGAAAAAACTTTTTGAAATGAACACCGGTACACATTGAAAAAGATACAGGCATCTTGGCAAAAAGTTCATTTAAAGTTCATTTTAATACAGCTAATCCTTCCTGCTAAAGAAAGATGCAGCATAGACCAGCGCTGCAAATCCTGAGCCAACTGCTCCAACAGAGGGTCAAAGTTAGTTTTAAAAAGTTTTGAGAAGTCCTTGGTTTCATGGATACCCAGATATTTAAAACTTTGCGAGACAGCCTTAAAGGGCAGTGGGTATGCCGTCGCAGCTGAGTTAATTGGAAGGATTTCATTTTTATCAAAGTTAAGCTTATATCCGGATATCTGTCCAAAGTCCCTCAGCAAAGATAGAATTGGAGACATGGAGTTACCTGGGTTCGACATAAAGATCAATAGATCATCCGCATACAACGACACTCTGTTGTCACAGCCGCCACGTAGAATGCTTTGCATGGCACTCGCCCTAAGGGCTGCCGCCAATGGTTCTATTGCTATTATAAACAAAGATGGAGAGAGAGGGCACCCCTGGCGAGTTCCGCGACCTAGGGAGAAAGGCTATGAGAAATAATTATTTGTACGAACTTGTGCCAATGGTGAAGTATACAATAGTTTAATCCAAGAGATAAGGGTGGGACCAAAACCAAAATGTTTTAGGGTATAAAATAAATAGGGCCACTCCACCTGGTTGAAAGCCTTTTCAGCATCCATAGATATGACCAGTTCCGGAGTGTCAGATGACGAAGAGGAATACAGAATATTAAGTAAGCGCCTCACATTATGGTATGAATGTCTGGTTCTGACGAAACCTGTTTGTTCTGGATTAATAATTGAAGGTATCATCAATGCCAAGCGTCTCGCCAACATTTTGGCCCATATTTTAACATCTGCACACAGTAAAGAAATAGGGCGGTAGTTACTACAGAAGCGAGGGTCCTTACCTTTTTTTGGAATTAAGGAAATTGTAACTTGTTGTAGGGTAAGCGGTAGGATTCCAGATTCAGCTGTCTCTTTAAGCATGGCAAGCATGAGGGGGGATAATTTGTGAATAAAACCCTTATAAAATTCCGACGGAAAACCATCGGGCCCTGGACACCTTCCACTTTGCATGGACATAATTGCAGTTTTAATTTCACCTGCAGCAAATGGTTTATCTAGGTGCACCCCAATATCTGGGGCAACTGTCGGGATCATCAGTCCATTGAAAAAGTCGTCAATGGCAAATTTTCAGACGTATAAAGAGACAAATAAAAGTCCCTAAATCGATCATTAATTTTCTGGGGGTCGACGTAAAACCCATCAGTTCCAGAGATCTCCGAGATACATTGCCCAGTAGAGGACTGGCGGATCCAGTGGGCGAGGACTTTAGTTGGCTTATCCCCAAACTCGTAATAACTATGCTTGGTCCTGGTGATTAACTGGACAGCCTCATCTGTGGCCATAGAATCGAATTCAGAGTTCTTTATTAGAAGCTCTTTCACCAGATCAGCCGATGGGGACTCTTCACACTTAATTTGCAGCTCTGATATAGTGTTGTAAAGAGCCTGCCTCCTCCGGTAGACTATCTTATTTTTATAAGCAGTGTACGCTGTTATCTTCCCCCTTAAGAAGACTTCACAAGCTTCCCATATCATTGCTGCCATCACATCTGGAGTTACATTGGTAGAGATATAAAAATCAATACTCTGCTTTATATATTCAACAAAGTCTGAATCATTAAGTAGCAAAGAATTGAAACGCCAGGGGGAACACATTATTGGAGTATCCGGAAATATGTCCAAAATAACTGGAGCTTGATCCGATATCACTATAGCGGCATAATCACAATGGTTAACTGAGGAGAGAAGTTTTTTATCTACCAGAAAGAGGTCAATTCGTGAAAAGGTCCCATGTACATGAGAAAAGAAAGAAAATGTTTTTGTGGCAGAATTCAGATGACGCCAGACATCCAGAAGTCCGTATTGCTGCAAAAATATTTGTGCTGATTTAGATTTAGGACTTGGGTTAACTGAGCTGCGATCCAATGCTGGGTTAAGACAGCAGTTAAAATCACCACCCATGATAAGATGGCCATTGTTCAAATTGGGAAGTGAGAAGAAAAGTTTCTTAAAACAGTCCTCATTATCCCAATTCGGTCCATACACATTGGCTAGAACTACTTTGTTTCCTCCTACAACAATAACATAACACCCATTGGGGTCTGACACCACCTCCGTGGCTGCTAGAGGGATATTTTTGTCGATTAAGGTAGCTACTCCTCGCACCTTTTGTCACGTTGAGGGTGTGGATGGCGGCGGACCATGTGTGGTGGAGCAGATCATGAGGCAGAAATGCAGGCACGGATGAAATAAAAGTAGTTTTGCAGAGCGAGAATGGCAGAAAAAATACAACGCTGACAACAAACAATGATCCGACAAAGACTGATACAAGAAGGGAGGTATAAATACACAGGGGAAAATCAGGAACACATGGGCGGATTAACACGGGGGAGGTGAGAACAATAAAGACTAATCAGGCAGGGGAGAGACACAGTCAGGGAGGTAGGGGCAGAGGAGAGACACAGTCAGGGAGGCAGGAGCAGATTGTGACAGTACCCCCCCCCCCCCCCCCCAGGGGCGGATACCAGACGCCCGCAAAAGCCACATAACACTGGAGACTCGGGACACTTGCACTTGGGAACCAGAACACTTGAGACGTCGACTCGGTAAACAGGAATACTCGGACTCGGGAACTGGAACTCTCGACACGGAACAGGAACTGGAACACTCGGACTCGGACCAGGAACTGGAACACTCGGACTCGGAACAGGAACAGGAACTGTTTAGAGCTCACCACAGGTCCAGGTTGGTCGGATCATTCTGTCACGTTGAGGGTGTGGATGGCGGCAGACCATGTGTGGTGGAGCAGATCAGGAGGCAGGAATGCAGGCACGGATGAAATAAAAGTAGTTTTAATGGCAAAGCGGGAACGGCAGAACAAAAACAACACTGACAACAAACAATGATCCGACAAAGACTGATAAAAGAAGGGAGGTATAAATACACAGGGGAAAATCAGGAACACAGGGGCAGATTAACACGGGGTAGGTGAGAACAATAAAGACTAATCAGGCAGGGGAGAGACACAGTCAGGGAGGCAAGGGCAGAGGAGAGACACAGTCAGGGAGGCAGGAGCAGATTGTGACACCTTTCCATTAAATGAAGAGTGGAAAGTTTGCCCCTCCTACCCACAACACAGTTTTAGGTGATCTGTCCATTTTAAGTGAGTTTCTTGTATAGATGCAATTCTGGTATTTTGGTCAATTACGTTTTTGATATTAAAAAAAAAAATATATATATATATATATACACACACACACACACACACACACACACACACACACACATATATAAATATATAAAAGCAATTATCTGACATCTTCTATTTATCGATGAAAACAAATCAATATGAAATAATCGTGATGCATCGGGATATCGAATCGAATTGAATCGTTGACCCAATAATCGAATCGGGAGACAAGTGAAGATTGACACCACTATCACACCCACATCCACACGCTGTTGGGGATGAGCTACGATGTAGCCACAGCTGCCCTGGGGCACACTGACAGAGGCGTGGCTGCCGATCTTGGGCACCACCAGTCCCTCCGACCACCACCAGGCAAGGGGTTAAGTGTCTTGCCCAAGGACTCAACGACAGCAACAAACTGAGCAGGGCGAGGACTTAACTCCACCATCACCCTACGTCTGTCACTATTAGTGGTGTTTTTACCATCCTTCTACACCCACCAGGTCCTGAACATGATAAAATAAGCATGTTAACTCTTATGAAGTACACAAACTCTGTTCTCCTTACTGAGTAGCCCTGACCCCCATTGTGAGCAAATGCTTCGTGAAGTTGGTCAGGGACTTCATCTGCTCTGCACTGCCCGATTCACTGGACCCTCTACAGTTTGCATACCGCCACAACAGGTCCACTGATGATGCCATAGCCCTGACACTCCATGCTGCCCTGTCACACCTGGAGAAGAGAGACACGTATGTGAGAATGCTGTTTGGTGATTACAGCTCAGCATTCAACACCATTGTTCCCTCGAAGCTGGACAGGAAACTGCAGGATCTAGGACTGAGCAGCTCCCTCTGCAGCTGGATCCTGAACTTTCTGTCTGACAGATGCCAGGTGGTCAGTCTTGGCGGCACCACCTCATCTCCCGTAACACTGAACACTGGTGCACCGCAGGGGTGTGTGCTGAGCCCTCTCCTGTACTCACTCTACACCTACGACTGCACGGCCACGAGAAACTCCAACATCATTGTGAAGTATGCGGACGACACCACAGTGGTGGGTCTCATCACCAACGACGATGAGACGGCCTACAGGGAGAAGATCAGCGCCCTGACCCACTGGTGTCAGGACAACAGTCTCACCCTCAACATCACAAAGACAAAGGAGATGATAGTGGACTTCCGGAGGTGCAGAGGAATACACCCCCCCCCCCATCAACATCAACGGCGACGCTGTGGAGAGGGTGAGCAGCTTCCGTTTCCTTGGAGTTCACCTGGCAGAGGATCTTATGTGGTCAGTGCACACGGAAAATACAGTGAAGAAGGCACAGCAGCGCCTCTTCTTTCTCAGGAGACTGAAAAGATTTGGCATGAGCCACCGCATCCTCAGGACCTTCTATCGCTGTGCCATTGAGAGCATCCTCACTGGATGCATCTCCACCTGGTATGGCAACAGCACCGCTTACAACCGCAAAGCTCTCCAGAGAGTAGTGCGGTGTGCAGAAAGGATTATAGGAGGTGAGCTTCCCTCCCTCCAGGACATCTATAAGAAGCGGTGCCTGAGGAAAGCGGGGAGGATCATCAAGGACTCAAGTCACCCCAGCCATAAACTGTTCAGACTACTTCCATCAGGAAGGAGGTTCTGCAGCATCCGGTCCAGAACCAGCAGACTGAGAGACAGCTTTTTCCATCAGGCCATCAGACTGCTGAACACATCGCAGACACCTCACCCTCACTACTGAAACTCCAACATTACACGCTCCATACTGTACATTAATGCCACTGTTTTGCACATACCAGCCTCTGTATATTTTATATCTCTCATCTTATTGTTTACTTTATTCATTTGTATATTTAGATTAGCCATTTTTATATTTTACGTTTTTACATTACTGTATTTTTACAACTCTGTTGCTGTGAAGCTCGCACACAAGAATTTCACTCGCATGTACTGTACCAGTGTACCTGCACATGTGACGTGACAATAAAAGTGATTTGATTTGATTTGATTTGAGTTAATATCTTCATCAGAGGGTTAATATTACATACATTATAAGGGTTAATATTATGTAACGTGAGGAAATATGGGTTTTCTGTGCCAAAGGTTTCATTTGGCACATACATACATTATAAGCTTTGTCAGCCATTGCCAGACAAAGCTTTGTCAACAATGACCAGGGGTCTCATTTATCAAACATTGCGTAGAATCCTTACTAAAACCGTACTTAAGCTCAGCAAAAAAACATGTTCTTTTGCCAAGTAGGCTTGTGACCTATCAAACATGGAGTACACACAGCTGCACGCAATCTCCGTTTCATAAATCAGAGACTAACCAGAATGTTTCTCAGCTGCATTTTAGTCACATCCCGCCCTCACCACGCCCACTTACTGCCATAAATAGTCAATGCAAAGTGCCTTGTGGATCTCATGCATATACATAAGCTGGCTGTTGCAGCGTTCCGCCAATGACATGGCAACCGTAGATCAAGGCAGATCAAGGAAGAGCAATTTCACAGAAGCAGAAGTTGAGGTACCTCTGGGTGAGGTGGAGAAATGAAAGGAAGTGCTCTGTGTGAAAACGAAGCAGTTCAAGTGATAATGCTGCAGGATTTCATGATTGTATCCTTCTCAGCAGCAGCACTGCAGGTGCTCTCCATGTCCAACATGTGCGTAAGCCAGGTCCTTAGTCAACTTAAAGTTGCGCACATTTTCCCGCTACGTTTTCTTTCATAAATCCCAAAGTTTGCTTATAAAGTTGCTTACGCAGTTTTCCGACCCCGTTTTGTGCGTAAACAAGCTTGATAAATGAGGCCCCAGATCTGTAAGTTTTTCCTTTAGTAATCTTCTCCCTCTGTGTGCTCTGCTCATCTGCCCTCCTCTCCTCAGTCAGTGAGCATCCGGACGAGGAGCAGCTTTCTAACTCTATAAACTCTGATAAGGAATTATATTTGGCTCGTTGAACACAATATTGCGACTTTGGTGCTTAAAGGTTAATTTTACAGCCCTTCTAATGCTATGGTTCTTATTATTGACATCATTTCTTTCGGCGTTTCGGATTTTGGCCTTGGTATCCTCATTTTTTTTGTTTTCCGTTTCGGCCAAGAATTGTAATTTCGGTGCATTTTTGGGTTCTAGGTATTATTTAAAGTGCAGACTAGAAAAGAAAAAAATCACTTCTTCATAACTGTGGAGATTAAACATCCTGCTAGCTAAACAGAGACACTGGGTGGTTAGCCTAGTTTATACTTCTCCATCTGCAAAGGTGTGGGAACATGCAATGCCATTATTCATCGACCAAAGGTAGGGCTGCAACAAACGATTATTTGGATAATCGATGAATCGGATGGGGTCTCGACACGATTAATCAGATTTCATGGGGACATTTTTAAAAACTGCTAGGGAAACGTTATTTCTCTCCTTCCTGCACTTTATTAAACACAACATTATTAGAAAACAGTTCAATAGCAGAAAAACAACATGCCATCACCTAAATTGTCTTATAAGGTGTATAGACAGAGACCCTAAGCTACACCTATCTGTGACCTAAAATGCTTGGTCCAAGTTAAACAGCTTAAAGAGCAAGTCAACCCCTACCAGAGTCTAACTCCACTCCCACTTCATGTTTGAAAAATGCAACACATGCTGTTGCCTGGCAGACCGAGAGGGCGGAGCCGCTAACAATTACACACACTCAGGCTCACGACAGCATTGTGACATCATAATGTACCAGTTTACATCATAGCATACTTCTTAGCCAATAGCGGTGGCAGATTTAATTTAAAATACAGTGCAGAGTTTTTACCTGACAACGGCACAACACTGCCAGTTTTAGGCAGAATATTTAAATTTTAACTAAGATGCACTGAAGTGCCAAATTATTGATGACACGTGTATGCAGCACGATTAGACACTCGTTTATTTAGTTTATCAGCAAAAAAAAGTTTATTTGGGGGTGACTTGCTCTTTAAGGGCAATTCTCATCTGTTTTGTTTGATGTCATCTGTAGACATTTATTATAATTGGGGATATCAAACAACTAATTTTTAAATGTAATTAAACATAGGCTGTGAATTAATCAAAATTAATCACTATTTCCAAAAATGACTGAGAAAATACCAAATAAAACAAAAGTAAATGAATGCCATCCTCCTTGCGATGATGCCCTTGGCAACTGCCATAAAGTCACATCAAGAAATGCTGCTGATCATTCCAATGATCCCAAATAGACTCACATTAGGCCACATGAAAGCAACTGAACCCAAAAATACATTAACCAGTATATAACTGCACTCTCACACAACACGCCTGCAGCAACAGTTAGGACTCCTCCCTCCCTTTTAAAAGCGTTTTCGCTTCCGAGGACATTGTGGTTGTAAAACCACATGCTAGTAGTCTGGCCCCGGTGTGATCAACCAGTTGCTGCTGGAATGTGACGACGGAACCGGTTCGCAGCAGTTTTGGAAGAGTTGTGCAACACAACGAATCAATGACGCAATTCGTTGCCAAAGCTTTTAGTAATCGATTTTCATCGACTTTATCGATTCGTTGTTGCAGCCCTAACCAAAGGGCTCTCAAGGCACACAAGGACGGACGGACTATAGCCCTGTTGAACACAGTGGACAGTGCATGTATGCGATTGCTTGGTCCAACAACAGTGTTCCTAGCGTTGGTGGACATACACTCCACCAACGCCGCTGTCTCTTTTGCTTCAGTTGAATTCTTTGGAGCAAAAGTTTTTATTCCTCGAGATCAAGCTGTTCCATCTCAATAAAAACTCGCTCTCTGTCAGCCATTGCTCCTTGAGATGATTGGTGTTAAGTATTTTTTCTCTTCTAACTTTATTTAACAAAATAGAAATAATGACAATTTCTATTCAGATAATAATCTAAATTTTTAATTTATATTCATATCTTCAAGATATTAGGGTTAGGGGAAGTAAATGAACTCAATGGGTTTCTCAATGTCAGGGAGCCTCGCCTTGATGCCTTGGCCCGCCCCGATTGTCTAGGAGATATGTCATCAGGCACCATCAAGGTGTGTTCCAACGAGGCGTCTGTCCTCCGATCGTTAGCTGTTTAGCTAGCTGTTCAACGATACATGGGTGGTGTCTTATTTCCCTTCCCTTGGTAAAACAAATTCCCAGAATACAGTCCAGTATTTTCAAAAGGATGGCGGATCAGAAACCAGCTGCTACTTTTGGGGCAAATTTCCAGTTTAAAAGTAAGTCAGCTAATTGTAGCTATTAGGCTTGTATCTAAAATATTGTTTTAGATCCAAAGCTATCTATGGTTGGTTGGTTGCTTAGTAGTTGTGGCTTTCATGGCTAGCAGGTACTCATTGGCTTACATATTTAACACAAAAAGTGAGGAATCTGCAGAGCGGCATATCCCATATTGAGACATTAAAACATTTTTAGAAAGAGAACAAACCTTTCAGCAGTCTTCTAACATTAACCACAGTTTCCAGAGTACCCAGAGCTGGAACAACACAAGATCATGTTCAGGATACTTTTGAGATCAGAGGTTTCACATTTACTTGATTCTTGGAAAATGTTTCATGTTGTCATTTCAGCTGCACTATCCCGTGTACTGGGATCTCATGGAGTTCTGTGATGGCTTTCGGAAGCTTCTGGATCACCTACAACTTGACAAGGTTACACTTTGTCTCCAGTAGCTTTAAAAATAATTTGTCTCTCTGTATGCTAGCTCTGTCATGTGTGTCTCATCAGATCCACCTGTTTGGAGCATCTCTGGGGGGATTTTTAGCTCAGAAGTTTGCAGAGTACACACACAAGTCTCCCAGAGTGCACTCTTTGGTTCTGTGTAACTCGTTCAGTGACACGTCTATCTTCAACCAAACATGGACATCAAACAGGTACTTTAATGGGTCTCTTTACAGTCTCTGAAGGTTTGTTTCATAATTCATGCAGCTTCTGTTTTCCTCCCCAGCTTCTGGCTGATGCCAGCCTTCTTACTGAAAAAGATCATTCTGGGTAACTTTTCCAAAGGACCTGTGGACTCTAAAATGGCCGACGCTATTGACTTTATGGTAGACAGGGTAAGTGGACCCCTGTGTGTTTGAATATAATTGAGGTGAAGAGGGTTTGTTAAATGTGAAGACGTTTGGACCGTCAGACCGTTTATTTCTGACGGTCCTAGCCCTAATCCTAACCACCCTAACCCATGAACCGGGACTGTACAACTTTAAGGTTTTAGAAGACCTGTTAAACAGAGCCCAAGGGTCAAAATGCACAGTGATGGTGATTTGTAGGTGGTTACTTTTAATAAATTGTCAATAGAATATAAAGGTATTCAAACAAATGTAATATTCCATAAAATTATGGATTATCAATATTATTGAGCCTTTAATATTCGATTGCTGATGAAACTAGTAGGGATGTCCCACTCCGATATTGATATCGGATATCAGCCCAAAAACACTATCGGATTATATCGGACTGCATCAAAAATCTCCGATATTAGTGGTACGTTCTGCTTTAAATTTCATTCCAGCATTTCTGTCCAGCAGTGCCCAGATCCAGCATGCAAAGCCCAAGTGTGCTAGCAAAGTAGCAAGGAACAATGTCGGCCATGTGTCCTTATTTTTCGTTGAAGTCCAAAAAAGACAGTTTGGCCCAGTGCAACACTCGTCGTGCACAAGTTTCCTGTGGTGGAACAAAACTGGGGAAGATGAATACGTCCAACCTCATCGTGCATTTGAAGCAGGATCAAAAAACATTGCAGGAGGATTTTCTCAGTGTGTGAAATAGAAACTTTAGACACCCAACATGTAGCGGTTGGTCAGCGAATAACATTGTGTTTTATTTCCTTATGTCCCTAACCTCAGCTGTTGACATTTTTGCCACCAAAGGTTAATAAAAAAATTGGTCAGTTTTGTCATGGTTTGGGGCAAGAGTCTAACCCAAGACATGCTGAATCAGTTCAGGACAACGGTTGACGGAAAAATAACAATCTTTTATTAAAGGAGAACGTTAACTAAAGGTTGGTTTATGCTTGACGCGTCCGTGAGGTCCGCATGGCTCCGCGCGGAAAAGTTGCGTCATTTTGCGTCATTTTAACAACCACGCCCCTCCACCGCGTCTCCGCACGGCCCAGAATTTCCGCAACGCGCACCTCGGAAAATTTCTAACCACGCGGACGGTCGGACGCGGAAAAACATGGCGGACCGGCAAGAACTAGTACGGCAGAGGTTCGTAAATTCAGAGATTTGTATGATTCAGCTCTCAGAGATCACCGTGATCAACATGTTGTTAATAATTCTTGGAGAGAAATAGCTCGCACTGTCGGAAAAGACGAGAACGCTGTTAAAAATGCTGAAATGCCGTTTTGTAAACAGTAATTTCTACTTCTACTATGGTGTAGTGTTGGATGTTTGCCGTAGAGCTCCATGCTGCCCCGTTCAGTTTGGGAGAATATTGGCTCACCGCAGAGACGAGCCGCACAAACCATAAACGCTGCAAATTGCGAAGCGCGTTCCAGCCGCGAGCCACGTCACCGCGTGGAAAGTGAATGCGTCAAGCATAAACCAAGCTTAAGGGCGCACTGGAAATCCAGCAGGTGAAGAAACGGGAAGGCAGCGTCTAGAGGGGAGAACAACAGAGGTGAGTCCTGGGAGATGTAGTCCAGAAGGGGAGTAATGAGTGGGGACTTACGGAGGTCGTGGAGACTAGGTGAGTAAAGCTGGGCGGACACTGTGCGACTTTTTCACTCGTAGCACTCAGCTTCAGCTCAGCTTCAGATTGCAACATCAGTGGATCAAAGACTTAATGTAGTGGCTGTCTTAATTGACTTGAGTAAGGCATTTGATACAATTGATCACACATACCTGCTCAAGAAATGTGAATACTATGGTCTTCGTGGTAAAACCAATCAATGGCTTGAAAGTTATTTAAGCAGTAGATTTCAATATGTAAATGTTAATGATATAGATTCACAGCTTGTAAGAGTAATATGTGGTGTACCGCAAGGCTCGGTGCTAGGACCGAAATTATTCAACCTATACCTGAACAACATCTTTTCTGTATCGTCTCGGTTAAAATTTATTATGTTTGCAGATGAAACTAATTTCATTTGTATGGGAAAAGATATGAGTAAATTATTACAAGAGGTTTAAAACGAATTGGGTTTAATTAAAAAATAGTTTGATTACAACAAGCTATCACTAAATGAAAATAAAACCAAATTTGTGATATTTTCAGGGAACAGGCACAATGACGGTGCTAAGCTGTATTTAAATGGAGTCCCAATTGAACAAGTACATGAAACTAAATTCCTAGGTGTGATTATTGATAGTAAACTCAGTTGGAAACCACATATTGAATATATCAAACGGCAAGTGTCTAAATCTATTGCTATACTTTATAAAACTAGTGATGTACTAAATAAAAAAGCCTTGTTTTTGATCTATTGCTCTTTAGTTATGCCTTATTTGTCTTACTGTGCAGAGGTTTGGGGAAATGCAGGTAAAACGTGTGTTGAGACTGTATTTAAATGACAAAAAAAGGCGATTAGAATAGTTAATAAATTGGGATACCTCGTACCAACTCATAATCTGTTTAGTCAAACTAAAACGCTAAAATTAGGAGATATTATTAAAGTAAAAATCTTAGAGATTCTTCATAAAGTAGTTAATAATATCCCTAATTGCATAAAAGTTTATTTCAAACCAAGAGATGATCATTATAATCTCAGAGGTGTATTTATGTTTGAATGTGTAAAAGCCAGAACTAATGTGAAATCAAGATGTGTTTCCGTTGTTGGTGTGAAATTGTGGAATGAATAAGATGATGATTTAAAGGCCCAATGTGTGATATTTCATCTTATAAGTTATCAAATTTCTTGTATCACATTCTCAAATTTGTTTTTTTTTAATGATAATTCAAACAAGCATTTATTCTAAACATTATTATTAGCTTTATATTTTAATATTTTAGACAAAAGAAGCAGACCGGTGCTCCATATGGCATGCGCCATCTTAAAATACAGTGACCTTTTAGGGACATACAACATATTAAGCTTCGCATTTGATGTTTGCGTTTTTAAATGATGTAACCTCAAAGAAACAGCAGGGGGCAGAAGTGCGCCTTGTAAGCATGCAGTCTGACAAAGTAACTAAGAAGAAGTAGAAACTAGCCACACCGTACTTCTAGCGATGGAGGATCACATATATTCTTCAAGCAAACTTGAGAAACGGGATAGTTTGTCTCATCCAAGTAAAAGAAAAAGGATTTTGAAAAGTGAACAAGACCGGCGTCATGAGAAAACCAGAGTAAATATAGGAGTTGCCTTCCCAAGATGGAGAGACCTCATGTTACAAAAGGGATTCAGTAGACACGCTGAGCTTGCTACCTTCCTTTTGGACAGGTAAGTTAAAAATGTGTGTTTAATTTCTTCATTGTAGTAGTTTTGTGCTTTGTGACACAAAGTTTGTGTGGAGTAAGCTAGAGTTTGGGAAAGAGCTCATGCTAACTAGTGCCAAAAATGTAGCACACCATCTTAAAACGTTACTACACGTTATTTAAGTTTGTCCCATTGTCGTGACAGAAATTCATTATGCAATTGTCCTATTTTTTAGATTCAAACGGAAGTACAATAAGAATGCCAGAAGGTACAGTGTGTATTCACTAAAATCAGAAAAGGGCTACGAATACATTCCAGTACTCCAATCAAAAATAATCAACGAGAGGTTGGCGAGAGGAGTCGGGATGCCTCGTACCAGATCAATGAGGGATGATGACCCCAGACGGCTCGGTCTTGTGCCACCCATCGCTCCACCACCTATTTCGGAGCTAGTGCAGATCCAAGTCAGCCGAGGTCTTGGTATGTGACATTTTAGCATCCTTTGACTACAGCTCAGTTCTTTACCTACACTTGTCTTACAATACTTTTTTCACAGTATCAGAACTCAACACAGCTACAGGCCTCCAGTGACGATCTTGTCTACATTTACATGGAGTATTCTATACCTGCTGCGTGTTACTAATGTAATGTACATAAAAATGTAGATATTGCACTTTGATGTCTTTCCTACTGTGCTAACATGTTGTTCTTTTTACTTGAAGTAGCACATAAATTCTGCACAGTCTTTTACGTTAGATCTATTCTTTATTATCCTAAAGTGTGTAAAATCATGTTTCAAGATTAAAATGTGTTCCAAATTTGTCTGTTCAAACTCTGAATAAGGTTAATTCAAATAAAAGTGCATCTGTACTAATTTCTTTATTTCTTATGTCTTTCAGAAAATTACATATTTTTTGTTTCATGACTTGACCCTGTAAGAGTGTAAATTAATAGCTCACTAATGTAATGCAAAACTATGGAGTTGTAAAGATGTGTTTTTTTTTTCACATTACAAGAGTATACATGGCTGAAGAGTAGCCACCTCTAAATTTGTCATTATTGTACAACACTAACATTGGGGTTTAAAAAAATATTTATTTAAAATACTTATTCAACATAATAAATTACAATATAAGGGTGTACAAAATATCAGAAACACTTCAACAACCCATGTAAACTTTTGACCAGTTACACTCCCGGAAGAAAACCAGTATACTGTCCATGAGGGTCTGGAAATTTCTCCCTAATTTTGACCACACAGCAACTTGGGATGACTCTTCGATTTCCATGTCCAAGTGACCCATGCTGCCAGAAAATGAAGTGCCGGTAGGCAGCATACCTGTATTCCCTGTTGTCATCGCCTGGTTCCCTAATCTGTCCTAATACGGTGAGGTCTGCTCTGTACTGACGATGGATCCTCAGGACACCTTCATCCAAACAGTAAAGTCTAAAATGGGGCAGAAGGCTTATACAGTTTACAGAGTCTTGTCCACAGCATTTGCGCTCTGCATCTGTTGGCATATCTGTGCAATTGCCACAAGTACACCATGTTAATGCAGGGGCCTGCACGGGTGTGGTGTGCCTATCTCGGCGTTGGTTGTTCAACAAAACATCAAAAACCAGACCTGGCTGTCTTTCCAAAAGTTGAGAGGTGAGATGACGGTGGTCCTCCAGGCTCATGCCCTGTACAAGGCGCTGGGGGGAAAAGTAGGATTAGAATTTTTGTAAGATTATTTTAATTGAATTACAGTAAAAAGCAATGTTTTGTAAATGTTTTAACAAGTTTATAAGAGTAGCTGATTAATAATATATATATTAAATGGCTAATTCCTAAAATAAAGGTACTATCAAAAACAAATAATATGTATTAGGAAAGAAGTAGGACACTGAATGTTTTACAAAACTACATATAATTCCAAACACTTGCTATACGGTTAAATAGAATTACCGTATGTACTTATATGAATGAAATGAGTGACAGGACGGCATATATTGACCCAGATAATTATTAATTTGCTCATTATCTTACACAAACCTCAATTTCTGCTCTTCTTTCCCTTTGAAGCTCCTCGACTCTCTCCTCATCAGCTCTTGAAAGCGCCGATCTTCTAGACTTTATTGCAGCTCTGCCTCTTCCTCTTGTGCGTGGGACGTTGCGGCTGGTTTGAGCAAATTCGGCTCCTTCATCTTGGGATGCTTGCCCTGCTTCTGTCGCATGTCTAACACCTCTGCCTCTCTGTGCGCTGGCACACGTCTGTCCTCTCCCTCTTCCTCGCCCTCTTCCTCTCCCTCGTCCTCTGTCTTTCTCGACTGATGAACCATCGGATGATATCTGACTCTGTTTACGGAGAAAACAATTACAGACTACACTACCTTGTATATTTCCAAAATGGCAAATAGAAATATAACATTTCTCAAATAAAATGAACAAAATATTGTCATTTTTTGTAGTCAGAAGTCATCACTAACTAGCTGCCGTTTGCTATTAGCAAACATAAGTGACAAAAAAGTTTTTCTTATTCAAAACCTATTTAGATTAAATTAATAAAATAAGTTAGATGAAAACAACTAACCTGTTCGCTGACTTGAAAGCTGGAATTAGATGATGACATGCTGCCGTTTACAGCAACACGATTTTGTATTGTATTTGTTATATTTGTTAATAAAGTTTTAAATAATGATAAAAAAAACCCTTTTTGATCCCCGGGGGCTCCAATAGCTGCAATACCGACTCTAAACTGCGTGGTGCTAAAGAGTCGGATCTTTTTACTATGATTTCTGTGAATTTCACACACGGGGCCTTTAAAGAAATTTACTTCTTTACTAAAGTTTAAAGCAGGTCTAAAGTGTCACATATTTACAGGGTATGAAAAGTATGTATAGACATGAATGAATTTTCATTGTGGTTATTTATACTGGGGAAAATAAAAGAAATGTATATTGGTTATGTATCTTAGGTGGAAAATAGGGTAGGCTAAAATAAGCATTGCTTCTGCCTATTTCCTTCTTTGGTTTAAATTCAAGTTGTTAATATTGTTGTTTTGTCTGAAAAGGAAAATTTTACGTTAATGCTAAGAACCAAAATAAAGACCGAAAGAAAGAAAGAAACTGTACGACTTCCTCGCAGGGCAGATCTCACGAGTCATGTACTCACACTGCACGACCCAGTTCTGAGTTGCGACCTGACTGCTCACACTGTACGTCTGGTAGCAACACGTCGGCCCTAAAGAATATGCTAAAAGTAGCAGTTTTTACACAACACGTCACTTTTTTTGTCTTGTTTTGCCTGTTCTTCGGGAGTGCTGCAGGAGGACACACAGGGATTTATGGGGATTGGATGAGAAAAACGAAATAAAGTAAATCTGTGTTTTGTGATCAGTTTAATTTGACATGAACACGACAAACACGCTTTCCTGACAATCTTTGTGAGTAAAAAAAAACGTGTAGAAATAAAAACGAACAACGTGTGTTATTAGGGAAATAGCGGGCGAGCAGTGTTGATTCAGGATTGCGCATGCGCCGTGAGCGGTTCTAATACTTTTTGGGTCGCAGCTGCTCGCAGCGCCGCTTCAACAGTGCGATACCCTCACGAGGGATGAGAAAAATATTAAACACGCCAGAAGTTTGTGCGAGCTCACGATTGCTGATCGGTAGCTGGTCATGTGGTGTTAATCGCCTCTCGTAACCCCCTGTACACTACACGACGCTCGGCGCAAAACTTGCCCCGATCTCCTGGATTCTCGCACAAGTGGAAAATCGGCTCAAAAAAGTGAAAAAGTCACACAGTGTACGCCCGGCTTAAGGGGAGGTAGTGAGCCGGGGGTTTGGCCAAGAGGGAGGTTCGGAGTGGAGAGGGAGCGGAGGGTTGATGGAGAGCGAGCCAGTCCGGACGGGTGGATGGCTGAATGAAGAAGAGGAGCCAGTGTGGAGTCATATGGATTCAGTGTGGGGTTTCCTGATGCGAAGCAAGACCTGAGGTAGGTTGCTCAAAAACATCCAAGCGTTACGAGAGTTCCAAAAAGTCACACAATACACTGGGAGACCTAGAGACGAGTACAAGTGGCTAGAAACTACCAGTCAGTAGCAATCATCCGGCGTCGAGTAGTGCTCACCATCCTCCTTAAGTATCCAACTCGCTGATTAGCTGACGAGATGCAGCTGCCGCTCCCTCTCCTGCAAACAGAACACTCAGAGATGGCGACGATGGGAAGAGTACTCACCCCGGCTCATTGCAAGTTTTTTTTATACTTAACAGCAGTTTTTTTTTAGAATTTCACTATTCAATTCGATTCCAATTCTTGAGGCTTCGATTCGATTTAATTTTAGTTGGGTCCAATATTAATTGATTAGCTTCTATATTGGTTCAATAATAAGAAAATACACAAGTAATGAAGTACCCAAGTATATTTTTCAATGATGTGTGCAGTATTACAAACGTTTAAGAACAAACTGAACCCAGCCATGGTTTATTTAGCAGAAAACTATATTATACGTGTATTCAATACAAACCACAACTGTAACAAACCGGTGCTTTATTAACACCTCTAAAGTGTGTGTACAGTAATCCCTCGTTTATCGCGGTAGATGCGTTCCAGACCTGGCCGCGATAGGTGAAAATCCGCGAAGTAGGGACTCCCAGCATGCCCCTCGCGGGGATTCCCTCCACGTCACACCTACGTCACAAACCGCGGCTATAAACGGAAGTCGCCTTTCCAGCTCACCACTCAGTCATCGTTTCTTCAGATTCATGATCAGAGTTTCCAACCTACCGATCAATCCAACAAACTATCAGCTCATAGTAAGTTATCTTACTTACTTCTGGAAAGCCCGGCATTTCCGTGTCACTACGTTGGCGCTCGAACGCTCGGGGTTTCCTAGATCAGCTGGCGTTTCACCGACGCTATCACTTCCGCGTCTGTGAAACCACGCTCCCTACAAGCTCAGCTCCCGAATCCAGCTGACCTGTCTGACATACAGTACTATATTGAATTATCGTATGATCACATTCTCTTTTTGTGGGTAAAACTCAAGAAAAAAATTGTTTTTACTTGGTTTTTTTTTTAGTTTTATTACAAAAAGTGCATTTTATGATGAAATTGATGAAAAAACAAGAATTTCTTGATATTTCGCATAGAAAAATCTGCGAATTCCCCCTGAAAAATGTTCCAAAGAAAAAATCAACGAAGCGGCGAATCCGCGATGAACGAACCGCGAAGTAGCGAGGGATTACTGTACCTGTAAATAGTAGAAAGTATTTCTTTCTTGCTATACAATCAAGTTATAAAAGAAATGTAAGCAGAAGCACAGAATGTTGCTTCATTAAACAAAAGTGCAACCTTAGATAATTTTAACATTACCAAGTGCTATTTGGTCATCACAAATAACACTGAAGAGCTGATCAGAGAACCTTTGACTTATTTACTGTGCCTATATGTAGGGTACATTATAGCCATTGCCATCATATACCTCAACAATTTATTACAGTAACATGTTCACTCCGAACCACTTGTGATCAAACTAGTGCACAGTCAGATTTTTGTTCAAAAACAGCAGCTGGTCTACATGCTCAGACGTCAGTGTGCTTCTCTGGGCTGTGACAATGTCACCAGCTGTAGAGAAGACTCTCTCAGCTGGTGCACCACTAGAAGAAGAAGAAGAAAATATCATTTCTATAGCGCCTCTCAAGATAAAAATCACGAGGCGCTTCACAAAAACAAAAAAAATGTTAAAATATAAAAAAGCATTTAGAAAATGTTTAAAAATATATTTAAAATGAGCAAAAATAGACAATTGGGATTTAAAAGAAAAAATGTTAAGAAAGAGAAAGTGAATAGGACAGAGGGAAATCAGTGGATCCTGAAGAAGGTGGAATAGGTGGGGAGAGCAGAATAAAGAGAGAGTGGTGAAGAAGGTCATACAAAAGCCAGCTTGAACAAGTGAGTCTTCAGCTGCTTTTTGAAGGAGACCACTGAGTCCACTGATCTCAGACTCAGGGAGAGAGTTCCAGAGTCTGGGGGCCACAGCAGCAAATGATCTCTCACGTTTGGTCTTTAGCCTGGTGCGCTGCACAACCAGTAGGCTTTGACCACTGGACCTCAGGGACCTGCTGGGGGTGTAGGGACTAAGAAGATCACCAATGTAAGATGGTGCTCGTCCATGTAAGGCCCTATAGACCAGAACCAGGATCTTGAAATGAACTCTGAAGTTGACTGGCAGCCAGCGAAGCTGGGGGAGAAGCAGGGTGATGTGGGTGTATTTGAAGGACTTGGTCAGAAGCCGAGCACAGGCATTCTGAACCACCTGTAGACGTTTCAGGGAGGTTCTGCTCAGACACGTGAAAAGGGAGTTACAGTAGTCTAAGCGTGAGGAGATGAAGGTGTGGATAACTGTCTCAAGTTCAGAGCGAGAAAGAATGGGACTCAGCTTAGCAATGTTCCTGAGATGGAAGAAGGAAGAGCGAACAAGAGAACTGACATGAGAATCCAGGGTGAGAGCTGGGTCAAAGGTCACACCAAGATTCCTGACAGAAGGTTTGGTGTGGGAAGCAATCTGACCAAGAGAGTCTCTGACTTTGGGAACCAGCTTGTCTGGGGCACAGATGAGGATCTCAGTCTTATCTTCATTCAGCTGAAGAAAGCTCCCAGCCATCCGGGTTTTGATTGAGTCTAAGCAGGTGTGTAACAGCTGCAGCTTAGACATCTCATGGGTCTTAAAGGAGATGTACAGTTGGATGTCATCTGCATAAAGATGGTAGGAGATTCCTTTGAAGGAGCTCAGGATGTGTTGAAGAGGAAGCAGATAGAGCCGGAAGAGCAGAGGCCCCAGCACAGAACCTTGTGGGACACCATGGGTAAGAGAGGTGGTGGAGGACCTAAACTAGGAGAAGGCCACAGAAAAAGAAAGCACTACCAGGAACACAGAGGTATTGCTTAGCTTGACATGACAAAAGAGGGAATTCCACCAGCTGAGTGGTACTAGTTTTATCTCTTTGTACTTCATCACCTCATCTACTGCCTCATTTATTGTTGTTTTCATGGAGTCTGCTTCTGGAGTATATGTCTGCCCAAGGAGATCTGCCAATGCACAAGAGTCTCTTTTCTTCTTGGATGGGGGTCCAGAGACCTCAGCATGTTCTGCTTCCTTGGCATCTGCATGTATTGGTCCAGTCTGTTGAGAAAGCAAAGGAACTGTACTGAAGGAACTTAAAGAGCGGGTCAATTGAGCCTCGGAGTCCTTCTCCACCCACGTATCAATTTTAAAAAATGCAACATTAGTAGGCGTTGCCTGGAGGACCGAGAGGGCGGAGCCGCGGCAGTGACGAAGACGACGGCTAACTAGACGATGCTAGCTCCCTTCACTCTATGCAGTTATTAGAAGTGGAGGATGTTTCTCCCCCTCCTTACCCAGACACTCGAGAAGAAAGGGACCAAGTCTATTTGGAGGAGACAAGCGGACCTGAGCCTTATTGTTGTGAGCTTGTGAGTTGCCTGTAACTCCCAGAACCGACCCAACAGAACCAGCTCTGAACGTAAGTAGCCGTTAGCCATAGCGTTGGATTAGCTGCAGGGTTTGTCTCCACGACCCTAGAGCTAGTATTCAGCATGTTTTAGAGGTTTATCTGCTTCAACACACCTGGTTTTAATCAGCAACAAATAGCTGAGCTGCTTAACAGCTAATCTAACCTGTTAAAGCAGGAAAACCACTGAAACGTGCTGGATAGCAGCTCTCCGGTAGCTCTGGGCTCAAGTTACAGTCTGCTGCATAAAGTTATGAAAATACCCCATGAGAAAATTATTCTGTAATGTGTTCAGCTCACTAAAACTGCCCTGATTTATTTATTTACTGATAACAGCTGCTCTCTTGGTTCTAGGTCCTCTGGTGTCTGCAGCTGGTCTCTGGTGTCTGCAGGTGGTCTCCTCTGCTGGTGTCGTCAGGATCAGGAGCTTCCAGAAGAATGTGCCTTTCAATGACTCTTTCCCCCTTATTTGTTATATTAATTAAATAAATCTCAATTTATATATTTCCTGTTTTTGTTCATGTCCATAAATACTTGAACATGCTTGAAATTAAAACGAGCTTTTAACAGTGAGGTGCTAGTTTAATTCATCACAATAGAGCTAGTTAAACATGCATTGTGATAATTCAATTAATGTAATTTATAAATATCCATTAAAATATCAAAACTGGAATCTATATGAGATATTTGGCAGCACAAAAAAACTTGTCAAACACAATATTTATTATAATAATTGTAGGCAGACAGGAGACAGAGCTGATGGAGGTTCTCAGTCATCGAAGGATGGCTGAAGGCTTTCCAGGAACAGGAGATGTGGTGTTGTCTCTTCTCTCTCTATTCTGCCAGATGAGCTGATAGGTTACAGGTGTGTGAGGACATCCTCATGCTGTCATAACCAGATGACAGGAGTTATCAGGTGATCAGCCAGGCTAATGAGATGCAGAAAGAAAACAAATTCAGGACTGTGTACAATATGTGGTGTTGCTCACCTTATGTGCTCTTATAGAGTTATTAACGTGTGCCTGCCTCATGGTGTAGAGTCCATATTTTGCTGAGTGTCCTGCAATAATGCAGGTTATTAGTTAATTTACTTTTGATAGCAAAAACAAAATATTTAATGTAAAAGTTGTTTTCCAGGTGAATCAGCTCACACGTCACCACCAAGTGTCACGGGGGCAGAATCAGTAGCCTCCGTCATGATGTAATCACATACTTATTTAATTGTTAATATCTTAAAAATTCTGAAATGTTTTAATTTTTTTTTTTTACCTTGAACAGTTCACTGAGCTTGCACTGTCACTGAGGTGGAAGCTGGAATCAACAGCAGACACCTCACACCTTGGTCTTTTCAGGGGGTGTGGCCGCTGCTCTGGGACCTTCTGGAAGATGAATTTTCATCATGGTCCCCGTGGGTCACCAGTCACACTGCGGCTGTGAACTCCATTCTGGCTGGCTATGTAAAAACAAAGAAGCAGCACATTTATAAATGTTTAAAAGAGCATAAAATCACGTGTAACAATAATCTGTAAAACAAATTAAAACTAAAAGGTGATAATAAAATGTTTACATAGAAGATTATTAAAAATAATTCACCTTTGCTACGCCGGTAAAGCTTCACGTCAGGTTGGACAAGTGCATTCTTGCAGCTAAATCAGTCTGACAGCCAGTG
The DNA here is from genome assembly GCF_043380555.1 of Nothobranchius furzeri. Classification (NCBI taxonomy): domain Eukaryota; kingdom Metazoa; phylum Chordata; class Actinopteri; order Cyprinodontiformes; family Nothobranchiidae; genus Nothobranchius; species Nothobranchius furzeri. Next base: position 20,295,738 of record NC_091749.1, read on the forward strand.
TCTTGGGTAGATTTAGCCTGAAAAAAAAAATAGAAGCACATTGTTGTTGGGAGTTTATAAAGTCAGATAATATACAAAAGAAACTGTCCCATATAGGCGCTTTATAACATTCCTAGTGTGTGATCATTATAACGTAAAAGTCAGTCACATATGATGTGGAGAGCCTGAAATGCGACCTCCTGAACAGAATTCCTCACAGAACCTGTTCACAAGCTGGATTTCACGCTGTAATGCTGTCTGTCAAGTGCTGCGTCAGTTAGAGACACTGTTGCAGAATTGCCGACTGACTAGCTAAAGGAAGTGAACCACGTCTCTCAGACTTTGCATTCAGGTAGGGAATTGTCTTTAGAAGATGTTAAAACGTTTATTTAGCTTACTCACCTCAGACTGGAGCCCGCCGTGGTGGGGGAGCAGAGTCGGTGGGCTGCATCTAAATCGCGGAAGAGCCACGGTGGGCAGCCTCCCTCTTCAAACGGAGACGTGCAGAATCGCGGGTAAAATGCCCACAGAGTCACCGCAAGCATACTACACTACACCTACTCACCAATACTAAGACGATATGGAGCACTAAACCCGAACTACTTTCCTAATAACACTAACAGCCAAAAACTAACTAAACTACAATATCCAACAGCCAAATCTAACACTAAATAAGTATTTATAACACTAAAAGATATGCTAAGACTAGGATATGCTAATGCTATATGCTAATGCTGAACTACCGCTGACCTCCCCTCGCTTGCAAATCCAACTCCCACTCGCCACAGGGCGTGGCCGAGATGCTCGTTGCTTTTATAACTTTGGCACGGAGCTGCTACGTAGTACTCTACTGGTTTACGTAGTACTTTACTCTTTAGCCATTGGCTAAAATTTATTCAAAATGACTCAAATTCTATGTTTTCAGCTGAAGGTGGCGCATTACTGTGGTTTTTAGACAGAATTTTTAATTTTTAAAGAAAATGCACCAAAATGCTAAAATAAAGAATGCACACATTTAAAACAATATGAGACACTCATTTATACTTTTCATCAGCAAAAAAAGTTAATTTAGACGTTACTTGCTCTTTAATAACACATACAAACTAGTCATTATTATGCATTATTAATGAGTTTCTTCATTTCAACTTAATTCTATTCTATTTATTTTTTATAGTAATTTGAACTTACTATAAAAATAAAATGAATATGATAAAGTAAAAATATATTGTGCTTTTATTCATACTATACAGTAGTTACTGAACTTTTCTCAGTTGCCAGTGTCTAGGTATCTGTGAGTTGGGCGAAGACTTCGTCTCGCTCATCATCCGTCAAAAAAGGCAGGGCCTCAAAGCGTGGGTCCAGGGCAGATGCTAGGTAGAGTTGTTCCTTTAAGCCTGTGTACCTTAAAATAAATACAATTCATTTCTATTACAATAATTTAGAAGTTATCATTATGAAATTAGTATAATACAAAACCCTCTTAGAATAAAGTGTCATAAAGATAACACATAAATATCTTTTCTGGAGATCCTGATGCACAGCAGATTTCATCTCCTTCACCATCACAGGGTCTCTCGGGCCAGATGCATCTCTTCCAGAAGTCTTGCCTTCAGAGGGGCGATGACAGAGATTTGGGGTTTCTTCATGAGGCATGACTAAGGTGGCTTTTTCAGTGGCTGCAGAGCCAGAGCAGCAGCCTCTGCTGCTGTTGTCTGCCTCTGTAAGGGAGCTCAGATTTTTCTCTTGTTTTCTTATTTCAGGTGCAAGTAGTGCAGCAGCGGTAGCAGCTTGCTGTTCTAAAAAATCTTTCCACCATGTCCAATACACTATTCCAGCGCATGCTGTGGGAGGTCCAGAAGTTTCTGCTTTTTTTAGTTTGTGGCTGGCTAAGGCACTTCGGTGGAAAAATGCAGAGATCCGCCTCAGTCTGCCTAAAAGCCTCAACACTGCAGGCATCTTGAGAGCAGCATGTGATGCCAAGTTCAGGACATGTGCGAAACAGCCAATGTGCAATGTCTGTCAGTCCGACTGCTCATAGCATGTTAGCTGCGTTGTCCGTTACTATTGCTTTCACTTTCTCATTTATGCCCCATTCATTCATTGTCTCGGTGAGGAGTTTAGCAATATTGTTCCCTGTGTGGCTTTCATATAGCGCTCTGGTCTGCAGAATGTTTGACACAAGAACCCAATCAGTTGAAATGAAATGAGACGTGATAGTTACGTATGGGTCAGGTGCTCTGGAGGTCCAGCCATCGCAGGTTAGCCCCACTTTTCCCACCAACTTTAAGGACTCCGAAACCTCCGTCTTAACCTCTGTGTAAAGCTTTGGAATGTCTGTGATGTGTTTATGCATAGGTATGGCGTAGCGTGGCTCAAGTGTGTTGACCATGATTTGAAATCCCACATTTTCCACACACTATATGAGCATAAGTCTTTTCAGATGTAAATGGCCAGGGATGCTGTTATCTTCTGTGCGCAAACGGAGCCTGGAGCAATTTTGCTGTGAAAGGCTTTGTCGAGCAGCATCTGCGTAGAATCATCCGATTTAGCCACGCTGGATTGTTTTTGTTGCATTCGATCCGCATGGTGTCGAGCGAGGTGGTTGCGCGAGTTCGTTGTGTTGTCACAATATTTAAGAACGGTGTGGTAATGCTTACAGACAACTCGGTCTTGTCCATCACTTCATTTGTTCCCAGCTTACAGTGGAATCCAAAATGAGCCCAAACATCAGCTTTAAACGATGGAGGTGGATGCTTGAACTTGTTGTTGCTGCTGTCTGCCATCTTGACGTTTTGGTAAGCGGTGTTGTACAACGCTGAACGGTCTCACTACAGTGTTGCCCACTGCACCTTTCTCTGACTGCTGGGCTGAATTGATTCATAGGGTTTGATGACTCAAAGTTGAATGGAGGAACAAATAATTGCAATGCATTGATGAATCAATATTTTTATCCAGCCCTAAAAAGTATGTATGATTTGTGCTGATAGCATATCGGATTGATATCGGTATTGGTCAATACTGAAGGCTGCTAAGTCGGTATCATATCGAAAGTGAATGAGTTGTATCAGGACATCCCTAGAAACTAGGTACTTTGGTTAATCCAGGGAAAAACACTTTATAATAATTTGACACAGAGACAAAAATATAGTTCATAAAAATCTATGACTGTATTAATGATGATGAAAGGCAAACGGTTCTAAACGGTGATTCACAGTGATATCAAATGAGACGATGAATGAACTCTGATGAAACATGACCTGGTGTGTTTAAGAGTTCTCTAAGTGACTCAGAAAGGTGTGATGTCTGGTTTATAAAATAAGTTTGGGTGTTTGTTGGATGGAATTTATCAAGTTATCAAATTTATATCAACCACTCTGACGCCATTGTTTAGTCTACGCACCCTGGATCATTGAGGCTCCCGGAGATCCGGTCTGCAGGCAAAGCCGTGCGAGTGAGTGGACTTCTGATGAATCTGAGGTTCATAGGCACCCTCAGCATACGTACGACTGGTCAAGCGTTATTTCCCAGGTGGCTTCTGGTGGATGGTTTCACGTCTGATGAGTGGGTGGGGGATTGAGCAAATAATAATAGTTGATTCGAAAGGATGGTTCATATGCCGCTAAAATTATTCCACTGAAAAATCAGCGTTGATTCCCCGGATGGTTATTTAGCATGAGCTGTGAGCTTTTTGCTGAGCTCTTGACTCTGGCAGAACTGACTAAAATAGGAAGTGATTTCACTTTTAATGAAATGGTTATTCATAAACTTTGACCAACCAGATCTGAGACATGTGTATAGACGTTTACCAAGACCCTCAGGCACTCCCCTTTCTGTGATGCTTATAAAGCTCATTTCACTTAATATGTGGAGTAGATCTGTTAAACATTCATTCGGATATTAATCTGTGAATGCAACTGATAATTAAATCATCATTAAATCACTTTAGATAGAACATTCATTGTAGGTAACACAGACAATGATTGTAAACCTGTAGAATGAAATAAATAATTTTATAAGGACTAAAAGTCTCGTCTTCTGCATGGACGTTGGTGTTGCAGCTCAGATAAGGGAGTCAGGAGGAGGAAATTATCATGGCTACCTTCTGGATAGTGCTGCTAGGGATGGAAATGTTTTGGTACAGGGAAGGGCACAACATTCCTAGCAGAGGAAGGCTGCTGGACACCTGACTGTCTATTCTACCTCTGACATTGCTGTGGACAAATACATGTGTTAGCCTTTCACAACATTACACCATTGAGCTTTGCCCCACTCAGGCTTTTATTTTACACAGCACACACCCTCCAACTACTAGTCACTCACATTATGTTACTGGAACCCAGTTTAAAGAGCAAGTAACACCTAATAAACCTTTCTTACCAGCCACCGTCTCATCTGCTGAAGTTGCCATATGTGCACACTTAGTAGTTTACAACCAGGGTTGGAAATGAAACTTTTTCTCTACCATCCACTGTGGCTGTCACTTTATGTGAAACATTTGCCTCGGTTACTGGCTTCTATCTGCTCTGAGGGAGTTTCTCTCAACTTCAGCTTTGTACTTCAGATACACTCTGGCTGCTTCCCATTCACATCAGTTTATTTCCTTTTTTTCATCTAATCCACAATGAAGGAGAAAAGGAACAGATTACATGAAGTCATCTGATTTTCACACAAACAGCTGTAGCGAAGCCTCGATGACGTTGACGGCTCGATTCTAAAAAATTCGTCAACGTCAGTTCCGGTAGTCGACGCACCACGCCCACTTTTTGCATCCCCAGGAGTTTGTAAATAGAGGAGGAATCTGCCTGTTTTTCCTCTAGTTCTCCGCCTTCACTAACATCTCCACCAAATACCGAAGACCCGGAACAACGTCCAGCTACTAGATTCCTTTCCTGTTTTGCCCGCCTTCATCTCCCGGCAACGGACAACAACTTCCGGGGTCAGATGCGCTGCTTCGTCTCTACCGCAGATGTAGAAAATCACCGGTAGAGTTTCTCCCTTCATAAAGGAGCTTCTTTCAGACATTAGGAGAGCTATTTTGGTGGTAGCAGTCTCTCCTCCATGCTGGTCTGTTTGCTGGGTATTTTGGTTTATTTAAACTTGGTAACTTGAACTTAACGTTGGTAAAGCTACTGTTAGCATTTTTGCTAACAGCTTCTTGCGTTTGGATAAGCTGTTACGTTTTGGTTTATAGTTCATCCTTTTTGTGGTGTAGATCTCCCTTTTATTATATTTAGAGTGTTGTGGGTTTTCGGTTTAGTTTAAAATATCACCTTGAGTTTGGTTTAACCACCCAGTTTAGAGTTTGGACCTTTGGAGATTCTTATTTTGGTCCAGAACCCTGTAATCTTTGCCCAGTGGGACATCCCTACTTATTTGTACTTTTGTTTTAATTCCCCACAGGCAGAATTAGTTTTATTATTCCCAACCTGTGGATGGAAAGATTTTTGTTTTTTTGTTGTTGTAAATAAACCTGATCATCATTTAAACTTTTAAATCCCACGTTATTGTTCCTTCATTTTTGCACACGAGCCAAACTCCCCAGGAAGGGTCGTAACACCACTCGCCTCATGCACGTAAGTGACCAAAACAAAGCAGCATGGAGACACTCCGTCTCCAACCACCTCTCAGGCAGCAGCCTGCTCTCCCAAGTTCTACATGTCACCGGAACATAACCAACCAACACAATAAAAGAAATGTTATACAAGATGGAAGGCCTGTAGTGTTTATTCTCTTACAGTAACAATTTATCAATTTTTTTTTTTGAAAATGTCCTATTGGTTCTGCCATTGTTGTTCTGGCCCAGAACCAGAAGGCCCTTTGTTTGATTTAGATGACTTTCCTCCAGTCCTCAGTGTTCCAGTCTATATACCTTTAGCAGAACATCAATCTGTCCATGATGGGCTTCCCAAATAAAAGGGCCTTCTTTGCTGTCCTTCTCAACATCGGACCATCATTACCATCATTTTAAAGTGTTCACTGTGCTGTAGATGGACTCTGGAGACTGCATCAGGCAACAGCAGTGATGTTGGTATGCTGAACCCTTCCCTCCATGTGTTTGTCTGCAGCTGGAGAGTCTGGGCCAAAATGAATTAGCTTCACGGCTAACGCTCAACTGTCAAAACTCCTATGTTGAACCACACAAGATTAAAGACGTCGCTGTGACCATCATAGATGTACGTGTTTCCACCAGCTAGATTCCATTGCTGCTCTCCACCTATGGTAATAACAATGATGCCTTCTGCTGTTGCATAGGTGTTTGACCAGAGCGCTCTGTCGCTGGAGGCCAAAGAAGAGATGTACAAACTCTATCCTAATGCCAGAAGGGCTCACCTGAAAACTGGAGGAAACTTCCCATACCTGTGCAGGAGTGCTGAGGTCAATCTTTACATACAGGTACACTCTGTTCCACTTCCTGTAGTGTGAGATGTTTTGTTGCTGTAGTGGACATGTGTAGGACTGGATGTGGCAGATTTTTAACTCATTCACTGCCATTGACGACTAAAGTCGCCATTTTAGATCCAACCGTTCACTGCCAATGACGACTAAAGTCGTCATTTGCATTTATTTTTTTTTACTGTGTGGGCGTCGGAACGAGCCCCGCGCTGAGAGAACAAACTTCTCAGCTCTAAAGCCGAACTTCATCCGCGTACGTCACACGTCACGTGATCAGGAAGCAGAACATCCATGCGTTAGGAGATCGTTTTGGGCCGCTGCTGTAAAAAAAAGTGAGGCGCAAACTGGAAAAGCTTCTGCCGATCACAATTCAACAACAGATTATGAAAGAACAGATGACGCTCGAAACACGCAGATTCTTCCTGATGTAAAAGTTTTTGGTTGTTTTGGTGTCGACATCATCCTAGCGCGCAACTTTCTGTGACTCTTAAAAAAACGGTAAAAACGTGAGAAACGCTGGCAGTGAATGAGTTAAATACAAGCAAAAGCACTATTGCCCACCAGTTGTTGGTGAATTAGGACATGAATCATGGCATTTATTTTATTATGAAGGTACAGTGAGAAGAGAGATTTAAATCAGAAAACTGACTTGAGCAGTTATCATGACCTCCCTTCTCCAGACAATGATGCAGGTCTGGTGTGATCAGTGTCTGGTTCCTTGTCTTTTTGGACAGATTCACCTGCGTCAGTTCCACGGGACCAGGTATTCTGCCATAGATCCTTCCATGGTGAGTGCTGAGGAGCTGGAGGTGCAGGGACTGAGCAGGAACCAGGACTCTGAGGACAGCCAGTGAGACGTGGACCTCCAGCCAGGCTCCTCCTAAGCAGCTTCAACACTCTGCCTCTCCTCCTGAACTCATAAAATGATTTATTCTTTTCTATGAAGCTCAGCCGTCAATCAGCAGGTCAACAGAGACTATTTTTATCTGTCAGATGGAGCAGTATTTTCCTAAAGACTTCGTGCTGATAGTCCATCACTGACACTTTGCTTTACAACAACTTTGCCTTAAGTTGAGTGGAGTGTTGCACTCATAAACTGCCTGAACTGTGTTCTTATCTGTGGAAAATCGTGGGTGAAATACCGAAACATGCTGTATATCCCAACGTTTGGTATTCACTGAGATAAAATTACCTTTTTCTGTTTTTGAAAGACGAAATATGATTTTTTTTAAATAAACTTCACATTTTGAAGTTCTGTGTTACTTCCTGTTAATTATTGGTTTTAGAAAATTAGTAAACCTTCTTTTGGCTGACTGAAGATCCTGAATTGTGGGGCCTCACGCAGTTCCAGCCCACTGGTGAAGTGAGCGGTGGTCAGCTACATTCATGGCCAAAAGTAAGTTGTCTGATTTTATGCATCAGAACGATTTGATATTTTAAAACAGCCCCCATTCCTGTTCCATAGAATTATCAGCTTCAGCCAGGTGGTGCTGATGGTTGATGACTCATCAGGAAGCATGAGCGCCTCGCATACAACCCAGAACATCTTGGTTCAGGTGTGGATCAGAGGTCATGGTTCCATGTCCAAAGCTTCTGCTGACCAAAAGACCTGTCTCACTTTTACTAAGTTTAGGTAGTGGGATGGTCTGAGGCTGCTCTGCTGTGTCAGGACCAGTAACTGTTGGAACCATGTAAGTGGTGTGTCCGAATCCTTGGGCAGGATGCTTGTAAGAGCGCATTTTGAGGTCGATGACGTCACAGCGCAGCAACGAGTACTGTCCGAATTCCAAGAATACTCATTCTCGCGTCCTCAAATGCGTCCTCGCTCCACCCACATTTCGAGGAAGGGTCTGTTGTATCCTCACAGAACAAGGCTATCCCAGCATGCTTTGCACGCCGGCTGTGGATTTTCAACAGGAAGAGAAAATGGGGAGTGCTACGAAGTTTTAAACGCAAGTTAAAAAGCTTAAAGCGGTTCAGTTTATAGACATTTTTCGTTTGTATATTTGTTTTTTCAATTACATTTTTGGCAGAAATAAGCCAGAACGAGATTGTATCGCGGGTCCCGTAGTTATTCCCGTTTGTGTGTGTGTGTGTGTGTGTGTGTGTGTGTGTTGCAAATTAAACTTGTCATTTGTTTTAAGGACAACAGAGCAAAGAAGCATTTTTATTGTAATGATTTGAATTGCATGTTATTTAATAAGACATAAGACGTAGGATTCCATAGGAAATATGAAATCAACCTACGGATCTGTGAGGTTATTTTAAACCAGAAGATTGGAACTTTTTAATGCAGGGATTAGGTAACAGCTTTGTATTCACTCAGAGACAACAGAAGAGAGAGAGTCGAGTTTAAAAGTTTAAAGATTTATTACTAAACAAATTACACTAACTTTAACACTAAATGTATGGTGTAACTAAGGTGGATGAGACGGAGAATGGTGTGATGTGGAATGTTGCTCAGAACCAGCAAATCCGAAGAAGCGATTAGTTCTGGTGGGAAGTGAAGGTGATGTCTTCGCGCTAAGCTTTGATTAGGAGATTCATAAACACATTAGACGCCATTTCGCCGGCCTACGTACCCTTAGCGGAAGTCCCCGTCAAATCAGGAATGTCGAGGTCCAGCTTGACCTCTGGAACCGAAGCTGGTAGGAAAAGCAGCGGTTGCCGACCAGACTAGTCTTTGAGATACTTCCGGGTCACGACGATTTTGTTGGCGTCTAGTGAGACCCAAACCTGGGTCATGATGGTTCAGCTTTTATTCTGAAGGGAACTGTTGCAGCAGGTGGAACAGCAACAGATTTTATCCAGCTTGTCGTTGGTACTTTTGGCTGAAGAGGACAGTTACGGATTGGCCACTCCGACAACTTCTCTAGAACGCTTTGAACTGGGTTAGAGATGACGTGGGCATAGTTTTATACTTCAGATGTTTTGGTTTATGGTCGAATGAAAAGATGACAGATTTACCAAACACCACCAAAACCACGCCTCCGTCAGATCTGGCAGATTCTGATTGGATCAGTGAAAGTAATGTGTCATGTCTTAACGCTTCGTGAGATCAGTCCTAGTGGAACATTTAAAGTCATATTACTCATCATATTCTATAGGATTATAATAAAATAATTTATATTTTGATTTCACAGATTGGTCACATCTTATTATTGACTTTGCTTGATTAGCTTTAACTCATTCACTGCCAGCTGTTTCCTGATCGCTAACGGCCTTCGCTGCCAGCGTTTCTCACCATTTTTACTGTTTTTTTTAAGAGTCGCAGAACGTTGCGCGTGTCTTCGTAACTGTATTTATCAAACTAGATTTCTTTCAGATAAACATCTTTCCTTAGCGTATTTTTACAGCATTCACTTTTCAGGAACTAAGCATGCATCAATTGACATTTTCTCTTATTGTGCAAAACATACCTCTTGTGGCTTTAACCCAAAAATACACCTGCCATGAACTCGCCAGTTTTCGGTACAGTCTAACACTTGAATCGGCACAGACTAACAACTGGACCAACTTGGAAATTAGCTCTTTAGCCTAACATTCACCACACACAAGACACTGTGGGTGTTGGACTACTGTTGGTCCTACCTCAGTAGTCCCTCCCCGTTTCCCGATGACAGTCTCTGTGCTCGGCATCCATGGGAGTAGTGGCCCTCTCGCCCACATTTGAAACAGTGCAGGCAGTTCTCTCCGTTACCTTCTTCTTTGCATTTTTACAGCCTTTTTCCCATTGCTTTGGTGCCATGGTGCATTGACTGGTTTCCATAGCAGCCATAAACATTTGTTTCATCTCTTTACGTAGTTCTTCTATAATCTGCTGCGTGTCTGACTTAATCTCTTTATTTTTCACTGTTGACATGGCCACTGTAGCGGGGGTTTGGAGGGGCTCTGAGCAGATGCCAGGGCTGTTTGGCATTCTGCTTGGAGCTCTTGGACCCTGGGAGTTCTGGCTGCAGCAGACCTTTTCCGTTTCTCAAATCTTTCAGTTTCTAGCTTTGAAGCTTCATTGACCTTTTCAATCAGTTCTTCATCTATTATGGTTATGTTGTTTGGACAGTAGCTGATACTTGATAGTCACTGAGAAACCCGGTTTCAATGGAGCGGAGGAATTTGCGCTGGATGGTGGCTGTGCTATACAGTTCATCCGTCTCCTCATTTGCCGCTTTCCATAACAACTTGTCTTTAAGTTCGATGGCGCAAAATACAAAGTTTAAGGCAGTTTCTTTGGGCTCTTGGGAGACATTGAGGAGCTGATGATAAAGCTCAGTGGGGCTGTCTACCCTATAGTGTCCCTTTAATATGGTGAGATGTTTGCTAAGTGTTAACCCACGTTTTATCTCCAACACGTCTCTTAGTTCCTGGACTAATGGCCCTAATTACTGCTTCCACTATTTCAGTCTCCGAGTGCCCCTTTTCACTCCCATTCTCGATCTGGTGAATCAGGCTGAGATAGGATAGCTTTTCCTTCTGCCCATTCTCTCCAATCTGCCCACAGATTTTAAACTCCCTCCTCAATGTCACCTCCTGCAGAGTTTGCGTTGCCTCTGATCGGGCTCTGGGTGGGAGATCTGCAATCTGTGTTGGAATAGTACCTGTGGTGTCCTCAAGACCTTTCTTTTGCCCAGACTCTGAATGACACTCTCCTTTGCTTAGTCCCTGGATGTACACAGCAATGTCCTTATACAACTGTTTCATTTGATCCTCCTCCTCACTTTTCTCCACATCATCAAACATGTCCTCTGCCAACCTGATGAGAGTCCTCTTGGTCTTACTGTGAGACTCTGCGCTGTCCAGGCCGGAACATTTCAGTCGCCTGCAGACGTCCACAAGTTGCTCTCTCTCCAACTGCCACAAGGCTGCACTCGCTTCATCACGCAGAGGTTGCAGAGATTCCATTTCTTTTGATTGAAGGTTTGTCTCTTGGGAAAGAAGGTGGTTGGTGATGGTGTTGACTCACTGGCGCCACCTCCTGGCTGGCTCACCAAAATATGTTACACTTCTGAAATGATGGGCCAACTGATCTCTCGTGCAACATATTTATTTTTACAGAAAAACTGTAAAGACAGAAAAATATCTGATTAATCAGTTCTTTCAGCACGCAGGCTGTACGCTGCCTCTCCACCACTGACACTACTTCTTCTCCTGTCGCTGACATTACCTTATACAAGTAACTTATACAGTTCTATATTCATATGCACCAATTTTAATAACTGGTTAAATCACCAAAATACATTTTACTACACCCAGTGAACTCTCATTAGGTTTATCTGGTTGTTTTTACTACTGTTTTAATCTATTTATGAACCTGTCTTCGTAACTGTATTTATCAAACTAGATTTCTTTCAGATAAATATCTTTCCTTAGCGTATTTTTACAGCATTCACTTTTCAGGAACTAAGCATGCATAAATTGACATTTTCTCTTATTGTGCAAAACATTACTCTTGTGGCTTTAACCCAAAAATACACCTACCATGAACTCGCCAGTTTTCGGTACAGTCTAACACTTGAATCGGCACAGGCTAACAACTGGACCAATTTGGAAATTAGCTCTTTAGCCTAACATTCACCACACACAAGACACTCGTCATTAATTTCCACTGCTGTCTGTCACTATTATAACATCTGTTTATCTTAGCAACCCCCTGATTAATCAGTTCTTTCAGCACGCAGGCCGTACGCTGCCTCTCCACCACTGACACTACTTCTTCTAGTGTAGCGTCAGCTACCGATGTGTACAGGACTGACCGCCCTCTGCTGGCGGAATGTATATAACAATAGAACTGACATTGTAGTGGCCTTACTAAAAGAAAGTGTCTTTGAGCCTAAAATAAATGTGGGTGCTACTATTTTCATGTCTCTGTCTTTCACATAGTGCCACACGCGTTAGGATGATGTCGACGCCAAAACAAAGAGGAGACTCACCTCTTACATCAGGAAGAATCCGTGTGTTTTGAGCGTAATCCGTTCTTTCATAATCTGTTGTCGGATTGTGATCGGCAGACGCTTTTCCGGTTCGCGCCTTACTTTTTTTTTACAGGAACGGCCCAAAACGATCTCCTAACACATGGATGGTCTGCTTCCTGATCACGTGACATGTGAGGTATATGGATGAAGATCGGCTTCAGGGCTGAGATGTTTGTTCTCTCAGCGTGGGGGCTCGTTCTGATGCTCAAACAGTAAAAAAAATGCAAATGACGACTTTAGTCGTCTTTGGCAGTGAACGGTTGGATCTAAAATGACGGATTTAGTCATCAATGGCAGTGAATGAGTTAAAATAGAGTTCTTTGATTTATTAATTCTTCTGTTGAGCTGGAAAGAAGCAGTTTTATAAGCAAATGCATGAGACCTTGAGGCCATATCTCATGCAGACTAGTTCTGTGTCAGAGGAGAGGGAGAAAGTGACTTTCATTCCGTTACATATCCCCCCTTTTCAATGGTACGGTGGTCTGTACAGAGACCACCTGGCGTTGAACAAACCAGAGTCCTAAAGGGACTCCGTTGACAGGGAAAGCTGCAGTTCCCCAGGAAGAGGCCAAAAGTGGTGAGGTACAAACCCCTCTCCAAAGAACAGTCTATGGTTTCGACAGTCTCGCATAATCCCTTTGGAAGCACACAAATCAGCAGATTATTAAGGTATCCACGTGGAGATAATAATTTGAAGCAGTAGCAAATCTTAAATATCCACGAGTAGGGAATACTTCCAAAATAGTATATTGATCTTTGTAATAGCACTTATGATTCAGTGCGGGAAATAGCAGCAGGCAGGTCAGGTCCCAGCGAGCGAACTATCCCAGCAGCCATGCCGGAACAAACGGACGTGCAGGTCCTACGAGCCGGAACACCCATCAGGAGGAGCGGAATCCGACGACGAGTCATAGGTCCACCCCAGGGAAGCGAGGATCATCAGCGAAACTCAGGAGAGGAGAGAGTGCACAGCACAGGGCACCTCAATGTAGACACAACAAAATGGCATCTAATGCAAATTAACAAAAAGAAACCTAGCACTGTGAAACCCTGCATGTACTATGTGTAGGCAATTATGTGAATTAACCTTTAAGCGAAGAAATGGGTGCAATACACTACGTGTAATGCAAAAAGTGGTGCAAAAAGAATAAAATTAATAAAACCCAATACTGCGTATGAGAGAAATCACTGCACTAAGTAAAAATGTCTTCAAAATGAAGGGCAAAATTGGTTGTAGCCCATAATGGTAAATTAACTAAGTTAATCATAAAGTTTTCAAAATTATCACTGTAGTAAAGTTCTATAAAAAGATAGATATATCAGTGTCAAAAAGCACTAAAATGTAAATCAGTCAAGTTAGTAATCAACCTACATTTGAATGTACCCATAAGGAATTACGATTAGTGAAAATAATAAAAAAAAAATTTTGGATAACAGTAATATGTGGACTAAACCCATCTACTGTTAACTACCTGATTAAATTGTAAATGGCCTGTATTTGATATAGCGCCTTCTAGAGTCTTAGAACCCCTCAAGGCACTTTACAACACAATCATTCACACACTGGTGGGGATGAGCTACAATGTAGCCACAGCTGCCCTGGGGCGCACTGATAGAGGCAAGGCTGCCGAGCACTGGCACCACCGGTCCCTCCGACCACCACCAGCAGGCAATGTGGGTTAAGTGTCTTGCCCAAGGACACAACGACAGCGACAGACTGAGCGTGGCTCGAACCTGCAACCTTCCGATTACGGGGCGAGCACTTAACTCCTGTGCCACCGTCGCCCCAGCAACCCACAGCATGTTCATCTCAAATCACCCAAGTCTGCACGTCATGTATAAACAGGAAAGACAACCATGCACACACACATAGACAAACTTGTGTAACTCAAGATAGAGAGCTATGGAACCGACAAGGGGCGAAATCACCCCCCTTTCGAAGTTGTTGGTGGTAGCATTGACCAAATTAGTAGAACCCTTGTGCAGTTTGATTTGGTCCCTGTGGACCCATTTGTAGATGGGCTCCTTGTTCATTTGGGTAATCTTGATCTGATACACGACTGGAGAGAGCTTATCAGTTATCAGATATGGGATTGACCACTTCGGCAAAAGTTTCTTAGCCAGCTTCCCAGAGGTGTTCTTGGTGTTACCAGTTTTAGGAGCGAAAATGTAGAACCAGTCCTCATCACCTACGTTGAGTTCAGAATGTGAGGCCTTCTGATCATAATAAGCCTTCCTGCCCTCAGCTGATTTCTCCAGATTTGTCTGTGCAAACGAGAACACTGCAGGCAGATGGTTCTTCAGGTCCTGCAAATATTGTTCGCTCGTGTAAGCCGGGTTGGTCTCAGACTGAACAGGTTGGTACAGCAGGTGAAGTGGCAGGGTCATTTTTCTACCCGTCATCATTTCAAACGGGGAGACACCAGTAGATTCATGAGGGGTGACCCGTATGGCCATGAGGACCAACAGAAGCTTACATCCCAGTCTCGGTGGTTAGAGGACACGTACTTCCTCAACATGCCGACAACCGTCCGGTTCATCCTTTCGACCTGGGCAGAAGACTGGGGGCAATGGCTAATCCAGGAATGATGCTGGGAAAACTATTTCATGCATTTATTACATCAAGACTGGATTACTGTAATTCATTACTCTCAGGAAGTCCACAGAATGTCTTCAGCTTGTCCAAAATGCTGCAGCTAGAGTTCTGATGAGAATTAAAAAGAGAGATCATATCTCTCCTGTCTTAGCTTCCCTACATTGGCTACTTGTTAAATTCAGAATAGATTTTAAGATCCTTCTTCTCACTTATAAAGCTTTTAATAATCAAGCTCCATCATACATCAGTGATCTGATTGTTCAATACGTTCCTAACAGAGCACTTCGCTCTCAGACTGCAGGTTTACTGGTGGTTCCCAGAATATCTAAAATTAGGATGGGAGGCAGATCTTTTAGTTATCAGGCTCCTCTCCTGTGGAACCAGCTCCCAGCCTTAGTCCGTGAGGCAGACACCTTGTTTACTTTTAAGACTAGGCTTAAAACATTTTTATTTGATATGGCCTATGGTTAAAATCTGATGTTAGCCTGGATCTGGACAAGTGGGGGAGTAGAGGGAGGTGGAGTGTACAGTCTGTAAAGACAGCTCTCCCTTGCCCTGCCTCCAACATGCCTCCATTTAAAATGTTAGGTTAACCAGAGTTATCTCTCTAGTTATGCTGCTATAGGCTTAGACTGCTGGAGGATACACTGACCACTTTTCACACTCTACTACTTTCTTCTGCAGTCTGCTCTTTAACTGTATTATTTTCTGCAATTTCAGCTGTTAACTTTATTTTTTCTCTAAGTGTTTTTCTCCCCAGAAGAAGCTACAATGATGCTCTGCTGAGCTGTGGTGGCCTCATGGAGGGGGCCATCGTCTAGCACACTGCTGCTAACCACTTAAACTTTCTCCCTCTCCTGATAATAATTTGTTGCTTTCGTTGATGTTGGATGTGCTACTGCTAGTTTACCCATTTAATTATAGATTCACTAGGATAAATACAATAAAGTTTATCTCTCACCAAATAGAATATTTACTAGGAAATCACAATGTAACCATACACACATTGCTTTGTGTGTGCGTGTGTGTGTGTGTGTGTGTGTGTGTGTGTGTGTGTGTGTGTGTGTGTGTGTGTGTGTGTGCGTGCGTGCGTGCGTGCGTGCGTGCGTGCGTGTGTGTGCTCTGTCTTCTCGATCCCCAGTGAGTCGTGGTGGATGGCTGATTATACTGGGCCAGGATCCTCTGGAGGTTTCTTCCTGTTAAAAGGGAGTTTTTCTCTCCACTGTCACTATATGCTTGCTTAGTATGAGGATTGCTGTAAAGTCACTGACACTAGTCAGTGACTTGATGCAATTTGCTGGGTTCCTTATATAGGAAACATTATTTCTGATTGGCTTAATGAACTGACCTGAATTGGAATGTTTATTATGTGAAGTGCCTTGAGATGACTCTTGTCTTGATTTGGTACTATATAAATAAAATTGAATTGAATTAATGTGGAAATTGGCCTTCACACCCAACAGTTATCAAAGATGTGCCATCACTTCAGAGGTGAAGTGAGTATTCCTGTCCGAGTCAACCCGAGTGGGACGACCGAACCGGGCGAAGATGTGATTCATCAAGAGAATAGCTGTTGTTTTTGCCATGTCATTAGGTGCTGGTAGACATTCAACCCACTTGGTGAATGCACAGGTCACGGTCAAGATGTATTTATTACCGATGCTGGACTTGGTCAGAGGCCCCACACAATCGAATTGCAAGTCCGACCACGGTGTGGACGGTCCCTTTCTCTGTAGGGGACCTCTGTGTGCGGGGTTGGATGGCTGAAACTGACAACAAACCAAACAACGCTGGACGTGGTCTGAGACGTCGCGACGCATCCCCGGCCAATAAGCAACTTGGCTCAGGGCATCGAACGTGGCCTTGACACCTGTGTGTCCTGCGGAGGGAGTCATGAGCTTGTGTGATCACCCCCCCCCCCCCCCCCTAGTGACTGTGGCGCCACGAGGACTGCCGGCAAAGGAGGCTTGGAGGCGTGCATCAGCAACCCTTCAACCATTCTCAGCATGACCCGAACACGAAAGAGAGCACGGAGCTCAGGAACGGAGTCAAGCTCGGCGGAAGAAGGCAGATGAGTTGTAAGATCTGAAAGGTACAGGATCATCCTGCTTATAGCAGGGTCCTGGGACTGAAGACTGACAAGATCGTTACCAGAAAATACAGGGTGAATGGACACCACACCCTCAGATGGTTTGGAGGTGGACGCGTTAGCGGCCTCAGCTCGAATCACAACACACACGCGAGTTGGGTCAGACCAAGAAGACACATCCTCAGGAAGCCACAAGGGGTTGAAGGCCCATAGAGTACCATCGACCGCGCCTTGTTTGGCAAGAGATTCTGCAAGGTCGTTCAGATTCTTATCAGTTCCAGGTGCACGAGAATGTCGTTTGACTTTACGCCAATAAATGTGCATGTCAAGTGATGTCACTAGGGCGTCACAAGCCATGAAGAGGTCCTGATGTTTAACAGGCTTCCGGTTAGAGGTTTGGAACCCGTTACTCTTCCAAGAAGGTAGATGACAAATGAAACTGACACGCGCATAGTCTGAGTCAGTGCAAATCACCAGCTCACGGACACCACGGTCCACATAAAGTTGTAGTACTATCAAGATCCCAGCCACTTCTGCAAACTGTGAGGTCTTAGGACCCAACCAGTAACATTGGGAGTCCTTCTGGTCAGCGTTCAACCAGACGACACCCACGCTTGCCCTAGGCGCAGCACCGTGTCGAAAAGAACTGCCATCTACGTACATGGTCAGCAAGTCCACACAGAGACTGATCGAAGTAGTGGTGGTTGGGGTTTAGAAGAGTCTGAGGAGGGCTAGCTGGCGGGACTGACGCAATAGCGTCGTCCGAGCAGTGCTGGCATGCAGCCAAACCCATGCCAAGAGGGCTACGGCGGTTCTGGGCGTAGCGTACTTCGATGTCGAAGCTTTGAAAAGCCAACAGCCATGACGCAATTCACGCTTTGGTCACCACACCATCTCTGATGTGCTGACTGTTAAGGAAGGTCACTGGCTGGTGCTGAGTATCAATGATGATTTTCTGTCCACTGATGTAGCTAGAAAAGTGTTTCAGTGAGATGAGAAACCAACCTCAAGGCGGAACTCCCTTGTCGCAATCGGGAAGCGCCAAGCACTGAGCTGAGCATAACATGGTCTTCATGTCATCCATGGCCTGTTGCTGCTGCTCAGTCCACTCGGAAGGCACATCTTTCTTCAGTAGATTAGTCAGAGGTCTTGCTGTCTCAGCGTAATGTTCTACAAATTGGCGCGAGTAGTTGCACACCCCATGGAAGCTCAGAAGTTCAGAGACGTTCGTAGGTGTGATGTGTGCCACACCTTGAATTCTGCCAAGTTGAGGCTGCACTCCCTGTGGTCCCACAAGGAGGCCAACAAACTGAACCTGTGACCTGCACCACTGACCTTTGGCGAGAGAAATCTTTGCCCCAGCAGCTGTGAGAGCTGACCCATGACGTGGTCCAGCTCAGACAAGTGGTCATCCAAGGTACACTTACGAACAAGAATGTCGTCGACATAGATGAGGGTACCTTGCTCTCGAGCATCAGAGCAGGCTTTGTCCAAGAAGATGTTGAACTCAGCTGGTGAGTTGGAATAACCAAAAGGACACCGAGTGAAGATGTACATGTGGGTAGCAAAGGAGAAGGCTAGTTTATGTTGGTCCGATTTATGGTCCAGAATCCAGATGCAATGTCAAGGGTGGAGAAGTATTTAGTGTCTTTCACTTTTGGAAGTTCTTGTTCCAGGCGCGCCATCGGCCACCTAGACAAGGGAACCTGTTTGTTGAGTTGCCTGTAGTCAATGGTTAGTCGCCACTTACCATTAGGCTTCTTTAATGGCCACAATGGGGCCAAGTAGGTGCTGTTGCAGGGCTGGATGATCCCTTTAGCCAAGAGGCTTTCAATGATTTCCTGAACTGATCCGTGGGATGCCAGGGGAATCTTGTATTGACGCACAAAAGTCGGCGCAGCGTGTGGCAGTGTAGGAATCCTGACTTCATGGATAGTGGTTAGACCACAGTCCAAGGAGTCGAGTGAAAGAAAATCTTTGTATTTTAACAAAAGTTGTCCTAGTTTGTCTCGCTCAACATCGTTGGTAAGAGTATCTGCTTGGTCCACGACCTGTTCAATGTCGGAGAAAACATCAGAGGGAGTCTCTGATGACTTTGAGTTCGGCAGTGAGCATGCGGTTTCCCCATGCTCAGGATCACCTGCCGCAAGGCAGTGTGAGTCGGCGAAAGAAGGTGGAGTGAACGGCAGTTCACTCCACCCTCCGTCAGTTCTCCGTCTCCAATAACGATAAAAGCATCCAAGCGCTTCAAAAGATCGATGCCAATGAGCAAAGGCATGGTTCCGCTCTCACAGATGTACACGGGGCGTGTCAAGCTCATGGGGCCGATCGTGAACTGGAGCAGAGTCTTAGAAGACAAGAACACTGTAGAATCAGAGAAAACACGGATAGTTAATGCACAAGGAATCAGTTCTGGAGGGCGCCCCCCCCCCCCACATCCAAGCAGACGCGGTCATAAAGAGACTTGCTTATGATTGTAAAATCTGAACCCGTATCTAAAAGTGTGTTGCAGGGATGCCCCTGTTGCAATATGACAGACATTGTGGGCTTACAACCCCACCCCTGTGGCAGGAGAGGTCCCAACAGTAGTTTGTCAGGCTCGACACCAGGGGGCGCCGGGCCACTGTCAGTGGAGGTTTCACTTATCATCAATGTGGATGGAGCGATATGGGGCATGTTGTGCGTTTCCTGTAGTTCAGAGCCAATTAGTACATCCGTTTGCAGCATTTTTATGCTTCTCATTTCAGCAAGCTGCATCTGGGTCTGGGTCTGCGTTCCAGTTTTCCACTGGAAGAACAGCGTTTGGGTTTGTGAAATCTGCAGTTGGAATTCGTTTCTCATCTGTAGAATGAGAGAAGTCAACTAGCCATTGTAATCGATGTACAGATCCTTTAATTAGTTGTAAAATTAATGGAAGCTGAATAAGGGCGATCGTGGCACAGGAGTTAAGTGCTCGCCCTGTAATCGGAAGGTTGCAGGTTCGAGCCCCGCTCAGTCTGTCGCTGTCGTTGTGTCCTTGGGCAAGACACTTAACCCACGTTGCCTGCTGGTGGTGGTCGGAGGGACCAGTGGCGCCAGTGCTCGGCAGCCTCGCCTCTGTCAGTGCGCCCCAGGGCAGCTGTGGCTATGATGTAGCTCATCCCCACCAGTGTGTGAATGTGTGTGTGAATGGGTGAATGACTGATTGTGTTGTAAAGCGCCTTGGGGGGTTCCAGGACTCTAGAAGGCGCTATATCAAATACAGGCCATTTACCATTTTAAGAAACAATGCTTGCCGGTTGGATCTAAATGAGCTTTGTTACAGGAGAAATTGTTAGTGTTTTGAATGAACATTCAGGGCAGGATAGTTAAGTAATAACCCAGAGATTTAACTCAACTGACCGTAGCAAAATAGCGGTCCGGAGGTTGCGTGGTCTTACCAGGCAAACTGGCGGCACGTGCGCATGCGCCGTGCATCCAACTGGAGTTTAGCACAAATGGCTAAACTGAAGTCCATTTCTCACATCGAAAGTGTTAAAAACGCTGCTAAATCAACTTGAACGAGGCAAACTTTTATCCCTTTGTGGGTAGCGGATTTTAAAGACGTAGGAGCGCTGTGTCGATCGATTTTCAGCTGCGGGTAGCTACTCCGTTTTTGCGGAAATCGAGAGCTAAACTTTAGCAGTTGGGCATGCTAAGCTAGTGTGGCCTGTCAGCTGAAACAGGTGATTGTGGTCCAATTCTGTCGCAGAACTGGCTGGCCCAAATAATCGAACGTTCATGAGCCTGTCGCAGTCATGAACTTGGTAGAGACCAGCACTCAAACAGTGAGCCGAGAAACCGACCTCAAGGTGGAACTCCTTGTCACAATCGGGGAGCGCCAAGCACGGAGCCGAGCACAACGCGGCCTTCAGGTCATTCATGGCCTGTTGCTGCTGCTCTGTCCACTCGAATGTCACATCCTTCTTCAGTAGATTAGTCAGAGGTCGTGCTACCTCAGCGTAACGTTGCTGACCATGTTCACCTTCTTTGTGGAAGACAATCAGCTTAACTGGGATGCCTTGCTGCCATATGTAATGTTGGCTTATAGAAGTAGTGTTCATGCTAGCACATCTGTCACACCTTATACGGTTCTGTTTGGGCGGGTGATCGTACTGCCTGTTGATGTTATGTTGGGCCTGGATCAGGGAGAACTCTTTGCCTCAGTAGATGAGTATGTGACAGGTTTGCAGGAAACCTTAACTACGGTGGTAGAGGCGGTGAAACGCCATCAGAGCAGAGCCGCGGCGCAACAAAAGAGGGCCTATGATTTTAGGGCCACCTGCCAGTTCTACTCAGAAGGTGAATTGGTGTGGGTCCGAAATAAGCTGAGGAGGCGAGGGGTGTGTCCCAAGCTGCAGAGACGATATAAAGGACCGTTTAGGGTTCTGGAGCGACTGACAGATGTGCTATACAGGCTTATACCCGTTGAGGGGGGTCCTGAGAAGGTGAGTCATTTCAACCAACTTAAGCCGTGCACTTCTCTTTCAGCAGTTGCAGCACCGCTGGCTGTGGGGTCCCGAGAGCGAGCGAGGCAGAGTCTGCGTCAGCATCATGCTACCTGGGAGGACACCAGCAGGATTCATCATTGGTCTGCAGAGACGAGCAGGTCTGGCGACGCACGTGACCCGGCCCCATTGCATGGAGAGGCTGCTCGAGGGGGTGCCACTGCAGGAGGATCAGAAGGACGTCTCCCCGGGGAGGTCGATGGACGTGGAGCTGCGGAACAGCGGGTGGTTCATCAGTCGGATGCCACCTGGGAGGACATCAGCAGGAGTGCTCTACGGTTTCCGGGGACGAGGGGCTCCGGTGATCCAAGCAACCCTGCCCCATTGCAGGGAGAGGCCGCTCGAGGGGGTGCGATTGGAGCAGGATCGGGAGGACGTATCCCTGGGACGGTCGAGGAACCTAGAGCTGTGGAGCAACGCGTGCTTCGTCAGAGGAGGCCCCCTGCTTGGTATAAGGATTATCAGGTGGAAATCTAGGACTCGAGGGCGAGTCCTTCAGGACAAAGAGGGGGAGAGTGTGATGGACAGAAGACGGAAGCTGCCGAGCTCCGAGGGTGTGGTGATTGGACACCAGCTGGTCCTCGTTATGGATAACGAGGCCAGGGAGGATAAAAGGGTGACAGGCCTACTGAGAGGTGTGCGTGGTCAACCTGTCATTGTGGCATCGGACTTTGGGGGATGGGGTCGTTCGCAGTCGTTAGGGCTGCCGGCGACGAAGATAGCTAAACAGGTGTTTAGAGTTCCAGCGTCAGGAGGGAAGGCTGGTCGCCTTCTTTAGACAGCAAGGGCTGGGCTTAGGTGGTGCCAAGACCACGCCGACATCTGCCGCTACGGACTCTGGCAGTGGATTTACTTGTGGATTTACCCACCGTCCTCGCAAGCTACATCCCGGGGCGTTGGACTGTGCTGGAAGCTCAGACCCCGGGGAGGGGGGTCCCACCATCCGTGACAGCTAAGTACCGCTGCTTGTGTGACTCATGCTGGACTGTGATTTTAGGAGTGGAGACTTTGGCCACAGTGTTTTAGTATAGTGTTTTATTATTGGGTTTGATTCGTGTGTTTTAGCATATTGCATAATAAAGCATATCCTTTTATAAATCATTGCCTATTGGTGGTGTTTTCGGGTTCTGACTGGAGGGCCAGATATTCTGCCCGTGCTGCCCACTGCTACTTTCATTACAGTTCTACAAACTGACACGAGTAGTTGCAGACCCCCAACAAGCTCCGAAGTTCGGAGACGTTTGTAGGAGGTGTGATGGTGGCTATGCCCTGAATTCTGCCAAGTTGAGGCTGCACTCCCTGTGGTCCCACCAGGAGGCCAACGTACTGAACCTGCGACCTACACCACTGTCCTTTGGTGAGAGAGATCTTTGCACCTGCTGCCGTGAGCTGACCCATGATATGATCTAGCTCGGACAGGTGGTCATCTAATGTACGCTTGCGAATAAGAATGTCGTCGACATAGATGAGGGCCCCCTGCTCTCGAGCATCGGGGCAGGCTTTGTTCAAGAAGATGTTGAACTCAGCAGGCGAGTTGGAATAACCAAAATGACGCCGGGTGAAGGTGTATTGTCAGTTGGCAAAGGAGAAGGCAAGTTTGTGTTGGTCCGATTCGTGGACAGGAATCGTCCAAAATCCGGACGCAATGTCAAGTGTGCAAAAGTACTTGGCATCTTTCATTCTTGGAAGATCCTGCTCCAGGCGCGCCATTGGCCACCTAGACAAGGGAACCTGTTTGATGAGTTGTCGGTAGTCAATGGTTAGTCGCCACTTACCATTAGGCTTCTTTACTGGCCACAACAGAGCCGAGTAGGTGCTGTTGCAGGGTCGAATGATCCCTTTAGCCAAGAGGCTGTCAATGATTTCCCAGACTGGTCCTTGGGATGCCAGGGGAATCTTGTATTGCCGCACAAAAGTCGGCGGGGCATGTGGCGGTGTAGGAATCCTGACTTCATGGATAGTGGTTAGACCACAGTCCAAGGAGTCAAGTGAAAGAAAATCTTTGTACTTTAGCAAAAGTTGTCGTAGTTTGTCTCGCTCGACCTCTTTGGTAAGAGCATCCGCTTGGTCTACGACTATTTCAATCTAGGACAGAACTTCAGGGGGCTTCTCCTGTGGCTTTGAGCGTGGCTGTGAGCCCGCAGTCTCGCCCCCTTCCTGAACACTTACCACAAAACAGTGGAAGTCAGTGTCAGGCGGCGGATTGTACGGTTTAGGCCTTCTCACACAAGCAAGCAGTTCTCTGGACTCGAAGCCGATGAAAGAGTCAAGGCGCTGGAGAAAGTCCATACCTATGAGCATGGGCATGGTCATAGTCTCACCGATGTAGACGGGATGTTTGAAGCTCATGATCGTAATGTCCGAACCCGTGTCTATTAAAGCGTCACAGCAATGTCCCTGTTGTACAGTGACCCTTACTGTGGGTCTACCAGTCCCCTTTTGCACGTCCATAGGTGCCAGCAGTATTTTGTCAGCTACGGCGACAGTGGTACCTGAGCCGTCTTCCACGGGTGTGTCATTTATCATCACCACGGATGGAACGATCGGCGAGATGCAGGTGTTTTCCTGTGAGTCAGAACCTTCCAAAGCATCAGCCTGCAGCATCGTCGTCTCATCTGGCGGCTTTTCGGCCAAACACGGGGTCGCTGCCCGTGTCGCCTGAAAATCACGCACAAAATGTTTGACGTCCTCGACGTCCTGCCGAAGAGTGCAGATCATGTTACTCATCCCAGTCATCATCGTTAGGAAATCGCCTTTCATTGCTAGGAAATCGCTTTTCATCGCAGCCAGAAAATCGCTTTTTATCGCTGCCAGAAGTTGTTTTGGCAATTGCATTGTTTCCTCTGGGCCCATCTTCCAATTAGTTATGAGTTCTTTAATTCACTAATCTTACCCAGAAACAACTCTTACCTGTAGACTTATTAAATAATTAGTTACAGGGAAGCTTGGCTTTTGAATGAATATTCGGGCAAAACCGTCAAGTAATGCCACAAATATCACTCTCTTTTGACCTGCCCAAGATGGCCGGTCAAGCTACGAGTTGGGTCACTCAAGATGGCGGATTGTTGCGCATGCGCTGTACGTCACTCGGCGTTTAGCCACGTAGCTAAGTTCGATTCCTTACACCGGAGCGTTTTAAAGAACTGCCGCTAATGCAACTCACTGTACCTAGTACTCGAAGGCGTAGCGGATTTTGAGACGCAGAATCGTCGAAACGGCTTGACAGTGTCGGTACGCGCCACTGTATGTCTCACCGGGGTGGCTAGGTAGCACTTTTGGCTAAGCTAGCGAATGCCTGGAGCTACCAGGTCTTTATGGTCCAAACCGACCAGTCCGAGCAACCGAACGTGTGTTAGCGACGTGGTAATTTCTGGACTTTAGCGTCCGCACTCTGGCGTGCAGAGGCGCTCTTCCGTGTTCAACTTCAGCTATTAGCGAATTAATGCTAGCGGTTGAATGCTAGGTTAATGCTAGCGAGTTGACCGGGACGGTAGACGGGGATCAAGCGTCTATCGGACGGAAGTAACTTCCGACGGGGATATCTCTATCTCCGGTTTCACAAACAATTGCACACAGTGTCACAAACACACGCGGCAAACAAGAAAACATACAGTATTCAACGTACCAAACTGGAAAATTCTTCTTCAGTTGTAGGCCTCAAAATGGCTGCTATGTGCCACGGCAGCCTAAGAGTGGTGTGATGAAACAGCGCCTCCTGTGGAGGGTGACTAATGTCCAACCCCCCCTTATGTGAAGCAAAATTCACCACTAGCTGAAAGGGAGAAGTTTATTTGTCAAACTCAGACTCAGAGTCCCAATATGTCTCAAACTTGGCACAAAGTGCTTTAAAATTGTGTAGATATCTGGCTTAAGGCTCGCCATTAAATGTAGCGGAATATAGTTGGTATATTCTTACACTTATTAAGGTACAGAGGTTAATCTTACCTTAGAATCAGAAGAGGTTGTTTTTACCACAGGGAATTTTATTCAAACACTTTGTATTGACTTAGAGACAAGAAAAGAGAAATATGGGACGTTTAAGAATATTTATTTTTTTAATTATTCGAAACAAATCTCCAGGACTAACTCTCTAATGATGGATGAATATGGATTTGGATGCTGAAGTGTTGGTGTGTGTGTGTGTCAGTTCAGAATCTCCATCTGGTGCGAGGCGAGTCTGACGGCAAGATGTTGTTTTGACAAACTAACCATGATGGACTTAAAGGGGAAGACATGAGACGCAATCTATGCCGAACTACGTACCGTGCGGAGACTTCCGTGTTAGATCCGAATGCCAGGTCCTTGGACCCTCCTTGTGCTGGAACTGGTGAAACAGCGGTCGGCAGCACGACAAAACCAGTCTGAGGATAGTCTCCCAGTACAACGGCAGATTTCAGCGTCACATAGAGAGTTCAGCTTTTATTCTGAAGGAACCGTCGTCTTGTTGGTAAAACGACAGAATATTTCCAGCTTGACAGTTCTCAGCTTAAAAGTAGAAAATACAGCTGGCCAGTCTGCACTTCACTTAGCGATGATGGATTTGAGAGCTGGTCGAACTCATGTTGGAACTATGTTGAAACTTGCGGTGGAACTGAATTAAAATGGCGTGGTTCTGTTTTATTAAGCTTAGATGTTTATGAATCTTAGCCAACCGGAGTGGACAGATTAACTAAACACCACAGAACCCTGCCCCACAACAGAACGGAAGTTCTGATTGGATGAGTGAACAATGTGTCATGTGTTTATCTTATGTGGATCAGAATGTCTAGCTCAGTTAGTCCTGTTATTCATTAAAACACATAAATCATAACATTGTGATTTCACAGATCAGTCACCTGATTATTATTGACCAACAGTTGTTTTGATTAGCTTTATGAGAAATAAAGTTCTTTGATTAACTAATGAAAAGAGTTCTTCGTCCTTCTTCTGTCTTCTTTGCTAGAATGTAAACATCAGAAGCAAGCACACGACCTTGGCAATTTATGCACACTGTCTCTGTGTCAAAGGGCACAGCTGTTAAGGGTAGAAAATAGCATATTCATAACGCTGCACTCTAGTGGTGCATTACGAGATCATCCCGTTTTCAACCAGAAACATCAGTTTTAGTGTTTACTGTTTAAAAATGTCTCAGAATGAGCACGGAGTGTCCAAATGTACAAATATCGGGCAATGGCTCGCCATTTTGTAAAGATTTGAATTACATGTTATTTAATAAGCCATAAGACATAGGATTCCATAGGAAATATGAAATCCACCTTACGGATCTGTGAGGTTATTTTAAACCAGAAGATTGGAACTTTTTAATGCAGTGATTAGATAACAGCTTCGTATTCACTCAGAGACAAGAGAAGAGAGAGAGAGTCAAGTTTAAAAGTTTAAAAGATTTATTACTAAACAAATTAAACTAGACTAACTTTAACACTAAATGTATGGTGTAACTAAGGTGGATGAGACGGAGAATGGTGTGATGTGGAATGTTGCTCAGAACCAGCAAATCCGAAGAAGCGATTAGTTCTGGTGGGAAGTGAAGGTGATGTCTTTGTGCTAAGCTTTGATTAGGAGATTCATAAACACATTCGACGCCATTTCGCTGGCTTGCGTACCCTTAGCGGAAGTCCCCGTTAGATCAGGAATGTTGAGGTCCAGCTTGACCTTCTCTGGAACCGAAGCTGGTAGGAAAATTCTCGACAGCTCCCTTTCTTTTCAGGCTCACATTAATAACTTAATTCGGTCAGCATACTTCCATCTACGTTCCATAAACCGTCTTCGTCCCTCACTGACCCCTCACACTGCCGCCATTCTCGTCCACAGCCTCGTCACCTCCCGTCTCGACTATTGCAATTCACTTCTTTATGGTCTCCCCAACAAACTCCTTCATAAACTGCAACTGGTCCAGAATTCAGCAGCCCGTATTATCACCAGAACCCCTTCCTTTCACCACATCACGCCGGTTCTCCAGCAGCTCCACTGGCTCCCAGTTAAATTCAGGTCCATCTTCAAAATTCTCCTCCATACCTTCAAAGCAATCCACAACCTCTCTCCTCCATATATCTCAGACCTTATAAGTATTCACACCCCGTCCCGTTCACTCAGATCTTCTTCTTCCATCCATCTTGCGGTTCCTTCTGCCCGTCTCGCTACCATGGGGAGCAGAGCTTTCAGCCGCTCTGCTCCTCGACTCTGGAACTCACTTCCCCCAGACATCAGGAACATCGACAGTTTTACCCTTTTCCAATCAAAACTCAAAACACATATGTTTAAATCTGCCTACAACCTCTGATTTTATTGAAATGTTTCTCTCTGTTTTTTCTTCTTTGGGTTTTATTATTGTTTTATTGTATTTTATTACGTGTTTTGTGTAAAGTGACCTTGGGTGTCCTGAAAGGCGCTTTGAAATAAAATGTATTATTATTATTATTATTAAAAGCAGCGGTTGCCGACGAGACCAGTCTTTGAGATACTTCCGGGTCACGACGATTTTGTTGGCATCTAGTGAGACCCAAACCTGGGTCGTGATGGTTCAGCTTTTATTCTGAAAGGAACTGTTGCAGCAGTTGGAACAGCAACAGATTTTATCCAGCTTGTCGTTGGTTCTTTTGGCTGAAGAGGAAAGTTACGCATTGGCCACTCCGACAACTTCTCTAGAACGCTTTGAACTGGGTTAGAGATGACGTGGACATAGTTTTATACTTCGGATGTTTTGGTTTATGGTCGAATGAAAAGATGACAGATTTACCAAACACCACCAAAACCACGCCTCCGTCAGATCTGGCAGATTCTGATTGGATCAGTGAAAGTAATGTGTCATGTCTTAACGCTCCGTGAGATCAGTCCTAGTGGAACATTTAAAGTCATATTACTCATCATATTGTATAGGATTATCATCGTTGTCATCTTCCTCTTCTTATTCGGGTCCGGGTCGCGGGGCCAGCATCACCCCGGCATTCTCCACCATTTCCTCTGGCAGGACCCCAAGGCGTTCCCGGACCAGATTGGAGATGTAACCTCTCCAACGTGTCCTGGGTCGACCCGGGGGCCTCCTGCCAGCAGGACATGCCTGAAACACCTCCCCGGGAGGCGTCCAGGAGGCATCCTGACCAGATGCCCAAACCACCTTAACTGGCTCCTTTCGATCTGGAGGAGCAGCGGTTCTACTCCGAGTCCCTCCCGAATGGCCGAGCTCCTCACCCTATCTCTAAGGCTGAGCCCGGCCACCTTACGGAGGAAACTCATTTTGGCCGCTTGTATCCGCGATCTCGTTTTTTAGGTCATTCACCCAAAGCACATGACCATAGGTGAGGATTGGGACGTAGATCGACCGGTAAACCGAGAGCCTGGCTTTCTGGCTCAGCTCCCTCTTCACCACAACAGATCGGCTCAGCATCCACATCACTGCAGACGCCGAACCAATCCGCCTGTCGATCTCCCGATCCCTCCTACCCTCACTCGTGAACAAGACCCTGAGATACTTAAACACCTCCACTTGAGGTAGGACCTCTCTCCCGACCCGGAGTTGGCAAGCCACCCTTTTCCGGCCGAGAACCATGGTCTCAGATTTGGAGGTGCTGATCCTCATCCCAGCCGCTTCACACTCGGCCATGAACCTACCCAGCGAGAGCTGAAGGTCAGAGCTGGATGAAGCTAGGAGGACCACATCATCCGCAAAAAGCAGACGAGATTCTCCTGCCACCAAACTCACTCCACACCACGGCTGCGCCTAGAAATTCTGCCCATAAAGGTAATGAACAGAACCGGTGACAAAGGGCAGCCCTGGCGGAGTCCAACCCTCACTGGGACCAGGACCGACTTACTACCGGCTAAGCGGACCAAACTCATGCTCCTCTGGTAAAGGGACTGAATGGCCCTTAAGAGAAAGCCACCCACCCCATACTCCTGGAGCGTCCCCCACAGGGTGCCCCTGGGGACACAGTCATAAGCCTTCTCCAAATCCACAAAACACATGTGGATTGGTTGGGCAAACTCCCATGCCCCCTCCATCACCCTTGCAAGGGTATAGAGCTGGTCCACAGTTCCACGGCCAGGACGAAAACCACATTGCTCCTCCTCAATCTGAGATTCAACTATCGATCTGACCCTCCTCTCCAGTACCTTGGAGTAGACCTTTCCAGGGAGGCTAAGGAGTGTGATCCCCCTATAGTTGGAACACACCCTCAGGTCACCCATCTTAAAGATGGGGACCACCACCCCGGTCTGCCACTCCACAGGAACTGCCCCTGATGACCACGCAATGTTGCAGAGACGCATCAACCACGACAGCCCTACCACATCCATAGCCTTGAGACACCCAGGATGAATCTCATCCACCCCCGGGGCTCCGCTGCCGTGTAGTTGTTTGACTACCTCAGCAACTTCTGCCCCCGAGATTGGACAGTCCATCCCCAGGTCTCCTGGCTCTGGTTCCTCCTCGGAATGCGCATAGGTGGGTGTGAGGAGCTCCTCAACGTATTCCTTCCACCGTCCGACTATTTTCCCAGTTGACGTCAGCAGCTCCCCATCCCCACTGTTAATAGTGTGAGCGAGTTGCTGCCTTCCTCTCCTGAGGCGCCGGGCAGTTTGCCAGAACTTCTTTGGAGCCGATCGATGGTCTTTCTCCATGGCCTCACCAAACTCCTCCCACACCTGAGATTTTGCCTCAGCAACTGCCACTGCTGCACCCCGCTTGGCTATCCAGTACCTGTCTGCTGCCTCCGGAGACCCACAGACCAGCCACGCCCTGAAGGCCTACTTCTTCAGCATGACGGCTCCTCGAACCTCTGGTGTCCACCAGCGGGTACGGGGGTTGCCACCATGACTGGCACCGGCCACCTTGCGACCACAGCTAGCAACAGCAGAGTGGAACAAGGCCCACTTGGAGTCAATGTCCTCCACTGCTCTCAGGATGCGGTCAAAGCTCTGCCACATAGGATTATAATAAAGTAATTAATATTTTTATTTCACAGATTGGCCACATCTTATTAATGACTAACACTTTGCTTGATTAGCTTAATTAAAATAGAGTTCTTTGATTTATTAAAAGGAGAGAGTCCATTCTTCATTCTTCTGTTGAGCTAGAAAGAAGCAGTTTTATAAGCAAATGCACGAGACCTTGAGGCCATATCTCATGCAGACTAGTTCTGTTTCAGAGGAGAGGGGGAAAGTGACTTTCATTCTGTTACATTATTAAGCTTAGAGGTGAAGAGTGAAGCTGTTTACACACAACCACAGTTCTTCTGTGTTCTGCTGTGAAAAGCAATTTCACATTTAGGGATTTACTCAGCGAACACGTTATAATGAAGTAAAAATTGTTTGTGTGAAGAAAATAATTTTATCTTTTCATGTAGATAAATGTAAAAATGTGTTTATTGCCTTTTTGTCACCTGCGATCTGCTTTTCTCTGTTTAGGACTGTGTTAGGTATTTTTATTTGTTCATCTTTGTTGTGAAATCTTTTGTTAAATGTGTTGGGGAAAAACCTGACCTTACTTGTTTTCACCTTTGGGTGTTTTCAGAAACTCCTTTCTGCTTTAGGCATTTTGATCCAGTATCTGAAGTTTTCCTGTGCATTCTAAGACCAAGATGTTATTCCAAACTGGTCAGGCAGGGGTTTCACGCTGATGGTATTTCTGGGTGTGTATGTGCAAATAAAAACCCCTCCACAGCTTCGGCTCCTTTGTGAGAGGAAAATGGCTTCCGTGTTGTATGGTCTGAATCTCTCACCCTTTGCAGAGTGTCACACTTTGCAGAGTTTGTTGTCTGTTTAAGGTTTGTTACAATTTACCAAATTAAGAATCTAATCCCACTGTGTGTGTGTTCTGACTTCCTTTAAGGTAATTTAACTTTAAGGTAATATAAGAACAATAGTATAAATTAAAATACCCAACATAGTGGTGGAGAAGGCTAAATTAAATTACCTAACATAGTGGTGGAGAAGGCTAAATTAAATTACCTAACATAGTGGTGGAGAATGCGGGCAACAGCAGAGCCCTTCGGTGGGAGATTGCTCCTGTTAGAAGTAGATTTTCCAGGGTTTTTGAGGATTTGTGATTAACACTCACCATGTCACCAACCAGCTATTTAGCTCCGCAGGCGATCTTCCGCCTACGGCTCTCGCTTACCGGACTCAGGACGCCACGCAGAGGGAGAGTAAGTACCTGATTTAATAGCACCCTTTTACTGTCAATCGGTTGACAGTGTGTTTCATGTTTGTGGAGTATTTGCCATTCTCGCACGAAAGACGTTTCTTGCCCCGGCATGAGGACTGGAACTGTAGAGTCGCTGGGCCATAGCCTGCTAGGTTTACCTCAAAATAACCAGCGCTGCGTTAAAGCGGCCAGCCGTTGGCACAGGCACACACTCCTTCTGCAGTTGCCGACAGGAAGGTTTTGACAGATTCTGTTTAACGCTGTTTACTCTGAAGTGCGTTGAGTTGTGCAACAAGGACATGTTGGGCTCGCGACCCAACGCGTTTGTTGCTGCATCAAATAGGTAAGTGAGATGTACGCTGACGTAGATAGATGATGGCAAATTGCCTGCTTGCAGCACTGCGATAGGAAGCGATGTGCAGCCACATTAAAGCGGATAGCAATATTAAACTGAGAGACAGAACTAAAAGAGGTAAAAAAAAACTAGAGAAGGGTTGTAATGTGAATACCCCCACAATGAATAGGTGGGTTGTAATTTGGTGGAATGTGCAAACCACTGCTGAAATCACACTGGGGTTTAGCTTCTACACAGACTGTTATAATTTAAGATCTGAGATACAAAAATGCAATAAAACAGTTCTGTGCAGGACAACCATACGTTTTTTAAATATTTCATGGTGCAGAAAGGTACCCAAATTAAGAATCATCGTTATAATTGGCTAAAGTAATCCAAACCGTTCTAAAATTCACTCATAGTCATTTTGTGCGTCTGCTGACTCATTGTGTTTCTGTGTGTGTGAAAGCTATCGTGTAGGTATGGTGACTCAGGACTTCAAGGAATGTTGTGTGTGTGTGTGTGTGTGTGTGTGTGTGTGTGTGTGTGTGTGTGTGTGTGTGTGTGTGTGTGTGTGTGTGTGTGTGTGTGTGTGTGTGTGTAAGACAACTGCAGTTCTGAGCATCAGTGTGTGTGTATCCATGCTTTCGTTCTTTTTTAAACACAGAAACAGTTTTGTTTACCTGTTTGTAGCTACAGTTTCGCCGACGGCTGCCGGCTTCTTCAGGCTGACGCTTCTTCAGCGTCAGCCTGAAGAAGCGTCAGCCTGAAGAAGCCGGCAGCCGTCGGCGAAACTGTAGCTACAAACAGGTAAACAAAACTGTTTCTGTGTTTAAAAAAGAACGAAAGCATGTATTTAGAAAGACACAGCAAGAACACACCTAAGATGTTCAGTGTGTGTGTATATCTGAGTTTTTGAGTGTATGAAATCTGTGTGATTGTGTAGCTACAATTTTGAAGTTTGAACCGGTTCTGTCTTTCTGTCTGATTCTGTCTGTTCTGTCTGTTTGTTTGTCTGTTTCTCTGTTTGTCTGTCTGTCTATCTGTTTTTCTGTCTGTCTGTCTGTCTGTCTGTCTGTGCATGTATGAGAAAGTATGAATCTAGAGGTAATTCTGAAACGGTGTGTTCAGGTGTGTTCAGGTGTGTGTGTGTGTGTGTGTGTGTGTGTGTGTGTGAAACAAAGGATAGGAAGTTTAAAGAAATGTTTGACGAAGAATTAAAGGAGAGAGATATGAACGTATGGAAAGAATTTTTGGTTCTGAAATTTTTATTTTACATTTAATCTTTGGTCAAAAATTTAATTAGGAATGAGTAAAAAGTTCGTGTGTCAGTCAGTAAGTGTATGGAAGACAGAAAAGGAGGTGTGGTGATTAGCTAAATACTAGAATGTTAAGAAAATACAGTTAAACAGGGATAAATGCATCCGTCCTAAGTAAATTAACTCCTTCAGCTTCATCGGCTGAATGGATGCCCAAATATGATGGGAAAGATTCACGCGATTGCCTCAAATTAAATTAGATATTCTGGTCTACATTTTAAGAGGTACAAACCTTAAAAATAGCTTTTGCCATTTTAAAATGACAGACTCTTTTCTTTTGCCCCTTGTGAATTCCAGCATAGCTCTGTTGTCGCCAGACAGAAACATATTAGCTGTGAAGCAACTAAGTTTAAAATATTTAAGTTTAACATTCTAATGCTAAGAGACCTATTGTTTAAATTTTCTAGTCTGATAGATGTAAGCTA
Source organism: Nothobranchius furzeri (assembly GCF_043380555.1). Lineage (NCBI taxonomy): Eukaryota > Metazoa > Chordata > Actinopteri > Cyprinodontiformes > Nothobranchiidae > Nothobranchius > Nothobranchius furzeri. Next base: position 20,329,509 of record NC_091749.1, read on the forward strand.
GTGTCACCATGTTTAGATTATGCAGTTTTATTTTATTGGGTTATTTTCTTTGGTGATAGAATTGGTCTAAAGTACTCTGACTCCATCCTATGTTCTTTTATTTGCAGTTAATTTTATATTGGGTTTATCTTTACTTTTTACTTTCTGGGAGTGCGAATTTTCCCTGATATTCTGTTAAATCTGCATTTGAGTTGTTTTTCGAAGTCTGCTGCTGAAGTCAGTCCAGCTCAAGACTGGTTGAGCTGCTTGCTGAACAGTTAATCAGATAAGTGTTTTCTGGCTCTGAGCCAGGCACGTGCAGAGGGGGGTGCGGAGGGTGCTTGAGACCCTGCCCTTTTTGTCCGAAGTGCCCAAAGTGCCCTTTTTCCGGTCGTTCGTCAGATTTTACCATACAAAACTGTTATACTGTGATACAAATCGGGCACTAGGACCATGCGGAGACAGCCGCCTCAAGCTGAAGGCTATTTTCCCTTAGACCCGCCTACAAGCTCACTGATTGGCTCTGCCGCATCATACTAACATGTGATTGGTTGTCCTTGCTGTCGCTCTACCTTGTAGCCATGGAGACGACAGACTGGTGTTTTCCCTGCGGAGAGGAGTCTGCGTTCATCTACCTGTAAGTTTTTTTCTGCCTGCTTCACGTCAGCTGGATAGATTTTAATATCAGAGCTTTTGTTTACGTGAGTTTGAGTCCGTGGTTAGTGTGTGTGGAGCAGAGTCAGGTAGCTGCATGTCTGGGACAGAAAATGAGACATGAGAGAGACTTCTGAAGTGTTGAAGAAACTCACAAAGAATCACGGATGTTTCTCACTCTAGATTCTCCGGGCCATAACTTCTGAATTACTAATCGGATAAAAATACTTAAAACGGTTTCTAAAAGTACATAAAACGAGCTTTCCAACGAGGCATTACATGAAGTAATTCATGTTACTCCAAAAATCGCTATTAGAAGGAAACCAGCTTTGCAGCGTCACAGAAAGAAACGGAGGAACCGCGACGGGAGAGCGAGAACCGAAAGAAGGAGATGGTCTGATCCTCTTCATCAGCAGCTTTTATAAAGTTATGGAAACGTCACAAATAAAATCCACCTGGTTGGTCAGGTGTCCCAGAAGGCTGTTTCTGTAGATGGTGACATGAGGAGGGACAGATTAAAGTCACACTGGTTTTTATTTGAACACTCAACTGTTTACTAAATGATTCAGCTTCATTCCAGCATTATTTATACGTACAATAAATATCTATTTAGCTGAAAATATAAATTTATCAGTGCAGAATTTTATTAGTTGACTTTTTGTAATGAAATGTTTAGATTTAGCCTTTTATCTGGCTTATTGATCTTCATAATGCTAGCTACAGCTGTGAAGTAGCCCATAAGTGTTATTTTATGATACCTAGTATTTATTTTACTGTATCCCGTCCTCTGGACCAGAGTGTAGACCTGTGGTCATAGACAGGCTGCAGTCATTAAACTGGTTAACATGAGGTCAGGGGTCACACTGTTTTCTGAGTGTTTGCAACACAGTTCTGAGTTTAAATAGTTCTTTTGACATAGTTTGCTCAAGTCATTTTGAAGTTCCTGTTTAGTAATAAATGTAAAGAAAATTCAAATCTGTTATTTTTTTTCATTTACGCTGCAGTTTTACAGACTTTAATAAACATAAACACTAAATACAAACCAGACACTGAAAGCTGAGGTTGTTCTGAAAAAAGGAGCAGAGTTACAAACATTTTACACTTTTATTACAATTTTAAAGCCATAAAACAAAACAAAACAAAAACCAGTTATATTTATGGTCATAAGAGGGTTAAACGTGATAAATTTTCTGCCTCCCACAAAGAGATGGTAAAAGTGAATGTGAGCATAATTATATACGTTTTATTACTTTATGTATTTTTTATTATTGACTATTACTCCATAGAGTTCAGATGAAGGCAACTGGACTTCTTTGGTTTCTTTAAAACATTTCACTTCTCCTCTGAGGAGCTTTGTCAGTTCTAACTGGAATATGGGAGAGTCAAGCTCGTAAGCTGTAGCTGTCTGTTGTTATTTAAAGAGCAGGAACTACTCTGAGTACCCCGCCTCTCCATCTCCTGATGAGTCGTTAGCCTCTATTGATGGTGAGTCATCGTGTTGATTAGATGCAGGAAGGTGTGACCTAGACTGAAACTGAATGAGATTAAAAAAAAACTTCTAATCTTTTAAACAACGCTGTTGGTCCTCTTGGTCCTTGTTCTGGTTTTCTAAAACCCTGTGTTAAAAACATTGGTGTGTTTTTAGATGGTTCTTGTAATCTTCACAGACAGGTGAGTGCAGTGGTCCTTTCAGGTTTTTATCATTTAAGGCAGATAGCAAAGGTGAAGCCATACCTTCCTGCTTATGTCCTCGAACATGTCATCCACCTGTTCGTGTCTTGCCGATTGGACTACTGCAACTCCCTGTATTCTGGCCTGGACCAGTCCTCCCCACACCGACTTCAGCTGGTCCAAAATGCAGCGGCTCGCTTGCTGACTGGAACCAGCAAGTGGGATCACATAACCCCGGTTCTGGCCTCTCTCCATTGGCTTCCTGTCTCTTACAGGATCCGTTTCAAAATTTTACTTTTTGTTTTTAAATCCCTTCATGGCCTGGCCCCAGTTTACATCTCTGAGCTGCTGTCCGCTTACGTCCCTGCCAGAACCATGAGGTCCAGCTCTCAAGCTCTTTTAACAGTTCCAAAAACCCGCCACAAGACTTGCGGTGACAGAGCGTTCTCTGTGGTTGGGCCCAAACTGTGGAACAAGCTACCTCTCAACATCAGGATCACACAGAATCTAGAGCATTTAAATCCCTTCTTAAGACGCGCTTTTTTGATTTGGCTTTTAATGCAGGTTGACTTGAGCATCTTAATAGTTTTTAACAGTTTTTATTATAGATTGTGACTGTTGTGTGCTCATCTTATTTTAGATTTTTATTGTTGATTTGTTCTATCTTGTACAGCGCTTTGGTGTAGCTTTGCTGCTGTAAATGCGCTCTGTAAGTAAAATTGACCTTGACCTTGACCAAAGCTACATTATTGGTACTGGAAAGGTGAAATCTAAGCCCTGCCCCTATTTAAAGTAGGGTTTTAACATTTTTACATAGATAGCTTCTTTTACTCCTCTCTCAAATCATCTATCTTTTCTGTCCAGAATGTGGACTTTGTCATCTTCAAAGGTGTGTCCCTTGTCCTTCAGGTGAAGGTGGACTGCAGAGTTTTGACCTGAAGAGGCGGCTCTCCTGTGTTGTGTTATTTTCTTGTGTAATTGTTGTTTAGTTTCTCTAATGTAAACATCTGGACAGTCCTCACTACACTGGACTGCATAAACGACCCCACTGATCTTCTGTTTGGGTGTTTTGTCTTCTGGGTGGACCAGGTTCTGTCTGAGGGTGTTGTTGGGTTTAAAGTTTACCGGGATGTTGTGTTTGGAGAACATTCTTCTAAGTTTCTCTGAGACTCCTGCCACGTATGTGATGATGGTGCCTTTGTGTAAAGGATGTTGTTGTTAGGTTGGTAGCAGAGCTCTCATGTTTAGTGTTAAGTTCAGTGAGATCATGGAATGGGATCAAGAATTTTCTACTGACAGGAAAAAGATCTCAGCTAACATAGCTGTAGATCACACTGGATAAGTCTCTGTGGTTGCATTTATTTTACATTTATTTTACTACCTCTTACTAGAGCTGTCTTTAGTAAGCACAAAATATCTTTGGTTGTACACATGTGCAATAGCAATAAATTGTCTTGATTCCTGTTAAATGTACTTCCTGAATGAGGGACCTTTTCAGGCTAAAATAACAAAATGACAAATACAGACAGAAGGACAACTTCTTTCTTCTTTTATAATGCGTTGCATCGCCACCTGGCATCAGAACAGGACTCCGTATTGGAAGATAATCAAAAATCAAACAACTTGGGACTCAAATCAGGGGCAAAAATGTGGTTGTAACATCTCTAGATATAAGTCAGCTTTAAAAACTAAAACTATTGTTTATGAACTAACATTAACACTAATGACACTAATTTATATGCTTTTATTATGTTGTTTGAACCCAAGGGTCTCATTATCTGAATTTTCTAACTTATTGGATTGCTCTATAAGTGCCCCTTTTTTTACTTTGAGCACCCGCCCCGTCAAAGGTCTCTGCACGGCCCTGCTCTGAGCCAACAAAGGTTTTTCTCAGATCTTTATCAGTAAAGGACAAAAGAGACAGAAATGTTATTTCTTAGGGTTAATTGCTAAAGCTCTGTTAATTTTCTTTTGCTGAGACAGTCTTTTGAAATCTAATATTTGTGTTATAATTAGTTACGGTTGTTTGAGTTTATTCAGTTTGATTTTCTAACTACTGGATTGATACATTTACAAATTTTCTTTTACTATGACTGTTGATTAAATGTTTTATTTTGCCTTTAAGTTGCCTGATCCGTAAACAAGTACGAACATCCTGATGTGACATTTTGTGTTTGTTTCTTGGATTCTTGTCATAAGCAGACTCTTTGCCAAGGTGAGATATCTGGCCATAATGGTTTGACTTACTGTTTTTACAGAAAGGTGTTTGGCTTTTTCATAAACCTAAAAACTTCTTGTTAGAGTCTTATCAATCACTTATTGGGTTACATAAACTAATAGTGTGGGTTGTTTAATGCAGCATGGAACATGAATTGATGAATGTACTTTGCTGATGATTATATGAGTTGATTCCAGCTTAAAAATGATACCGAGTGGACTATTTTGGTGAATTTCAGGTGAATTTGAGCCCCATTAATTCAAACTGGACTGGATAAAGCTGAATGGTTGTTGTTGAAGATGTCAAAAAGCCACAATGACCCTTTTGCGTTTTCTCACCGCAGGCCATGGAACCAAGGAGTTTGGGGTCCTGTTGCATGTGATACCACCACAAATGAGGCGTCAAGGTCACTCATCTCATCCCTCCCACTGCTGCATACTGCTGAGAGGCCACTCGGATGAAATGCATGCAGGCTCGCCGAGGACGGCAGATAACGATCTGCCTTAAGCTTGCAGGGCCAATCCACCATGTCGCTGCTGATGGTGGGGGATCGCACTTTGCTCTGAAACTGCGAGAGGAATAGCAGCAGTTGGGAGGAACAACGGAATCAACATCTGGTGTTTGAGACCCCTCCTGGGTCCATCCACACGACACTGTAACCTGCCTCCAACGACGTATCCAGTACCCCAAATCTCCCGTCTGGTTTCATGGCTCCCTGTCCAAAAGACATCCCCTCACCATCTCTCAGAATGTCTCTCCTGTCACACCGCAGGTTGGCTCTCTGCCCCCCACTTCACGTTGCTTGAAGATGGGCGTCCTTACGAGGACATTTGAGCTGAAGAAGGAGAGTATGGGTCTGTGATGACTCGTCTGTCTCATCTCGACGAAAGGGCAACACCATTCTATGGAAAACATTGTTTTAACATCAACTTTCCCCCTCTAGCAATTTCCTGAAATCCAACAGATCAACTGAGTTGGCTGGTATCTGATAATTCATATCAACTCGTGTTAAAGGTTCTTGCACCTGTTATGGTTATCTTAATAAAGCTAGGCACACAGGATAAAGTAGATTTTTGTGTTTGGGTTATTGTTAAACTAAAATCCTCGTATTAATTCATAATTCGTGTTCATTGATTATTGGGTTAGTGACATCTTACTCTGATTTGTTAAGACAACAAAAATGAACATCAGGAGGGATTGTTAGGTATTTTTATTTGTTCATCTTTGTTGTGAAATCTTTTGTTAAATGTGTTGGGGAAAAACCTGACCTTACTTGTTTTCACGTTTGGGTGTTTTCAGAAACTCCTTTCTGCTTTAGGCATTTTGATCCAGTATCTGAAGTTTTCCTGTGCATTTTAAGACCAAGATGTTATTCCAAACTGGTCAGGCAGGGGTTTCACGCTAATGGTATTTCTGGGTGTGTATGTGCAAATAAAAACCCCTCCACAGCTTCGGCTCCTTTGTCAGAGGAAAATGGCTTCCCTGTTGTATGGTCTGATTCTCTCTCACCCTTTGCAGAGTGTCACACTTTGCAGAGTTTGTTGTCTGTTTAAGGTTTGTTACAATTTACAAAATTAAGAATCTAATCCCTCTGTGTGTGTGTTCTGACTTCCTTTGAGGTAATTTAACTTTAAGGTAATATAAGAACAATAGTATAAATTAAAATACCCAACATAGTGGTGGAGAAGGCTAAATTAAATTACCTAACAGACTGCAGGTGTCCAGGGTCAGGAGAGGCTTTACCTGGTGGTCCTCCTGGGAGAAAGGCCTTCAACTGTCATCATGTTAATGTTATTTAGCTGTTTGATATTTGAACACATTTATTAAAACAAATACTAACAGATAACTCTTTCTGGTCATTCCTTTCATCACCGGTTTTATTATTACAGATGTTTTTGAACATGTTACATGAACAGAAAATGAAAAGATGATAAGGAGACAAGATTATTTATAATGCGTTCCAATTATTTACAGATCAAAACCAGTATAGACCAGTTATGTACGGTTGACTCTTCCTGGATCATTAATTTAAACTGAGTGAGCAGGAAGTCTTTAACAGTGCAGCTGGATCTGCTGCAGGAGGATCCAGATGTGGATGGAGGGCTGGAGCAGACCTGTGGCTGGACGTTTCTGGTCAGAGGAACATCATACAGGACGGTTTGCAGAGAGAGCTTTGGGACGCTTCCTCTCATTGTCCACCTACAGGGCCTGCTGGGCTGGCTCAGAAGACGGCTGTTACATGTTTAAGACGTATTCAGAAATATAAAATGATTAGATGGTTTATGGATCCACTGGTATAACAATTGTGACTCTTCAGCAAATAAAACCACAGTGTTGTTTTTAACAGTGGTTCCTACATAAATGACTTGCCTGTTAACAGTAGTGGTGGTTTGCTGGTACCTCCTGCAGGACAGAGCACCACTGACCTCCTCCACACACATCTTCCTCAGGCTCATCCTCCAGACCCACAACTTCACCAGCACAGAGGCAGATGTGAAGCACAGTGCATGCTGACCTGTAAAGATTAAAAAAAAATTTTAATTGAAAAATGTAAAACAAACCTATAACCTGCAGAACACTGGTTCTGTTCTGTTTAAAGAAAAGCAGCAGGGAATAGTTAAATAAATACTGCAGAGAATTTACATTTTCAAGACAGATCTAATCATTATTAGGCTTAAGTTGAATAGGTGAAATCCACATTGAAAACACTTCAATGCTATTTTATTAAAACGCCTTTTTTTTAAAGCATTTCACCCTCATTTGATGCAAAATAAGAAGTTCTAAGATCAAATTTACATTAGAAAACACCCTCTGCATTCAACATTTATAATGCATTTGGTTTATATTAATTACCTACAAAATAATACTCTGTAGTAATGTGTTGTGTGCATTTAACCAGTTCATTCTGTAGCTTAAAACATAAATGAAATGATCTAAAGTTAGCATGTAAGTCCTGAAAGCTTACAGAATAAACAAAATTACTTTTCCTGAAAACGGTATCGACAGAGAATAATTACCAGATTTTTTTGTATCAGTGGCTGCACCTGGCGGTAAGGCGTTTCCTGTTCTCAGTGTTGCACTCCGTGAAGCTGTTTGGTGTTTGGGCTCGCTAAAACCGATTTAATTTCTCTGTAACAGGCTATCTCTTGCGTTACTGTAGCACATAAGCACGCTAAAACACACATTTTCTGTTGTTCCACCTAGCTTTTAGGGAACCATTTGAGTTCGCACGCAGTTTATTTGGTGTTGAACAGTTTGCTCATCCAGTTAGCTTAGCCTCAGCACGGCTATGGCTACTTCTGTCTCTGCTTCTCCGTCTCCTATCTCTTGCTCTCTGTGTCAGATGTTTAGTTACTCATCTGCCTCCTTTAGTGATAATGGTACGTGTAATAAATGTAGCATTTTTGTAGCTTTGGAGGCGAGGGTGTCGGAATTGGAGTCCCGGCTCCACGCTGTTGAAAAACCCATAAACAGCCGTAGCTACTTAGCTAGCGCGGGGCCAACTAGCTCAGAACAACCCCGTAGCGGTCCTCCAGTAGAACCCGAGCAGCCGGGACCTCAGGCCGGCTGGGTGACGTTACGCAGGAAGCATAGAACCCAGCCCGTGGGCCACCACCAACCCGTCCCCGTTTCTAATAGATTTTCCCCGCTCAGTGACGCACCCACTGACAAGCCGACTCTGACAAGCTCCATAGTCAGAAACGTGGCATTAGAGACTCCAGCAACCATAGTTAAATGTTTACCTGGGGCCAGAGCGGGCGACATTAAATCTTATCTGAAACTGCTGGCTAAGGATAAGCGTAAATACAGTAAGATTGTTATTCACGCTGGCGGTAACGACACCCGGTTACGCCAGTCGGAGGTCACTAAAATTAATGTTGCTTCGGTGTATAAGTTTGCCAAACCAATGTCAGACTCCGTAATTTTCTCAGCCCCCTGCCTGATCGGACCAGTGACGACATGTTTAGCAGCATGCTGTCCTTCAACCGCCGGTTGTCTGGGTGGTGTCCTGAAAACAACGTGGGCTACATTGATAATTGGAAAACTTTTTGGGGAAAACCTGGTCTGATGTGGAGAGACGGCATCCATCCCTCTTTGGATGGAGCAGCTCTTCTTTCTAGGAATATGGCCAGTTTTATAGTCCTCCATAAACCACACTTAGACACCGAGGGCTGAGGGTGTAAGTGGGGTGGTGCGGTGGCATCAGCTGGCATAGGCCGGATGATGCCCGCACTGCCCACTCACCACAGCCATGGAATACACCTCAAGATCACACAACACTATATTGGAGCAGGCAGAGGGAGACTAGGGGTCTTAGCCACCTCTGTTGTTGCTTGGCTTCCTGAGGCTGGAGGCTAGGAGGAAGATCTGGCCGTCTGGTTGGGGTCTGGGGTGGTAGGTTGCTGTGCTGAGCGTTGGGCGGGGGGGCCTGCTCATCAGTACCCCAGCAGAAAGGGTCAAACTCTGGTTACCGGTGATGTTGTACCCAATGTGCAGCAGTACCGGGACCAGAGTGAATAGGGTGTGTATGGGGAGCATGAGTGGGTGTCCGGCGTACATTTTTGTAAGTCTTTGGTTGTATGTGTATGTGTGAGCATGAGGGAGGGAGTGTGTGACTGTGTTTGTGTATGACTGTATATGTCAGGTGGGGCCTTTGACTCCTCCCCTCTCCTGGAACTTCTTTTGATGATATAGATCTTCGTCCCCCCTCCCCCTGCCACACCTGGTGTGAAGGGTTGTGCCTTGGTCTGCCTGAGTGTTCGTGGCAACCGGGTCTGGGGGTTTAAGATTTTGGCATCTGCCTGATAGATCCCGGTGGCTGCCTGGTGGGGTCTGGGTCCCTGGGCTCTGCTGGGTCCCCGGCGGGGGTGGTAGCCCCTGGGTCCCGGGTCGCTGGGTCCCGGGCTCAGCCGGCTAGGGGGTGGGAGGCTGCGGGCGGGCCTGAGGGCTTGCCGATGATGTCTCCCGGGACTCTGCCGGCTGCTGGTTGTGCCCCCCCGGGGCGATCGTCTGTGCCTCTCGAGGGGGGCGGGGGCCATTCTGGTTGCAGTCTCCTTGGGGTTCCTGTGTTCTGGGGCAGTGCCTGGATCTCTGAGACTTGGAGCTCCCGCCGTCTCCTGCGCATCTTTGGGGGGCGGATCTGTGGTCCCTCACACTCTCTGTTGGACGCTGCTATAGAGAAACCTTACATAAACAAGTGCGTGTACACACACAGGTGCTCACATGGTGCTCTCAAAAGTATGGGTCTGGGCACGCTAAACACAGGTCTTAAGACTATGGTGGGCACTTAATGCACTGTGATTTATTATCATGATTCTTCAGTTAAGCAAAGTTGATTATATATTTCCTCATCAAGTTGACACAGTGATAGCTTGATCTTGTTGTATTGTTGTTGTGTCCCATTTTTTTGCCCTTTTGCTTTTTTTTGTCTTTTTCTGCAGGTCTAGAAGCAGACTCTTGTTCATTATTGTTTATTTTTGTGGACCCCCCCCCCCTTTCTTTTCCTTTCTCTTTCAACTCTGTCTCCGTGTCTGGTTGGAATTACAAAGCACTCAAAAACAATAACAATAAAGTTTTAAGTATCAGGCGTGACATTAAAAGCAGGCGCTTTAATGCTCCACCTGAGAGTAAATCTGTAAGGCTTGTTACCAGCATTCAGACATCAATTCTGCTTGCTTCACAGCCAGACAGGACACGGTAAAAAAAAACAACAACAAAAAAACGTTAAAATGTTCATTAAAACGTTAAAATGTTCATTAAAACGTTAAAATCATAATTAAACCGTTAAAATCATCATTAAAATGTTTAAATGTTCATTAAAACGTTAAATTCTTCATTAAAACGGTTAAATGTTCATTTTTTTTAAAACGTTAAAATGTTCATTAAAACATTAAAATGTTCATTAAACGTTAAAATGTTCATTAAAACGTTTAAATCTTCATTAAAATGTTTAAATGTTCATTTTTAAAAACGTTAAAATGTTCATTAAAATGTTTAAATGTTCACTAAAACGTTAAATTCTTCATTAAAATGTTTAAATGATCATTTTTAAAAATGTTAAAAAATCATTAAATGTTTAAATGTTCATTAAAACGTTAAATTCTTCATTAAAACGTTTAAATGTTCATTTTTAAAAACGTTAAAAGGTTCATTAAAACGTTAAAATGTTCATTAAAACATTAACATCTTCATAAAAACGTTAAATTCTTCATTAAAACGTTAAAATCTTCATTTTTAAAACGTTAAAATGTTCATTAAAACATTTAAATGTTCATTAAAATGTTAAAATGTTCATTAAAACGTTAAAATCTTCATCAAAACGTTAAATTCTTCATTAAAACGTTAAAATGTTCATTAAATTATTTAAATGTTCATTAAAACGTTAAAATCTTCATTAAAACGTTAAAATCTTCATTTTTAAAAATGTTAAAATGTTCAATAAAGCGTTTAAATGTTCATTAAAACGTTAAAATGTTCATTAAAACGTTAAAAATCTTCATTTTAAAATTTTTTTAAATGTTCAGTAAAGCGTTTAAATGTTCATTAAAACGTTAAAATGTTCATTAAAACGTTTAAAAGTTCATTAAGATGTTAAAATCTTCACTTTTAAAATGTTTAAAATGTTCATTAAAACGTTAAAATGTTCATTAAAACGTTTAAATGTTCATTAAAACGTTAAAATGTTCATTAAAACGTTAAATTCTCCATTAAAACGTTAAAATGTTCATTAAAACATTAAAATTTTCATTTTTAAAAACGTTAAAATGTTCATTAGAACGTTTAAAGGTTCATTAAAACGTTGAAATGTTCATTAAAATTTTAAAATGTTCAATAAAGCGTTTAAATGTTCATTAAAACGTTTAAAAGTTCATTAAAATGTTAAAATCTTCACTTTTAAAAATGTTAAAATGTTCATTAAAACGTTAAAATGTTCATTAAAATGTTTAAATGTTCATTAAAACATTAAATTCTTCATTAAAACGTTTAAATGTTTATTTTTAAAAAAGTTTAAAGGTTCATTACAACGTTACAATATTCATTTTTTGAAACAAGCAGTCTATCTGATATCATGTAGAAACAAGCAGTCTCTTTCTGACATTATAAAGAAACAAGCAGTCTCCTGACATCATAAAGAAACAAGCAGTCTCCTTCTGACATCATAAAGAAACAAGCAGTCTTCCTCTGACATCATAAAGAAACAAGCAGTCTCCTTCTGATATCATGTAGAAACAAGCAGTCTACTTCTGACATCATGTAGAAACAAGCAGTATCTTTCTCACATCATAAAGAAACAAGCAGTCTCCTTCTGACATCATCTAGAAACAAGCAGTCTCCTTCTGACATCATAAAGAAACAAGCAGTCTCCTTCTGATATCATGTAGAAAACAAGCAGTCTCCTTCTGATATCATGTAGAAACAAGCAGTCTCCTTCTGACATTATGTAGAAACAAGCAGTCTCCTTCTGACATCATGTAAAAACAAGCAGTCTCCTTCTTATATCATAAAGAAACAAGCAGTCTCCTTCTGACATCATAAAGAAAAAAGCAGTATCTTGCTGATATCATAAAGAAACAAGCAGTCTCCTTCTGACATCATAAAGAAACTAGCAGTCTCCTTCTGACATCACGTAGAATCAAGCAGTCTCCTTCTGATATCATGTAGAAACAAGCAGTATCTTGCTGATATCATAAAGAAACAAGCAGTCTCCTTCTGACATCATAAAGAAACAAGCAGTCTCCTTCTGACATCATAAAGAAAAAAGCAGTATCTTGCTGATATCATAAAGAAACAAGCAGTCTCCTTCTGACATCATAAAGAAACAAGCAGTCTCCTTCTGACATCATAAAGAAACTAGCAGTCTCCTTCTGACATCATGTAGAAACAAGCAGTCTCCTTCTGACATCATAAAGAAACAAGCAGTCTCCTTCTGACATCATGTAGAAACAAGCAGTCTCCTTCTGATATCATAAAGAAACAAGCAGTCTCCTTCTGACATCATAAATAAACAAGCAGTCTCCTGACATCATAGAGAAAAAAGCAGTATCTTGCTGATATCATAAAGAAACAAGCAGTCTCCTTCTGACATCATAAAGAAACAAGCAGTCTCCTTCTGACATCATGAAGAAACTAGCAGTCTCCTTCTGACATCATGTAGAAACAAGCAAACTCCTTCTGATATCATGTAGAAACAAGCAGTCTCCTTCTGACATCATAAAGAAACAAACAGTCTCCTTCTGACATCATAAAGAAACAAGCAGTCTCCTTGTTATATCATGTAGAAACAAGATATATATGTCTGATATATATCAGAATATATATATGCTTGTTGAATATAAGTCTTCATTAAAACGTTTAAATGTTCATTTTTAAAAACCTTAAAATCATCATTAAAATGTTAAAATCTTCATTAAAACGTTAAAATCATCATTAAACCGTTAAAATCATCATTAAAATGTTTAAATGTTCATTAAAACGTTAAATTCTTCATTAAAACGGTTAAATGTTCATTTTTTTAAAACGTTAAAATGTTCATTAAAACATTAAAATTTTCATTAAAACGTTAAAATGTTCATTAAAACGTTGAAATCTTCATTAAAATGTTTAAATGTTCATTTTTAAAAATGTTAAACTGTTCATTAAAATGTTTAAATGTTCACTAAAATGTTAAAATCTTCATTAAAACGTTTAATTGTTCATTTTTAAAATCGTTTAAAAAATCATTAAAATGTTTAAATCCTCATTAAAACGTTAAATTCTTCATTAAAACGTTTAAATGTTCATTTTTAAAAACGTTAAAAGGTTCATTAAAACGTTAAAATTTTCATTAAAACGTTAAAATGTTCATTAAAACGTTAAAATCTTCATTTTTAAAACGTTAAAATGTTCATTAAAACGTTTAAATGTTCATTAAAATGTTAAAATGTTCATTAAAACGTTAAAATGTTCATTAAAACGTTTAATTCTTCATTAAAATGTTAAAATGTTCATTAAAACATTTAAATGTTCATTAAAACATTAAAATCTTCATTAAAACGTTAAAATCTTCATTTTTTAAAATGTTAAAATGTTCAATAAAACATTTAAATGTTCATTAAAACGTTAAAATGTTCATTAAAACGTTAAAATCTTCATTTTTAAAATTTTTTAAATGTTCAATAAAGCATTTAAATGTTCATTAAAACGTTAAAATTTTCATTAAAAGGTTTAAAAGTTCATTAAAACGTTAAAATCTTCACTTTTAAAAATGTTAAAATGTTCATTAATACGTTAAAATGTTCTTTAAAACTTTTAAATGTTCATTAAAATGTTAAAATGTTCTTTAAAATGTTTAAATGTTCATTAAAATGTTAAAATGTTCATTAAAACGTTAAATTCTTCATTAAAACGTTAAAATGTTCATTAAAACATTAAAATTTTCATTTTTAAAAACGCTAAAATGTTCATTAGAACGTTTAAAGGTTCATTAAAACGTTTAAATGTTCATTAAAATGTTAAAAAGTTCATTAAAACATTTAAATGTTCATTAAAACGTTAAAATCTTCATTTTTAAAACTTTTAAAATGTTCAATAAAGCATTTAAATGTTCATTAAAATGTTAAAATGTTCATTAAAACGTTTAAAGTTCATTAAAATGTTAAAATCTTCACTTTCAAAAATGTTAAAATGTTCATTAAAACGTTAAAATGTTCATTAAAATGTTTAAATGTTCATTAAAACGATAAATTCTTCATTAAAACGTTTAAATGTTTATTTTTAAAAACATTTAAAGGTTCATTAAAACGTTAAATTTTTCATTAAAACGTTTAAAAGTTCATTTTTAAAAAAGTTTAAAGGTTCATTACAACGTTACAATATTCATTTTTTGAAACAAGCAGTCTCTATCTGATATCATGTAGAAACAAGCAGTCTCCTTCTGATATCATGTAGAAACAAGATATATATGTCTGATATATATCAGAATATATATATGCTTGTTGAATATAAATCATCATTAAAACGTTAAAATCTTCATTAATACGTTAAATTCTTCATTAAAACGTTTAAATGTTCATTTTTAAAAACGTTAAAAGGTTCATTAAAACGTTAAAATTTTCATTAAAACGTTAAAATGTTCATTAAAACGTTAAAATCTTCATTTTTAAAACGTTAAAATGTTCATTAAAACGTTTAAATGTTCATTAAAATGTTAAAATGTTCATTAAAACGTTAAAATCTTCATTAAAACGTTTAATTCTTCATTAAAATGTTAAAATGTTCATTAAAACATTTAAATGTTCATTAAAACATTAAAATCTTCATTAGAACGTTAAAATCTTCATTTTTTAAAATGTTAAAATGTTCAATAAAACATTTAAATGTTCATTAAAACGTTAAAATGTTCATTAAAACGTTAAAATCTTCATTTTTAAAATTTTTTAAATGTTCAATAAAGCATTTAAATGTTCATTAAAACGTTAAAATGTTCATTAAAAGGTTTAAAAGTTCATTAAAACGTTAAAATCTTCACTTTTAAAAATGTTAAAATGTTCATTAAAACGTTAAAATGTTCTTTAAAACTTTTAAATGTTCATTAAAATGTTAAAATGTTCTTTAAAATGTTTAAATGTTCATTAAAACGTTAAAATGTTCATTAAAACGTTAAATTCTTCATCAAAACGTTAAAATGTTCATTAAAACATTAAAATTTTCATTTT
This sequence comes from Nothobranchius furzeri, assembly GCF_043380555.1. Taxonomy (NCBI): domain Eukaryota; kingdom Metazoa; phylum Chordata; class Actinopteri; order Cyprinodontiformes; family Nothobranchiidae; genus Nothobranchius; species Nothobranchius furzeri. The sequence goes on from NC_091749.1 coordinate 20,344,725, forward strand.
TAAAAACGCTAAAATGTTCATTAGAACGTTTAAAGGTTCATTAAAACGTTTAAATGTTCATTAAAATGTTAAAAAGTTCATTAAAACATTTAAATGTTCATTAAAACGTTAAAATCTTCATTTTTAAAACTTTTAAAATGTTCAATAAAGCATTTAAATGTTCATTAAAACGTTAAAATGTTCATTAAAACGTTTAAAAGTTCATTAAAATGTTAAAATCTTCACTTTCAAAAATGTTAAAATGTTCATTAAAACGTTAAAATGTTCATTAAAATGTTTAAATGTTCATTAAAACGATAAATTCTTCATTAAAACGTTTAAATGTTTATTTTTAAAAAAACTCCTCCTTGAACCGTCACCTTATCGTGGTGGAGGAGTTTGAGTGCCCTAATGATCCTAGGAGCTATGTTGCCTGGGGCACTTAGTGCCCCTGGTAGGGTCTCCCATGGCAAATTGGTCTTAGGTGAAGGGTGAGACAAAGAACGGTTCGAAGGATCTTTCATGGCGGTGAAAACGAAGAGTCGGAGTAACCGGCCCGGAGGGTTACCGGGGTCCCACCCTGGAGCCAGGCCTGGGGTTGGGGCCCGTGAGCGAGCGCCTGGTGGCCGGGCTTTCGCCCATGGGGCCCGGCCGGGCCCAGCCCGAACCGGATACATGGGCTCGTCCAACTGTGGACCCACCACCCGCAGGAGGAACATGAAGGGTCCGGTGCAATGTGAATTGGGTGGCAGACCAAGGCGGGAGCCTTGGCGGTCCAATCCCCGGACAAGAAAACTAGTTTTTGGGACATGGAACGTCACCTCGCTGGCGGGGAAGGAGCCGGAGCTTGTGGCAGAGGTTGAGCGGTACCGGCTAGATATAGTCGGACTCACCTCGACACATTGCATTGGCTCTGGAACCCGAGACCTGGAGAGGGGTTGGACACTCTACTTTGCTGGAGTTGCTCCGGGTGAGAGGCGGAGGGCTGGGGTTGGCTTTTTGTTAGCCCCGAGACTCTCTGCCTGTGTGTTGGGGTTTACCCCGGGGGACAAGAGGGTAGCTTCCTTGCGCCTTCGGGTCGGGGAACGGGTCCTGACTGTTGTTTGTGCGTATGGGCCAAATATCAGTTCAGAGTACCCACCCTTTTTGGAATCCCTGGGACGAGTGCTAGATAGTGCTCCATCAGGGGACTCCATTGTCCTGCTGGGGGACTTCAATGCTCACGTGGGCAATGACAGCTTGACCTGGAGGGGTGTGATTGGGAGGAACGGCCCACCTGATCAGAACTCGAGCGGTGTTTTGTTATTGGACTTCTGTGCAAGCCGCAGTTTGGCCATAACGAACACCATGTTCGAACATAAGGATGCCCACCGGTACACTTGGTACCAGGGCAGCCTAGGTCACAGGTCGATGATAGATTTTGTAGTCGTATCATCTGACCTGCGACCGTATGTTTTGGACACCCGAGTGAAGAGAGGGGCGGAGCTGTCAACTGATCACCACCTGGTGGTGAGTTGGATCAGATGGCAAGGGAACATGCCGCGTAGACCTGGCAGACCCAAACGCATAGTGAGGGTCTGCTGGGAACGCCTGGCAGAAGAACCTGTCAAGACGGTCTTCAACTCCCACCTCCGGCAGAGCTTTGACCACGTCCCGAGAGCAGTGGGGGACATTGAGTCCGAGTGGGCCTTGTTCCACTCTGCGATTGTCGAGGCGGCTGTTGCTAGCTGTGGTCGTAAGGTGGCCGGTGCCAGTCGTGGTGGCAACCCCCGTACCCGCTGGTGGACACCAGAGGTTCGGGGAGCCGTCAGGCTGAAGAAGGAGGCCTACAGGGCGTGGCTGGTCTGTGGGTCTCCGGAGGCAGCAGACAGGTACCGGATAGCCAAGCGGGGTGCAGCAGTGGCAGTTGCCGAGGCAAAATCTCGGGCGTGGGAGGAGTTTGGTGAGGCCATGGAGAAAGACTATCGATCGGCTCCAAAGAGGTTCTGGCAAACTGTCCGGCGCCTCAGGAGAGGAAGGCAGCAACTCGCTCACACTGTTTACAGTGGGGATGGGGAGCTGCTGACGTCAACTGAGGCTATAGTCGGACGGTGGAAGGAATACTTTGAGGAGCTCCTCAATCCCACCAATGCGCATTCCGAGGAGGAACCAGAGCTGGGAGGCCTGGGGATGGACTGTCCGATCTCGGGGGCAGAAGTTGCTGAGGTAGTCAAACAACTACACAGCGGCGGAGCCCCGGGGGCGGATGAGGTTCGTCCTGGGTATCTCAAGGCTATGGATGTTGTAGGGCTGTCATGGTTGACACGTCTCTACAACATTGCGTGGTCATCGGGGGCAGTTCCTAGGGAGTGGCAGACCGGGGTGGTGGTCCCCATCTTTAAGAAGGGTGACCTGAGGGTGTGTTCCAACTATAGGGGGATCACACTCCTCAGCCTCCCTGGAAAGGTCTACTCCAAGGTACTGGAGAGGAGGGTCCGATCGATAGTTGAATCTCAGATAGAGGAGGAGCAATGTGGTTTTCGTCCTGGCCGTGGAACTGTGGACCAGCTCTATACCCTTGCAAGGGTGATGGAGGGGGCATGGGAGTTTGCCCAACCAATCCACATGTGCTTTGTGGATTTGGAGAAGGCTTATGACCGTGTCCCCAGGGGCCCCCTGTGGGGGACGCTCCAGGAGTATGGGGTGGGTGGCTTTCTGTTAAGGGCCATTCAGTCCCTTTACCAGAGGAGCGTGAGTTTGGTCCGCATAGCCGGTAGTAAGTCGGACCTGTTCCCAGTGAGGGTTGGACTCCGCCAGGGCTGCCCTTTGTCACCGGTTCTGTTCATCACATTTATGGACAGAATTTCTAGACGCAGCCGTGGTGTGGAGTGTGTCGAGTTTGGTGGCAGGAGAATCTCGTCTCTGCTTTTTGCGGATGATGTGGTCCTCCTAGCTTCATCGAGCTCTGACCTTCAGCTCTTGCTGGGTAGGTTCGCGGCCGAATGTGAAGCGGCTGGGATGAGGATCAGCACCTCCAAATCTGAGACCATGGTTCTCGACCGGAAAAGGGTGGCTTGCCACCTCCGGGTCGGGGGAGAGGTCCTACCTCAAGTGGAGGAGTTTAAGTATCTCGGGGTCTTGTTCACGAGTGAGGGTAGGAGGGATCGGGAGATCGACAGGCGGATTGGTTCGGCGTCTGCAGTGATGCGGACGCTGAGCCGATCTGTCGTGGGGAAGAGGGAGCTGAGCCAGAAAGCCAGGCTCTCGATTTACCGGTCGATCTACGTCCCAATCCTCACCTATGGTCATGAGCTTTGGGTAATGACCGAAAGAACGAGATCGCGGATACAAGCGGCCGAAATGAGTTTCCTCCGTAGGGTGGCCGGGCTCAGCCTTAGAGATAGGGTGAGGAGCTCGGACATTCGGGAGGGACTCGGAGTAGAACCGCTGCTCCTCCGGATCGAAAGGAGCCAGTTGAGGTGGTTTGGGCATCTGGTCAGGATGCCTCCTGGACGCCTCCCTGGGGAGGTGTTTCGGGCATGTCCTGCCGGCAGAAGGCCCCCGGGTCGACCCAGGACACGTTGGAGAAGTTACATCTCCAATCTGGTCCGGGAACGCCTTGGGGTCCTGCCGGAGGAGCTGGTGGACAAGGCCGGGGAGAGGACGGCCTGGAGCTCCCTAGTTGGGATGCTGCCCCCGCGACCCGGACCCGGATAAGCGGAGGAAGACGAGACGAGACGAGATTTTTAAAAAAATTTAAAGGTTCATTAAAATGTTAAATTTTTCATTAAAATGTTTAAAAGTTCATTTTCAAAAAAGTTTAAAGGTTCATTACAACGTTACAATATTCATTTTTTGAAACAAGCAGTCTCTATCTGATATCATGTAGAAACAAGCAGTCTCCTTCTGATATCATGTAGAAACAAGATATATATGTCTGATATATATCAGAATATATACATGCTTGTTGAATATAAATCATCATTAAAACGTTAAAATCTTCATTAATACGTTAAATTCTTCATTAAAACGTTTAAATGTTCATTTTTAAAAACGTTAAAAGGTTCATTAAAACGTTAAAATTTTCATTAAAACGTTAAAATGTTCATTAAAGCGTTAAAATCTTCATTTTTAAAACGTTAAAATGTTCATTAAAACGTTTAAATGTTCATTAAAATGTTAAAATGTTCATTAAAACGTTAAAATCTTCATTAAAACGTTTAATTCTTCATTAAAATGTTAAAATGTTCATTAAAACATTTAAATGTTCATTAAAACATTAAAATCTTCATTAGAACGTTAAAATCTTCATTTTTTAAAATGTTAAAATGTTCAATAAAACATTTAAATGTTCATTAAAACGTTAAAATGTTCATTAAAACGTTAAAATCTTCATTTTTAAAATTTTTTAAATGTTCAATAAAGCATTTAAATGTTCATTAAAACGTTAAAATGTTCATTAAAAGGTTTAAAAGTTCATTAAAACGTTAAAATCTTCACTTTTAAAAATGTTAAAATGTTCATTAAAACGTTAAAATGTTCTTTAAAACTTTTAAATGTTCATTAAAATGTTAAAATGTTCTTTAAAATGTTTAAATGTTCATTAAAACGTTAAAATGTTCATTAAAACGTTAAATTCTTCATTAAAACGTTAAAATGTTCATTAAAACATTAAAATTTTCATTTTTAAAAACGCTAAAATGTTCATTAGAACGTTTAAAGGTTCATTAAAACGTTTAAATGTTCATTAAAATGTTAAAAAGTTCATTAAAACATTTAAATGTTCATTAAAACGTTAAAATCTTCATTTTTAAAACTTTTAAAATGTTCAATAAAGCATTTAAATGTTCATTAAAACGTTAAAATGTTCATTAAAACGTTTAAAAGTTCATTAAAATGTTAAAATCTTCACTTTCAAAAATGTTAAAATGTTCATTAAAACGTTAAAATGTTCATTAAAATGTTTAAATGTTCATTAAAACGATAAATTCTTCATTAAAACGTTTAAATGTTTATTTTTAAAAACATTTAAAGGTTCATTAAAACGTTAAATTTTTCATTAAAACGTTTAAAAGTTCATTTTTAAAAAAGTTTAAAGGTTCATTACAACGTTACAATATTCATTTTTTGAAACAAGCAGTCTCTATCTGATATCATGTAGAAACAAGCAGTCTCCTTCTGATATCATGTAGAAACAAGATATATATGTCTGATATATATCAGAATATATATATGCTTGTTGAATATAAATCATCATTAAAACGTTAAAATCTTCATTAATACGTTAAATTCTTCATTAAAACGTTTAAATGTTCATTTTTAAAAACGTTAAAAGGTTCATTAAAACGTTAAAATTTTCATTAAAACGTTAAAATGTTCATTAAAACGTTAAAATCTTCATTTTTAAAACGTTAAAATGTTCATTAAAACGTTTAAATGTTCATTAAAATGTTAAAATGTTCATTAAAACGTTAAAATCTTCATTAAAACGTTTAATTCTTCATTAAAATGTTAAAATGTTCATTAAAACATTTAAATGTTCATTAAAACATTAAAATCTTCATTAAAACGTTAAAATCTTCATTTTTTAAAATGTTAAAATGTTCAATAAAACATTTAAATGTTCATTAAAACGTTAAAATGTTCATTAAAACGTTAAAATCTTCATTTTAAAAATTTTTTAAATGTTCAATAAAGCATTTAAATGTTCATTAAAACGTTAAAATGTTCATTAAAAGGTTTAAAAGTTCATTAAAACGTTAAAATCTTCACTTTTAAAAATGTTAAAATGTTCATTAAAACGTTAAAGAGCAAGTCACCCCAAATCAACCTTTTTTTTCTGATAATCTATGTAAAAGCGTGTCTAATCGTGCTGCAGACACATGTAGTCAATAGTTTTGCACTTTAGTGCATTTTAGTTAAAATTTACATTTTCTGCCTGAAACTGTCAGTGTTGTGCCGTTGTCAGGTAAAAACTCTTCACTGCATTTGAATTTAAATCTGCCATCGCTATTGGCTAAGAGGTATGCTATGATGTAAACTGGTACATTATGATGTCACAATGTTGTGAGTGTGTGTATTTGTTAGTGGCTCCACCCTCTCGGTCTGCTAGGCAACAGCATTTGTTGCATTTTTCAAACATGAAGTGGGAGTGAAGTACGCTTCTTGTAAGGGGTGACTTGCTCTTTAAAATGTTCTTTAAAACTGTTAAATGTTCATTAAAATGTTAAAATGTTCTTTAAAATGTTTAAATGTTCATTAAAACGTTAAATTCTTCATTAAAATGTTAAAATGTTCATTAAAACATTAAAATTGTCATTTTTAAAAACGCTAAAATGTTCATTAGAACGTTTAAAGGTTCATTAAAACGTTTAAATGTTCATTAAAATGTTAAAAAGTTCATTAAAACATTTAAATGTTCATTAAATCGTTAAAATCTTCATTTTTAAAACTTTTAAAATGTTCAATAAAGCATTTAAATGTTCATTAAAACGTTAAAATGTTCATTAAAACGTTTAAATGTTCATTTTTAAAAACGTTAAAAGGTTCATTAAAACGTTAAAATTTTCATTAAAACGTTAAAATGTTCATTAAAACGTTAAAAATCTTCATTTTTAAAACGTTAAAATGTTCATTAAAACGTTAAAATCTTCATTTTTAAAACGTTAAAATGTTCATTAAAACGATTAAATGTTCATTAAAATGTTAAAATGTTCATTAAAACGTTAAAATCTTCATTAAAACGTTTAATTCTTCATTAAAATGTTAAAATGTTCATAAAAACATTTAAATGTTCATTAAAACATTAAAATCTTCATTAGAACGTTAAAATCTTCATTTTTTAAAATGTTAAAATGTTCATTAAAACGTTAAAATGTTCTTTAAAACTTTTAAATGTTCATTAAAATGTTAAAATGTTCTTTAAAATGTTTAAATGTTCATTAAAACGTTAAAATGTTCATTAAAACGTTAAATTCTTCATTAAAACGTTAAAATGTTCATTAAAACATTAAAATTTTCATTTTTAAAAACGCTAAAATGTTCATTAGAACGTTTAAAGGTTCATTAAAACGTTTAAATGTTCATTAAAATGTTAAAAAGTTCATTAAAACATTTAAATGTTCATTAAAACGTTAAAATCTTCATTTTTAAAACTTTTAAAATGTTCAATAAAGCATTTAAATGTTCATTAAAACGTTAAAATGTTCATTAAAACGTTTAAAAGTTCATTAAAATGTTAAAATCATCACTTTCAAAAATGTTAAAATGTTCATTAAAACGTTAAAATGTTCATTAAAATGTTTAAATGTTCATTAAAACAATAAATTCTTCATTAAAACGTTTAAATGTTTATTTTTAAAAACATTTAAAGGTTCATTAAAACGTTAAATTTTTCATTAAAACGTTTAAAAGTTCATTTTTAAAAAAGTTTAAAGGTTCATTACAACGTTACAATTTTCATTTTTTGAAACAAGCAGTCTCTATCTGATATCATGTAGAAACAAGCAGTCTCCTTCTGATATCATGTAGAAACAAGATATATATGTCTGATATATATCAGAATATATATATGCTTGTTGAATATAAATCATCATTAAAACGTTAAAATCTTCATTAATACGTTAAATTCTTCATTAAAACGTTTAAATGTTCATTTTTAAAAACGTTAAAAGTTTCATTAAAACGTTAAAATTTTCATTAAAACGTTAAAATGTTCATTAAAACGTTTAAATGTTCATTAAAATGTTAAAATGTTCATTAAAACGTTAAAATCTTCATTAAAACGTTTAATTCTTCATTAAAATGTTAAAATGTTCATTAAAACATTTAAATGTTCATTAAAACATTAAAATCTTCATTAAAACGTTAAAATCTTCATTTTTTAAAATGTTAAAATGTTCAATAAAACATTTAAATGTTCATTAAAACCTTAAAATGTTCATTAAAACGTTAAAATCTTCATTTTTAAAATTTTTTAAATGTTCAATAAAGCATTTAAATGTTCATTAAAACGTTAAAATGTTCATTAAAAGGTTTAAAAGTTCATTAAAACGTTTAAATCTTCACTTTTAAAAATGTTAAAATGTTCATTAAAACGTTAAAATGTTCATTAAAACGTTAAATTCTTCATTAAAACGTTAAAATGTTCATTAAAACATTAAAATTTTCATTTTTAAAAACGCTAAAATGTTCATTAGAACGTTTAAAGGTTCATTAAAACGTTTAAATGTTCATTAAAATGTTAAAAAGTTCATTAAAACATTTAAATGTTCATTAAAACGTTAAAATCTTCATTTTAAAAACTTTTAAAATGTTCAATAAAGCATTTAAATGTTCATTAAAACGTTAAAATGTTCATTAAAACGTTTAAAAGTTCATTAAAATGTTAAAATCTTCACTTTCAAAAATGTTAAAATGTTCATTAAAACGTTAAAATGTTCATTAAAATGTTTAAATGTTCATTAAAACGATAAATTCTTCATTAAAACGTTTAAATGTTTATTTTTAAAAACATTTAAAGGTTCATTAAAACGTTAAATTTTTCATTAAAACGTTTAAAAGTTCATTTTTAAAAAAGTTTAAAGGTTCATTACAACGTTACAATATTCATTTTTTGAAACAAGCAGTCTCTATCTGATATCATGTAGAAACAAGCAGTCTCCTTCTGATATCATGTAGAAACAAGATATATATGTCTGATATATATCAGAATATATATATGCTTGTTGAATATAAATCATCATTAAAACGTTAAAATCTTCATTAATACGTTAAATTCTTCATTAAAACGTTTAAATGTTCATTTTTAAAAACGTTAAAAGGTTCATTAAAACGTTAAAATTTTCATTAAAACGTTAAAATGTTCATTAAAACGTTAAAATCTTCATTTTTAAAACGTTAAAATGTTCATTAAAACGTTAAAATCTTCATTTTTAAAACGTTAAAATGTTCATTAAAACGTTTAAATGTTCATTAAAATGTTAAAATGTTCATTAAAACGTTAAAATCTTCATTAAAACGTTTAATTCTTCATTAAAATGTTAAAATGTTCATTAAAACATTTAAATGTTCATTAAAACATTAAAATCTTCATTAGAACGTTAAAATCTTCATTTTTTTAAATGTTAAAATGTTCAATAAAACATTTAAATGTTCATTAAAACGTTAAAATGTTCATTAAAACGTTAAAATCTTCATTTTTAAAATTTTTTAAATGTTCAATAAAGCATTTAAATGTTCATTAAAACGTTAAAATGTTCATTAAAAGGTTTAAAAGTTCATTAAAACGTTAAAATCTTCACTTTTAAAAATGTTAAAATGTTCATTAAAACGTTAAAATGTTCTTTAAAACTTTTAAATGTTCATTAAAATGTTAAAATGTTCTTTAAAATGTTTAAATGTTCATTAAAACGTTAAAATGTTCATTAAAACGTTAAATTCTTCATTAAAACGTTAAAATGTTCATTAAAACATTAAAATTTTCATTTTTAAAAACGCTAAAATGTTCATTAGAACGTTTAAAGGTTCATTAAAACGTTTAAATGTTCATTAAAATGTTAAAAAGTTCATTAAAACATATAAATGTTCATTAAAACGTTAAAATCTTCATTTTTAAAACTTTTAAAATGTTCAATAAAGCATTTAAATGTTCATTAAAACGTTAAAATGTTCATTAAAACGTTTAAAAGTTCATTAAAATGTTAAAATCTTCACTTTCAAAAATGTTAAAATGTTCATTAAAACGTTAAAATGTTCATTAAAATGTTTAAATGTTCATTAAAACGATAAATTCTTCATTAAAACGTTTAAATGTTTATTTTTAAAAACATTTAAAGGTTCATTAAAACGTTAAATTCTTCATTAAAACGTTTAAAAGTTCATTTTTAAAAAAGTTTAAAGAGCAAGTAACGTCTAAATTAACTTTTTTTTGCTGATGAACTGTATAAATGAGTGTCTAATAGTGTTTTAAATGTGTGCATTCTTTATTTTAGCATTTTGGTGCATTTTCTTTAAAAATTAAAAATTCTGTCTAAAAACCACAGTAATGCGCCACCTTCAGCTGAAAACATAGAATTTGAGTCATTTTGAATAAATTTTAGCCAATGGCTAAAGAGTAAAGTACTACGTAAACCAGTAGAGTACTACGTAGCAGCTCCGTGCCAAAGTTATAAAAGCAACGAGCGTCTCGGCCACGCCCTGTGGCGAGTGGGAGTTGGATTTGCAAGCGAGTGTAGGAGGTCAGCGGTAGTTCAGCATTAGCATATAGCATTAGCATATCCTAGTCTTTAGCATATCTTTTAGTGTTATAAATACTTATTTAGTGTTAGCTTGGCTGTTGTATATTATAGTTTAGTTAGTGTTTGGCTGTTAGTGTAATTGGGAAAGTATTTCGGGTTTAGTGTTCCATATCGTCTTAGTATTGGTGAGTAGGTGTAGTGTAGTATGGTTGCGGTGACTCTGTGGGCATTTTACCCGCGATTCTGCACGTCTCCGTTTGAAGAGGGAGGCTGTGCCCACCGTGGCTCTTCCGCGATTTAGATGCAGCCCACCGACTCTGCTCCCCCACCACGGCGGGCTCCAGTCTGAGGTGAGTAAGCTAAATAAACGTTTTAACATCTTCTAAAGACAATTCCCTACCTAAATGCAAAGTCTGAGAGACGTGGTTCACTTCCTTTAGCTAGTCAGTCGGCAATTCTGCAACAGTGACTCTAACTGACGCAGCACTTGTTGACAGCATTACAGCGTGAAATCCAGCTTGTGACCCGGTTCTGTGAGGAATTCTGTTCAGGAGGTCGCATTTCAGGCTCTCCACATCATATGTGACTGACTTTTACGTTATAACAACGATCACACACTAGGAATGTTATAAAGCGCCTATATAGGAGATTCTTTTGTATATTATCTGACTATAAACTCCAACAACAATGTGCTTCTATTTTTTTTTCAGGCTAAATCTACCCAAGACATTGGCTGTCAGACTGATTTAGCTGCATGAATGTACTTGTCCAGGCTGATGTGAAACCTTCCCTGTAGCAAAGGTGAATTATTTTTAATAATCTTCTATGCAAACATTTTATTATCACCTTCTAGTTTTAATTTGTTTTACAGATTATTTTTACACGTGATTTTATGCTCTTTTAAACATTTATAAATGTGCTGCTTCTTTGTTTTTACATAGCCAGCCAGAATGGAGTTCACAGCCGCAGTGTGTCTGGTGACCCACGGGGACCATGATGAAAATTCATCTTCCAGAAGGTCCCAGAGCGTCCAGACCCCCTGAAAAGACCAAGGTGTGAGGTGTCTGCTGTTGATTCCAGCTTCCACCTCAGTGACAGTGCAAGCTCAGTGAACTGTTCAAGGTAAAAAAAAAAATTAAAACATTTCAGAATTTTTAAGATATTAACAATTAAATAAGTATGTGATTACATCATGACGGAGGCTACTGATTCTGCCCCCGTGACACTTGGTGGTGACGTGTAAGCTGATTCTCCTGGAAAATAACTTTTACATTAAATATTTTGTTTTTGCTATCAAAAGTAAATTAACTAATAACCTGCATTATTGCAGGACATTCAGCAAAATATGGACTCTACACCATGAGGCATGCACACATTAATATTCTATAAGAGCACATAAGGTGAGCAACACCACATATTGTACACTGTCCTGAATTTGTTTTCTTTCTGCATCTCATTAGCCTGGCTGATCACCTGATAACTCCTGTCATCTGGTTATGACAGCATGAGGATGTCCTCACACACCTGTAACCCATCAGCTCATCTGGCAGAATAGAGAGAGAAGAGACAATACCACATCTCCTGTTCCTGGAAAGCCTTCAGCCTTCCTTCGATGACTGAGAACCTCCATCAGCTCTGTCTCCTGTCTGCCTACAATTATTATAATAAATATTGTGTTTGACAAGTTTTTTGTGCTGCCAAATATCTCATTTAGATTCCAGTTTTGATATTTTAATGGATATTTATAAATTACATTGAATATCACATTTTTGTTGCATGTTTAACTAGCTATTGTGATTAATTAAACTAGCACCTCACTGTTAAAAGCTCGTTCTAATTTCAAGCATGTTTAAGTATTTATGGACATGAACAAAAACAGGAAATATATAAATTGAGATTTATTTAATTAATATAACAAATAAGGGGGAAAGAGTCATTGAAAGGCACATTCTTCTGGAAGTTCCTGATCCTGAGGACACCAGCAGAGGAGACCAGCTGCAGACACCAGAGGACCTAGAACCGAGAGAGCAGCTGTTATTAGTAAATAAATAAAGAAATCAGGGCAGTTTTAGTGGGCTGAACACATTACAGAATAATTTTCTCATGGGGTATTTTCATAACTTTATATGCAGCAGACTGTACCTTGAGCCCAGGGCTACCGGAGAGCTATCCATCATGTTTCAGTGGATTTTCCTGCTTTAACAGGTTAGATTAGCTGTTAAGCAGCTCAGCTATTTGTTGCTGATTAAAACCAGGTGTGCTGAAGCAGATAAACCTCTAAAACATGCTGAATACTAGCTTTTTGGGGCTGTGGAGACAAACCCTGCAGCTAATCCAATGCTATGGCTAACGGCTACTTACCTTTCAGAGGTGATTCTGTTGGGTCGGTTCTGGGAGTTTCAGGCAACTCACAAGCTCAAAACAATAAGACTAAGGTCCGCTTGTCTCCTCCAAATAGACTTGGTCCCTTTCTTCTCGAGTGTCTGTAAGGAGGGGGAGAAACGTCCTCCACTTCTATCAACTGCTCAGAGTGAAGGGAGCTAGCTTCGTCTAGTTAGCCATCGTCTTCGTCACTGCCGCGGCTCCGCCCTCTCGGTCCTCCAGGCAACGCCTACTAATGTTGCATTTTTTAAAATTGATACGTGGGTGGAGAAGGACTCCGAGGCTCAATTGACCCGCTCTTTAAAGGTTCATTACAACGTTACAATATTCATTTTTTGAAACAAGCAGTCTCTATCTGATATCATGTAGAAACAAGCAGTCTCCTTCTGATATCATGTAGAAACAAGATATATATGTCTGATATATATCAGAATATATATATGCTTGTTGAATATAAATCATCATTAAAACGTTAAAATCTTCATTAATACATTAAATTCTTCATTAAAACGTTTAAATGTTCATTTTTGAAACAAGCAGTCTCCTTCTGACATCATAAAGAAACAAGCAGGCTCCTTCTGATGTCATGTAGAAACAAGCAGTCTGCCTCTTGACATCATGTAGAAACAAGCAGTCTCCTTCTGACATCATAAAGAAACAAGCAGGCTCCTTCTGACATCATAAAGAAACAAGCAGTCTCCTTCTGATGTCATGTAGAAACAAGCAGTCTGCCTCTTGACATCATGTAGAAACAAGCAGTCTCCTTCTGATATCATAAAGAAACAAGCAGTCTCCTTCTGATATCATGTAGAATCAAGCAGTCTCCTTCTGACATCATGTAGAAACAAGCAGTATCTTTCTGCTATCATGTAAAAACAAGCAGTCTCCTTCTGATATCATAAAGAAACAAGCAGTCTCCTTCTGATATCATGAAGAAACAAGCAGTCTCCTTCTGACATAATGTAGAAACAAGCAGTGTCCTTCTGACAACATAAAGAAACAAGCAGTCTCCTTCTGATATCATGTAGAATCAAGCAGTCTCCTTCTGACATCATGTAGAAACAAGCAGTATCTTTCTGCTATCATGTAAAAACAAGCAGTCTCCTTCTGATATCATAAAGAAACAAGCTGTCTCCTTCTGATATCATGTAGAAACAAGCAATCTCCTTCTGATATGATGTAGAAACAAGCAGTCTTCTTCTGACATAATGTAGAAACAAGCAGTGTCCTTCTGACATCATAAAGAAACAAGCAGTCTCCTTCTGATATCATAAAGAAACAAGCAGTCTCCTTCTGATATCATGTAGAATCAAGCAGTCTCCTTCTGACATCATGTAGAAACAAGCAGTAACTTTCTGCTATCATGTACAAACAAGCAGTCTCCTTCTGATATCATAAAGAAACAAGCAGTCTCCTTCTGATATCATAAAGACACAAGCAGTCTCCTTCTGACATCATGTAGAAACAAGCAGTGTACTTCTGACATCATAAAGAAACAAGCAGTCTCCTTCTGATATCATAAAGAAACAAGCTGTCTCCTTCTGATATCATGTAGAAACAAGCAGTCTCCTTCTGACATCATAAAGAAACAAGCAGTCTCCTTCTGATATCATGTAGAAACAAGCAGTCTCCTTCTGACATCATGTAGAAACAAGCAGTCTCCTTCTGACATCATAAAGAAACAAGCAGTCTCCTTCTGATATCATGTAGAAACAAGCAGTCTGCCTCTGATATCGTGTAGAAACAAGCAGTCTCCTTCTGATATCATAAAGAAACAAGCAGTCTCCTTCTGATATCATGTGGAAACAAGCAGTCTCCTTCTGACATCATAAAGAAACAAGCAGTCTCCTTCTGATATCATGTAGAAACAAGCAGTCTCCTTCTGACATCATAAAGAAACAAGCAGTCTCCTTCTGACATCATAAAGAAACAAGCAGTCTCCTTCTGATATCATGTAGAAACAAGCAGTCTGCCTCTGATATCGTGTAGAAACAAGCAGTCTCCTTCTGATATCATAAAGAAACAAGCAGTCTCCTTCTGATATCATAAAGAAACAAGCTGTCTCCTTCTGATATCATGTAGAAACAAGCAGTCTCCTTCTGACATCATAAAGAAACAAGCAGTCTCCTTCTGATATCATGTAGAAACAAGCAGTCTCCTTCTGACATCATAAAGAAACAAGCAGTCTCCTTCTGATATCATAAAGAAACAAGCAGTCTCCTTCTGATATCATGTAGAAACAAGCAGTCTCCTTCTGACATCATAAAGACACAAGCAGTCTCCTTCTGATATCATGTAGAAACAAGCAGTCTGCCTCTGATATCATGTAGAAACAAGCAGTCTCCTTCTGACATCATAACAAAACAAGCAGTCCTTTTCTGATATCATGTAGAAACAAGCAGTCTCCTTCTGACATCATGTAGAAACAAGCAGTATCTTTCTGATATCATGTAGAAACAAGCAGTCTCCTTCTGACATCATGTAGAAACAAGCAGTCTCCTTCTGATATCATGTAGAAACAAGCAGTCTCCTTCTGACATCATGTAGAAACAACCAGTCTCCTTCTGATATCATGTAGAAACAAGCAGTCTCCTTCTGATATCATAAAGAAACAAGCAGTCTCCTTCTGACATCATAAAGAAACAAGCAGTCTCCTTCTGATATCATAAAGAAACAAGCAGTCTCCTTCTGATATCATGTAGAAACAAGCAGTCTCCTTCTGATATCATGTAGAAACAAGATATATATGTCTGATATATATCAGAATATATATATATGCTTGTTGAATATAAATCTTCATTAAAACGTTTAAATGTTCATTTTTAAAAACGTTAAAATCATCATTAAAATGTTTAAATGTTCATTAAAACGTTAAATTCTTCATTAAAACGTTAAAATGTTCATTAAAACATTAAAATTTTCATTTTTAAAAACGTTAAACTGTTCATTAGAATGTTTAAAGGTTCATTAAAACGTTTAAATGTTCATTAAAGCATTTAAATGTTCATTACAACGTTAAAATCTTCATTAAAACGTTAAAATCTTCATTTTTTAAAATGTTAAAATGTTGAATAAAACGTTTAAATGTTCATTAAAATGTTAAAATGTTCATTAAAATGTTTAAATGTTCATTAAAACGTTAAAATCTTCATTTTTAAAAATTTTAAAATGTTCAATAAAGTATTTAAATGTTCATTAAATGTTAAAATGTTCATTAAAACATTAAAAAGTTCATTAAACCGTTAAAATCTTCACTTTTAAAATGTTAAAATGTGCATTAAAACGTTAAAATGTTCATTAAAACGTTAAAATGTTCTTTAAAATGTTTAAATGTTCATTAAAACATTAAAATTTTCATTATAACTTTAAAATCTTCATTAAAATGTTTAAATGTTTATTAAAACATTAAATTCTTCATTAAAACATTTAAATGTTCATTTTTAAAAACGTTAAAATGTTCATTAAAATGTTTAAATGTTCAAGAAAACGTTAAATTCTTCATTAAAACGTTTAAATGTTCATTTTTTGAAACAAGCAGTCTCCTTCTGATATCATGTAGAAACAAGCAATCTCCTTCTGATATCATGTAGAAACAAGCAGTCTCCTTCTGACATCATAAAGAAACAAGCAGTCTCCTTCTGACATCATAAAGAAACAAGCAGTCTCCTTCTGACATCATGTAGAAACAAGCAGTCTCCTTCTGACATCATGTAGAAACAAGCAGTCTCCTTCTGACATCATGTAGAAACAAGCAGTCTCTTTCTTATATCATGTAGAAACAAGGTATATATGTCTGATATATATCAGAATATACATATGCTTGTTGAATATAAATCTTCATTAAAACGTTTAAATGTTCATTTTTAAAAACGTTAAAATCATCATTAAAATGTTTAAATGTTCATTAAAACGTTAAATTCTTCATTAAAACGTTAAAATGTTCATTAAAACATTAAAATTTTCATTTTTAAAAACAAACTGTTCATTAGAATGTTTAAAGGTTCATTAAAACGTTTAAATGTTCATTAAAACGTTAAAATGTTCATTAAAACATTTAAATTTCATTACAACGTTAAAATCTTCATTAAAACGTTAAAATCTTCATTTTTAAAAATGTTAAAATGTTCAATAAAACGTTTAAATGTTCATTAAAACGTTAAAATGTTCATTAAAACATTAAAATCTTCACTAAAATGTTAAAATCTTCATTTTTAAAAATGTTAAAATGTTCAATAAAATGTTTAAATGTTCATTAAAACTGGAAATAAGCATTCTATGGAAAACTATAGGCCAATAGCAATTATTCCACAATTTTCAAAAATACTCGAGAAATTATTTGTGAACCAGCTAGACGTATATATTACTAAAAATAAATTATTAAGTGACAGTCAATATGGATTTAGAAAAAACAGAACCTGTCATGGTTTTTGCTGAATCTAACTGTGTTGTGCTGAGTCTTCTGTGTGCAGGTGGGTGTGTCTGGAGAGCAGCTGAGAGCAGCTGCTACCTATCTGTTCATCAGTGGTCAGGGGATTTAAGGAGCGTTGGGACAACTCATCAGTACCGGATGATACTCAGCATTGGGTAGAACTTTGCCAGCACCTAGCTCATGTCTGAAAACTTGTTATTTTGTGGATCTCGCCTTCCTGAGATTATCTGTCCTGTTCTCCTCTGACCTCCTCAGGAAACTTCTCCTCCACCAACCAAGCCTCCATCAGCTGCAAGAAGACTCACCGGATTCCATCCCTGTCTGCCAGTCCCGTCGCTCACCCCTGACCGCCTGCTCTCCAATCCCCACCTGCCATCTCGGACACCTCCAACTCTATTACTCAGCTCCCAGCTTCAACCGGACTCTCGCTCTACCAGTTCAGCCAGCCGTGACTTGCCCACCCCTCTCAGCCTTACCAACAACCAGGAAACTGTAAGCTACAAACTCATTTCTTTCACGGTCAAACCTGCATATACTCACTCCAGTCTCTGTTCTAGAACCCCACCGGAACCATCGGTTCTCAGACCATCATCTCCTTCGTACATTATAATAAACCTTTTTTACTTACCTTTGTCTCCGTGCATGATTCTGCATGTCGTGGGTCAAAAAGCTGCAGCCCAGCATGACAGAACCACTACCTATGCGATAATGCAGATGGTAGAAGAAATAGCCCAAGCAAGTGAAAGTGAATAACTCTCTATTAGCATATTTGTTGATTTAAAGAAGGCTTTTGACACCATTGACTGTGGTCAATGAAAAAGATGGAAAATTATGGGCTACGAGGAATAGCGAAGTCCTGGATAGAGAGTTACTTACAAGACAGACAACAGTATGTACAAATTAAAGAGATAAAATCTGGATTTAGAGAAATAAGTTGTGGAGTTCCGTAAGGTTCAGTAATAGGTCCTATATTATATACTTTATATATAAATGACATATGTAACGTGACAGATTTTTTCAAATTTATAATGTTTGCAGATGATACGAATTTAGTTTGTTCAGGTAAAGATATAAAAGAACTTTTAAAGAAGTCTGAAAAAAAATTAAATATCCTCAAATCTTGGTTTGATGTAAATAAACTATCACTGAATATAAAAAAGACTAAATTTATGATTTTTGGAAATAAGAAGGTAAAAAATGGGGACTTTAAATTAACAATTTCAGATACTGAAATTGAAAGAGTGTCTGAAATAAAATTTCTTGGTGTTGTGATTGACTCTAACTTATCCTGGAAGCATCAATTTAAATTACATAAAAGGAAAAATTGCCAAATCTTATGGTCTATTATATAAGCTGAAGGACATACTAAACCATAAGGCCTTACGTCTAATATACTGTTCACTACTACAACCATACATGGCATATTGTATAGAAATATGGGGTTCAACTTTTAAAACATATATACATGAAATAAAAACTATACAAAAGAAATCTATTCGAGTTATGAACAAGAGCAATTATTATGCTCATACTGACCCGTTGTTTTTAAAATCACAGATTATGAAATTAGAAGATCTATATTATTATAAAATAATGCAATTTATGTTTAGAGTAAAATTAACAGCTCTGCCAAAAAATATACTAATGTTCTTTGCAAAGAGGGAAAGTAAATATGATTTAAGAGGTGTATGTATCTTTGTTCTACAAAAAGCCAAAAAGGGCATGAAAAGGAGATGTATCTCTGTAATGGGAGTAAAATTTTGGAATGAGGCTAAAATAGAATTAAAATTAGCAACTCCTCTTTCAGTTCTTAAAAAACTTATCAGTAAAAATATTTTTGAAGAGTATTAATTTGATGATGATGGATGGATTTGTGTTTTACTTTTATTTGGGTTGTTGGTTCATTGCGGGAAATTAAAAAAATGTTTTGTAAGTAGGTTAGGCAATTATATAAGCTATTGCTTCTGCCTAAACCTATTCAGTCATGATATACCAAATAGACACCATATAAAAAACAAGGCATATGTTAGTGAGAAATGTTATTTGTATCTAATTGTATGACATGTTAATGTACATTATCTTAAGATAACTGTCTGAATAAATTGATCATTCATTCATTCATTCATTCATTAAAACGTAAAAATGTTCATTAAAACATTTAAAAGTTGATTAAAACGTTAAAATCTTCACTTTTAAAAATGTTAAAATGTTCATTAAAACGTTAAAATGTTCATTAAAACGTTAAAATGTTCTTTAAAACGTTTAAATGTTCATTAAAACATTAAAATGTTCATTAAAACGTTAAAATCTTCATTAAAATGTTTAAATGTTCATTTTTAAAAACGTTAAAATGTTCATTAAAATGTTTCAATGTTCATTAAAACGTTAAATTCTTCATTAAAACGTTTAAATGTTTATTTTTAAAAACATTTAAAGGTTCATTAAAACGTTACATTTTTCATTAAAACGTTACATTTTTCATTAAAACGTTTAAATGTTCATTTTTAAAAACGTTTAAAGGTTCATTACAACGTTACAATGTTCATTTTTTGAAACAAGCAGTCTCTATCTGACATCATGTAGAAACAAGCAGTCTCTTTCTGACACCATAAAGAAACAAGCAGTCTCCTTCTGACATCATAAAGAAACAAGCAGTCTCCTTCTGTTATCATGTAGAAACAAGCAGTCTCCTTCTGACATCATAAAGAAACAAGCAGTCTGCCTCTGACATCATAAAGAAACAAGCAGTATCTTACTGGCATCATAAAGAAACAAGCAGTCTCCTTCTGATATTGTGGTTCTTTTTCCTTATCAAAAACAAGAGAGAGAGACAGTTTTGTCCAAACTCAGCGTGGGGCGTTTATTTACACAACTCTTCCATACATTACCAACACTTCATGGGGACAGCGTCCAGCTTCGATCTAAACACCTCGGCTGGAGATCCTTCTGCAATGCCCACGTTCTCCTACACCACGCAGCATCATATACTCTTCAACCCCCACCTCTGAGAAATGATGGGGTGCTACTTCCACCTCCTAATATGGTCAAAAGTAGTAGAGATCAACATGTTTTTGGAGCATGTACTCAGCAGCTGGGCTGCCTGATAAACGGCTGGTATTGATAAGCAACATGTCAACATGCACGTACACAAAACACTGCTTTTAGCTCCTACAGATCCCCCCCATGGGGGTGTCCACCCCCATTAATAAGCTGGCTACATAACATAACACATAAGTGAATGTTAACATAAACCAGTAAATGGGTGTTGAATGGCAAAATGACAAATACACTACAAACTTCAACCAAACTATATAGGTATATATTTAACGACGAAGTAACTGCAAACCAACACTTGGATGAGTACACAAAGTAAATATCAGCTTCAAAACACAATATGGAATGTGACGTCTTTAACCATCACAGTAACACATCAAAATGCATGCGCACACCGTAAGGGGGCGAAAACCTGTCCGCTGTTCTTAACAGGAAAAATTCCCCCTTGACCTCCTGGCCCCAAACAGGACGATCACATAAAGCACAGAGTGAGCATGCAAGTCTAGCCTAAGTATATGGCAGACATTAGGTAACAGTGAGTTAACAAAAGAACACACGTAAGAGAAAACAAACTGATGAAACCTTCCAACAGAGAACAAAAATCATAAGCATGATCGAGCATTAATTACCCTTAGCAATATTGCAACCAGTAACTGTACGTGAATATGCAATCAAAAATACAAACTCATGTGAAATAAATGATTGACGTGGATACGAATGAACGACTAGATGATGTCGCTGTGACTAAACCTATAAAAGTTAAACACAACAGGAGGTGTAATGAATATACTTAATGTAACAACACAACTGCTCAACTGAAATAGAGAACGGAGTCAGAGTCCCAGTTAAAGAGCTGAAAAAAAAGAAATGGAGTGAAGAAAACACAAAAGTCAGGTGCAGTTTTATTGATGACTGCTGCAGGGGTCTTGTCGCTGGAAGAGGACTTTGAGGCCGATTCCTTAGTCGAGTGCATGTAACCACAACAGCAACATCTCTGATGAGACGCAAAGATTACTCCGCCGTTGTCCCATCAGCCGTCCCGTTCTCCAGGCACATTGGGTGTCGTGCTGAGTCCATTGCGGCCATTTCCATTTGCACATATTGAGACGACGCAGCAAGGTTCATTTGGGCAGCCAGAGTTCGCTCCCACAGTCTCCTCACAACAGGTAGGATGCAACATGCCAATAGAGAAATCAGAATTAGTACTACTACTGCCCTAATTCCTGCTTTTACCAAAATAGCTCCCCACTGACCCAATTTGAGGGCTAAGGAGTCTAAGGACCAGCTTTCCCTGCCTGCATTCTCCCTCAGCTCTATCTTTAAATCTTTCAATTTCCTCATTCCTTCAGCAAATGCACCATCAGGGGCCATATTACTTGGAATGTAGGTGCAACATTCTTGCCCACTGGAGTTCAGAAACTTACAGAGTCCACCTTTCTCGGCCAGCAACCAGTCCAAAGCCTGGTCGTGCTGCAAAGTCATTTTGACGGTGGCATGAAGTTGTTCACCCAAAAGGCCAAGGTTATTTACTGTGTAATTTAAGATTCTTTGCTGATTAAAATAAACATAGTTGATCCATTTCACATTCTTATTTATTGTTATCCAAGGAAGAATTGACTCTAAACCAGCTATTACCTCATCTCTGGCTTGAAATTCTATGGGAATTCCTGTTGGCAGTCCTATGGCGTTTAAATGCACTTTATGATCAAACACATCATACCTCTTTGTCCTACGTCTATTGGTAGTCTACAACTGAAGTAATTCACTCACACCTTCATGCAAGATAGTCACTGGAACTTTCATACGTACTAGCGTACACAACCCAACCCAAAAACTTGGCAAAACATTCATTAGAACATCACCACCACACATCCAGTAGCTGTCGGCCACTGGAATGTCTTGCTCACCTATGAGATCCAGAGTGGGAATCGTCATCGATATGTCATCACAATCCTGACTAAGAGTTACAGGGTTTTCATACCAAACGGGTGTCAATGAGAAGTGGTGTCACATTTGCATGCGGGAACCAGGATAATACCCAAGTGACGTTACAGTTGACAGATGTATTACCTACGTCCACTCCTCCATCGTCAGCGAAACCTCCACTTGCAAAACATTCATAATCAGCACTATAATCAATTTTGTAGTCCATTTGAGGACCATTTTGGTCTGTTTGGATCGCGAATTCAGCACATTCCTCTAGGATGTTATATTCTGCATATTTTTCAACATATTTGTACTTATCTCGTGTACCATGGAGCAATCTGCATTGGAATCCACACAATGGCATCTTAAGAAGAGGTGGAATCTTTTTATTTATCTCTATTTCCTTTCTGGTCTTACATGTGCGTCGTTGTGTAATGGCACATTCATTAGAAGTATACTTTTCCGGAACAACCTCAGGTAACATTCCGGGTGCTTGAGCGCACACTATGCAGTCATTAGGAGTCATTTCTCTTGTCGTATACAAAGCCCATTTATACCAACTATTTTGCATGGCGGCATCCCAAAGCCTATCCTCTATAGCCAATTGTCTGCTCGCTCTAGGGGAGATAGGCCCTGTGTTACCGCCGGACCTAGGTCTAATTGGCCCAAATAGTGGCTTAGGTACAGCTTTGCGATTGGTCACTTCTTGTTCATTTTGTCCTTTCTGAGTGAGATTACGAACATGGTTACCACCAGAGGTTGCCGTGGGAAAGCCAGATTTCACAGCCACACCTCCTGTGGGAGTTGTAGTACTGACAGGTGGCTTAGCGGTTACGCTTCTCAGCTTGCTAATTGGCGTTGTTTTAGATCTTGAAATCAGTGGAGTCACCAGCTGTAAAAGAGAGGAAGAGCTCCAGTCGGCCCTCACCTCTCCAACAGGGGCTGTGGTAGTCAAAACATCAGGGATCACAGTAGCAGTAGCGCTAGTATATGGCAAGCCAAATGAGCATTTATTCTGATATCAGGATATCAGCCAGAATTGTCATGAACATGTAAGCCATTTCTGTCCACTAGTTAACTAGTTAGCCATGTTTGTGTCAACTAGTTAAATAGTGACAGCCTAAATGTCAACTAGTTAACTAGTAAGGCCTAAATTCTCTCTAGTTAACTAGTTAAAATGTTTCATATCTTACTAGTTAACTAGTATTGCTCAGTGTGTTCACTAGTTAACTAGTGGACAGATCAATGTCCACTAGTTAACTAGTTAAAACACATTTAGTTTTTACTAGTCAACTAGTAAGGTACAAAAACTCGTACTAGCTGACTACTGAATGTAAAAATCCCACTTGTTAACTTTGCCCAATTTGGCCAGCCGCTTGAGCATTAATTCTGATATCTTGTCAACAGGTCAACTAGTTAACTAGTGAGGGTCAAACTGTACACGCTAGTTAACTAGTGAACACATTTTGACCTTCACTAGTTAACTAGTTGACACAAAAATGGCTCATTAGTTAACTAGTAAAGGCCAAAATGCATACCAGTCAGCTAGTTGAAGGTATTTGTGTCTCACTAGTTAACTAGTCAGGGTCAAAATGAGCCCACCAGTTAACTAGTGGGAGACGGAAATGTTCACTAGTTAACTAGTGAACACATTTTGGCTTCACTAGTTAACTAGGTGACACAAAATGGCTCACTAGTTAACTAGTAAAGGCCAAAATGCATACCAGTCAGCTAGTTGAAGGTTTTTGTGTCTCACTAGTTAACTAGTGATGGCCAAAATGTGCACACCAGTTAACTAGTGACAGAAGAAATGCCCACTAGTTGACTAGTGAACACATTTTGGCTTCCTAGTTAACTAGGTGACACAAAAATGGCTCACTAGTTAACTAGTAAGGGCTAAAATGCATACCAGTCAGCTAGTTGAAGGTTTTTGTGTCTCACTAGTTAACTAGTGACAGTTCAAAGTGTCCACATGTTCACTAGTGAAGGCAAAACTCCTAACTAGTTAAGTAGTTGGAGTAGGGCAGTGCCACTAGTTAACTAGTGAACCATTAATGACTCACTAGCTAGCTAGTTGATTGTAGCAGGCTCACTAGTTACCTAGTTGATGCATCCATTGTCCAAACTAGTTAACTAGTGAGGACATAAATGTATACTAGTAAACTAGTTCAAGCCTACATTCACACTAGCTAGCTAGTTGCACAGAATTCTAATTAGGAGGCAGAGAATTTCTCAAATTGAGGCTTTCTATTGGCTCACTATGTTAAAATAAAATATGACAACCAATCACAGTGCGGAATTTTGCAAAATCCCACCCCAAACATTTGCATGCGGCACACAAGTTAACATGCTGGCCAGAGGAACCTCAGCTAGTAAACTAGTAGTGGCTTCAGTGTGACACTTACATGTAAACTTGTGAAGGCGGAACTGCTCACTAGTTAACTAGAGAGGGTACAAATGTCCACTAGTTAACTAGTGAGGTGCAAAATAAGTGTCACTAGTTCACTAGTGGGCCCCAAAACGCCCACAAGTTAACTAGTAAGGTGTGGATATGCTCACTAGTTAACTAGTGAGGTGCAGATTTGCTCACTAGTTAACTAGTGCACCATTAAGCACCCACTAGTTAACTAGTAAGGTGCAAAAAAGCATCACTAGTTAACTAGTAAGGTGCAGATATGCTCACTAGTTAACTAGTGGGCCCCAAAACGCCAACTAGTTAACTAGTAGGGTGCGGATTTGCTCACTAGTTAACTAGTGAGGCGCAGATATGCTCACTAGTTAACTAGTGACGTGCGGATTTGCTTACTAGTTAACTAGTGAGGCGCAGATATGCTCACTAGTTAACTAGTGAGGTGCGGATTTGCTCACTAGTTAACTAGTGAGGCGCGGATTTGCTCACTAGTTAACTAGTGAGGTGCGGATTTGCTCACTAGTTAACTAGTGAGGTGCAGATATGCTCACTAGTTAACTAGTGAGGTGCGGATTTGCTCACTAGTTAACTAGTGAGGTGCAGATATGCTCACTAGTTAACTAGTGAGCATATCTGCACCTCACTAGTACCTCACTAGTTAACTAGTGAGCATATCTGCACCTCACTAGTTAACTAGTGAGGTGCGGATTTGCTCACTAGTTAACTAGTTGCATCTAAAAACACATACAAGCTGACCATTTTTGTCCACTAGTTAACTAGTGGAACAATTGAAATTTCACCAGTTTACATGTGTGGGAGTGCAGCAGCTCACTAGTTAACTAGTGCCTGAAACACAAATTATGCATATTCTAATGAGAAGGCGGGCAGAAGACTCCTGTTGGGTATAAGAATCCCACCCAGTCTAAAACGTATGTGCTGTGGCCTCACAATCTGATGGGTGTCCCTGAGCGCCAAGGCTTGCACTCATTAGTCATGGTTTGACACCTACTGGTTGGTCGTTGCGGCGGGTTCGAATCCCGCAGATGGCATTCCGCAATTGCTGTAACATTATTTATTTTCTCTTTGTGTTGTAATGTTCAAAGTTTTATTGTTTTACTGCTTTTATTCCCCCCTCCCAAATCAAGTAAAGCACCTCGTTTGGTGTCGTGTAAGGGAGATCAGTTGGCGAGTTCAAGTCCCATTGAGGAGAATTGGAATTTAGTGTGCCAGTAATTTTATTGTAGTTCATTTTTGTTTGGTATTGAAAGTTTGGTATTGAAAAAGGCTATATTAAAAATAATTATTGATATATATATATATATATATATATATATATATATATATATATATATATATATATATCTCCATCCATCCATCCATCCATCTTCCCAAGAAATAGATCAAATGACACTGAGGGAAAAAACTGTGGTTATTTTGGAGAGGGTGCTGGCTGCAAAACCACAAAGGCGGAGCTGCACCCCGCCCATTCACGCAAACTCAGCCTAGCCCACTGACTTCCGTTTTTGTTTTCAACTTTATCGCAAACTGACCTGACCCACATGAATTACGGCTGTTACTAGTTTACAGTCGTTAATGCTATGTTCTATACTCCAATTAAACAAGATAAATATAACTTGCTACATGACAAAGACTGAATATATCTCGAAATGAAAAGGTTTCTTTTAACGAATATCTGCCTACAGCTGGTCTAATAAAAGTGGTGTACAACAGCACTTCAGTCTATTGAATGGCCTCTGGTAGTCTAGTGGTAAAATCGTCTGAGTTGGTTTTTGCTTTCCCCTCAGCTGATGCTGGTTCGATTCTCGGTGGGGTCATCAGCAGTCTATTTAGCCACATTCAATTTGTTTATATTTTAGTTGTAATGTTTCTTTTCAGCAAAATATTTATGTCGCTAAAAGTTCTTTGAATTTGGTCGTTCCTAAACAGCATTTTAGTTGAAACTCTGCTCACAAATGGACTCACACTGGCTAAATAAACGAATAAATAAATAAATAAACACATTATATGTTAAACGGTATACCAGTAAATTGTTGTAAACATAGTACTGGCAAGTGTAGCTAGAAATGAAGAAAAGAGGTTGTAAACTACCTAAAACTTACACTACTGGGAGGCGAAACAGCATGTCAACCTGACTCCATAACCACTACACCACCACATCTGTTATAAATCAAGTGGCGTTACATGTAATTGTGCTGCCCAGTGTGTCTCTGAGATGGGATGTATGGTTTATTGGCGGTGTCTCAGTAGAAGTCATTTCAGAAATAATTTGTCAGAAAATTCACAGAATATCCAGATTTGAGAACCAAGACCAGACCCGCTTCGGGGGAGGAGACCAAATTGAAGCTGAGATGGGAGGAAAATGCATGAATGAGGCTAAAAATGGCTTTGGCGTGTTTCTTATGAGGAAATGACAATATAACATGATTAAAAGTTCCAAAAGTTAGATTTTTAATTATATGGAACCTTTACAAAAACTGTTCAATTAACTTCTCAACTCCGTCCTCAATCTCGCATTTTTTAGCTACAACACCCTCTTTGGTTCCAGAATGCTATCAAGTCTGACAACTGGAAGGAATTAGACTGACTCTAATGGAATGGGCGGGGCTGATTCTGGAATGGGCGGGGCTGACTCTGGTGCAGCTCCACCTTCTGGTGCAGCTCCGCCTTTGTGGTTCTGCAGCAAGCACCACTTGTTATTTTGAGCTAGTACCAGAAGACAGTGTAACCTTTTTTAGTTCTCTCCAGTCAAAACAAAACTTTAGACTTTTTTCTTTTTTAAATTTAACAGGGAACAGCAATCAATTGAACAGGGAACTGCAACCAGTAGTCACACAACAAAATAAAATCACACAAACAAAATAAAGTTACTCTCCTTTTTTCTTGGTGTCTGAAAAGGGCAGGGAAAACCATCAGACTCCAGTCACCCATCGAATGGACTCTTCACCCTCCTGCCCTCTGGGAAGCGCTACAGGAGCCTATGGACTAAGACTACCAGGTCCCGAAACAGTTTCTTCCCCACAGCTGTCAGACTCCTAAACTCTGCCTGCTGACATAACACCCCAAACCAGCAGCACCCTACATAAACTCTGTAGAAACAAGAAAGCCCTGGAAATCGATGCAGAGCGTCGCGGGATATGCCTGACTGGTCATATATATTACCTCTCATGACACTGACCTCTGACCCTATGAACTTGTGTATGTGATGAGTTTATTTACCTTTGATAGGGAGTTATGACCTCTGATTTTGTCAAAATCCTTCAACCCGTTCAGGAGATATTGCACACAAAAGCCAAATTTTCATATATACGGCCTCACACAACCTTGACCTTTGACCCTATGAGGTTTTGTACCTCATGAGTTTATTTACCTTAGATAGGGAGTTCTCACCTGCGATTTGGTCAAAGTATTTCAACCTGTTCAGAAGATATTGCACACAAAAACCAATTTTTCATATATACGGCCTCACACGACCTTTACCTTTGACCCTATGAGGTTGTGACCTGATCAGTTTATCTACCTTTGATAGGGAGCTATCACCTCTGATTTGGTCAAAATCATTCAACCCGTTCAGGCAATTTTTGATATATATATGACCTCACACAACCTTGACCTTTGACCCTATGACATTGTGTTCCTAATCAGTTCATGTACCCTTCATAGTAATAAAATACACAGGCGAGGGTCCGACTCTCTGGAGGACGCCATGTTGGATTCTATGTTTATTTAGCTGTATTTATGGTTTTGCTGGTGGTTTTTGACTCCTTTGAAAACTGTGCAACAACACTCTTCTTCTTCCTTTTCTCGTGTGTTATTTGGCGGATGGCACTCAACATAAAAAGATGCATTTCTCAAACAATTAATGTATTGGAGCGTGAACCTGAGTCATTAATCTCATATCCTAATTTGAGAGTTACAGCTAGAGTCCAGAGAGTTTTGTTGGCTTTATGAGCATTAGTTAGTAAGGTCCTCACTTGAACAAAAAATACAGCTTGTTTGCAGTGACTTTGGTATTTACTACCCCCTATTGCCAGAAATCTACACACTTTCCCTTTAAGCGCGTTGTCTCTTTAAGACTGGTCCTGGGTGACATTGGAGTTTACAGCGAGGCCGTAGAAATTCTCTGTCTGGATATTTATTGTGGAGATTAATGGACTAAAATGGGTTGCTGCACCGTGACTGTCTTCTCCTTTTTTTGGAGAGTAAAAACTATATTTTGGTTTTTAAATGCTGCCGCTGCACCGTATTAAGAAATCATATTACTGGTTGGTTCGAAATGGGTTGAAATGTTCACATTTCTTCTTTGCTTTACATGCTGATCACTAAAGCGTGCTTTAATTAATATTGCGTTTTCGTAAAACGTAAGAGCAAACAAGGGGGATTTTAATTGACAAAAATAATAAAATCAGCACATTTCCAAGCCAACTGCGGTTAACATTGGCACGTCGGCTTGAAAAATATCTCCTTTTTGCCGTAAATAACACACATTTCATAGCTGTTGTGGGTTATTTATGTGTTCATCAGTGCTTGAGAACTGTAACTTTGGGGAGCGGGTCGTAATTGTGGGCTTTTAATGCGGTGCTGTCTGTGGCGAGGTGTTGGTAGGGTCTGATCGGAGCTGCAGCCAGAGCGTTTTGCCCGACCAGCGGCTGCTGGGAGCTGGTCCACGGTGAAGCAGCCCACGCAGCCGAACGAGGGCTTCCCGGCTCTACCTAAGAGCTGACCGCAGCGGCCCCGACGACCGCGGGCCAGCGACCCGAGAAATAACATGGGGAGTCCTGCTGCTGCCTGCTGTTGTTTGTTTTCCGTAGTAAATACCTGAATATGCAGAGACTCAACAGGTCATTCAGTTGTGTGGTATCATTCAGATGATCAAATGAAATGTTGCAACATTAATATCAGTTTACCTGATCTTGATCAATAATCACATTGATGAATTGGTGCATGAATAACTACAAACCCTGCTTCCTGCAGCAGCTTTTTCTGCTCTAGATTTATGATCTGCTATTTGTATATTTCAACGAAAAAGACGGAAATGGCATTAATTATTTAGATTTATTTGTGGATTTTTTTGTCGATGTTAACCCTGTTGTGTCTCAGTTCATGAAGCTGTTTTCAATGTTTCCCGCGATGCGAGCAGCTGATTGTGCAGCAGATGGCCGCGGACATGATCAATTTCGAAGTGCTAGTTCTGGATCAAGAGAAAGCCTGCTGTGCTGTGCCGATGATTTTATTTTGCGAGGATGGATTGAGGAAGGGGGACACACATGCTTAAATATCGACTGTCGGCAATAATCAGATTCATACTCATAAAATACTTGTTAACATGTTTTGTGTGTGTGTGTGTGTGTGTGTGTGTGTGTGTGTGTGTGTGTGTGTGTGTGTGTGTGTGTAACTCTGCCCACTAATCCGTTACGTATTTTGTTTCTTGTTGACATAAATACAAAAATTATGCAAAAGAAAAGAAGTGAAATAATGTACACAACTAAAGTGTATGATCCAGTATCGAACCCGCGACCTTCACCATTGCAGGTGAACGCGTTAGTCACTAGACCACCGGCACTAGGTGCTACATCTCCTCGCAAATTCATACCTTTAAAACACTATGAGTGCTGGAGGCTTTACAGCAACGTATGTAAAATAGAGCCTTTTTTATTATTATAAACTTGTCGCTTCCGTACAAATGTGAAACAATATATCTGACGGAGATTTCTGCGGAGTTTCTGCACTTTCCTGTCAACAGAAACAGACATGCTGTCTGCCGCTGCCTTCCGCCTCCAGGCTTTTTCAGACTAATAACTGAAAACTAAAGACTGCACACGTTAACTGAACAAAGATTACAGCAATACACCACAACTTTCTCGCTACAAATATCGTCAAAACATATTTATGTGCTCAAACGATCTTAGTTTATCAAATTTTCTCTTAGAACAGCCTGAACAGAGTCCGCCATACTTTCTCTGTTTCTCAGTCCTACATGGACCAATCACATAGCTGTTCTGCATTTCTTCATTTGCATGTAAAGGCCGGATTTGCTCACTAGCTAACTAGTGAGCAGTACAGCGGTCGAACTAGTTAACATGTTACACAGAATGCCAGCCAAGTGTGTATTTATTCAAATTCCACAAATTTACTAGTTTTAGGGGCATTTTTCTGCAGCTAGTTAACTAGTGACAGTGTTTTGTGTTCACTACTTAACATGTAAGGCTCAGTTTGCCCTCTATAAGCTAGTGAGAAAAAATTATAATGCAGATATGCTCACTAGTTAACTAGTGAGTGCTTCCTGTCCCATTACAAGTGAACTAGAAAGGCCAAATATGTCAACTAGTTAACTAGTGAAGGTAAATTTGTCACTAGTTAACTAGTAAGAACACATTTTTACATAACAAGTAAACTAGATTGCTCCAAAAACAGCAACTAGTGTGCGTCTTGTGCGCACTAGTTAACTAGTGAGCATATCTGCACCTCACTAGTTAACTAGTGAGCATATCTGCACCTCACTAGTTAACTAGTGAGCAAATCCGCACCTCACTAGTTAACTAGTGAGCAAATCCGCACCTCACTAGTTAACTAGTGAGCAAATCCGCACTTCACTAGTTAACTAGTGAGCAAATCCGCGCCTCACTAGTTAGCTAGTAAGCAAATCCGCACTTCACTAGTTAACTAGTGAGCATATATGTGCCTCACTAGTTAACTAGTGAGCAAATCCGCACCCTACTAGTTAACTAGTTGGCGTTTTGGGGCCCACTAGTTAACTAGTGAGCATATCTGCACTTTACAAGTTAACTAGTGATGCTTTTTTGCACCTTACTAGTTAACTAGTGGGTGCTTTAGGGCACACTAGTTAACTAGTGAGCAAATCTGCACCTCACTAGTTAACTAGTGAGCAAATCCGCACATCACTAGTTAACTAGTGAGCATATCTGTTCCTCACTAGTTAACTAGTGAGCAAATCCGCACCCTACTAGTTAACATGTTGACATTTTGGGGCCCACTAGTTAACTAGTGAGCATATCTGCACTTTACAAGTTAACTAGTGATGCTTTTTTGCACCTTACTAGTTAACTAGTGGGCGCTTTAGGGCGCACTAGTTAACTAGTGAGCAAATCTGCACCTCACTAGTTAACTAGTGAGCATATCCGCACCTTACTAGTTAACTTGTGGGCGATTTGGGGCCCACTAGTGAACTAGTGACACTTATTTTGCACCTCACTAGTTAACTAGTGGACATTTGTACCCTCTCTAGTTAACTAGTGAGCAGTTCTGCCTTCACAAGTTTACATGTAAGTGTCACACTGAAGCCACTACTAGTTCACTAGCTGAGGTTCCTCTGGCCAGCATGTTAACTTGTGTGCCGCATGCAAATGTTTGGGGTGGGATTTTACGAAATTCCGCACTGTGATTGGTTGTCATATTTTATTTTGACACAGGGAGCCAATAGAGAGTCTTAATTTGAGAAATTCTCCGCCTCCTAATTAGAATTCTGCGCAACTAGCTAGCTAGTGTGAATGTAGACTTGAACTAGTTTACTAGTATACATTTATGTCCTCACTAGTTAACTAGTTTGGACAATGGATGCATCAACTAGGTAACTAGTGAGCCTGCTGCCATCAACTAGCTAGCTAGTGAGCCATTAATGGTTCACTAGTTAACTAGTGGCACTGACCTACTCCAACTAGTTAACTAGTTAGGAGTTAAGCCTTCACTAGTTAACTAGTGTGCACATTTTGGCCATCAATAGTTAACTAGTGAGACACAAAAAACCTTCAACTAGCTGACTGGTATGCACTTTGGCCTTTACTAGTTAACTAGTGAGCCATTTATGTGACAACTAGTTAACTAGTGAAGCCAAAATGTGTTCACTAGTTAACTAGTGCACATTTTTGTCTACCACAAGTTAACTAGTGTGCACATTTTGGCCATCACTAGTTAACTAGTGAGACACAAAAACCTTCAACTAGCTGACTGGTATGCATTTTGGTCTTTACTAGTTAACTAGTGAGCCATTTATGTGTCAACTAGTTAACTAGTGAAGCCAAAATATGTTCACTAGTTAACTAGTGCGCATTTATCTCTACCACAAGTTAACTAGTGTGCACATTTTGACCCTCACTAGTTAACTAGTGAGACAAATACCTTCAAGTAGCTGACTGCTATGCATTTCTGCTTTTACTAGTTAACTAGTGAGCAGTTTTTGTGTCAACTAGTTAACTACTGAAGCCTAAATGTGTTCACTAGTTAACTAGTGCGCATTTCTGCTGTCACTAGTTAACTAGTGGGCACATTTTCACCCTCGATATTTAACTAGTTGACACAAACATGTCTAACTAGTTAACTAGTGGACAGAAATGGCTTACATGTTCATGACAATTCTGGCTGATATCCTGATATCAGAATAAATGCTCATTTGGCTTGCCATACTAGTAGTTAAAACATTACTTGGAACTGTGGTTACAACACCAGTTTTAACAATTGCTACGTCGAATGCAGGCAGGGATGCCGACCTATGTTGCATCCGCCCTGCTGAATTGTACTTAACTTGATCACGGTGTGCTGCCTCGTCGTTGACCAAGTCGTCTGGCGTATGCTCTTGTGATGGGTCGACGAGTTGCTCCTCGGCCATCGTCTCCATCTTCACCTCCTCCAGCACCATCATCAGACCCCCTAGTGTTATCCAAAACAGAACTGTCATCAGGCTTAGCACGCCCTTCTTTCCTCCGGCCATCATGCCGGTTTGTTACGTCAGACATGATACTGCCCTGAGTTTTGTCTTTGACTTTCGTGCAGTGCGTCAGATGATGCCACGTCGATCCTCCTTCGACCTGGACTGCTGTTGGCATTGCTCGAACCACTTTGTAGGGACCCTCTCGTCGCGGTTCGTGCCACTTCCTCCTGAAAACTTTGATGTACACCTGGTCTCCAGGAACTACCGGCCCGTCTGCGCCTGCACTAGAGACGAGCTTCTTTCTCTTTTCCTGCACATAGATGGCTTTATGGATGCTGGTTAGTTGCTTGATATAGCTTTTGAATTCAAGCTCTAGCTGTTCCAGCGAAGGCCCCTTGTGGGGTCCTCTAAGTTGAGGAGCTGGCATTGGCCTGCCTGTTAGGACCTCATGAGGTGAAAGATGCGTGCTTCTGTTAGTTTGCATGCAATAGCTCATTAAGACAAGCGGCAATGCATCAACCCAGTTAAGGTTAGTACAAGCACAGATTTTGCAGATTTTAGACTTCAACGTCAGATTCGCTCGCTCGACCATCCCTTGGCTCTGGGGGTGATAAACTGATCCTAATCGTTGCTTTATCCTTAGTTGTTGCAACACACCTTTAAGGACTTTTTCAACAAAAGCAGGACCATTGTCCGAGCTTATTTCCGACGGGATACCAAAGCGAGGAATCACTTCTCTGACTAGAAACTTTACCACTGTTTCTGAACCTAGATCTTTAGAGGGAACGGCTTCAATCCACCGACTGAATCTGTCAATGATCACCAGCATCTACCGTTTCCCATGCACAGACTTAATCATGTCAACATAGTCAATGACCAAATGTTTGAAAGGACCTTCGGGCACTGGAATGTGTCCCGCTGGGACTGTGATGCCCTTTTTTACATTGTTCTCAGCACAAATGTCACACTGATCTATTACTTCCTCAACCATGGCTTTTAGGTATGGTGACCAGTAACCTTGTTTGGTAAGTCTTTTCAGCACCTCTGCACGACCACAATGATCAGGACCGTGGCTTTCCGAGATTAGCATCGTCAGCAAGGAGACAGGTGCAACGATCAAGCCCTCATGAGACCTCCACAAGCCGCTTGAGTCCATTGTTGCACCTCTTCTTCTCCAACACTGCTGCTCGCTTTTCTCTGCCTTTTCCTGAATCAGAATGATGTCTTCTGGTGTTATTACAGGCTCTAATGATATTACAGGTGTCAAAATGGCTTCTTCACAGCTGGAGGCAGATTTTGCCACCTCATCTGCTGCATTGTCGCCTCTGATGACATCACAGTTACCCTTGCGGTGCGCAGGGCACTTTACAATGGCCAGTTTCGATGGAAGCATCATTGCTGAGATCAGCTCGTTGATCTGCTTTCCATGAAGGATGGGTGTACTGTAAGGTTATGAAGTTCATGGTTTTCAACTCCATACAGCTGGCCCCTGGGCACAATAACACCGTGTAGAAAAACCAAGGTCGGGTGTTCCTCAGACTGTTTACATTCCAGGAGAAGAGTCCGAAGGAGAAGAAGAAACTTTACTTAATCAAAGTACTTTATTTGTCTCTCGTCTCGTCTCGTCTTCCTCCGCTTATCCGGGTCCGGGTCGCGGGGGCAGCATCCCAACTAGGGAGCTCCAGGCCGTCCTCTCCCCGGCCTTGTCCACCAGCTCCTCCGGCAGGACCCCAAGGCGTTCCCGGACCAGATTGGAGATGTAACCTCCCCAACGTGTCCTGGGTCGACCCGGGGGCCTTCTGCCGGCAGGACATGCCCGAAACACCTCCCCGGGGAGGCGTCCAGGAGGCATCCTGACCAGATGCCCAAACCACCTCAACTGGCTCCTTTCGATCCGGAGGAGCAGCGGTTCTACTCCGAGTCCCTCCCGAATGTCCGAGCTCCTCACCCTATCTCTAAGGCTGAGCCCGGCCACCCTACGGAGGAAACTCATTTCGGCCGCTTGTATCCGCGATCTCGTTCTTTCGGTCATTACCCAAAGCTCATGACCATAGGTGAGGATTGGGACGTAGATCGACCGGTAAATCGAGAGCCTGGCTTTCTGGCTCAGCTCCGTCTTCCCCACGACAGATCGGCTCAGCGTCCGCATCACTGCAGATGCCGAACCAATCCGCCTGTCGATCTCCCGATCCCTCCTACCCTCACTCGTGAACAAGACCCCGAGATACTTAAACTCCTCCACTTGAGGTAGGACCTCTCCCCCGACCCGGAGGTGGCAAGCCACCCTTTTCCGGTCGAGAACCATGGTCTCAGATTTGGAGGTGCTGATCCTCATCCCAGCCGCTTCACATTCGGCCGCGAACCTACCCAGCAAGAGCTGAAGGTCAGAGCTGGATGAAGCTAGGAGGACCACATCATCCGCAAAAAGCAGAGACGAGATTCTCCTGCCACCAAACTCGACACACTCCACACCACGGCTGCGTCTAGAAATTCTGTCCATAAAAGTGATGAACAGAACCGGTGACAAAGGGCAGCCCTGGCGGAGTCCAACCCTCACTGGGAAAAGGTCCGACTTACTACCGGCTATGCGGACCAAACTCACGCTCCTCTGGTAAAGGGACTGAATGGCCCTTAACAGAAAGCCACCCACCCCATACTCCTGGAGCGTCCCCCACAGGGTGCCCCTGGGGACACGGTCATAAGCCTTCTCCAAATCCACAAAGCACATGTGGATTGGTTGGGCAAACTCCCATGCCCCCTCCATCACCCTTGCAAGGGTATAGAGCTGGTCCACAATTCCACGGCCAGGACGAAAACCACATTGCTCCTCCTCAATCTGAGATTCAACTATCGATCGGACCCTCCTCTCCAGTACCCTGGAGTAGACCTTTCCAGGGAGGCTGAGGAGTGTGATCCCCCTATAGTTGGAACACATCCTCAGGTCACCCTTCTTAAAGATGGGGACCACCACCCCGGTCTGCCACTCCCTAGGAACTGCCCCCGATGACCACGCAATGTTGTAGAGACGTGTCAACCATGACAGCCCTACAACATCCATAGCCTTGAGATACCCAGGACGAACCTCATCCGCCCCCGGGGCTCCGCCGTTGTGTAGTTGTTTGACTACCTCAGCAACTTCTGCCCCCGAGATCGGACAGTCCATCCCCAGGCCTCCCAGCTCTGGTTCCTCCTCGGAATGCGCATTGGTGGGATTGAGGAGCTCCTCAAAGTATTCCTTCCACCGTCCGACTATAGCCTCAGTTGACGTCAGCAGCTCCCCATCCCCACTGTAAACAGTGTGAGCGAGTTGCTGCCTTCCTCTCCCGAGGCGCCGGACAGTTTGCCAGAACCTCTTTGGAGCCGATCGATAGTCTTTCTCCATGGCCTCACCAAACTCCTCCCACGCCCGAGATTTTGCCTCGGCAACTGCCACTGCTGCACCCCGCTTGGCTATCCGGTACCTGTCGGCTGCCTCCGGAGACCCACAGACCAGCCACGCCCTGTAGGCCTCCTTCTTCAGCCTGACGGCTCCCCGAACCTCTGGTGTCCACCAGCGGGTACGGGGGTTGCCACCACGACTGGCACCGGCCACCTTACGACCACAGCTAGCAACAGCCGCCTCGACAATCGCAGAGTGGAACAAGGCCCACTCGGACTCAATGTCTCCCACTGCTCTCGGGACGTGGTCAAAGCTCTGCCGGAGGTGGGAGTTGAAGACCGTCTTGACAGGTTCTTCTGCCAGGCGTTCCCAGCAGACCCTCACTATGCGTTTGGGTCTGCCAGGTCTACGCGGCATGTTCCCTTGCCATCTGATCCAACTCACCACCAGGTGGTGATCAGTTGACAGCTCCGCCCCTCTCTTCACTCGGGTGTCCAAAACATACGGCCGCAGGTCAGATGATACGACTACAAAATCTATCATCGACCTGTGACCTAGGCTGCCCTGGTGCCAAGTGTACCGGCGGGCATCCTTATGTTCGAACATGGTGTTCGTTATGGCCAAACTGCGGCTTGCACAGAAGTCCAATAACAAAACACCGCTCGAGTTCTGATCAGGTGGGCTGTTCCTCCCAATCACACCCCTCCAGGTCAAGCTGTCATTGCCCACGTGAGCATTGAAGTCCCCCAGCAGGACAATGGAGTCCCCTGATGGAGCACTATCTAGCACTCGTCCCAGGGACTCCAAAAAGTGTGGGTACTCTGAACTGATATTTGGCCCATAAGCACAAACAACAGTCAGGACCCGTTCCCCGACCCGAAGGCGCAAGGAAGCTACCCTCTTGTCCCCCGGGGTAAACCCCAACACACAGGCAGAGAGTCTCGGGGCTAACAAAAAGCCAACCCCAGCCCTCCGCCTCTCACCCGGAGCAACTCCAGCAAAGTAGAGTGTCCAACCCCTCTCCAGGTCTCGGGTTCCAGAGCCAATGCAATGTGTCGAGGTGAGTCCGACTATATATAGCCGGTACCGCTCAACCTCTGCCACAAGCTCCGGCTCCTTCCCCGCCAGCGAGGTGACGTTCCATGTCCCAAAAACTTGTTTTCTTGTCCGGGGATTGGACCGCCAAGGCTCCCGCCTTGGTCTGCCACCCGATTCACATTGCACCGGACCCTTCATGTTCCTCCTGCGGGTGGTGGGTCCACAGTTGGACGAGCCCATGTATCCGGTTCGGGCTGGGCCCGGCCGGGCCCCATGGGCGAAAGCCCGGCCACCAGGCGCTCGCTCACGGGCCCCAACCCCAGGCCTGGCTCCAGGGTGGGACCCCGGTAACCCTCCGGGCCGGGTACTCCGACTCTTCGTTTTAACCGCCATGAAAGATCCTTCGAACCGTTCTTTGTCTCACCCTTCACCTAAGACCAATTTGTCATGGGAGACCCTACCAGGGGCACTAAGTGCCCCAGACAACATAGCTCCTAGGATCATTAGGGCACTCAAACTCCTCCACCACAATAAGGTGACGGTTCAAGGAGGAGTTTATTTGTGATTAAAATTATTAAGCAAAACAGATGTTGATCAACAATAATCAAGTGAATGATCTGTGAAATAAATATGTCATGAATTATGTTTAATGAAACCAGGACTACGGCACAGACATACTGATCCTCATCTCCATAGAAACGCATGACACATTGTTCCAACCAATCAGAGCTTTCGGCTGCCGCGGGAGAATCTGGTGTTGACTTCAAATGTCCAATCCACTTTACTCCAAATTATCAACAATTCAGAGATATAAAACAAGGCAACGCCATTTTAAGTCAGTTCCATTTTGACTTCAGTTCTATTCAACATCATCCTAAAGAAAAGCACAGCCTGTCCAGATGTGTTTTCTTCTCTAAACTAAGAACTGTGAAACGGGAGATTTTCGTCGTTTAACAACCAGACGACGTCCTTTCAAAATAAGAGCACCTGCTGACGCTGCTGAACGGTACCGGGGTCGACCCTCCAGACGGGCTTTGAAACGTTGTGATCGCTGCACCGACAGCTCCATCGTACATCCGAGGTCGCCAGACCTGGCATTTCCTGATCTACCTGGGAGACCCCCACTGGGTACGTACACGGCAAAATAGCGGCTCATGTCATCACTTTATAAGCCTTGTGATATCTAGTCATAACAAAGACGACCAGATTCGATTACGTCAGCCTAGAGAATCTGAACCAGACACACACACACGCACCAACACAACATCCGAATCCATTCTCATCCATCACAGAGTAGTCCTGGTAGATTGTTTAGAATTTATAATTCAGAAATTAAAGATTCTCAAACGATCCCATCTCTCTCTTTTCTTGTCTCAAAGTCAATACAGAGTGTTTAATTAAACTCCCTGATGATAAAAACAGCCTATTCTTCTGTTTATAAAAAGTGAACTACTAACAGTGTGTTAAAATACAACTTTAGATAGTTACATCACTTTGATTCCGTTACAGTACCATCCGTCTTCTTAAAACCTCTTTGTCTCCACACACTTCCAAACAGGTGACAAACACCATGGGCGTATGCCGAGTCAGTGTAAATAGTTGCTACCTGGCCACTTGCCAACTTGCAAGCTTCGGTCAGGGCTTTGAGTTCCGCTAGCTGTGCAGAACAGGGTTGGTTACACTTTTCAGCTTTTACTGTTTCAAATCTGTCATCTACTTTTTCCACAACAGCAAACGCTGCATGGTTTCCTAAGTAGTCTCTAAAACATGAACCATCAACAAAATAGGTGACATCTGATTGGTCGAAAGGGGTAGATTCCAAATCGGGAGATTAGCGGGTTATCTGTTTTCTGCCACTCTGTTTTAGTTGCTGTTAACATCATTGGTCCAAGATCTCTTGACTCAAAGCCTTTGTTTACCATTAAGGTAATGTGTGGTGCTGATTCTGGCACAGTGTGCCATTTTTCAATAAATGGGTTTTCTTCCACATTCACAGCTGCACCTTGCTGTCCTATCACGATGTATTGTGACACTAGCCTAACGTGCAAGTCTTTTGTTTCTTTGTCCCATTTTTCTTCAAAGATTCTACTGCATGATGGATCATAAGTCATTGTGCAGTGATAGTCACTGAACGGTACAGTAGCTTCTGGAATTTGAGCTTCAATAAATTTTTCCCATTGTTGAAACATCTCTGAGACTGGCTTGTTAATGTCACCAAGCCAGTAGACCTTAGAGTATTCTGTCTGAGCAGTCATTTGAAAGTTTATTCCAGAGCTATCTACATAAATTCCTTCTGGTGTGCACCAGATTTTTGTTTTTAGTTTACACAATGCATCTCTTCCTAGTAGATTAACTGGAGTTTGGTCTGGAATCAGAATTGGGATTACGATTTCACTGTCATCAACTGCTAGTCTTATTGGAGCTGTTAAGGGGTTTATTTGTTTTGTTCCCGAGAACCCTGTTGTCTTTACGCTTTTCTCAGACATGGGGAGATGAGTTGCATAATTTGATTTTATGCATGAGTAGGTTGCCCCAGTATCAACTAACATTGGGACCGATTTGCCTTCTATTTTAACATTGATCACTGGTTCTTTATTGGCGTTAGCTATGAAAATTGGTAGTTGCTCCTCCCCCCCAGGGCCCTCCGGGCATCCTTAGCATCCTTGTTGTGCTGCCCATGGATTAACTGGACCTCCTCTTCCCTGGTTTGGTCGTGTTCCACGACCACACCCAGACCATTCAGGGTTTGGAATTGGATTCGGACAGTCTCGATACAGGTGACCCATCTGGCCACACCCCCAACATGAACCTGGAAGTGGGGGTCGGTTCTGCTGCACCCAGCCTTGTCGGGTTGGGTAGCGATTGGGGAAAAGATTTGGAAATCGTCTCTGTGGTCCAGGCTGCTGTCTACCATACTGGTTTGGGTAGACATTGATAACCGGTTGAGATGGAGTTTGAGGCGGGGCCACAGCTGTCTGCAATGCTTGGGTTTGACTGTCACTCTTGCTGTCACTTTTCTCCACTGCCGCCTGGGTCTTCGCCTTGTGCTGGAGATCATTTATGTGCAACTGCGTGAGTTTTCTCTGAGCGCACTTTTCTTGCTCAATCATTTTGGTATTGTCTTTCCGATAGCGGTCCACTGCGTGGACTACATGGTCTCTGAACTGCACATGTGGCATTGAGTCCAGTCCCACAACATCCTCCAGTTTGTCTCGCACAGGAGTCGGGAGAGCAGAAATCAGGGATGTTCAGAACAGAGAAGTCATTATTGGCGTCCCCTCAGGACCCTCCTCCGTCTCCAGCTTCCACCGTCTGAGCTGCCTGTCAACAAATGACGCAGGACTCTCAGTCTCTGAAAGTGGCTCACCTTTCACAGCTTTGGGATCAATCCTGTTGGGATATGCTGCTCTTAGTATGTTCCAGAGTGCATTTCTGTATGTGTTAAACTCCGTGCCGTCAGCCATTGGGTCCAGCATCCATTGGACTCCATTGGATGCGAGCAATGTTCCCATAGCTGATGTCCCAACAACTCGAGCCAAAATAGCTTTGAGATCTCCAAGGGCAAGCATTAGCCCAGTTGTCTCCTGTTCGAAGGCCCCAATCCACCTTCCAGCGCCATCTTGAATGTGGGGCAGCTGCGAAACCAAACCAGTGAGGTCGAGGCTCTGCCAGGGAATATAATTAGCTCTTGCGCCCTTA
Organism: Nothobranchius furzeri; assembly: GCF_043380555.1. NCBI lineage: Eukaryota > Metazoa > Chordata > Actinopteri > Cyprinodontiformes > Nothobranchiidae > Nothobranchius > Nothobranchius furzeri. The sequence continues at coordinate 20,385,921 of NC_091749.1, forward strand.
ATTAAAATTGGCTACTGACCATCATTAGTGTATCGAATAGGTGGTTTTAAGTCATGTCTGGGTCTCAGATCACGGTTGTCACTGCTAGGACCTGGTTTTTCCTTCTCCTGAGTCCTATATTTGGGTCAGCACGCTCTGGTGAGTGAATGCCTGGTTTGTAAAAAGGCTTGAAATTTTTCTCCTTGTTTGTGCTAGTGGTGTTCTCACTAACCTCATCTGAATGTGTGCCTGTGATGTGAATTTAAGGATTTCCGCAGGCCTTCAGATATGTCCTGTATAATTTGGTCAACATCGTTTAGCTCATCATGTACATCCTCATCCTTGTTCTCAAAGTCAATCCAGTATGAGTTAGCCTTCGGCTGCCTTTTCAAAAAATCCTTATGTTCTGCAAAACAATCAATCTCCCTTCGTCCTTCACTTACCGCTCGACGTTCTGTACTGCAGTATTTTGGATGCGTTCCACGAGGTGGAGTTGTTTGTTCGAATTCTCTTTCCTCACTTCCTTTTGCATGCTTTTCTTTGCCAGGTGCTTCATCTGATTGCTGTGATGTTGTTAATTTTAAAATTGCATTGTCAACATCTAAACCCTTAGGACCTTTGTCGAATGTGTCGTGCAAATCAAAATCTCTCGTAATTGTAACGGTTCCCAAGAGGGGATACAGGCCCTCTTCTGCTGGGGCCTTCACTTCCTTCTGGGGTTTGTCCAATTTGTCTTTCATTTTAAGGATGGCCTGTTTAAAGTTCTGTCTGTAAATCTTTCCTTCATTCCTGAATAAATCCAGGATCTGAATTTCCTTTTCTCTTTTCTGCTGTCTTTTCTTGGACCCATCTGCTTTATGATCCTGAATTCTCAATTCCAAATTATCGCACGCTACTACATCGAAAGTGCCTTCAGATGGCCACGGATTGCATAGTTTTCTCGTCCGTTTTGACCACTTCTCTGACATGTGCTTTATCTCTTTTGCTAAAGCAGGATTCTTTGCTCCCAAAATTCCTGCTGGCGTGACCGACATTTTGAATTTTCAGTGACACTTATTATTCCTCTGATTAGTAAACTAATTATTTATAATCTCCTGAAAATAAAACAAGAATTGAAAGTTGAAACAGATACTGGTGACATATGATGCTGTGGTCTTGAGTAATCTGTTGTTGCTCTGTTTACACAAATGTTGAACAATTTATCTTCTTATTGTAAATGCCTTAAAATCAAATCTCTTCTGATGTAACACTAAAGTAAAGTTAGTTCAAAAAAGCTTTAGTTATTGTTGAAAGAAAAACTTAATGTCTGAAGGTTTTTATAGGTGAACCGTTTAAATCTGGATTGAATATGTATTTATTTGTCCTTAGCAGCTGTGCTGCAGTGGCAGGCTAAAAATAGCCTTATGCTGAATCTCAAGCTTGTGTGTGAGCAAAACTCAGCCCACAGGGTGGGGTTTCTCTACGCCCTCTGGCTCACCAACCTATCCACACACAGAGGTGGAGTCAGAGGCGGGATCGCCTCTGTACTTCTGTGTCTGTGTGTGTGTATGGAGAGGACAGCTTGTAGGTGGAGCTTTGCGCTTCTGGACTGGCCCCTCTGTTCAGTTTAAACTTGGGTCTGACAGCTCAGGGTGTCTACGGAGAAACGAACATGCTGACAACACCCAAGAGCATTCAGCCTTCAGATTTTAGCAACTCTCATACAGCTTTATAACATTACAACACAGGAAAAAGTCAACCACAATAGAGACCGAATCAGCAGAAGAAGAATCAGTTTCTCTCTAATTTATCCAAGCAATAGTTTAAACAAGATCAGAGTATTTGAACTTTCACGAGTAAAACAACCACACACAGCAAAGCTTTCACACTTGCATAGAGATAAGAAAAACACACTTCAAAGCAATTTGACACCAAAGCAACATTTTATGCCACACACTCAACACGCATAAACATTATTATTTTTTTATTAATCATAATCTATATTTCTCATATTTCACATTACCCAGCTGGTAAAAATAGTTATCATGCTTGTGCACTTCAGCATATATTTTTATTTATATATATGTCACTCTAAAACTAATTATTTTAAATTCTGGTTTTCTGTTTAAAGACTAATCAGACCAAGATCACAGACTTTGACATTTGTATAACATTAAACATCAAAATTTAGCACTGCAGTGAATAATATTGATTTGTATTACTCCTTTGTTTTTCTTTTTTCCCCCTCTAATTCTCTGGCGCCTGACACACCCGTTCATCTCACACACCCACTTCTCAACTCGCACACACGCTTATCTCCTCCACACACACACGCTTATCTCACACGCCTGTCCCACACACAAAACTTCTCTCACAAACCCACACACACACAAACAATTTCTCCAGCACTCGAGCTCCAGAGTTGTTTACAGCCACTTTGCTGCAACTATGACGTCAAACATGCCTTTGCCAAAAACTCATGAAATTTACCAATCCCCGAGGATTCAACCGAATTACTGGCAAGCTTATCTGTCACAACTTCAGCGCTTTTTCTCAGATCCCAGTCTTAGCCCGGCTTCACCGAGGCACCCTACTGGATCTCAATTGTCGACCTTTTTCACTTGTCCTCCCTGGACTTTTTATCAGCTGTCAAATTCTATTCCAATTCTCGCTGTCCCAGCTTTTAATTTGTCACTTAAACTTTGTCCTTCATCAAAATGACTCAGCTGACTTCACACGTGTGAATATTTATCACCGCTGTTCTGGACAAATGCCTCTTCTTGTTATTATAACTTCTAATTTATGAGAAGGGCATGTTTTTTCTCTCAGACCAGTTCTCAATCCACGGAATAACTCCAAAATTGAACAAAAACTGTTCTTACCTAAGGGCCCAGAAGTTTAAATTCCGTGGACTGCGAAACGATCCGAAGAGCACGCCTCTTCTCCACCTTCGTGGTCACCAAATGTGGTTCTTTTTCCTTATCAAAAACAAGAGAGAGAGACAGTTTTGTCCAAACTCAGCGTGGGGCGTTTATTTACACAACTCTCCCATACATCACCAACACTTCATGGGGACAGCGTCCAGCTTCGATCTAAACACCTCAGCTGGAGATCCTTCTGCAAAGCCCACGTTCTCCTACACCACGCAGCATCATATACTCTTCAACCCCCACCTCTGAGAAATGATGGGGTGCTACTTCCACCTCCTAATATGGTCAAAAGTAGTTGAGATCAACATGTTTTTGGAGCATGTACTCAGCAGCTGGGCTGCCTGATAAACGGCTGGTATTGATAAGCAACATGTCAACATGCACGTACACAAAACACTGCTTTTAGCTCCTACAATATCATGTAGAAACAAGCAGTCTCCTTCTGACATCATAAAGAAACAAGCAGTCTGCCTCTGACATCATAAAGAAACCAGCAGTATCTTTCTGACATCATAAAGAAACAAGCAGTCTCCTTCTGATCATAGGCATCATTTTAACCGGGGACGCCGGGGACATGTCCCCGGCAAAATTTGTGATTGGTAGCTGTGTGTCTTCCCCCCCCCCCCCCCTCCACTTAAAAAAAGCCTGCTGATGAGGATTTTTGTTTTACCAGCTCAGATCTTATCAGAGGTCGGCAACCTGTTCCCATCAAAGAGCCATTATTACCCATTTCCCACGGTAAAGAAAACACTGGGAGCCACAGTGGCCGCAGCGTTGTGGACGGGGCCTACCCTCAGACAGCAGAGAGCTGCTCACAACCAGGTGACAGCAGCTGGTACCGGTCGCTCGCATGGGCGTCGCACCCGTGGGGGATTCAACACCCACACTGTTTTGCTCACCTCCACACCAGTCTGGTTTCTCTATGTCGCACTCACTCTGTTTGCCTCATCTCCTTCTTCACCTCCCACTTCTGACAGCCGATGTTGGGTTTCCAGGAGAGCAGGAGAGGGAGGGACGGAAGAGCTCGACTGAATTCATAATTTTACATCTTGACATTAGCTGTACAAAGTCTGAGTTTGATAAAGTGAAGAACAACAATTTGCAGAGGTTTATAACAGGCACGGCGCCAGGTTTTCATTTTTGGGTGGGCCACGGTAATTTTGGACGGACCTTAATAAGCAGCGACTTAGTGAAGCAGGCATGACGCGCTGGAAATTTTTGTTTAAAAAGATGTCTTAAATGTTTTCCCCCCGTCATTTTTATTTATAAAATATGAAGTAAAAACTCAAAATTTAAATTTCATTCATTTGTCATTAATATGTAGTCTACACCCGTGCGTTAAGTGGACCATCTTCCAGTAAAACAAAGCATCCAGCCCACCTCTCCAAATGCGTAAAATGTGCATCAGCCGCTAGTTAGGCGCGCCGCGTGCACAATCAGCTACGTCAGCCCAGACAAGAGCAGAGCAAATAGAGAAAGAATAGAGGATACTTCTGTCTGGATGTGGATGGAGATTACATTTTACAGCAGCCTGATCATCATTTAAATACGTAAATCATCACCTGGCTTCTAGTCCACGCTATCAGCATTATTTTAATTGGTGTGTGTGTGTGTGTGTGTGTGTGTGTGTGTGTTTTCCACTTCAAACACTGGTCTAACCAACCAGACCAGCGTGTTCAGTAACATATTAATGTCACACTTAAACAGTTTCACTTCATGTAGGCTAGGAACATTCCACCTGCCATGGCCCGACCGCTTCTGCTCCACATAAACTTTGTGCGTAATCAAATGTCTCTACAGGAGCTTTCTGAGCTGAAGAGGTGATTCTGCCTCAGACTGGATGCGTCATGCGTCTCCATATTAGAGACGGGAACAAGCGCTGTTCAGCCAAAGTTTCATAATTTCATAAAAAGAACATTTTTGCAAGTGACACATCCCTCAGAGAGACCGGGTTTCCAGACCGCTTCAGTGGGAGGAAATCTTATCGCATGCACCGTGGTTCTGCTCTGCGCTGCGAACCCCTCTACAGATCTTCAGCCCACTGTCCACCGTGGGCACTCCGAGCCGCGCTGAACACGTCCAGTATAAAGCTCTGATGTTCTGATGGGAATCAAGTTACCTCTGCGATGTGCGAAACGATTAAAATGTCAGCTCATCCATGGGCATCGGGGTAATTCTTTCAAAACAACCAACATCCTTGAGTTTATCCGTCAATATGTGGCAAGGTGGAGAAACGAGGGCCCGGGCGGGTATCGATCCCCAGACTCCCGGGTGAGAGTCGTACGCTCTAACCAGTCAGCCAAAGGGACAACCCCTTGGCCAAATAGCCAGGGCGCATTATCTATCGGGACACTGTGACAGGACACTCACACTGCCACACCTGATTATGAAACTTTGGCTGAATAGTGCTTCTTCCTGTCTCCAATGTGGCGACGCATCCAGGAACCTGTCTGAGGAGAAGCCCAGAATCTGACATCCTCCAGCTCAGGAAGCGCATATGATTACGCACAAGCGTGACGCGTCAACCCCGTCTCACAGTAAGACCGGGTTGGACCTGTTCAGGTTTACGCAGACAATCTTTACATTTAGAATTGGCATACAGATGTAAAATTAATGCAGTAAAATATAAAGCTTTTTATTTAAATATTCATTCATTATTTTACAAGCACAGAGAGCCGCATCAGATGGATGGAAGAGCCGCATGCGGCTCCAGAGCCGCCGACCCCTGTGCTAGACTACTTTATTGTCCCCAGCAATTTTTAAACCCCACTCAAGTGTATGGTTATTGTCCCCAGCAATTCTGAAAACAAACTGACGCCCTTGCTTCTGATATCATGTAGAAACAAGCAGTCTCCTTCTGATATCATGTAGAAACATGCAGTCTCTTTCTTATATCATGTAGAAACAAGATATATATGTCTGATATATATCAGAATATATATATATATATATATTAAATCAAGACAAGACGGAAGTTCTCATCTTTGGACCAGAAATCCAGAAAAGGAAATTGCTTAGCCAATCGCCTGACCTTAATGGCATTACATTAATCTCCGAGAACAAAGCAAGGAACTTGGTGTTATCTTTGACCAGGACATGTCATTCAAATCCCAGGTTTCACAAGTTTGTCGGATTTCCTTTTTCCACCTTCGGAATATTGCTAAGATTAGAAGCATACTTTCCAGGAGTGATGCTGAAAAACTAGTTCATGCATTTATTACATCAAGACTGGATTACTGTAATTCATTACTCTCAGGAAGTCCACAGAATGTAGTTAAAAGTCTTCAGCTTGTCCAAAATGCTGCAGCTAGAGTTCTGATGAGAATTAAAAAGAGAGATCATATCTCTCCTGTCTTAGCTTCCCTACATTGGCTACCTGTTAAATTCAGAATAGATTTTAAGATCCTTCTTCTCACATATAAAGCTCTTAATAATCAAGGTCCATCATACATCAGTAATCTGATTGTTCCATATGTTCCTAACCGGGCACTTCGCTCTCAGACTGCAGGTCTACTGGTGGTTCCAAGAATATCTAAACTTAGGATGGGAGGCAGATCTTTTAGTTATCAGGCTCCTCTCCTGTGGAACCAGCTCCCAGCTTTAGTCCGTGAGGCAGACACTTTGTCTACTTTTAAGAATAGGCTTAAAACATTTTTATTTGATAGGGCTTATAGTTAAAATCTGATGTTAGCCTAAATCTGGACAAGTGGGGGACTACAGGGAGGTGGAGTGTACAGTCGGTAAAGACGGCTCTCCCTTGCCCTGCCTCCAACATGCCTACATCTAAATAGGATAGGTTATCCAGAGTTAACTCTGTAGTTATGCTGCTATAGGCTTAGACTGCTGGAGGACACACTGACCACTTTTCACACTCTACTGCTTTCTTCTACAGTCTGCTCTTTAACTGTACTATTTAGTGCAATTTCAGCTGTTAACTTTATTTTCTCTGTAAGTGTTTTTCTCCCCAGAAGAAGCTACAATGACGTTCTGCTGAGCTGTGGTGGCCTCATGGAGGGGGCCATCGACTAGCACACTGCTGCTAACCACTAATACATTCTCTCTCTCCTGATAATAACTTTTTGTTTTCATTGACTTTTGATGTGCTAATACTAGTTTATCCGTTTAATTATAGATCCACTAGGATAAATACAATAAAGTTTATCTTTCACCAAATACAATATTTACTAAGACATCACAATATAACTATAGACACATTACTTGTCTTTGTGTGTGTGTGTGTGTGTGTGTGTGTGTGTGTGTGTGTGTGCCTGCTCTGTCTTCTCGATCCCCAGTGAGTCGTGGAGGATGGCTGCTTATACTGAGCCAGGATTCTCTGGAGGTTTCTTCCTGTTAAAAGGGAGTTTTCCTCTCCACTGTCGCTGCATGCTTGCTTAGTATGAGGATTGCTGTATAGTCACTGACACTAGTCAGTGACTTGATGCAATTTGCTGGGTTCTTTATATAGGAAACATTATTTCTGATTGGCTTAATGAACTGTGAATTGGAATGTTTATTATGTGAAGTGCCTTGAGACGACTCTTGTCGTGATTTGGCGCTATATAAATAAACTTGAATTGAACTTGAATTGAAAATATGCTTGTTGAATATAAATCTTCATTAAAACGTTTAAATGTTCGTTTTTAAAAACGTTAAAATCATCATTAAAATGTTTAAATGTTCATTAAAACGTTAAATTCTTCATTAAAACTTTAAAATGTTCATTAAAACATTAAAATTTCATTTTTAAAAACGTTAAACTGTTCATTAGAATGTTTAAAGGTTCATTAAAACGTTTAAATGTTCATTAAAACGTTAAAATGTTCATTAAAACATTTAAATGTTCATTACAACGTTAAAATCTTCATTAAAACGTTAAAATCTTCATTTTTAAAAATGTTAAAATGTTCAATAAAACGTTTAAATGTTCATTAAAACGTTAAAATGTTCATTAAAACGTTTAAATGTTCATTAAAACGTTTAAATGTTCATTAAAACGTTAAAATCTTCATTAAAACGTTAAAATCTTCATTTTTAAAAATGTTAAAATGTTTAATAAAGTGTTTAAATGTTCATTAAAATGTTAAAATGTTCATTAAAACATTTAAAAGTTCATTAAAACGTTAAAATCTTCACTTTTAACAATGTTAAAATGTGCATTAAAACGTTAAAATGTTCATTAAAACATTAAAATGTTCTTTAAAACGTTTAAATGTTCATTAAAACATTAAAATATTCATTAAAACATTAAAATCTTCATTAAAATGTTTAAATGTTCATTTTTAAAAACGTTAAACTGTTCATTAAAATGTTTAAATGTTCATGAAAATGTTAAATTCTTCATTAAAACGTTTAAATGTTTATTTTTAAAAACATTTGAAGGTTCATTAAAACGTTACAATGTTCATTTTTTGAAACAAGCAGTCTCTATCTGACATCATGTAGAAACAAGCAGTCTCCTTCTGACATCATGTAGAAACAAGCAGTATCTTTCTCACATCATAAAGAAACAAGCAGTCTCCTTCTGACATCATCTAGAAACAAGCAGTCTCCTTCTGACATCATAAAGAAACAAGCAGTCTCCTTCTGACATCATCTAGAAACAAGCAGTCTCCTTCTGACATCATAAAGAAACAAGCAGTCTCCTTCTGACATCTTAAAGAAACAAGCAGTCTCCTTCTGATATCATGTAGAAACAAGCAGTCTCCTTCTGACATCATGTAGAAACAAGCAGTCCCATTCTGACATCATGTAGAAACAAGCAGTCTCTTTCTGATATCATAAAGAAACAAGCAGTCTCCTTCTGACATCATAAAGAAACAAGCAGTCTCATTCTGACATCATGTAGAAACAAGCAGTCTCCTTCTGATATCATAAAGAAACAAGCAGTCTCCTTCTGATATCATACAGAAACAAGCAGTCTCCTTCTGACATCATAAAGAAACAAGCAGTCTCCTTCTGATATCATGTAGAAACAAGCAGTCTCCTTCTGACATCATAAAGAAACAAGCAGTCTCCTTCTGATATCATGTAGAAACAAGCAGTCTGCCTCTGACATCATAACGAAACAAGCAGTCTCCTTCTGATATCATGTAGAAACAAGCAGTCTCCTTCTGATATCATAAAGAAACAAGCAGTCTCCTTCTGATATCATGAAGAAACAAGCAGTCTCCTTCTGACATCATGTAGAAACAAGCAGTACCCTTCTGACATCATAAAGAAACAAGCAGTCTCCTTCTGATATCATAAAGAAACAAGCAGTCCCATTCTGACATCATGTAGAAACAAGCAGTCTCCTTCTGATATCATAAAGAAACAAGCAGTCTCCTTCTGACATCATAAAGAAACAAGCAGTCTCATTCTGACATCATGTAGAAACAAGCTGTCTCCTTTTAATATCATAAAGAAACAAGCAGTCTCCTGATATCATAAAGAAACAAGCAGTCTCCTTCTGATATCATGAAGAAACAAGCAGTCTCCTTCTGACATCATGTAGAGACAAGCAGTGCCCTTCTGACATCATAAAGAAACAAGCAGTCTCCTTCTGATATCATAAAGAAACAAGCAGTCCCATTCTGACATCATGTAGAAACAAGCAGTCTCCTTCTGATATCATAAAGAAACAAGCAGTCTCCTTCTGATATCATGTAGAAACAAGCAGTCTCCTTCTGACATCATAAAGAAACAAGCAGTCTCCTTCTGATATCATGTAGAAACAAGCAGTCTGCCTCTGACATCATAAAGAAACAAGCAGTATCTTTCTGCTATCATGTACAAACAAGCAGTCTCCTTCTGATATCATAAAGAAACAAGCAGTCTCCTTCTGATATCATGTAGAAACAAGCAGTCTCTTTCTTATATCATGTAGAAACAAGATATATATGTCTGATATATATCAGAATATATATATATATGCTTGTTTAATATAAATCTTCATTAAAATGTTTAAATGTTCGTTTTTAAAAATGTTAAAATCTTCATTAAAACGTTAAAATCATCATTAAAATGTTTAAATGTTCATTAAAAAGTTAAATTCTTCATTAAAACGGTTAAATATTCATTTTTTAAAAACCTTAAAATAGTCATTAAAACAAAAACCTTCATTAAAACGTTAAAATGTTCATTAAAACGTTAAAATCTTCATTAAAATGTTTACATGTTCATTTTTAAAAACGTTAAAATGTTCATTAAAATGTTTAAATGTTCAATAAAATGTTAAATTCTTCATTAAAACGTTTAAATGTTCATTTTTAAAAACGTTAAAATGTTCATTAAAATGTTTAAATATTTATAAACGTTAAATTCTTCATTAAAACGTTTAAATGTTCATTTTTAAAAACGTTTAATGGTTCATTAAAACTTTAAATTTTTCATTAAAACGTTTAAATGTTCATTTTGTGAAACAAGCAGTCTCCTTCTGATACCATAAAGAAACAAGCAGTCTCCTTCTGATATCATAAGGAAACAAGCAGTCTCCTTCTGACATCATAAAGAAACAAGCAGTCTCCTTCTGACATCATAAAGAAACAAGCAGTCTCCTTCTGATATCATGTAGAAACAAGCAGTCTCCTTCTGACATCATAAAGAAACAAGCAGTCTGCCTCTGACATCATAAAGAAACAAGCTGTCTCCTTCTGACATCATAAAGAAACAAGCAGTCTCCTTCTGACATCATAAAGAAACAAGCAGTCTCCTTCTGATATCATGTAGAAAACAAGCAGTCTCCTTCTGATATCATAAAGAAAAAAGCAGTCTCCTTCTGACATCATAAAGAAACAAGCAGTCTGCCTCTGACATCATAAAGAAACAAGCAGTCTCCTTCTGATATCATGTAGAAACAAGCAGTCTACTTCTGATATCATGTAGAAACAAGCAGTCTACTTCTGATATCATGTAGAAAACAAGCAGTCTCCTTCTGATATCATGTAGAAACAAGCAGTCTCCTTCTGATATCATGTAGAAACAAGCAGTCTACTTTTGATGTCATGTAGAAACAAGCAGTGTCCTTCTGATATCATAAAGAAACAAGCAGTCTCCTTCTGATATCATAAAGAAACAAGCAGTCTCCTTCTGATATCATGTAGAAACAAGCAGTCTACTTCTGATATCATGTAGAAACAAGCAGTCTCCTTCTGACATCATAAAGAAACAAGCAGTCTCCTTCTGACATCATGTAGAAACAAGCAGTCTCCTTCTGACATCATGTAGAAACAAGCAGTGTCCTTCTGATATCATAAAGAAACAAGCAGTCTCCTTCTGACATCATAAAGAAACAAGCAGTCTCCTTCTGACATCATGTAGAAATAAGCAGTCTCCTTCTGACATCATAACGAAACAAGCAGTCTCCTTCTGATATCATGTAGAAACAAGCAGTCTCCTTCTGATATCATGTAGAAACAAGCAGTTTCCTTCTGATATCATAAAGAAACAAGCAGTCTCCTTCTGACATCATGTAGAAACAAGCAGTTTCCTTCTGATATCATAAAGAAACAAGCAGTCTGCCTCTGACATCATGTAGAAACAAGCAGTCTCCTTCTGATATCATGTAGAAACAAGCAGTCTCCTTCTGACATCATAAAGAAACAAGCAGTCTCCTTGTCATATCATGTAGAAACAAGCAGTCTCCTTCTGATATCATGTAGAAACAAGATATATATGTCTGATATATATCAGAATATATATATGCTTGTTTAATATAAATCTTCATTAAAATGTTTAAATGTTTGTTTTTAAAAATGTTAAAATCTTCATTAAAACGTTAAAATCATCATTAAAATGTTTAAATGTTCATTAAAACAATAAATTCTTCAATAAAACGGTTAAATATTCATTTTTAATAACGTTAAAATGTTCATTAAAACAAAAATATTCATTAAAACGTTAAAATCTTCCTTAAAACGATTAAATGTTCATTTTTTAAAACGTTAAAATGTTCATTAAAATGTTTAAATGTTCATTAAAACATTAAATTCTTCATTAAAACGTTTAATTGTTCATTTCTAAAAACATTTAAAGGTTCATTAAAACGTTAAAATGTTTTTTGAAAACAAGCAGTCTCCTTCTGACATCATAAAGAAACTTGCAGTCTCCTTCTGATATCATAAAGAAACAAGCAGTCTCCTTCTGATATCATAAAGAAAAAAAGCAGTATCTTGCTGATATCATAAAGAAACAAGCAGTCTCCTTCTGACATCATAAAGAAACAAGCAGTCTCCTTCTGACATCATAAAGAAAAAAAGCAGTATCTTGCTGATATCATAAAGAAACAAGCAGTCTCCTTCTGACATCATAAAGAAACAAGCAGTCTCCTTCTGACATCATAAAGAAACTAGCAGTCTCCTTCTGACATCATGTAGAAACAAGCAGTCTCCTTCTGACATCATGTAGAAACAAGCAGTCTCCTTCTGACATCATAAAGAAACAAGCAGTCTCCTTCTGATATCATAAAGAAAAAAGCAGTCTCCTGATATCATGTAGAAACAAGCAGTCTGCCTCTTACATCATGTAGAAACATGCAGTCTCCTTCTGGCATCATAACGAAACAAGCAGTCTCCTTCTGATATCATGTAGAAACAAGCAGTCTCCTTCTGACATCATAACGAAACAAGCAGTCTCCTTCTGACATCATAACGAAACAAGCAGTCTCCTTCTGATATCATGTAGAAACAAGCAGTCTCCTTCTGACATAACGAAACAAGCAGTCTCCTTCTGATATCATGTTGAGACAAACAGTCTCCTTCTGATATCATGTAGAAACAAGCAGTCTCCTTCTGGCATCATGTAGAAACAAGCAGTCTCCTTCTGACATAACGAAACAAGCAGTCTCCTTCTGATATCATGTTGAGACAAACAGTCTCCTTCTGATATCATGTAGAAACAAGCAGTCTCCTTCTGGCATCATGTAGAAACAAGCAGTCTCCTTCTGACATAACGAAACAAGCAGTCTCCTTCTGACATCATGTAGAAACATGCAGTCTCCTTCTGGCATCATAACGAAACAAGCAGTCTCCTTCTGATATCATGTAGAAACAAGCAGTCTCCTTCTGACATCATAACGAAACAAGCAGTCTCCTTCTGATATCATGTAGAAACAAGCAGTCTCCTTCTGACATCATAACGAAACAAGCAGTCTCCTTCTGATATCATGTTGAGACAAACAGTCTCCTTCTGATATCATGTAGAAACAAGCAGTCTCCTTCTGGCATCATGTAGAAACAAGCAGTCTCCTTCTGACATAACGAAACAAGCAGTCTCCTTCTGACATAACGAAACAAGCAGTCTCCTTCTGATATCATGTAGAAACAAGCAGTCTCCTTCTGACATAACGAAACAAGCAGTCTCCTTCTGATATCATGTTGAGACAAACAGTCTCCTTCTGACATCATGTAGAAACAAGCAGTCTCCTTCTGATATCATGTAGAAACAAGCAGTCTCCTTCTGATATCATAAAGAAACAAGCAGTCTCCTTCTGACATAACGAAACAAGCAGTCTCCTTCTGATATCATGTTGAGACAAACAGTCTCCTTCTGACATCATGTAGAAACAAGCAGTCTCCTTCTGACATCATAAAGAAACAAGCAGTCTCCTTCTGACATCATGTAGAAACAAGCAGTCTCCTTCTGACATCATAAAGAAACAAGCAGTCTCCTTCTGATATCATAAAGAAAAAAGCAGTCTCCTGATATCATGTAGAAACAAGCAGTCTGCCTCTTACATCATGTAGAAAAAAGCAGTCTCCTTCTGACATCATGTAGAAACATGCAGTCTCCTTCTGGCATCATAACGAAACAAGCAGTCTCCTTCTGATATCATGTAGAAACAAGCAGTCTCCTTCTGACATCATAACGAAACAAGCAGTCTCCTTCTGATATCATGTTGAGACAAACAGTCTCCTTCTGATATCATGTAGAAACAAGCAGTCTCCTTCTGGCATCATAACGAAACAAGCAGTCTCCTTCTGACATCATGTAGAAACAAGCAGTCTCCTTCTGGCATCATAACGAAACAAGCAGTCTCCTTCTGACATCATAAAGAAACAAGCAGTCTCCTTCTGATATCATAAAGAAACAAGCAGTCTCCTTCTGATATCATGAAGAAACAAGCAGTCTCCTTCTGACATCATGTAGAAACATGCAGTGTCTTTCTGATATCATGTAGAAACAAGCAGTCTCCTTCTGACATCATAAAGAAACAAGCAGTCTCCTTCTGACATCATAACGAAACAAGCAGTCTCCTTCTGATATCATGTAGAAACATGCAGTGCCCTTCTGACATCATAAAGAAACAAGCAGTCTCCTTCTGATATCATAAAGAAACAAGCAGTCTCCTTCTGACATCATAAAGAAACAAGCAGTCTCATTCTGACATCATGTAGAAACAAGCTGTCTCCTTTTAATATCATAAAGAAACAAGCAGTCTCCTGATATCATAAAGAAACAAGCAGTCTCCTTCTGATATCATGAAGAAACAAGCAGTCTCCTTCTGACATCATGTAGAAACAAGCAGTGCCCTTCTGACATCATAAAGAAACAAGCAGTCTCATTCTGACATCATGTAGAAACAAGCTGTCTCCTTTTAATATCATAAAGAAACAAGCAGTCTCCTGATATCATAAAGAAACAAGCAGTCTCCTTCTGATATCATGAAGAAACAAGCAGTCTCCTTCTGACATCATGTAGAAACAAGCAGTGCCCTTCTGACATCATAAAGAAACAAGCAGTCTCCTTCTGATATCATAAAGAAACAAGCAGTCCCATTCTGACATCATGTAGAAACAAGCAGTCTCCTTCTGATATCATAAAGAAACAAGCAGTCTCCTTCTGATATCATGTAGAAACAAGCAGTCTCCTTCTGACATCATAAAGAAACAAGCAGTCTCCTTCTGATATCATGTAGAAACAAGCAGTCTCTTTCTTATATCATGTAGAAACAAGATATATATGTCTGATATATATCAGAATATATATATATATGCTTGTTTAATATAAATCTTCATTAAAATGTTTAAATGTTCGTTTTTAAAAATGTTAAAATCTTCATTAAAACGTTAAAATCATCATTAAAATGTTTAAATGTTCATTAAAAAGTTAAATTCTTCATTAAAACAGTTAAATATTAATTTTTTAAAAACCTTAAAATAGTCATTAAAACAAAAACCTTCATTAAAACGTTAAAATGTTCATTAAAACGTTAAAATCTTCATTAAAATGTTTACATGTTCATTTTTAAAAACGTTAAAATGTTCATTAAAATGTTTAAATGTTCAATAAAATGTTAAATTCTTCATTAAAACGTTTAAATGTTCATTTTTAAAAACGTTAAAATGTTCATTAAAATGTTTAAATATTTATAAACGTTAAATTCTTCATTAAAACGTTTAAATGTTCATTTTTAAAAACGTTTAAAGGTTCATTAAAACTTTAAATTTTTCATTAAAACGTTTAAATGTTCATTTTGTGAAACAAGCAGTCTCCTTCTGATACCATAAAGAAACAAGCAGTCTCCTTCTGACATCATAAAGAAACAAGCAGTCTCCTTCTGACATCATAAAGAAACAAGCAGTCTCCTTCTGATATCATGTAGAAACAAGCAGTCTCCTTCTGACATCATAAAGAAACAAGCAGTCTGCCTCTGACATCATAAAGAAACAAGCAGTCTGCCTCTGACATCATAAAGAAACAAGCAGTCTCCTTCTGATATCATGTAGAAACAAGCAGTCTCCTTCTGACATCATAAAGAAACAAGCTGTCTCCTTCTGACATCATAAAGAAACAAGCAGTCTCCTTCTGACATCATAAAGAAACAAGCAGTCTCCTTCTGATATCATGTAGAAACAAGCAGTCTACTTCTGATATCATGTAGAAAACAAGCAGTCTCCTTCTGATATCATAAAGAAAAAAGCAGTCTCCTTCTGACATCATAAAGAAACAAGCAGTCTGCCTCTGACATCATAAAGAAACAAGCAGTCTCCTTCTGATATCATGTAGAAACAAGCAGTCTACTTCTGATATCATGTAGAAACAAGCAGTCTACTTCTGATATCATGTAGAAAACAAGCAGTCTCCTTCTGATATCATGTAGAAACAAGCAGTCTCCTTCTGACATCATAAACAAACAAGCAGTCTCCTTCTGATATCATGTAGAAACAAGCAGTCTCCTTCTGGCATCATAACGAAACAAGCAGTCTCCTTCTGACATCATAAAGAAACAAGCAGTCTCCTTCTGATATCATAAAGAAACAAGCAGTCTCCTTCTGATATCATGAAGAAACAAGCAGTCTCCTTCTGACATCATGTAGAAACATGCAGTGTCTTTCTGATATCATGTAGAAACAAGCAGTCTCCTTCTGACATCATAAAGAAACAAGCAGTCTCCTTCTGACATCATAACGAAACAAGCAGTCTCCTTCTGATATCATGTAGAAACATGCAGTCTCCTTCTGACATCATAAAGAAACAAGCAGTCTCCTTCTGATATCATAAAGAAACAAGCAGTCTCCTTCTGATATCATGTAGAAACATGCAGTATCCTTCTGATATCATAAAGAAACAAGCAGTCTCCTTCTGACATCATAAAGAAACAAGCAGTATCCTTCTGATATCATAAAGAAACAAGCAGTGCCCTTCTGACATCATAAAGAAACAAGCAGTATCCTTCTGATATCATAAAGAAACAAGCAGTCTCCTTCTGACATCATAAAGAAACAAGCAGTCTCATTCTGACATCATGTAGAAACAAGCTGTCTCCTTTTAATATCATAAAGAAACAAGCAGTCTCCTGATATCATAAAGAAACAAGCAGTCTCCTTCTGATATCATGAAGAAACAAGCAGTCTCCTTCTGACATCATGTAGAAACAAGCAGTGCCCTTCTGACATCATGTAGAAACAAGCAGTCTCCTTCTGATATCATAAAGAAACAAGCAGTCTCCTTCTGATATCATAAAGAAACAAGCAGTCCCATTCTGACATCATGTAGAAACAAGCAGTCTCCTTCTGATATCATGTAGAAACAAGCAGTCTGCCTCTGACATCATAAAGAAACAAGCAGTATCTTTCTGCTATCATGTACAAACAAGCAGTCTCCTTCTGATATCATAAAGAAACAAGCAGTCTCCTTCTGATATCATGTAGAAACAAGCAGTCTCTTTCTTATATCATGTAGAAACAAGATATATATGTCTGATATATATCAGAATATATATATATATATATGCTTGTTTAATATAAATCTTCATTAAAATGTTTAAATGTTCGTTTTTAAAAATGTTAAAATCTTCATTAAAACGTTAAAATCATCATTAAAATGTTTAAATGTTCATTAAAAAGTTAAATTCTTCATTAAAACGGTTAAATATTCATTTTTTAAAAACCTTAAAATAGTCATTAAAACAAAAACCTTCATTAAAACGTTAAAATGTTCATTAAAACGTTAAAATCTTCATTAAAATGTTTACATGTTCATTTTTAAAAACGTTAAAATGTTCATTAAAATGTTTAAATGTTCAATAAAATGTTAAATTCTTCATTAAAACGTTTAAATGTTCATTTTTAAAAACGTTAAAATGTTCATTAAAATGTTTAAATATTTATAAACGTTAAATTCTTCATTAAAACGTTTAAATGTTCATTTTTAAAAACGTTTAAAGGTTCATTAAAACTTTAAATTTTTCATTAAAACGTTTAAATGTTCATTTTGTGAAACAAGCAGTCTCCTTCTGATACCATAAAGAAACAAGCAGTCTCCTTCTGATATCATAAAGAAACAAGCAGTCTCCTTCTGACATCATAAAGAAACAAGCAGTCTCCTTCTGACATCATAAAGAAACAAGCAGTCTCCTTCTGATATCATGTAGAAACAAGCAGTCTCCTTCTGACATCATAAAGAAACAAGCAGTCTGCCTCTGACATCATAAAGAAACAAGCAGTCTGCCTCTGACATCATAAAGAAACAAGCAGTCTCCTTCTGATATCATGTAGAAACAAGCAGTCTCCTTCTGACATCATAAAGAAACAAGCTGTCTCCTTCTGACATCATAAAGAAACAAGCAGTCTCCTTCTGACATCATAAAGAAACAAACAGTCTCCTTCTGATATCATGTAGAAACAAGCAGTCTACTTCTGATATCATGTAGAAAACAAGCAGTCTCCTTCTGATATCATAAAGAAAAAAGCAGTCTCCTTCTGACATCATAAAGAAACAAGCAGTCTGCCTCTGACATCATAAAGAAACAAGCAGTCTCCTTCTGATATCATGTAGAAACAAGCAGTCTACTTCTGATATCATGTAGAAAACAAGCAGTCTCCTTCTGATATCATGTAGAAACAAGCAGTCTCCTTCTGACATCACAAACAAACAAGTAGTCTCCTTCTGATATCATGTAGAAACAAGCAGTCTACTTTTGATGTCATGTAGAAACAAGCAGTGTCCTTCTGATATCATAAAGAAACAAGCAGTCTCCTTCTGATATCATAAAGAAACAAGCAGTCTCCTTCTGACATCATAAACAAACAAGTAGTCTCCTTCTGATATCATGTAGAAACAAGCAGTCTACTTCTGATATCATGTAGAAACAAGCAGTCTCCTTCTGACATCATAAAGAAACAAGCAGTCTCCTTCTGACATCATGTAGAAACAAGCAGTGTCCTTCTGATATCATAAAGAAACAAGCAGTCTCCTTCTGACATCATGTAGAAATAAGCAGTCTCCTTCTGACATCATAACGAAACAAGCAGTCTCCTTCTGATATCATGTAGAAACAAGCAGTCTCCTTCTGATATCATGTAGAAACAAGCAGTTTCCTTCTGATATCATAAAGAAACAAGCAGTCTCCTTCTGACATCATGTAGAAACAAGCAGTCTCCTTCTGACATCATAAAGAAACAAGCAGTCTCCTTGTCATATCATGTAGAAACAAGCAGTCTCCTTCTGATATCATGTAGAAACAAGATATATATGTCTGATATATATCAGAATATATATATGCTTGTTTAATATAAATCTTCATTAAAATGTTTAAATGTTTGTTTTTAAAAATGTTAAAATCTTCATTAAAACGTTAAAATCATCATTAAAATGTTTAAATGTTCATTAAAACAATAAATTCTTCAATAAAACGGTTAAATATTCATTTTTAATAACGTTAAAATGTTCATTAAAACAAAAATGTTCATTAAAACGTTAAAATCTTCCTTAAAACGTTTAAATGTTCATTTTTTAAAACGTTAAAATGTTCATTAAAATGTTTAAATGTTCATTAAAACATTAAATTCTTCATTAAAACGTTTAATTGTTCATTTCTAAAAACATTTAAAGGTTCATTAAAACGTTAAAATGTTTTTTTAAAACAAGCAGTCTCCTTCTGACATCATAAAGAAACTTGCAGTCTCCTTCTGATATCATAAAGAAACAAGCAGTCTCCTTCTTATATCATGTAGAAACAAGCAGTCTCCTTCTGATATCATAAAGAAACAAGCAGTCTCCTTCTGATATCATGTAGAAACAAGCAGTCTCCTTCTGATATCATAAAGAAAAAAAGCAGTATCTTGCTGATATCATAAAGAAACAAGCAGTCTCCTTCTGACATCATAAAGAAACAAGCAGTCTCCTTCTGACATCATAAAGAAACTAGCAGTCTCCTTCTGACATCATGTAGAAACAAGCAGTCTCCTTCTGACATCATAAAGAAACAAGCAGTCTCCTTCTGACATCATGTAGAAACAAGCAGTCTCCTTCTGACATCATAAAGAAACTAGCAGTCTCCTTCTGACATCATGTAGAAACAAGCAGTCTCCTTCTGACATCATAAAGAAACAAGCAGTCTCCTTCTGACATCATGTAGAAACAAGCAGTCTCCTTCTGATATCATAAAGAAAAAAGCAGTCTCCTGACATCATGTAGAAACAAGCAGTCTCCTTCTGATATCATGTAGAAACAAGCAGTCTCCTTCTGACATCATGTAGAAACATGCAGTCTCCTTCTGGCATCATAACGAAACAAGCAGTCTCCTTCTGATATCATGTAGAAACAAGCAGTCTCCTTCTGACATCATAACGAAACAAGCAGTCTCCTTCTGATATCATGTAGAAACAAGCAGTCTCCTTCTGACATCATGTAGAAACAAGCAGTCTCCTTCTGGCATCATAACGAAACAAGCAGTCTCCTTCTGACATCATAACGAAACAAGCAGTCTCCTTCTGATATCATGTTGAGACAAACAGTCTCCTTCTGATATCATGTAGAAACAAGCAGTCTCCTTCTGGCATCATAACGAAACAAGCAGTCTCCTTCTGATATCATGTAGAAACAAGCAGTCTCCTTCTGACATCATGTAGAAACAAGCAGTCTCCTTCTGACATCATAAAGAAACAAGCAGTCTCCTTCTGACATCATGTAGAAACAAGCAGTCTCCTTCTGATATCATAAAGAAAAAAGCAGTCTCCTGATATCATGTAGAAACAAGCAGTCTGCCTCTTACATCATGTAGAAACAAGCAGTCTCCTTCTGATATCATGTAGAAACAAGCAGTCTCCTTCTGACATCATGTAGAAACATGCAGTCTCCTTCTGGCATCATAACGAAACAAGCAGTCTCCTTCTGATATCATGTAGAAACAAGCAGTCTCCTTCTGACATCATAACGAAACAAGCAGTCTCCTTCTGATATCATGTAGAAACAAGCAGTCTCCTTCTGACATCATGTAGAAACAAGCAGTCTCCTTCTGGCATCATAACGAAACAAGCAGTCTCCTTCTGACATCATAACGAAACAAGCAGTCTCCTTCTGATATCATGTTGAGACAAACAGTCTCCTTCTGATATCATGTAGAAACAAGCAGTCTCCTTCTGGCATCATAACGAAACAAGCAGTCTCCTTCTGATATCATGTAGAAACAAGCAGTCTCCTTCTGACATCATGTAGAAACAAGCAGTCTCCTTCTGGCATCATAACGAAACAAGCAGTCTCCTTCTGATATCATGTTGAGACAAACAGTCTCCTTCTGACATCATGTAGAAACAAGCAGTCTCCTTCTGGCATCATAACGAAACAAGCAGTCTCCTTCTGATATCATGTAGAAACAAGCAGTCTCCTTCTGATATCATAAAGAAACAAGCAGTCTCCTTCTGACATAACGAAACAAGCAGTCTCCTTCTGATATCATGTTGAGACAAACAGTCTCCTTCTGACATCATGTAGAAACAAGCAGTCTCCTTCTGACATCATAAAGAAACAAGCAGTCTTCTTCTGACATCATGTAGAAACAATTAGTCTCCTTCTGACATCATAAAGAAACAAGCAGTCTCCTTCTGATATCATAAAGAAAAAAGCAGTCTCCTGATATCATGTAGAAACATGCAGTCTCCTTCTGACATCATGTAGAAACATGCAGTCTCCTTCTGGCATCATAACGAAACAAGCAGTCTCCTTCTGATATCATGTAGAAACAAGCAGTCTCCTTCTGACATCATGTAGAAACATGCAGTCTCCTTCTGGCATCATAACGAAACAAGCAGTCTCCTTCTGATATCATGTAGAAACAAGCAGTCTCCTTCTGACATCATAACGAAACAAGCAGTCTCCTTCTGATATCATGTTGAGACAAACAGTCTCCTTCTGATATCATGTAGAAACAAGCAGTCTCCTTCTGGCATCATAACGAAACAAGCAGTCTCCTTCTGATATCATGTAGAAACAAGCAGTCTCCTTCTGACATAACGAAACAAGCAGTCTCCTTCTGATATCATGTAGAAACAAGCAGTCTCCTTCTGACATCATAACGAAACAAGCAGTCTCCTTCTGATATCATGTAGAAACAAGCAGTCTCCTTCTGACATCATAACGAAACAAGCAGTCTCCTTCTGATATCATGTTGAGACAAACAGTCTCCTTCTGACATCATGTAGAAACAAGCAGTCTCCTTCTGGCATCATAACGAAACAAGCAGTCTCCTTCTGACATCATAAAGAAACAAGCAGTCTCCTTCTGATATCATGAAGAAACAAGCAGTCTCCTTCTGACATCATGTAGAAACATGCAGTGTCTTTCTGATATCATGTAGAAACAAGCAGTCTCCTTCTGACATCATAACGAAACAAGCAGTCTCCTTCTGATATCATGTAGAAACATGCAGTCTCCTTCTGACATCATAAAGAAACAAGCAGTCTCCTTCTGATATCATAAAGAAACAAGCAGTCTCCTTCTGATATCATGTAGAAACATGCAGTGTCTTTCTGATATCATGTAGAAACAAGCAGTCTCCTTCTGACATCATAAAGAAACAAGCAGTCTCCTTCTGACATCATAACGAAACAAGCAGTCTCCTTCTGATATCATGTAGAAACATGCAGTGCCCTTCTGACATCATAAAGAAACAAGCAGTCTCCTTCTGATATCATAAAGAAACAAGCAGTCTCCTTCTGATATCATGTAGAAACAAGCAGTATCTTTCTGATATCATGTAGAAACAAGCAGTCTCCTTCTGACATCATAAAGAAAAGAGCAGTCTCCTTCTGATATCATGTAGACACAAGCAGTCTACTTCTGACATCATAAAGAAACAAGCAGTCTCCTTCTGACATCATGTAGAAATAAGCAGTCTCCTTCTGACATCATAACGAAACAAGCAGTCTCCTTCTGAAATCATGTAGAAACAAGCAGTCTCCTTCTGATATCATGTAGAAACAAGCAGTCTCCTTCTGATATCATGTAGAAACAAGCAGTCTCCTTCTGACATCTGTAGAAACAAGCAGTCTCCTTCTGATATCATAAAGAAACCAGCAGTCTCCTTCTGACATCATAACGAAACAAGCAGTCTCCTTCTGATATCATAAAGAAACAAGCAGTCTCCTTCTGATATCATGTAGAAACAAGCAGTCTGCCTCTGACATCATGTAGAAACAAGCAGTCTCCTTCTCATATCATAAAGAAATAAGCAGTCTCCTGATATCATAAAGAAACAAGCAGTCTCCTTCTGACATCATGTAGAAATAAGCAGTCTCCTTCTGACATCATAACGAAACAAGCAGTCTCCTTCTGATATCATGTAGAAACAAGCAGTCTGCCTCTGACATCATGTAGAAACAAGCAGTCTCCTTCTCATATCATGTAGAAACAAATAGTCTCCTTCTGACATCATAAAGAAACAAGCAGTCTCCTTCTGATATCATAAAGAAACAAGCAGTCTCCTTCTGATATCATGTAGAAACAAGCAGTCTGCCTCTGACATCATGTAGAAACAAGCAGTCTCCTTCTCATATCATGTAGAAACAAATAGTCTCCTTCTGACATCATAAAGAAACAAGCAGTCTCCTTCTGATATCATAAAGAAACAAGCAGTCTCCTTCTGATATCATGTAGAAACAAGCAGTCTCCTTCTGACATCATAAAGAAACAAGCAGTCTCCTTCTGATATCATGAAGAAACAAGCAGTCTCCTTCTGACATCATAACGAAACAAGCAGTCTCCTTCTGATATCATAAAGAAACAAGCAGTCTCCTTCTGATATCATGTAGAAACAAGCAGTCTCCTTCTGACATCATAAAGAAACAAGCAGTCTCCTTCTGATATCATGAAGAAACAAGCAGTCTCCTTCTGATATCATGTAGAAACAAGCAGTCTCCTTCTGACATCATAACGAAACAAGCAGTCTCCTTCTGATATCATAAAGAAACAAGCAGTCTCCTTCTGACATCATAACGAAACAAGCAGTCTCCTTCTGATATCATAAAGAAACAAGCAGTCTCCTTCTGATATCATGTAGAAACAAGCAGTCTGCCTCTGACATCATGTAGAAACAAATAGTCTCCTTCTGATATCATGTAGAAACAAATAGTCTCCTTCTGACATCATAAAGAAACAAGCAGTCTCCTTCTGACATCATAACGAAACAAGCAGTCTCCTTCTGATATCATAAAGAAACAAGCAGTCTCCTTCTGATATCATAAAGAAACAAGCAGTCTCCTTCTGATATCATGTAGAAACAAGCAGTCTGCCTCTGACATCATGTAGAAACAAATAGTCTCCTTCTGATATCATGTAGAAACAAATAGTCTCCTTCTGATATCATAAAGAAACAAGCAGTCTCCTTCTGATATCATGTAGAAACAAGCAGTCTCCTTCTGACATCATAAAGAAACAAGCAGTCTCCTTCTGATATCATGAAGAAACAAGCAGTCTCCCTCTGACATCATAAAGAAACAAGCAGTCTCCTTCTGATATCATGTAGAAACAAGATATATATGTCTGATATATATCAGAATATATATATGCTTGTTTAATATAAATCTTCATTAAAATGTTTAAATGTTTGTTTTTAAAAATGTTAAAATCTTCATTAAAACGTTAAAATCATCATTAAAATGTTTAAATGTTCATTAAAACGTTAAATTCTTCATTAAAACGGTTAAATGTTCATTTTTTAATAACGTTAAAATGTTCACTAAAACAAAAATGTTCATTAAAACGTTAAAATCTTCATTAAAACGTTTAAATGTTCATTTTTAAAAACATTTAAAGGTTCATTAAAACGTTAAAATGTTTTTTTTTAAAACAAGCAGTCTCCTTCTGACATACTAAAGAAACAAGCAGTCTCCTTCTGGTATCATGTAGAAACAAGCAGTCTCCTTCTGACATCATAAAGAAACAAGCAGTCTCCTTCTGATATCATGTAGAAACAAGCAGTCTCCTTCTGATATCATGTAGAAACAAGCAGTCTCCTTCTGGTATCATGTAGAAACAAGCAGTCTCCTTCTGATATCATGAAGAAACAAGCAGTCTCCTTCTGATATCATAAAGAAACAAGCAGTCTCCTTCTGATATCATGTAGAAACAAGCAGTCTCCTTCTGACACCATAAAGAAACAAGCAGTCTCCTTCTGATATCATGTAGAAACAAGCAGTCTGCCTCTTACATCATGTAGAAACAAGCAGTCTCCTTCTGATATGTAGAAACAAGCAGTCTCCTTCTTATGGCAAGCCAAATGAGCATTTATTCTGATATCAGGATATCAGCCAGAATTGTCATGAACATGTAAGCCATTTCTGTCCACTAGTTAACTAGTTAGCCATGTTTGTGTCAACTAGTTAAATAGTGACAGCCTAAATGTCAACTAGTTAACTAGTAAGGCCTAAATTCTCTCTAGTTAACTAGTTAAAATGTTTCATATCTTACTAGTTAACTAGTATTGCTCAGTGTGTTCACTAGTTAACTAGTGGACAGATCAATGTCCACTAGTTAACTAGTTAAAACACATTTAGTTTTTACTAGTCAACTAGTAAGGTACAAAAACTCGTACTAGCTGACTACTGAATGTAAAAATCCCACTTGTTAACTTTGCCCAATTTGGCCAGCCGCTTGAGCATTAATTCTGATATCTTGTCAACAGGTCAACTAGTTAACTAGTGAGGGTCAAACTGTACACGCTAGTTAACTAGTGAACACATTTTGACCTTCACTAGTTAACTAGTTGACACAAAAATGGCTCATTAGTTAACTAGTAAAGGCCAAAATGCATACCAGTCAGCTAGTTGAAGGTATTTGTGTCTCACTAGTTAACTAGTCAGGGTCAAAATGAGCCCACCAGTTAACTAGTGGGAGAAGGAAATGTTCACTAGTTAACTAGTGAACACATTTTGGCTTCACTAGTTAACTAGGTGACACAAAATGGCTCACTAGTTATTTAGTAAAGGCCAAAATGCATACCAGTCAGCTAGTTGAAGGTTTTTGTGTCTCACTAGTTAACTAGTGATGGCCAAAATGTGCACACCAGTTAACTAGTGACAGAAGAAATGCCCACTAGTTGACTAGTGAACACATTTTGGCTTCCTAGTTAACTAGGTGACACAAAAATGGCTCACTAGTTAACTAGTAAGGGCTAAAATGCATACCAGTCAGCTAGTTGAAGGTTTTTGTGTCTCACTAGTTAACTAGTGACAGTTCAAAGTGTCCACATGTTCACTAGTGAAGGCAAAACTCCTAACTAGTTAAGTAGTTGGAGTAGGGCAGTGCCACTAGTTAACTAGTGAACCATTAATGACTCACTAGCTAGCTAGTTGATTGTAGCAGGCTCACTAGTTACCTAGTTGATGCATCCATTGTCCAAACTAGTTAACTAGTGAGGACATAAATGTATACTAGTAAACTAGTTCAAGCCTACATTCACACTAGCTAGCTAGTTGCACAGAATTCTAATTAGGAGGCAGAGAATTTCTCAAATTGAGGCTTTCTATTGGCTCACTATGTTAAAATAAAATATGACAACCAATCACAGTGCGGAATTTTGCAAAATCCCACCCCAAACATTTGCATGCGGCACACAAGTTAACATGCTGGCCAGAGGAACCTCAGCTAGTAAACTAGTAGTGGCTTCAGTGTGACACTTACATGTAAACTTGTGAAGGCGGAACTGCTCACTAGTTAACTAGAGAGGGTACAAATGTCCACTAGTTAACTAGTGAGGTGCAAAATAAGTGTCACTAGTTCACTAGTGGGCCCCAAAACGCCCACAAGTTAACTAGTAAGGTGTGGATATGCTCACTAGTTAACTAGTGAGGTGCAGATTTGCTCACTAGTTAACTAGTGCACCATTAAGCGCCCACTAGTTAACTAGTAAGGTGCAAAAAAGCATCACTAGTTAACTAGTAAGGTGCAGATATGCTCACTAGTTAACTAGTGGGCCCCAAAACGCCAACTAGTTAACTAGTAGGGTGCGGATTTGCTCACTAGTTAACTAGTGAGGCGCAGATATGCTCACTAGTTAACTAGTGACGTGCAGATTTGCTTACTAGTTAACTAGTGAGGCGCAGATATGCTCACTAGTTAACTAGTGAGGTGCGGATTTGCTCACTAGTTAACTAGTGAGGCGCGGATTTGCTCACTAGTTAACTAGTGAGGTGCGGATTTGCTCACTAGTTAACTAGTGAGGTGCAGATATGCTCACTAGTTAACTAGTGAGGTGCGGATTTGCTCACTAGTTAACTAGTGAGGTGCAGATATGCTCACTAGTTAACTAGTGAGCATATCTGCACCTCACTAGTACCTCACTAGTTAACTAGTGAGCATATCTGCACCTCACTAGTTAACTAGTGAGGTGCGGATTTGCTCACTAGTTAACTAGTTGCATCTAAAAACACATACAAGCTGACCATTTTTGTCCACTAGTTAACTAGTGGAACAATTGAAATTTCACCAGTTTACATGTGTGGGAGTGCAGCAGCTCACTAGTTAACTAGTGCCTGAAACACAAATTATGCATATTCTAATGAGAAGGCGGGCAGAAGACTCCTGTTGGGTATAAGAATCCCACCCAGTCTAAAACGTATGTGCTGTGGCCTCACAATCTGATGGGTGTCCCTGAGCGCCAAGGCTTGCACTCATTAGTCATGGTTTGACACCTACTGGTTGGTCGTTGCGGCGGGTTCGAATCCCGCAGATGGCATTCCGCAATTGCTGTAACATTATTTATTTTCTCTTTGTGTTGTAATGTTCAAAGTTTTATTGTTTTACTGCTTTTATTCCCCCCTCCCAAATCAAGTATAGCACCTCGTTTGGTGTCGTGTAAGGGAGATCAGTTGGCGAGTTCAAGTCCCATTGAGGAGAATTGGAATTTAGTGTGCCAGTAATTTTATTGTAGTTCATTTTTGTTTGGTATTGAAAGTTTGGTATTGAAAAAGGCTATATTAAAAATAATTATTGATATATATATATATATATATATATATATATCTCCATCCATCCATCCATCCATCTTCCCAAGAAATAGATCAAATGACACTGAGGGAAAAAACTGTGGTTATTTTGGAGAGGGTGCTGGCTGCAAAACCACAAAGGCGGAGCTGCACCCCGCCCATTCACGCAAACTCAGCCTAGCCCACTGACTTCCGTTTTTGTTTTCAACTTTATCGCAAACTGACCTGACCCACATGAATTACGGCTGTTACTAGTTTACAGTCGTTAATGCTATGTTCTATACTCCAATTAAACAAGATAAATATAACTTGCTACATGACAAAGACTGAATATATCTCGAAATGAAAAGGTTTCTTTTAACGAATATCTGCCTACAGCTGGTCTAATAAAAGTGGTGTACAACAGCACTTCAGTCTATTGAATGGCCTCTGGTAGTCTAGTGGTAAAATCGTCTGAGTTGGTTTTTGCTTTCCCCTCAGCTGATGCTGGTTCGATTCTCGGTGGGGTCATCAGCAGTCTATTTAGCCACATTCAATTTGTTTATATTTTAGTTGTAATGTTTCTTTTCAGCAAAATATTTATGTCGCTAAAAGTTCTTTGAATTTGGTCGTTCCTAAACAGCATTTTAGTTGAAACTCTGCTCACAAATGGACTCACACTGGCTAAATAAACGAATAAATAAATAAATAAACACATTATATGTTAAACGGTATACCAGTAAATTGTTGTAAACATAGTACTGGCAAGTGTAGCTAGAAATGAAGAAAAGAGGTTGTAAACTACCTAAAACTTACACTACTGGGAGGCGAAACAGCATGTCAACCTGACTCCATAACCACTACACCACCACATCTGTTATAAATCAAGTGGCGTTACATGTAATTGTGCTGCCCAGTGTGTCTCTGAGATGGGATGTATGGTTTATTGGCGGTGTCTCAGTAGAAGTCATTTCAGAAATAATTTGTCAGAAAATTCACAGAATATCCAGATTTGAGAACCAAGACCAGACCCGCTTCGGGGGAGGAGACCAAATTGAAGCTGAGATGGGAGGAAAATGCATGAATGAGGCTAAAAATGGCTTTGGCGTGTTTCTTATGAGGAAATGACAATATAACATGATTAAAAGTTCCAAAAGTTAGATTTTTAATTATATGGAACCTTTACAAAAACTGTTCAATTAACTTCTCAACTCCGTCCTCAATCTCGCATTTTTTAGCTACAACACCCTCTTTGGTTCCAGAATGCTATCAAGTCTGACAACTGGAAGGAATTAGACTGACTCTAATGGAATGGGCGGGGCTGATTCTGGAATGGGCGGCGCTGACTCTGGTGCAGCTCCACCTTCTGGTGCAGCTCCGCCTTTGTGGTTCTGCAGCAAGCACCACTTGTTATTTTGAGCTAGTACCAGAAGACAGTGTAACCTTTTTTAGTTCTCTCCAGTCAAAACAAAACTTTAGACTTTTTTCTTTTTTAAATTTAACAGGGAACAGCAATCAATTGAACAGGGAACTGCAACCAGTAGTCACACAACAAAATAAAATCACACAAACAAAATAAAGTTACTCTCCTTTTTTCTTGGTGTCTGAAAAGGGCAGGGAAAACCATCAGACTCCAGTCACCCATCGAATGGACTCTTCACCCTCCTGCCCTCTGGGAAGCGCTACAGGAGCCTATGGACTAAGACTACCAGGTCCCGAAACAGTTTCTTCCCCACAGCTGTCAGACTCCTAAACTCTGCCTGCTGACATAACACCCCAAACCAGCAGCACCCTACATAAACTCTGTAGAAACAAGAAAGCCCTGGAAATCGATGCAGAGCGTCGCGGGATATGCCTGACTGGTCATATATATTACCTCTCATGACACTGACCTCTGACCCTATGAACTTGTGTATGTGATGAGTTTATTTACCTTTGATAGGGAGTTATGACCTCTGATTTTGTCAAAATCCTTCAACCCGTTCAGGAGATATTGCACACAAAAGCCAAATTTTCATATATACGGCCTCACACAACCTTGACCTTTGACCCTATGAGGTTTTGTACCTCATGAGTTTATTTACCTTAGATAGGGAGTTCTCACCTGCGATTTGGTCAAAGTATTTCAACCTGTTCAGAAGATATTGCACACAAAAACCAATTTTTCATATATACGGCCTCACACGACCTTTACCTTTGACCCTATGAGGTTGTGACCTGATCAGTTTATCTACCTTTGATAGGGAGCTATCACCTCTGATTTGGTCAAAATCATTCAACCCGTTCAGGCAATTTTTGATATATATATGACCTCACACAACCTTGACCTTTGACCCTATTACATTGTGTTCCTAATCAGTTCATGTACCCTTCATAGTAATAAAATACACAGGCGAGGGTCCGACTCTCTGGAGGACGCCATGTTGGATTCTATGTTTATTTAGCTGTATTTATGGTTTTGCTGGTGGTTTTTGACTCCTTTGAAAACTGTGCAACAACACTCTTCTTCTTCCTTTTCTCGTGTGTTATTTGGCGGATGGCACTCAACATAAAAAGATGCATTTCTCAAACAATTAATGTATTGGAGCGTGAACCTGAGTCATTAATCTCATATCCTAATTTGAGAGTTACAGCTAGAGTCCAGAGGGTTTTGTTGGCTTTATAAGCATTAGTTAGTAAGGTCCTCACTTGAACAAAAAATACAGCTTGTTTGCAGTGACTTTGGTATTTACTACCCCCTATTGCCAGAAATCTACACACTTTCCCTTTAAGCGCGTTGTCTCTTTAAGACTGGTCCTGGGTGACATTGGAGTTTACAGCGAGGCCTTAGAAATTATCTGTCTGGATATTTATTGTGGAGATTAATGGACTAAAATGGGTTGCTGCACCGTGACTGTCTTCTCCTTTTTTTGGAGAGTAAAAACTATATTTTGGTTTTTAAATGCTGCCGCTGCACCGTGTTAAGAAATCATATTACTGGTTAGTTCGAAATGGGTTGAAATGTTCACATTTCTTCTTTGCTTTACATGCTGATCACTAAAGCGTGCTTTAATTAATATTGCGTTTTCGTAAAATGTAAGAGCAAACAAGGGGGATTTTAATTGACAAAAATAATAAAATCAGCACATTTCCAAGCCAACTGCGGTTAACATTGGCACGTCGGCTTGAAAAATATCTCCTTTTTGCCGTAAATAACACACATTTCATAGCTGTTGTGGGTTATGTATGTGTTCATCAGTGCTTGAGAACTGTAACTTTGGGGAGCGGGTCGTAATTGTGGGCTTTTAATGCGGTGCTGTCTGTGGCGAGGTGTTGGTAGGGTCTGATCGGAGCTGCAGCCAGAGCGTTTCTCCCAACCAGCGGCTGCTGGGAGCTGGTCCACGGTGAAGCAGCCCACGCAGCCGAACGAGGGCTTCCCGGCTAAGAGCTGACCGCAGCGGCCCCGACGACCGCGGGCCAGCGACCCGAGAAATAACATGGGGAGTCCTGCTGCTGCCTGCTGTTGTTTGTTTTCCGTAGTAAATACCTGAATATGCAGAGACTCAACAGGTCATTCAGTTGTATGGTATCATTCAGATGATCAAATGAAATGTTGCAACATTAATATCAGTTTACCTGATCTTGATCAATAATCGCATTGATGAATTGGTGCATGAATAACTACAGACCCTGCTTCCTGCAGCAGCTTTTTCTGCTCTAGATTTATGATCTGCTATTTGTATATTTCAACGAAAAAGACGGAAATGGCATTAATTATTTAGATTTATTTGTGGATTTTTTTGTCGATGTTAACCCTGTTGTGTCTCAGTTCATGAAGCTGTTTTCAATGTTTCCCGCGATGCGAGCAGCTGATTGTGCAGCAGATGGCCGCGGACATGATCAATTTCGAAGTGCTAGTTCTGGATCAAGAGAAAGCCTGCTGTGCTGTGCCGATGATTTTATTTTGCGAGGATGGATTGAGGAAGGGGGACACACATGCTTAAATATCGACTGTCGGCAATAATCAGATTCATACTCATAAAATACTTGTTTACATGTTTTGTGTGTGTGTGTGTGTGTGTGTGTAACTCTGCCCACTAATCCGTTACGTATTTTGTTTCTTGTTGACATAAATACAAAAATTATGCAAAAGAAAAGAAGTGAAATAATGTACAAAACTAAAGTGTATGAACCAGGATCGAACCCGCGACCTTCACCATTGCAGGCGAACGCGTTAGTCACTAGACCACCAGCATCAGGTTCTAAATCTCTTCGCAAATTTATACCTTTAAAACACTATTAAAATATATGAGTGCTGGCAGGCTTTACAGCAACGTATGTAAAATCGAGCCTTTTTTATTATTATAAACTTGTCGCTTCCGTACAAATGTGAAACAATATATCTGACGGAGATTTCTGCGGAGTTTCTGCACTTTCCTGTCAACAGAAACAGACATGCTGTCTGCCGCTGCCTTCCGCCTCCAGGCTTTTTCAGACTAATAACTGAAAACTAAAGACTGCACACGTTAACTGAACAAAGATTACAGCAATACACCACAACTTTCTCGCTACAAATATCGTCAAAACATATTTATGTGCTCAAACGATCTTAGTTTATCAAATTTTCTCTTAGAACAGCCTGAACAGAGTCCGCCATACTTTCTCTGTTTCTCAGTCCTAAATGGACCAATCACATTGCTGTTCTGCATTTCTTCATTTGCATGTAAAGGCCGGATTTGCTCACTAGCTAACTAGTGAGCTGTACAGCGGTCGAACTAGTTAACATGTTACACAGAATGCCAGCCAAGTGTGTATTTATTCAAATTCCACAAATTTACTAGTTTTAGGGGCATTTTTCTGCAGCTAGTTAACTAGTGACAGTGTTTTGTGTTCACTACTTAACATGTAAGGCTCAGTTTGCCCTCTATAAGCTAGTGAGAAAAAATTATAATGCAGATATGCTCACTAGTTAACTAGTGAGTGCTTCCTGTCCCATTACAAGTGAACTAGAAAGGCCAAATATGTCAACTAGTTAACTAGTGAAGGTAAATTTGTCACTAGTTAACTAGTAAGAACACATTTTTACATAACAAGTAAACTAGATTGCTCAAAAAACAGCAACTAGTGTGCGTCTTGTGCGCACTAGTTAACTAGTGAGCATATCTGCACCTCACTAGTTAACTAGTGAGCATATCTGCACCTCACTAGTTAACTAGTGAGCAAATCCGCACCTCACTAGTTAACTAGTGAGCAAATCCGCACCTCACTAGTTAACTAGTGAGCAAATCCGCACCTCACTAGTTAACTAGTGAGCAAATCCGCACTTCACTAGTTAACTAGTGAGCAAATCCGCGCCTCACTAGTTAGCTAGTAAGCAAATCCGCACTTCACTAGTTAACTAGTGAGCATATCTGTGCCTCACTAGTTAACTAGTGAGCAAATCCGCACCCTACTAGTTAACTAGTTGGCGTTTTGGGGCCCACTAGTTAACTAGTGAGCATATCTGCACTTTACAAGTTAACTAGTGATGCTTTTTTGCACCTTACTAGTTAACTAGTGGGTGCTTTAGGGCACACTAGTTAACTAGTGAGCAAATCTGCACCTCACTAGTTAACTAGTGAGCAAATCCGCACATCACTAGTTAACTAGTGAGCATATCTGTGTCTCACTAGTTAACTAGTGAGCAAATCCGCACCCTACTAGTTAACTTGTTGACATTTTGGGGCCCACTAGTTAACTAGTGAGCATATCTGCACCTTACTAGTTAACTAGTGATGCTTTTTTGCACCTTACTAGTTAACTAGTGGGCGCTTTGGGGCGCACTAGTTAACTAGTGAGCAAATCTGCACCTCACTAGTTAACTAGTGAGCATATCCGCACCTTACTAGTTAACTTGTGGGCGATTTGGGGCCCACTAGTGAACTAGTGACACTTATTTTGCACCTCACTAGTTAACTAGTGGACATTTGTACCCTCTCTAGTTAACTAGTGAGCAGTTCTGCCTTCACAAGTTTACATGTAAGTGTCACACTGAAGCCACTACTAGTTCACTAGCTGAGGTTCCTCTGGCAAGCATGTTAACTTGTGTGCCGCATGCAAATGTTTGGGGTGGGATTTTACGAAATTCCGCACTGTGATTGGTTGTCATATTTTATTTTGACACAGGGAGCCAATAGAGAGTCTTAATTTGAGAAATTCTCCGCCTCCTAATTAGAATTCTGCGCAACTAGCTAGCTAGTGTGAATGTAGACTTGAACTAGTTTACTAGTATACATTTATGTCCTCACTAGTTAACTAGTTTGGACAATGGATGCATCAACTAGGTAACTAGTGAGCCTGCTGCCATCAACTAGCTAGCTAGTGAGCCATTAATGGTTCACTAGTTAACTAGTGGCACTGACCTACTCCAACTAGTTAACTAGTTAGGAGTTAAGCCTTCACTAGTTAACTAGTGTGCACATTTTGGCCATCAATAGTTAACTAGTGAGACACAAAAAACCTTCAACTAGCTGACTGGTATGCACTTTGGCCTTTACTAGTTAACTAGTGAGCCATTTATGTGACAACTAGTTAACTAGTGAAGCCAAAATGTGTTCACTAGTTAACTAGTGCACATTTATGTCTACCACAAGTTAACTAGTGTGCACATTTTGGCCATCACTAGTTAACTAGTGAGACACAAAAACCTTCAACTAGCTGACTGGTATGCATTTTGGTCTTTACTAGTTAACTAGTGAGCCATTTATGTGTCAACTAGTTAACTAGTGAAGCCAAAATATGTTCACTAGTTAACTAGTGCGCATTTATGTCTACCACAAGTTAACTAGTGTGCACATTTTGACCGTCACTAGTTAACTAGTGAGACAAATACCTTCAAGTAGCTGACTGGTATGCATTTCTGCTTTTACTAGTTAACTAGTGAGCAGTTTTTGTGTCAACTAGTTAACTACTGAAGCCTAAATGTGTTCACTAGTTAACTAGTGCGCATTTCTGCTGTCACTAGTTAACTAGTGGGCACATTTTCACCCTCGATATTTAACTAGTTGACACAAACATGTCTAACTAGTTAACTAGTGGACAGAAATGGCTTACATGTTCATGACAATTCTGGCAGATATCCTGATATCAGAATAAATGCTCATTTGGCTTGCCATAGCAGTCTCCTTCTGACATCATGTAGAAACATGCAGTGTCTTTCTGATATCATGTTGAGACAAACAGTCTCCTTCTGATATCATGTAGAAACAAGCAGTCTCCTTCTGACATCATAAAGAAACAAGCAGTCTCCTTCTGATATCATAAAGAAACAAGCAGTCTCCTTCTGTTATCATGAAGAAACAAGCAGTCTCCTTCTGATATCATGTAGAAACAAGCAGTCTCCTTCTGATATCATAAAGAAACAAGCAGTCTCCTTCTGACATCATGTAGAAACAAGCAGTGCCCTTCTGACATCATAAAGAAACAAGCAGTCTCCTTCTGATATCATAAAGAAACAAGCAGTCTCCTTCTGATATCATAAAGAAACAAGCAGTCTCCTTCTGACATCATGTAGAAATAAGCAGTCTCCTTCTGACATCATAACGAAACAAGCAGTCTCCTTCTGATATCATGTAGAAACAAGCAGTCTCCTTCTGATATCATAAAGAAACAAGCAGTCTCCTTCTGACATCATAACGAAACAAGCAGTCTCCTTCTGACATCATAAAGAAACAAGCAGTCTCCTTCTGATATCATAAAGAAACAAGCAGTCTCCTTCTGATATCATAAAGAAACAAGCAGTCTCCTTCTGACATCATGTAGAAATAAGCAGTCTCCTTCTGATATCATGTAGAAACAAGCAGTCTCCTTCTGACATCATAACGAAACAAGCAGTCTCCTTCTGATATCATGTAGAAACAAGCAGTCTCCTTCTGATATCATAAAGAAACCAGCAGTCTCCTTCTGACATCATAACGAAACAAGCAGTCAAGCAGTCTCCTTCTGATATCATGTAGAAACAAGCAGTCTCCTTCTGATATCATAAAGAAACAAGCAGTCTCCTTCTGATATCATGTAGAAACAAGCAGTCTGCCTCTGACATCATGTAGAAACAAGCAGTCTCCTTCTCATATCATAAAGAAATAAGCAGTCTCCTTCTGATATCATAAAGAAACAAGCAGTCTCCTTCTGACATCATGTAGAAATAAGCAGTCTCCTTCTGACATCATAACGAAACAAGCAGTCTCCTTCTGATATCATGTAGAAACAAGCAGTCTCCTTCTGATATCATAAAGAAACAAGCAGTCTCCTTCTGATATCATGTAGAAACAAGCAGTCTGCCTCTGACATCATGTAGAAACAAGCAGTCTCCTTCTGACATCATAACGAAACAAGCAGTCTCCTTCTGATATCATGTAGAAACAAGCAGTCTGCCTCTGACATCATGTAGAAACAAGCAGTCTCCTTCTGATATCATGTAGAAACAAATAGTCTCCTTCTGACATCATAAAGAAACAAGCAGTCTCCTTCTGGTATCATGTAGAAACAAGCAGTCTCCTTCTGACATCATAAAGAAACAAGCAGTCTCCTTCTGATATCATGTAGAAACAAGCAGTCTCCTTCTGATATCATGTAGAAACAAGCAGTCTCCTTCTGATATCATGAAGAAACAAGCAGTCTCCTTCTGATATCATAAAGACACAAGCAGTCTCCTTCTGATATCATGTAGAAACAAGCAGTCTCCTTCTGATATCATGTAGAAACAAGCAGTCTGCCTCTTACATCATGTAGAAACAAGCAGTCTCCTTCTGACATCATGTAGAAACAAGATATATATGTCTGATATATATCAGAATATATATATGCTTGTTTAATATAAATCTTCATTAAAATGTTTAAATGTTTGTTTTTAAAAATGTTAAAATCTTCATTAAAACGTTAAAATCATCATTAAAATGTTTAAATGTTCATTAAAACGTTAAATTCTTCATTAAAACGGTTAAATGTTCATTTTTTAATAACGTTAAAATGTTCATTAAAATGTTTACATGTTCATTAAAACATTAAATTCTTCATTAAAACGTATAAATGTTCATTTTTAAAAACATTTAAAGGTTCATTAAAACGTTAAAATGTTTTTTTAAAACAAGCAGTCTCCTTCTGACATCATAAAGAAACAAGCAGTTTCCTTCTGACATCATAAAGAAACAAGCAGTCTCCTTCTGATATCATAAAGAAACAAGCAGTCTCCTTCTGATATCATGTAGAAACAAGCAGTCTCCTTCTGACATCATAAAGAAACAAGCAGTCTCCTTCTGATATCATAAAGAAACAAGCAGTCTCCTTCTGTTATCATGAAGAAACAAGCAGTCTCCTTCTGATATCATAAAGAAACAAGCAGTCTCCTTCTGACATCATGTAGAAATAAGCAGTCTCCTTCTGACATCATAACGAAACAAGCAGTCTCCTTCTGACATCATAACGAAACAAGCAGTCTCCTTCTGATATCATGTAGAAACAAGCAGTCTCCTTCTGATATCATAAAGAAACAAGCAGTCAAGCAGTCTCCTTCTGATATCATGTAGAAACAAGCAGTCTCCTTCTGATATCATAAAGAAACAAGCAGTCTCCTTCTGATATCATGTAGAAACAAGCAGTCTGCCTCTGACATCATGTAGAAACAAGCAGTCTCCTTCTCATATCATAAAGAAATAAGCAGTCTCCTTCTGATATCATAAAGAAACAAGCAGTCTCCTTCTGACATCATGTAGAAATAAGCAGTCTCCTTCTGACATCATAACGAAACAAGCAGTCTCCTTCTGATATCATGTAGAAACAAGCAGTCTCCTTCTGATATCATAAAGAAACAAGCAGTCTCCTTCTGATATCATGTAGAAACAAGCAGTCTGCCTCTGACATCATGTAGAAACAAGCAGTCTCCTTCTGACATCATAACGAAACAAGCAGTCTCCTTCTGATATCATGTAGAAACAAGCAGTCTGCCTCTGACATCATGTAGAAACAAGCAGTCTCCTTCTGATATCATGTAGAAACAAATAGTCTCCTTCTGACATCATAAAGAAACAAGCAGTCTCCTTCTGGTATCATGTAGAAACAAGCAGTCTCCTTCTGACATCATAAAGAAACAAGCAGTCTCCTTCTGATATCATGTAGAAACAAGCAGTCTCCTTCTGATATCATGTAGAAACAAGCAGTCTCCTTCTGATATCATGAAGAAACAAGCAGTCTCCTTCTGATATCATAAAGACACAAGCAGTCTCCTTCTGATATCATGTAGAAACAAGCAGTCTCCTTCTGATATCATGTAGAAACAAGCAGTCTGCCTCTTACATCATGTAGAAACAAGCAGTCTCCTTCTGATATCATGTAGAAACAAGCAGTCTCCTTCTGACATCATGTAGAAACAAGATATATATGTCTGATATATATCAGAATATATATATGCTTGTTTAATATAAATCTTCATTAAAATGTTTAAATGTTTGTTTTTAAAAATGTTAAAATCTTCATTAAAACGTTAAAATCATCATTAAAATGTTTAAATGTTCATTAAAACGTTAAATTCTTCATTAAAACGGTTAAATGTTCATTTTTTAATAACGTTAAAATGTTCATTAAAATGTTTACATGTTCATTAAAACATTAAATTCTTCATTAAAACGTATAAATGTTCATTTTTAAAAACATTTAAAGGTTCATTAAAACGTTAAAATGTTTTTTTAAAACAAGCAGTCTCCTTCTGACATCATAAAGAAACAAGCAGTTTCCTTCTGACATCATAAAGAAACAAGCAGTCTCCTTCTGATATCATAAAGAAACAAGCAGTCTCCTTCTGATATCATGTAGAAACAAGCAGTCTCCTTCTGACATCATGTAGAAACATGCAGTGTCTTTCTGATATCATGTTGAGACAAACAGTCTCCTTCTGATATCATGTAGAAACAAGCAGTCTCCTTCTGACATCATAAAGAAACAAGCAGTCTCCTTCTGATATCATAAAGAAACAAGCAGTCTCCTTCTGTTATCATGAAGAAACAAGCAGTCTCCTTCTGATATCATAAAGAAACAAGCAGTCTCCTTCTGACATCATGTAGAAATAAGCAGTCTCCTTCTGACATCATAACGAAACAAGCAGTCTCCTTCTGATATCATGTAGAAACAAGCAGTCTCCTTCTGATATCATAAAGAAACAAGCAGTCTCCTTCTGACATCATAACGAAACAAGCAGTCTCCTTCTGACATCATAAAGAAACAAGCAGTCTCCTTCTGATATCATAAAGAAACAAGCAGTCTCCTTCTGATATCATAAAGAAACAAGCAGTCTCCTTCTGACATCATGTAGAAATAAGCAGTCTCCTTCTGACATCATAACGAAACAAGCAGTCTCCTTCTGACATCATGTAGAAACAAGATATATATGTCTGATATATATCAGAATATATATATGCTTGTTTAATATAAATCTTCATTAAAATGTTTAAATGTTTGTTTTTAAAAATGTTAAAATCTTCATTAAAACGTTAAAATCATCATTAAAATGTTTAAATGTTCTTTAAAACGTTAAATTCTTCATTAAAACGGTTAAATGTTCATTTTTTAATAACGTTAAAATGTTCATTAAAACAAAAATGTTCATTAAAACGTTAAAATGTTCATTAAAATGTTTAAATGTTCATTTTTTAAAACGTTAAAATTTTCATTAAAATGTTTACATGTTCATTAAAACATTAAATTATTCATTAAAACGTATAAATGTTCATTTTTAAAAACATTTAAAGGTTCATTAAAACGTTAAAATGTTTTTTTAAAACAAGCAGTCTCCTTCTGACATCATAAAGAAACAAGCAGTTTCCTTCTGACATCATAAAGAAACAAGCAGTCTCCTTCTGACATCATGTAGAAATAAGCAGTCTCCTTCTGACATCATAACGAAACAAGCAGTCTCCTTCTGATATCATGTAGAAACAAGCAGTCTCCTTCTGACATCATGTAGAAACAAGATATATATGTCTGATATATATCAGAATATATATATGCTTGTTTAATATAAATCTTCATTAAAATGTTTAAATGTTTGTTTTTAAAAATGTTAAAATCTTCATTAAAACGTTAAAATCATCATTAAAATGTTTAAATGTTCTTTAAAACGTTAAATTCTTCATTAAAACGGTTAAATGTTCATTTTTTAATAACGTTAAAATGTTCATTAAAACAAAAATGTTCATTAAAACGTTAAAATGTTCATTAAAATGTTTAAATGTTCATTTTTTAAAACGTTAAAATTTTCATTAAAATGTTTACATGTTCATTAAAACATTAAATTATTCATTAAAACGTATAAATGTTCATTTTTAAAAACATTTAAAGGTTCATTAAAACGTTAAAATGTTTTTTTAAAACAAGCAGTCTCCTTCTG
Source organism: Nothobranchius furzeri (assembly GCF_043380555.1). Lineage (NCBI taxonomy): Eukaryota > Metazoa > Chordata > Actinopteri > Cyprinodontiformes > Nothobranchiidae > Nothobranchius > Nothobranchius furzeri. The sequence continues at coordinate 20,425,862 of NC_091749.1, forward strand.
ATATCATAAAGAAACAAGCAGTCTCCTTCTGATATCATGTAGAAACAAGCAGTCTCCTTCTGACATCATGTAGAAACATGCAGTGTCTTTCTGATATCATGTTGAGACAAACAGTCTCCTTCTGATATCATGTAGAAACAAGCAGTCTCCTTCTGACATCATAAAGAAATAAGCAGTCTCCTTCTGATATCATAAAGAAACAAGCAGTCTCCTTCTGTTATCATGAAGAAACAAGCAGTCTCCTTCTGATATCATAAAGAAACAAGCAGTCTCCTTCTGACATCATGTAGAAACAAGATATATATGTCTGATATATATCAGAATATATATATGCTTGTTTAATATAAATCTTCATTAAAATGTTTAAATGTTTGTTTTTAAAAATGTTAAAATCTTCATTAAAACGTTAAAATCATCATTAAAATGTTTAAATGTTCATTAAAACGTTAAATTCTTCATTAAAACGGTTAAATGTTCATTTTTTAATAACGTTAAAATGTTCATTAAAACAAAAATGTTCATTAAAACGTTAAAATGTTCATTAAAACGTTTAAATGTTCATTTTTTAAAACGTTAAAATGTTCATTAAAATGTTTACATGTTCATTAAAACATTAAATTCTTCATTAAAACGTATAAATGTTCATTTTTAAAAACATTTAAAGGTTCATTAAAACGTTAAAATGTTTTTTTAAAACAAGCAGTCTCCTTCTGACATCATAAAGAAACAAGCAGTTTCCTTCTGACATCATGTAGAAACATGCAGTCTCCTTCTGACATCATGTAGAAACATGCAGTGTCTTTCTGATATCATGTTGAGACAAACAGTCTCCTTCTGATATCATGTAGAAACAAGCAGTCTCCTTCTGACATCATGTAGAAACATGCAGTGTCTTTCTGATATCATGTTGAGACAAACAGTCTCCTTCTGATATCATAAAGAAACAAGCAGTCTCCTTCTGACATCATGTAGAAACATGCAGTGTCTTTCTGATATCATGTTGAGACAAACAGTCTCCTTCTGATATCATGTAGAAACAAGCAGTCTCCTTCTGACATCATAAAGAAACAAGCAGTCTCCTTCTGATATCATAAAGAAACAAGCAGTCTCCTTCTGTTATCATGAAGAAACAAGCAGTCTCCTTCTGATATCATAAAGAAACAAGCAGTCTCCTTCTGACATCATGTAGAAACATGCAGTGTCTTTCTGATATCATGTAGAAACAAGCAGTCTCCTTCTGACATCATAAAGAAACAAGCAGTCTCCTTCTGATATCATAAAGAAACAAGCAGTCTCCTTCTGTTATCATGAAGAAACAAGCAGTCTCCTTCTGATATCATAAAGAAACAAGCAGTCTCCTTCTGACATCATAACGAAACAAGCAGTCTCCTTCTGATATCATGTAGAAACAAGCAGTCTCCTTCTGATATCATAAAGAAACAAGCAGTCTCCTTCTGACATCATAACGAAACAAGCAGTCTCCTTCTGACATCATAAAGAAACAAGCAGTCTCCTTCTGATATCATAAAGAAACAAGCAGTCTCCTTCTGACATCATGTAGAAATAAGCAGTCTCCTTCTGACATCATAACGAAACAAGCAGTCTCCTTCTGATATCATGTAGAAACAAGCAGTCTCCTTCTGACATCATGTAGAAACAAGATATATATGTCTGATATATATCAGAATATATATATGCTTGTTTAATATAAATCTTCATTAAAATGTTTAAATGTTTGTTTTTAAAAATGTTAAAATCTTCATTAAAACGTTAAAATCATCATTAAAATGTTTAAATGTTCATTAAAACGTTAAATTCTTCATTAAAACGGTTAAATGTTCATTTTTTAATAACGTTAAAATGTTCATTAAAACAAAAATGTTCATTAAAACGTTAAAATGTTCATTAAAATGTTTAAATGTTCATTTTTTAAAACGTTAAAATGTTCATTAAAATGTTTACATGTTCATTAAAACATTAAATTCTTCATTAAAACGTATAAATGTTCATTTTTAAAAACATTTAAAGGTTCATTAAAACGTTAAAATGTTTTTTTTAAAACAAGCAGTCTCCTTCTGACATCATAAAGAAACAAGCAGTTTCCTTCTGACATCATAAAGAAACAAGCAGTCTCCTTCTGATATCATAAAGAAACAAGCAGTCTCCTTCTGATATCATGTAGAAACAAGCAGTCTCCTTCTGACATCATGTAGAAACATGCAGTGTCTTTCTGATATCATGTTGAGACAAACAGTCTCCTTCTGATATCATGTAGAAACAAGCAGTCTCCTTCTGACATCATAAAGAAACAAGCAGTCTCCTTCTGTTATCATGTAGAAACAAGCAGTCTCCTTCTGATATCATAAAGAAACAAGCAGTCTCCTTCTGACATCATAACGAAACAAGCAGTCTCCTTCTGACATCATAAAGAAACAAGCAGTCTCCTTCTGATATCATAAAGAAACAAGCAGTCTCCTTCTGATATCATAAAGAAACAAGCAGTCTCCTTCTGACATCATGTAGAAATAAGCAGTCTCCTTCTGACATCATAACGAAACAAGCAGTCTCCTTCTGATATCATGTAGAAACAAGCAGTCTCCTTCTGACATCATAACGAAACAAGCAGTCTCCTTCTGATATCATGTAGAAACAAGCAGTCTCCTTCTGATATCATAAAGAAACCAGCAGTCTCCTTCTGACATCATAACGAAACAAGCAGTCTCCTTCTGATATCATGTAGAAACAAGCAGTCTCCTTCTGATATCATAAAGAAACAAGCAGTCTCCTTCTGATATCATGTAGAAACAAGCAGTCTGCCTCTGACATCATGTAGAAACAAGCAGTCTCCTTCTGACATCATAACGAAACAAGCAGTCTCCTTCTGATATCATGTAGAAACAAGCAGTCTGCCTCTGACATCATGTAGAAACAAGCAGTCTCCTTCTGATATCATGTAGAAACAAGCAGTCTCCTTCTGACATCATAAAGAAACAAGCAGTCTCCTTCTTATATCATGTAGAAACAAGCAGTCTCTTTCTTATATCATGTAGAAACAAGATATATATGTCTGATATATATCAGAATATATATATATATGCTTGTTTAATATAAATCTTCATTAAAATGTTTAAATGTTTGTTTTTAAAAATGTTAAAATCTTCATTAAAACGTTAAAATCATCATTAAAATGTTTAAATGTTCATTATAACGTTAAATTCTTCATGAAAACGGTTAAATGTTCATTTTTTAATAACGTTAAAATGTTCATTAAAACAAAAATGTTCATTAAAACGTTTAAATGTTCATTTTTAAAAACATTTAAAGGTTCATTAAAACGTTAAAATGTTTTTTTTAAAACAAGCAGTCTCCTTCTGACATACTAAAGAAACAAGCAGTCTCCTTCTGACATCATGTAGAAACAAGCAGTCTCCTTCTGACATCATAAAGAAACAAGCAGTCTCCTTCTGATATCATGAAGAAACAAGCAGTCTCCTTCTGATATCATGTAGAAACAAGCAGTCTCCTTCTGACACCATAAAGAAACAAGCAGTCTCCTTCTGATATCATGTAGAAATAAGCAGTCTCCTTCTGACACCATAAAGAAACAAGCAGTCTCCTTCTGATATCATGTAGAAACAAGCAGTCTGCCTCTTACATCATGTAGAAACAAGCAGTCTCCTTCTGATATCATGTAGAAACAAGCAGTCTCCTTCTGACATGTAGAAACAAGATATATATGTCTGATATATATCAGAATATATATATGCTTTTTTAATATAAATCTTCATTAAAATGTTTAAATGTTTTTTTTTTTAAATGTTAAAATCTTCATTAAAACGTTAAAATCATCATTAAAATGTTTAAATGTTCATTAAAACGTTAAATTCTTCATTAAAACGGTTAAATGTTCATTTTTTAATAACGTTAAAATGTTCATTAAAACAAAAATGTTCATTAAAACGTTTAAATGTTCATTAAAACGTTTAAATGTTCATTTTTTAAAACGTTAAAATGTTCATTAAAATGTTTACATGTTCATTAAAACATTAAATTCTTCATTAAAACGTTTAAATGTTCATTTTTAAAAACATTTAAAGGTTCATTAAAACGTTAAAATGTTTTTTTTAAACAAGCAGTCTCCTTCTGACATCATAAAGAAACAAGCAGTCTCCTTCTGACATCATAAAGAAACAAGCAGTCTCCTTCTGGTATCATGTAGAAACAAGCAGTCTCCTTCTGATATCATGAAGAAACACGCAGTTTCCTTCTGATATCATGTAGAAACAAGCAGTCTCCTTCTGATATCATAAAGAAACAAGCAGTCTCCTTCTGATATCATGTAGAAACAAGCAGTCTCCTTCTGATATCATAAAGAAACAAGCAGTCTCCTTCTGATATCATGTAGAAACAAGCAGTCTCCTTCTGACATCATGTAGAAACATGCAGTCTCCTTCTGATATCATAAAGAAACAAGCAGTCTCCTTCTGATATCATGTAGAAACAAGCAGTCTCCTTCTGATATCATGAAGAAACAAGCAGTCTCCTTCTGACATCATGTAGAAACAAGCAGTCTCCTTCTGATATCATGTAGAAACAAGCAGTCTCCTTCTGATATCATAAAGAAACAAGCAGTCTCCTTCTGATATCATGTAGAAACAAGCAGTCTCCTTCTGATATCATGAAGAAACAAGCAGTCTCCTTCTGACATCATAAAGAAACAAGCAGTCTCCTTCTTATATCATGTAGAAACAAGCAGTCTCTTTCTTATATCATGTAGAAACAAGATATATATGTCTGATATATATCAGAATATATATATATATGCTTGTTTAATATAAATCTTCATTAAAATGTTTAAATGTTTGTTTTTAAAAATGTTAAAATCTTCATTAAAACGTTAAAATCATCATTAAAATGTTTAAATGTTCATTATAACGTTAAATTCTTCATGAAAACGGTTAAATGTTCATTTTTTAATAACGTTAAAATGTTCATTAAAACAAAAATGTTCATTAAAACGTTTAAATGTTCATTTTTAAAAACATTTAAAGGTTCATTAAAACGTTAAAATGTTTTTTTTAAAACAAGCAGTCTCCTTCTGACATACTAAAGAAACAAGCAGTCTCCTTCTTATATCATGTAGAAACAAGCAGTCTCCTTCTGACATCATAAAGAAACAAGCAGTCTCCTTCTGATATCATGAAGAAACAAGCAGTCTCCTTCTGATATCATGTAGAAACAAGCAGTCTCCTTCTGACACCATAAAGAAACAAGCAGTCTCCTTCTGATATCATGTAGAAATAAGCAGTCTCCTTCTGACACCATAAAGAAACAAGCAGTCTCCTTCTGATATCATGTAGAAACAAGCAGTCTCCTTCTGACATCATGTAGAAACAAGATATATATGTCTGATATATATCAGAATATATATATGCTTTTTTAATATAAATCTTCATTAAAATGTTTAAATGTTTTTTTTAAAAATGTTAAAATCTTCATTAAAACGTTAAAATCATCATTAAAATGTTTAAATGTTCATTAAAACGTTAAATTCTTCATTAAAACGGTTAAATGTTCATTTTTTAATAACGTTAAAATGTTCATTAAAACAAAAATGTTCATTAAAACGTTTAAATGTTCATTAAAACGTTTAAATGTTCATTTTTTAAAACGTTAAAATGTTCATTAAAATGTTTACATGTTCATTAAAACATTAAATTCTTCATTAAAACGTTTAAATGTTCATTTTTAAAAACATTTAAAGGTTCATTAAAACGTTAAAATGTTTTTTTTAAACAAGCAGTCTCCTTCTGACATCATAAAGAAACAAGCAGTCTCCTTCTGGTATCATGTAGAAACAAGCAGTCTCCTTCTGATATCATGAAGAAACACGCAGTTTCCTTCTGATATCATGTAGAAACAAGCAGTCTCCTTCTGATATCATAAAGAAACAAGCAGTCTCCTTCTGATATCATAAAGAAACAAGCAGTCTCCTTCTGATATCATGTAGAAACAAGCAGTCTCCTTCTGACATCATGTAGAAACATGCAGTCTCCTTCTGATATCATAAAGAAACAAGCAGTCTCCTTCTGATATCATGTAGAAACAAGCAGTCTCCTTCTGATATCATGAAGAAACAAGCAGTCTCCTTCTGACATCATGTAGAAACAAGCAGTCTCCTTCTGATATCATGTAGAAACAAGCAGTCTCCTTCTGATATCATAAAGAAACAAGCAGTCTCCTTCTGATATCATGAAGAAACAAGCAGTCTCCTTCTGACATCATGTAGAAACAAGCAGTGCCCTTCTGACATCATAAAGAAACAAGCAGTCTCCTTCTGATATCATGTAGAAACAAGCAGTCTACTTCTGACATCATAAAGAAACAAGCAGTCTCCTTCTGACATCATGTAGAAATAAGCAGTCTCCTTCTGACATCATGTAGAAATAAGCAGTCTCCTTCTGACATCATAACGAAACAAGCAGTCTCCTTCTGATATCATGTAGAAACAAGCAGTCTCCTTCTGACATCATGTAGAAATAAGCAGTCTCCTTCTGACATCATAACGAAACAAGCAGTCTCCTTCTGATATCATGTAGAAACAAGCAGTCTCCTTCTGATATCATAAAGAAACAAGCAGTCTCCTTCTGATATCATGTAGAAACAAGCAGTCTCCTTCTGACATCATGTAGAAACATGCAGTCTCCTTCTGATATCATAAAGAAACAAGCAGTCTCCTTCTGATATCATGTAGAAACAAGCAGTCTCCTTCTGATATCATGAAGAAACAAGCAGTCTCCTTCTGACATCATGTAGAAACAAGCAGTCTCCTTCTGATATCATGTAGAAACAAGCAGTCTCCTTCTGATATCATAAAGAAACAAGCAGTCTCCTTCTGATATCATGAAGAAACAAGCAGTCTCCTTCTGACATCATGTAGAAACAAGCAGTGCCCTTCTGACATCATAAAGAAACAAGCAGTCTCCTTCTGATATCATGTAGAAACAAGCAGTCTACTTCTGACATCATAAAGAAACAAGCAGTCTCCTTCTGACATCATGTAGAAATAAGCAGTCTCCTTCTGACATCATGTAGAAATAAGCAGTCTCCTTCTGACATCATAACGAAACAAGCAGTCTCCTTCTGATATCATGTAGAAACAAGCAGTCTCCTTCTGACATCATGTAGAAATAAGCAGTCTCCTTCTGACATCATAACGAAACAAGCAGTCTCCTTCTGATATCATGTAGAAACAAGCAGTCTCCTTCTGATATCATAAAGAAACAAGCAGTCTCCTTCTGATATCATGAAGAAACAAGCAGTCTCCTTCTGACATCATGTAGAAACAAGCAGTGCCCTTCTGACATCATAAAGAAACAAGCAGTCTCCTTCTGATATCATGTAGAAACAAGCAGTCTACTTCTGACATCATAAAGAAACAAGCAGTCTCCTTCTGACATCATGTAGAAATAAGCAGTCTCCTTCTGACATCATGTAGAAATAAGCAGTCTCCTTCTGACATCATAACGAAACAAGCAGTCTCCTTCTGATATCATGTAGAAACAAGCAGTCTCCTTCTGACATCATGTAGAAATAAGCAGTCTCCTTCTGACATCATAACGAAACAAGCAGTCTCCTTCTGATATCATGTAGAAACAAGCAGTCTCCTTCTGACATCATGTAGAAACAAGCAGTATCTTTCTGATATCATGTAGAAACAAGCAGTCTCCTTCTGATATCATAAAGAAACAAGCAGTCTCCTTCTGATATCATGTAGAAACAAGCAGTCTACTTCTGACATCATAAAGAAACAAGCAGTCTCCTTCTGACATCATGTAGAAATAAGCAGTCTCCTTCTGACATCATGTAGAAATAAGCAGTCTCCTTCTGACATCATAACGAAACAAGCAGTCTCCTTCTGATATCATGTAGAAACAAGCAGTCTCCTTCTGACATCATGTAGAAATAAGCAGTCTCCTTCTGACATCATAACGAAACAAGCAGTCTCCTTCTGATATCATGTAGAAACAAGCAGTCTCCTTCTGACATCATGTAGAAACAAGCAGTATCTTTCTGATATCATGTAGAAACAAGCAGTCTCCTTCTGATATCATAAAGAAACAAGCAGTCTCCTTCTGACATCATGTAGAAATAAGCAGTCTCCTTCTGACATCATAACGAAACAAGCAGTCTCCTTCTGATATCATGTAGAAACAAGCAGTCTCCTTCTGATATCATAAAGAAACAAGCAGTCTGCCTCTGACATCATGTAGAAACAAGCAGTCTCCTTCTGATATCATGTAGAAACAAATAGTCTCCTTCTGACATCATAAAGAAACAAGCAGTCTCCTTCTGATATCATGTAGAAACAAGCAGTCTCCTTCTGATATCATGTAGAAACAAGCAGTCTCCTTCTGACATCATAAAGAAACAAGCAGTCTCCTTCTGATATCATGAAGAAACAAGCAGTCTCCTTCTGATATCATGTAGAAACAAGATATATATGTCTGATATATATCAGAATATATATATGCTTGTTTAATATAAATCTTCATTAAAATGTTTAAATGTTTGTTTTTAAAAATGTTAAAATCTTCATTAAAACATTAAAATCATCATTAAAATGTTTAAATGTTCATTAAAACGTTAAATTCTTCATTAAAACGGTTAAATGTTCATTTTTTAATAACGTTAAAATGTTCATTAAAACAAAAATGTTCATTAAAACGTTAAAATCTTCATTAAAACGTTTAAATGTTCATTTTTTAAAACGTTAAAATGTTCATTAAAATGTTTACATGTTCATTAAAACATTAAATTCTTCATTAAAACGTTTAAATGTTCATTTTTAAAAACATTTAAAGGCTCATTAAAACGTTAAAATGTTTTTTAAAACAAGCAGTCTCCTTCTGACATCATAAAGAAACAAGCAGTCTCCTTCTGGTATCATGTAGAAACAAGCAGTCTCCTTATGATATCATGAAGAAACAAGCTGTCTCTTTCTGACATCATAAAGAAACAAGCAGTCTGCCTCTGACATCATAAAGAAACAAGCAGTCTCCTTCTGATATCATGTAGAAACAAGCAGTCTCCTTCTGATATCATGTAGAAACAAGCAGTCTCCTTCTGATATCATAAAGAAACAAGCAGTCTCCTTCTGATATCATGTAGAAACAAGCAGTCTCCTTCTGACACCATAAAGAAACAAGCAGTCTCCTTCTGATATCATGTAGAAACAAGCAGTCTGCTACTATGGCAAGCCAAATGAGCATTTATTCTGATATCAGGATATCAGCCAGCATTGTCATGAACATGTAAGCCATTTCTGTCCACTAGTTAACTAGTTAGACATGTTTGTGTCAACTAGTTAAATAGTGACAGCCTAAATGTCAACTAGTTAACTAGTAAGGCCTAAATTCTCTCTAGTTAACTAGTTAAAATGTTTCATATCTTACTAGTTAACTAGTATTGCTCAGTGTGTTCACTAGTTAACTAGTGGACAGATCAATGTCCACTAGTTAACTAGTTAAAACACATTTAGTTTTTACTAGTCAACTAGTAAGGTACAAAAACTTGTACTAGCTGACTACTGAATGTAAAAATCCCACTTGTTAACTTTGCCCAATTTGGCCAGCCGCTTGAGCATTAATTCTGATATCTTGTCAACATGTCAACTAGTTAACTAGTGAGGGTCAAACTGTACACGCTAGTTAACTAGTGAACACATTTTGACCTTCACTAGTTAACTAGTTGACACAAAAATGGCTCATTAGTTAACTAGTAAAGGCCAAAATGCATACCAGTCAGCTAGTTGAAGGTATTTGTGTCTCACTAGTTAACTAGTCAGGGTCAAAATGAGCCCACCAGTTAACTAGTGGGAGACGGAAATGTTCACTAGTTAACTAGTGAACACATTTTGGCTTCACTAGTTAACTAGGTGACACAAAAATGGCTCACTAGTTAACTAGTAAAGGCCAAAATGCATACCAGTCAGCTAGTTGAAAGTTTTTGTGTCTCACTAGTTAACTAGTGATGGCCAAAATGTGCACACCAGTTAACTAGTGACAGAAGAAATGCCCACTAGTTGACAAGTGAACACATTTTGGCTTCCTAGTTAACTAGGTGACACAAAAATGGCTCACTAGTTAACTAGTAAGGGCTAAAATGCATACCAGTCAGCTAGTTGAAGGTTTTCGTGTCTCACTAGTTAACTAGTGACAGTTCAAAGTGTCCACATGTTCACTAGTGAAGGCAAAACTCCTAACTAGTTAAGTAGTTGGAGTAGGTCAGTGCCACTAGTTAACTAGTGAACCATTAATGACTCACTAGCTAGCTAGTTGATTGTAGCAGGCTCACTAGTTACCTAGTTGATGCATCCATTGTCCAAACTAGTTAACTAGTGAGGACATAAATGTATACTAGTAAACTAGTTCAAGCCTACATTCACACTAGCTAGCTAGTTGCACAGAATTCTAATTAGGAGGCAGAGAATTTCTCAAATTGAGGCTTTCTATTGGCTCACTATGTTAAAATAAAATATGACAACCAATCACAGTGCGGAATTTTGCAAAATCCCACCCCAAACATTTGCATGCGGCACACAAGTTAACATGCTGGCCAGAGGAACCTCAGCTAGTGAACTAGTAGTGGCTTCAGTGTGACACTTACATGTAAACTTGTGAAGGCGGAACTGCTCACTAGTTAACTAGAGAGGGTACAAATGTCCACTAGTTAACTAGTGAGGTGCAAAATAAGTGTCACTAGTTCACTAGTGGGCCCCAAAACGCCCACAAGTTAACTAGTAAGGTGCGGATATGCTCACTAGTTAACTAGTGAGGTGCAGATTTGCTCACTAGTTAACTAGTGCACCCTTAAGCGCCCACTAGTTAACTAGTAAGGTGCAAAAAAGCATCACTAGTTAACTTGTAAAGTGCAGATATGCTCACTAGTTAACTAGTGGGCCCCAAAACACCAACTAGTTAACTAGTAGGGTGCGGATTTGCTCACTAGTTAACTAGTGAGGCGCAGATATGCTCACTAATTAACTAGTGACGTGCGGATTTGCTTACTAGTTAACTAGTGAGGCGCAGATATGCTCACTGGTTAACTAGTGAGGTGCGGATTTGCTCACTAGTTAACTAGTGAGGTGCAGATTTGCTCACTAGTTAACTAGTGAGGTGCAGATTTGCTCACTAGTTAACTAGTGAGGTGCGGATTTGCTCACTAGTTAACTAGTGAGGTGCAGATTTGCTCACTAGTACCTCACTAGTTAACTAGTGAGCATATCTGCACCTCACTAGTTAACTAGTGAGGTGCGGATTTGCTCACTAGTTAACTAGTTACATCTAAAAACACATACAAGCTGACCATTTTTGTCCACTAGTTAACTAGTGGAACAATTGAAATTTCACCACTTTACATGTGTGGCAGTGCAGCAGCTCACTAGTTAACTAGTGCCTGAAACACAAATTATGCATATTCTAATGAGAAGGCGGGCAGAAGACTCCTGTTGGGTATAAGAATCCCACCCAGTCTAAAACGTATGAGCTGTGGCCTCACAATCACATACTGATGGGTGTCCCTGAGCGCCAAGGCTTGCACTCATTAGTCATGGTTTGACACCTACTGGTTGGTCGTTGCGGCGGGTTCGAATCCAGCAGATGGCATTCCGCAATTGCTGTAACATTATTTATTTTCTCTTTGTGTTGTAATGTTCAAAGTTTTATTGTTTTACTGCTTTTATTCCCCCCTCCCAAATCAAGTAAAGCACCTCGTTTGGTGTAGTGTAAGGGAGATCACTTGGCGAGTTCAAGTCCCATTGAGGAGAATTGGAATTTAGTGTGCCAGCAATTTTATTGTAGTTCATTTTTGTTTGGTATTGAAAGTTTGGTATTGAAAAAGGCTATATTCAAAATAATTATATATATATATATATATATATATATATATATATCCCCATCCATCCATCCACCCATCTTCCCAAGAAATAGATCAAATGACACTGAGGGAAAAAACTGTGGTTATTTTGGAGAGGGTGCTCGCTGCAAAACCACAAAGGCGGAGCTGCACCCCGCCCATTCACGCAAACTCAGCCTAGCCCACTGACTTCCGTTTTTGTTTTCAACTTTATCGCAAACTGACCTGACCCACATGAATTACGGCTGTTACTAGTTTACAGTCGTTAATGCTATGTTCTATGCTCCAATTAAACAAGATAGATATAACTTGCTACATGACAAAGACTGAATATATCTCGAAATGAAAAGGTTTCTTTTAGCGAATATCTGCCTACAGCTGGTCTGATAAAAGTGGTGTACAACAGCACTTCAGTCTATTGAATGGGTTCTGGTGGTCTAGTGGTAAAATCGTCTGAGTTGGTTTTTGCTTTCCCCTCAGCTGTTGCTGGTTCGATTCTCGGTGGGGTCGTCAGCAGTCTATTTAGCCAGCTGATACATTCAGTTTGTTTATATTTTAGTTGTAATGTTTATTTTCAGCAAAATATTTATGTCGCTAAAAGTTCTTTGAATTTGGTCGTTCCTAAACAGCATTTTAGTTGAAACTCTGCTCACAAATGGACTCACACTGGCTAAATAAACGAATAAATAAATAAAAAAACACATTATATGTTAAACGGTATACCAGTAAATTGTTGTAAACATAGTACTGGCAAGTGTAGCTAGAAATGAAGAAAAGAGGTTGTAAACTACCTAAAACTTACACTACTGGGAGGCGAAACAGCATGTCAACCTGACTCCATAACCACTACACCACCACATCTGTTATAAATCAAGTGGCGTTACATGTAATTGTGCTTCCCAGTGTGTCTCTGAGATGGGATGTATGGTTTATTGGCGGTGTCTCAGTAGAAGTCATTTCAGAAATAATTTGTCAGAAAATTCACAGAATATCCAGATTTGAGAACCAAGACCAGACCCGCTTTGGGGGAGGAGACCAAATTGAAGCTGAGATGGGAGGAAAATGCATGAATGAGGCTAAAAATGGCTTTGGCGTGTTTCTTATGAGGAAATGACAATATAACATGATTAAAAGTCCCAAAAGTTAGATTTTTAATTATATGGAACCTTTACAAAAACTGTTCAATTAACTTCTCAACTCCGTCCTCAATCTCGCATTTTTTAGCTACAACACCCTCTTTGGTTCCAGAATGCTATCAAGTCTGACAACTGGAAGGAATTAGACTGACTCTGATGGAATGGGCGGGGCTGATTCTGGAATGGGCGGGGCTGACTCTGGTGCAGCTCCACCTTCTGGTGCAGCTCCGCCTTTGTGGTTCTGCAGCGAGCACCACTTGTTATTTTGAGCTAGTACCAGAAGACAGTGTAACCTTTTTTAGTTCTCTCCAGTCAAAACAAAACTTTAGACTTTTTTCTTTTTTAAATTTAACAGGGAACAGCAATCAATTGAACAGGGAACTGCAACCAGTAGTCACACAACAAAATAAAATCACACAAACAAAATAAAGTTACTCTCCTTTTTTCTTGGTGTCTGAAAAGGGCAGGGAAAACCATCAGACTCCAGTCACCCATCGAATGGACTCTTCACCCTCCTGCCCTCTGGGAAGCGCTACAGGAGCCTATGGACTAAGACTACCAGGTCCCAAAACAGTTTCTTCCCTACAGCTGTCAGACTCCTAAACTCTGCCTGCTGACATAACACCCCAAACCAGCAGCACCCTACATAAACTCTGTAGAAACAAGAAAGCCCTGCAAATCGATGCAGAGCGTCGCGGGATATGCCTGACTGGTCATATATATTACCTCTCATGACACTGACCTCTGACCCTATGAGCTTGTGTATGTGATGAGTTTATTTACCTTAGATAGGGAGTTCTCACCTAAGATTTGGTCAAAGTATTTCAACCTGTTCAGAAGATATTGCACACAAAAAACAATTTTTCATATATACGGCCTCACACGACCTTTACCTTTGACCCTATGAGGTTGTGACCTGATCAGTTTATCTACCTTTGATAGGGAGCTATCACCTCTGATTTGGTCAAAATCATTCAACCCGTTCAGGCAATTTTTGATATATATATATATATATATATATATATATATATATATATATATATATATATATATATATATATATATATATATATATATATATGACCTCACACGACCTTGACCTTTGACCCTATGACCTTGTGTTCCTAATCAGTTCATGTACCCTTCATAGTAATAAAATACACAGGCGAGGGTCCGACTCTCTGGAGGACGCCATGTTGGATTCTATGTTTATTTAGCTGTATTTATGGTTTTGCTGGTGGTTTTTGACTCCTTTGAAAACTGTGCAACAACACTCTTCTTCTTCCTTTTCTTGTGTGTTATTTGGCGGATGGCACTCAACATAAAAAGATGCATTTCTCAAACAATTAATGTATTGGAGCGTGAACCAGAGTCATTAATCTCATATCCTAATTTGAGAGTTACAGCTAGAGTCCAGAGGGTTTTGTTGGCTTTATAAGCATTAGTTAGTAAGGTCCTCACTTGAACAAAAAATACAGCTTGTTTGCAGTGACTTTGGTATTTACTACCCCCTATTGCCAGAAATCTACATACTTTCCCTTTAAGCACGTTGTCTCTTTAAGACTGGTCCTGGGTGACATTGGAGTTTACAGCGAGGCCGTAGAAATTCTCTGTCTGGATATTTATTGTGGAGATTAATGGACTAAAATGGGTTGCTGCACCGTGATTGTCTTCTCCTTTTTTTGGAGAGTAAAAACTATATTTTGTTTTTTAAATGCTGCCGCTGCACCGTGTTAAGAAATCATATTACTGGTTGGTTCGAAATGGGTTGAAATGTTCACATTTCTTCTTTGCTTTACATGCTGATCACTAAAGCGTGCTTTAATTAATATTGCGTTTTCGTAAAACGTAAGAGCAAACAAGGGGGATTTTAATTGACAAAAATAATAAAATCAGCACATTTCCAAGCCAACTGCGGTTAACAGTGGCACGTCGGCTTGAAAAATATCTCCTTTTTGCCGTAAATAACACACATTTCATAGCTGTTGTGGGTTATGTATGTGTTCATCAGTGCTTGAGAATTGTAACTTTGGGGAGCGGGTCGTAATTGTGGGCTTTTAATGCGGTGCTGTCTGTGGCGAGGTGTTGGTAGGGTCTGATCGGAGCTGCAGCCAGAGCGTTTCTCCCGACCAGCGGCTGCTGGGAGCTGGTCCACGGTGAAGCAGCCCACGCAGCCGAACGAGGGCTTCCCGGCTAAGAGCTGACCGCAGCGGCCCCGACGACCGTGGGCCAGCGACCCGAGAAATAACATGGGGAGTCCTGCTGCTGCCTGCTGTTGTTTGTTTTCCGTAGTAAATACCTGAATATGCAGAGACTCAACAGGTCATTCAGTTGTATGGTATCATTCAGATGATCAAATGAAATGTTGCAACATTAATATCAGTTTACCTGATCTTGATCAATAATCACATTGATGAATTGGTGCATGAATAACTACAGACCCTGCTTCCTGCAGCAGCTTTTTCTGCTCTAGATTTATGATCTGCTATTTGTATATTTCAACGAATAAGACGGAAATGGCATTAATTATTTAGATTTATTTGTGGATTTTTTGTCGATGTTAACCCTGTTGTGTCTCAGTTCATGAAGCTGTTTTCAATGTTTCCCGCGATGCAAGCAGCTGATTGTGCAGCAGATGGCCGCGGACATGATCAATTTCGAAGTGCTAGTTCTGGATCAAGAGAAAGCCTGCTGTGCTGTGCCGATGATTTTATTTTGCGAGGATGGATTGAGGAAGGGGGACACACATGCTTAAATATCGACTGTCGGCAATAATCAGATTCATACTCATAAAATACTTGTTTACATGTTTTGTGTGTGTGTGTGTGTGCGTGTGTGTGTGTGTGTGTGTGTGTGTGTGTGTGTGCGTGTGTGCGTGTGTGTAACTCTGCCCAGTAATCCGTTACGTATTTTGTTTCTTGTTGACATAAATACAAAAATTATGCAAAAGAAAAGAAGTGAAATAATGTACAAAACTAAAGTATATTAACCAGGATCGAACCCGCAACCTTCGCCATTGCAGGCAAACGCGTTAGTCACTAGACCACCAGCCAAGATGCTAAGTCTCTTTGCAAATCTATCTGTTCAAAACACCATGAGTGCTGGCAGGCTTTACAGCAACGTATGTAAAATAGAGCCTTTTTTATTATTATAAACTTGTCGCTTCCGTACAAATGTGAAACAATATATCTGACTGAGATTTCTGCGGAGTTTCTGCACTTTCCTGTCAACAGAAACAGACATGCTGTCTGCCGCTGCCTTCCGCCTCCAGGCTTTTTCAGACTAATAACTGAAAACTAAAGACTGTACACGTTAACTGAACAAAGATTACAGCAATACACCACAACTTTCTCGCTACAAATGTCGTCAAAACATATTTATATGCTCAAACAATCTTAGTTTATCAACTTTTCTCTTAGAACAGCCTGAACAGAGTCCGCCATACTTTCTCTGTTTCTCAGTCCTAAATGGACCAATCACATTGCTGTTCTGCATTTCTTCATTTGCATGTAAAGGCCGGATTTGCTCACTAGCTAACTAGTGAGCAGTACAGCGGTCGAACTAGTTAACATGTTACACAGAATGCCAGCCAAGTGTGTATTTATTCAAATTCCACAAATTTACTAGTTTTAGGGGCATTTTTCTGCAGCTAGTTAACTAGTGACAGTGTTTTGTGTTCACTACTTAACATGTAAGGCTCAGTATGCCCTCTATAAGCTACTGAGAAAAAATTATAATGCAGATATGCTCACTAGTTAACTAGTGAGTGCTTCCTGTCCCATTACAAGTGAACTAGAAAGGCCAAATATGTCAACTAGTTAACTAGTGAAGGTAAATTTGTCACTAGTTAACTAGTAAGAACACATTTTTAAATAACAAGTAAACTAGATTGCTCCAAAAACAGCAACTAGTGTGCGTCTTGTGCGCACTAGTTAACTAGTGAGCATATCTGCACCTCACTAGTTAACTAGTGAGCATATCCGCACCTCACTAGTTAACTAGTGAGCAAATCCGCACCTCACTAGTTAACTAGTGAGCAAATCTGCACCTCACTAGTTAACTAGTGAGCAAATCCGCACCTCACTAGTTAACTAGTGAGCAAATCCGCGCCTCACTAGTTAACTAGTAAGCAAATCCGCACTTCACTAGTTAACTAGTGAGCATATACGCACCTCACTAGTTAACTAGTGAGCAAATCCGCACCCTACTAGTTAACTAGTTGGCGTTTTGGGGCCCACTCGTTAACTAGTGAGCATATCTGCACTTTACAAGTTAACTAGTGATGCTTTTTTGCACCTTACTAGTTAACTAGTGGGCGCTTTAGGGCGCACTAGTTAACTAGTGAGCAAATCTGCACCTCACTAATTAACTAGTGAGCAAATCCGCACATCACTAGTTAACTAGTGAGCATATCTGTGCCTCACTAGTTAACTAGTGAGCAAATCCGCACCCTACTAGTTAACTTGTTGACATTTTGGGGCCCACTAGTTAACTAGTGAGCATATCTGCACTTTACAAGTTCACTAGTGATGCTATTTTGCACCTTACTAGTTAACTAGTGGGCGTTTTAGGGTGCACTAGTTAACTAGTGAGCAAATCTGCACCTCACTAGTTAACTAGTGAGCATATCCGCACCTTACTACTTAACTTGTGGGTGATTTGGGGCCCACTAGTGAACTAGTGACACTTATTTTGCACCTCACTAGTTAACTAGTGGACATTTGTACCCTCTCTAGTTAACTAGTGAGCAGTTCCGCCTTCACAAGTTTACATGTAAGTGTCACACTGAAGCCACTACTAGTTCACTAGCTGAGGTTCCTCTGGCCAGCATGTTAACTTGTGTGCCGCGTGCAAATGTTTGGGGTGGGATTTTACGAAATTCCGCACTGTGATTGGTTGTCATATTTTATTTTGACACAGGGAGCCAATAGAGAGTCTTAATTTGAGAAATTCTCTGCCTCCTAATTAGAATTCTGCGCAACTAGCTAGCTAGTGTGAATGTAGACTTGAACTAGTTTACTAGTATACATTTATGTCCTCACTAGTTAACTAGTTTGGACAATGGATGCATCAACTAGGTAACTAGTGAGCCTGCTGCCATCAACTAGCTAGCTAGTGAGTCATTAATGGTTCACTAGTTAACTAGTGGCACTGACCTACTCCAACTAGTTAACTAGTTAGGAGTTAAGCCTTCACTAGTTAACTAGTGTGCACATTTTGGCCATCAATTTTTAACTAGTGAGACACAAAAAACCTTCAACTAGCTGACTGGTATGCACTTTGGCCTTTACTAGTTAACTAGTGAGCCATTTATGTGTCAACTAGTTAACTAGTGAAGCCAAAATGTGTTCACTAGTTAACTAGTGCACATTTATGTCTACCACAAGTTAACTAGTGTGCACATTTTGGCCATCACTAGTTAACTAGTGAGACACAAAAACCTTCAACTAGCTGACTGGTGTGCATTTTGGTCTTTACTAGTTAACTAGTGAGCCATTTATGTGTCAACTAGTTAACTAGTGAAGCCAAAATATGTTCACTAGTTAACTAGTGCACATTTATGTCTACCACAAGTTAACTAGTGTGCACATTTTGACCCTCACTAGTTAACTAGTGAGACAAATACCTTCAACTAGCTGACTGGTATGCATTTCTGCTTTTACTAGTTAACTAGTGAGCAGTTTTTGTGTCAACTAGTTAACTACTGAAGCCTAAATGTGTTCACTAGTTAACTAGTGCGCATTTCTGCTGTCAGTAGTTAACTAGTGGGCACATTTTCACCCTCGATATTTAACTAGTTGACACAAACATGCCTAACTAGTTAACTAGTGGACAGAAATGGCTTACATGTTCATGACAATTCTGGCTGATATCCTGATATCAGAATAAATGCTCATTTGGCTTGCCATATGCCTCTTACATCATGTAGAAACAAGCAGTCTCCTTCTGATATCATGTAGAAACAAGCAGTCTCCTTCTGACATCATGTAGAAACAAGATATATATGTCTGATATATATCAGAATATATATATGCTTGTTTAATATAAATCTTCATTAAAATGTTTAAATGTTTGTTTTTAAAAATGTTAAAATCTTCATTAAAACGTTAAAATCATCATTAAAATGTTTAAATGTTCATTAAAACGTTAAATTCTTCATTAAAACGGTTAAATGTTCATTTTTTAATAACGTTAAAATGTTCATTAAATCAAAAATGTTCATTAAAACGTTAAAATGTTCATTAAAACGTTTAAATGTTCATTTTTTAAAACGTTAAAATGTTCATTAAAATGTTTACATGTTCATTAAAACATTAAATTCTTCATTAAAACGTTTAAATGTTCATTTTTAAAAACATTTAAAGGTTCATTAAAACGTTAAAATGTTTTTTTAAAACAAGCAGTCTCCTTCTGACATCATAAAGAAACAAGCAGTCTCCTTCTGATATCATGTAGAAACAAGCTGTTTCCTTCTGACACCATAAAGAAACAAGCAGTCTCCTTCTGATATCATGAAGAAACAAGCTGTTTCCTTCTGACATCATAAAGAAACAAGCAGTCTCCTTCTGATATCATGTAGAAACAAGCAGTCTCCTTCTGATATCATGAAGAAACACGCAGTTTCCTTCTGACATCATAAAGAAACAAGCAGTCTCCTTCTGATATCATAAAGAAACAAGCAGTCTCCTTCTGATATCATGTAGAAACAAGCAGTCTCCTTCTGACACCATAAAGAAACAAGCAGTCTCCTTCTGATATCATGTAGAAACAAGCAGTCTGCCTCTTACATCATGTAGAAACAAGCAGTCTCCTTCTGATATCATGTAGAAACAAGCAGTCTCCTTCTGACACCATAAAGAAACAAGCAGTCTCCTTCTGATATCATGTAGAAACAAGCAGTCTGCCTCTTACATCATGTAGAAACAAGCAGTCTCCTTCTGATATCATGTAGAAACAAGCAGTCTCCTTCTGACATCATGTAGAAACAAGCCGTATCTTTCTGATATCATGTAGAAACAAGCAGTCTCCTTCTGATATCATAAAGAAACAAGCAGTCTCCTTCTGACATCATGTAGAAACAAGCCGTATCTTTCTGATATCATGTAGAAATAAGCAGTCTCCTTCTGACATCATAACGAAACAAGCAGTCTCCTTCTGATATCATGTAGAAACAAGCAGTCTCCTTCTGACATCATGTAGAAACAAGCAGTATATGGCAAGCCAAATGAGCATTTGGGGCGACGGTGGCACAGGAGTTAAGTGCTCGCCCCGTAATCGGAAGGTTGCAGGTTCGAGCCCCGCTCAGTCTGTCGCTGTCGTTGTGTCCTTGGGCAAGATACTTAACCCACGTTGCCTGCTGGTGGTGGTCGGAGGGACCGGTGGCGCCAGTGCTCGGCAGCCTCGCCTCTGTCAGTGCGCCCCAGGGCAGCTGTGGCTACATTGTAGCTCATCCCCACCAGTGTGTGAATGTGTGTGTGAATGGGTGAATGACTGATTGTGTTGTAAAGCGCCTTGGGGGATTCCAGGACTCTAGAAGGCGCTATATCAAATACAGGCCATTTACCATTTACCATTCTGATATCAGGATATCAGCCAGAATTGTCATGAACATGTAAGCCATTTCTGTCCACTAGTTAACTAGTTAGCCATGTTTGTGTCAACTAGTTAAATAGTGACAGCCTAAATGTCAACTAGTTAACTAGTAAGGCCTAAATTCTCTCCAGTTAACTAGTTAAAATATTTCATATCTTACTAGTTAACTAGTATTGCTCAGTGTGTTCACTAGTTAACTAGTGGACAGATCAATGTCCACTAGTTAACTAGTTAAAACACATTTAGTTTTTACTAGTCAACTAGTAAGGTACAAAAACTTGTACTAGCTGACTACTGAATGTAAAAATCCCACTTGTTTACTTTGCCCAATTTGGCCAGCCGCTTGAGCATTAATTCTGATATCTTGTACACAGGTCAACTAGTTAACTAGTGAGGGTCAAACTGTACACGCTAGTTAACTAGTGAACACATTTTGACCTTCACTAGTTAACTAGTTGACACAAAATGGCTCATTAGTTAACTACCAGTCAGCTAGTTGAAGGTATTTGTGTCTCACTAGTTAACTAGTCAGGGTCAAAATGAGCCCACCAGTTAACTAGTGGGAGACGGAAATGTTCACTAGTTAACTAGTGAACACATTTTGGCTTCACTAGTTAACTAGGTGACACAAAAATGGCTCACTAGTTAACTAGTAAAGGCCAAAATGCATACCAGTCAGCTAGTTGAAGGTTTTTGTGTCTCACTAGTTAACTAGTGATGGCCAAAATGTGCACACCAGTTAACTAGTGACAGAAGAAATGCCCACTAGTTGACTAGTGAACACATTTTGGCTTCCTAGTTAACTAGGTGACACAAAAATGGCTCACTAGTTAACTAGTAAGGGCTAAAATGCATACCAGTCAGCTAGTTGAAGGTTTTTGTGTCTCACTAGTTAACTAGTGACAGTTCAAAGTGTCCACATGTTCACTAGTGAAGGCAAAACTCCTAACTAGTTAAGTAGTTGGAGTAGGGCAGTGCCACTAGTTAACTAGTGAACCATTAATGACTCACTAGCTAGCTAGTGTATTGTAGCAGGCTCACTAGTTACCTAGTTGATGCATCCATTGTCCAAACTAGTTAACTAGTGAGGACATAAATGTATACTAGTAAACTAGTTCAAGCCTACATTCACACTAGCTAGCTAGTTGCACAGAATTCTAATTAGGAGGCAGAGAATTTCTCAAATTGAGGCTTTCTATTGGCTCACTATGTTAAAATAAAATATGACAACCAATCACAGTGCGGAATTTTGCAAAATCCCACCCCAAACATTTGCATGCGGCACACAAGTTAACATGCTGGCCAGAGGAACCTCAGCTAGTAAACTAGTAGTGGCTTCAGTGTGACACTTACATGTAAACTTGTGAAGGCGGAACTGCTCACTAGTTAACTAGAGAGGGTACAAATGTCCACTAGTTAACTAGTGAGGTGCAAAATAAGTGTCACTAGTTCACTAGTGGGCCCCAAAACGCCCACAAGTTAACTAGTAAGGTGTGGATATGCTCACTAGTTAACTAGTGAGGTGCAGATTTGCTCACTAGTTAACTAGTGCACCCTTAAGCGCCCACTAGTTAACTAGTAAGGTGCAGAAAAGCATCACTAGTTAACTAGTAAGGTGCAGATATGCTCACTAGTTAACTAGTGGGCCCCAAAACGCCAACTAGTTAACTAGTAGGGTGCGGATTTGCTCACTAGTTAACTAGTGAGGCGCAGATATGCTCACTAGTTAACTAGTGACGTGCGGATTTGCTTACTAGTTAACTAGTGAGGCGCAGACATGCTCACTAGTTAACTAGTGAGGTGCGGATTTGCTCACTAGTTAACTAGTGAGGTGCAGATTTGCTCACTAGTTAACTAGTGAGGTGCAGATATGCTCACTAGTTAACTAGTGAGCATATCTGCACCTCACTAGTACCTCACTAGTTAACTAGTGAGCATATCTGCACCTCACTAGTTAACTAGTGAGGTGCGGATTTGCTCACTAGTTAACTAGTTGCATCTAAAAACACATACAAGCTGACCATTTTTGTCCACTAGTTAACTAGTGGAACAATTGAAATTTCACCAGTTTACATGTGTGGCAGTGCAGCAGCTCACTAGTTAACTAGTGCCTGAAACACAAATTATGCATATTCTAATGAGAAGGCGGGCAGAAGACTCCTGTTGGGTATAAGAATCCCACCCAGTCTAAAACGTATGTGCTGTGGCCTCACAATCACATACTGATGGGTGTCCCTGAGCGCCAAGGCTTGCACTCATTAGTCATGGTTTGACACCTACTGGTTGGTCGTTGCGGCGGGTTCGAATCCCGCAGATGGCATTCCGCAATTGCTGTAACATTATTTATTTTCTCTTTGTGTTGTAATGTTCAAAGTTTTATTGTTTTACTGCTTTTATTCCCCCCTCCCAAATCAAGTAAAGCACCTCGTTTGGTGTTGTGTAAGGGAGATCAGTTGGCGAGTTCAAGTCCCATTGAGGAGAATTGGAATTTAGTGTGCCAGTAATTTTATTGTAGTTCATTTTTGTTTGGTATTGAAAGTTTGGTATTGAAAAAGGCTATATTAAAAATAATTATTGATATATATATATATATATATATATATATATATATATATATATATATATATATATCCATCCATCCATCCATCCATCCATCTTCCCAAGAAATAGATCAAATGATACTGAGGGAAAAAACTGTGGTTATTTTGGAGAGGGTGCTGGCTGCAAAACCACAAAGGCGGAGCTGCACCCCGCCCATTCACGCAAACTCAGCCTAGCCCACTGACTTCCGTTTTTGTTTTCAACTTTATCGCAAACTGACCTGACCCACATGAATTACGGCTGTTACTAGTTTACAGTCGTTAATGCTATGTTCTATACTCCAATTAAACAAGATAAATATAACTTGCTACATGACAAAGACTGAATATATCTCGAAATGAAAAGGTTTCTTTTAGCGAATATCTGCCTACAGCTGGTCTAATAAAAGTGGTGTACAACAGCACTTCAGTCTATTAAATGGCCTCTGGTAGTCTAGTGGTAAAATCGTCTGAGTTGGTTATTGCCTTCCCCTCAGCTGATGCTGGTTCAATTCTCGGTGGGGTCATCAGCAGTCTATTTAGCCACATTCAATTTGTTTATATTTTAGTTGTAATGTTTCTTTTCAGCAAAATATTTATGTCGCTAAAAGTTCTTTGAATTTGGTCGTTCCTAAACAGCATTTTAGTTGAAACTCTGCTCACAAGTGGACTCACACTGGCTAAATAAACGAATAAATAAATAAATAAACACATTATATGTTAAACGGTATACCAGTAAATTGTTGTAAACCTAGTACTGGCAAGTGTAGCTAGAAATGAAGAAAAGAGGTTGTAAACTACCTAAAACTTACACTACTGGGAGGCGAAACAGCATGTCAACCTGACTCCATAACCACTACACCACCACATCTGTTATAAATCAAGTGGCGTTACATGTAATTGTGCTGCCCAGTGTGTCTCTGAGATGGGATGTATGGTTTATTGGCGGTGTCTCAGTAGAAGTCATTTCAGAAATAATTTGTCAGAAAATTCACAGAATATCCAGATTTGAGAACCAAGACCAGACCCGCTTCGGGGGAGGAGACCAAATTGAAGCTGAGATGGGAGGAAAATGCATGAATGAGGCTAAAAATTGCTTTGGCGTGTTTCTTATGAGGAAATGACAATATAACATGATTAAAAGTTCCAAAAGTTAGATTTTTAATTATATGGAACCTTTACAAAAACTGTTCAATTAACTTCTCAACTCCGTCCTCAATCTCGCATTTTTTAGCTACAACACCCTCTTTGGTTCCAGAATGCTATCAAGTCTGACAACTGGAAGGAATTAGACTGACTCTAATGGAATGGGCGGGGCTGATTCTGGTGCAGCTCCACCTTCTGGTGCAGCTCCGCCTTTGTGGTTCTGCAGCGAGCACCACTTGTTATTTTGAGCTAGTACCAGAAGACAGTGTAACCTTTTTTAGTTCTCTCCAGTCAAAACAAAACTTTAGACTTTTTTCTTTTTTAAATTTAACAGGGAACAGCAATCAATTGAACAGGGAACTGCAACCAGTAGTCACACAACAAAATAAAATCACACAAACAAAATAAAGTTACTCTCCTTTTTTCTTGGTGTCTGAAAAGGGCAGGGAAAACCATCAGACTCCAGTCACCCATCGAATGGACTCTTCACCCTCCTGCCCTCTGGGAAGCGCTACAGGAGCCTATGGACTAAGACTACCAGGTCCCGAAACAGTTTCTTCCCCACAGCTGTCAGACTCCTAAACTCTGCCTGCTGACATAACACCCCAAACCAGCAGCACCCTACATAAACTCTGTAGAAACAAGAAAGCCCTGCAAATCGATGCAGAGCGTCGCGGGATATGCCTCACTGGTCATATATATTACCTCTCATGACACTGACCTCTGACCCTATGAACTTGTGTATGTGATGAGTTTATTTACCTTTGATAGGGAGTTATGACCTCTGATTTTGTCAAAATCCTTCAACCCGTTCAGGAGATATTGCACACAAAAGCCAAATTTTCATATATACGGCCTCACACAACCTTGACCTTTGACCCTATGAGGTTTTGTACCTCATGAGTTTATTTACCTTAGATAGGGAGTTCTCACCTGCGATTTGGTCAAAGTATTTCAACCTGTTCAGAAGATATTGCACACAAAAACCAATTTTTCATATATACGGCCTCACACGACCTTTACCTTTGACCCTATGAGGTTGTGACCTGATCAGTTTATCTACCTTTGATAGGGAGCTATCACCTCTGATTTGGTCAAAATCATTCAACCCATTCAGGCAATTTTTGATATATATATGACCTCACACAACCTTGACCTTTGACCCTATGACATTGTGTTCCTAATCAGTTCATGTACCCTTCATAGTAATAAAATACACAGGCGAGGGTCCGACTCTCTGGAGGACGCCATGTTGGATTCTATGTTTATTTAGCTGTATTTATGGTTTTGCTGGTGGTTTTTGACTCCTTTGAAAACTGTGCAACAACACTCTTCTTCTTCCTTTTCTCGTGTGTTATTTGGCGGATGGCACTCAACATAAAAAGATGCATTTCTCAAACAATTAATGTATTGGAGCGTGAACCTGAGTCATTAATCTCATATCCTAATTTGAGAGTTACAGCTAGAGTCCAGAGGGTTTTGTTGGCTTTATGAGCATTAGTTAGTAAGGTCCTCACTTGAACAAAAAATACAGCTTGTTTGCAGTGACTTTGGTATTTACTACCCCCTATTGCCAGAAATCTACACACTTTCCCTTTAAGCGTGTTGTCTCTTTAAGACTGGTCCTGGGTGACATTGGAGTTTACAGCGAGGCCGTAGAAATTCTCTGTCTGGATATTTATTGTGGAGATTAATGGACTAAAATGGGTTGCTGCACCGTGACTGTCTTCTCCTTTTTTTGGAGAGTAAAAACTATATTTTGGTTTTTAAATGCTGCCGCTGCACCGTATTAAGAAATCATATTACTGGTTGGTTCGAAATGGGTTGAAATGTTCACATTTCTTCTTTGCTTTACATGCTGATCACTAAAGCGTGCTTTAATTAATATTGCGTTTTCGTAAAACGTATGAGCAAACAAGGGGGATTATAATTGACAAAAATAATAAAATCAGCACATTTCCAAGCCAACTGCGGTTAACATTGGCACGTCGGCTTGAAAAATATCTCCTTTTTGCCGTAAATAACACACATTTCATAGCTGTTGTGGGTTATGTATGTGTTCATCAGTGCTTGAGAACTGTAACTTTGGGGAGCGGGTCGTAATTGTGGGCTTTTAATGCGGTGCTGTCTGTGGCGAGGTGTTGGTAGGGTCTGATCGGAGCTGCAGCCAGAGCGTTTCTCCCGACCAGCGGCTGCTGGGAGCTGGTCCACGGTGAAGCAGCCCACGCAGCCGAACGAGGGCTTCCCGGCTAAGAGCTGACCACAGCGGCCCCGACGACCGCGGGCCAGCGACCCGAGAAATAACATGGGGAGTCCTGCTGCTGCCTGCTGTTGTTTGTTTTCCGTAGTAAATACCTGAATATGCAGAGACTCAACAGGTCATTCAGTTGTGTGGTATCATTCAGATGATCAAATGAAATGTTGCAACATTAATATCAGTTTACCTGATCTTGATCAATAATCACATTGATGAATTGGTGCATGAATAACTACAGACCCTGCTTCCTGCAGCAGCTTTTTCTGCTCTAGATTTATGATCTGCTATTTGTATATTTCAAGGAAAAAGACGGAAATGGCATTAATTATTTAGATTTATTTGTGGATTTTTTGGTCGATGTTAACCCTGTTGTGTCTCAGTTCATGAAGCTGTTTTCAATGTTTCCCGCGATGCGAGCAGCTGATTGTGCAGCAGATGGCCGCGGACATGATCAATTTCGAAGTGCTAGTTCTGGATCAAGAGAAAGCCTGCTGTGCTGTGCCGATGATTTTATTTTGCGAGGATGGATTGAGGAAGGGGGACACACATGCTTAAATATCGATTGTCGGCAATAATCAGATTCATACTCATAAAATACTTGTTTACATGTTTTGTGTGTGTGTGTGTGCGTGTGCGTGTGCGTGTGTGTGTGTGTGTGTGTGTGTGTGTGTGTGTGTAACTCTGCCCACTAATCCGTTACGTATTTTGTTTCTTGTTGACATAAATACAAAAATTATGCAAAAGAAAATAAGTGAAATAATGTACAAAACTAAAGTGTATGATCCAGTATCAAACCCGCAACCTTCACCATTGCAGGCGAACGAATTAGTCACTAGACCACCAGCACTAGGTGCTACATCTCTGCGCAAATTGATACCTTTAAAATACTATGAGTGCTGGCAGGCTTTACAGCAACGTATGTAAAATAGAGCCTTTTTTATTATTATAAACTTGTCGCTTCCGTACAGATGTGAAACAATATATCTGACGGAGATTTCTGCGGAGTTTCTGCACTTTCCTGTCAACAGAAACAGACATGCTGTCTGCCGCTGCCTTCCGCCTCCAGGCTTTTTCAGACTAATAACTGAAAACTAAAGACTGCACACGTTAACTGAACAAAGATTACAGCAATACACCACAACTTTCTCGCTACAAATATCGTCAAAACATATTTATGTGCTCAAACGATCTTAGTTTATCAAATTTTCTCTTAGAACAGCCTGAACAGAGTCCGCCATACTTTCTCTGTTTCTCAGTCCTACATGGACCAATCACATTGCTGTTCTGCATTTCTTCATTTGCATGTAAAGGCCGGATTTGCTCACTAGCTAACTAGTGAGCAGTACAGCGGTCGAACTAGTTAACATGTTACACAGAATGCCAGCCAAGTGTGTATTTATTCAAATTCCACAAATTTACTAGTTTTAGGGGCATTTTTCTGCAGCTAGTTAACTAGTGACAGTGTTTTGTGTTCACTACTTAACATGTAAGGCTCAGTTTGCCCTCTATAAGCTAGTGAGAAAAAATTATAATGCAGATATGCTCACTAGTTAACTAGTGAGTGCTTCCTGTCCCATTACAAGTGAACTAGAAAGGCCAAATATGTCAACTAGTTAACTAGTGAAGGTAAATTTGTCACTAGTTAACTAGTAAGAACACATTTTTACATAACAAGTAAACTAGATTGCTCCAAAAACAGCAACTAGTGTGCGTCTTGTGCGCACTAGTTAACTAGTGAGCATATCTGCACCTCACTAGTTAACTAGTGAGCATATCTGCACCTCACTAGTTAACTAGTGAGCAAATCCGCACCTCACTAGTTAACTAGTGAGCAAATCCGCACCTCACTAGTTAACTAGTGAGCAAATCCGCACCTCACTAGTTAACTAGTGAGAAAATCCGCACTTCACTAGTTAACTAGTGAGCAAATCCGCGCCTCACTAGTTAGCTAGTAAGCAAATCCGCATTTCACTAGTTAACTAGTGAGCATATCTGTGCCTCACTAGTTAACTAGTGAGCAAATCCGCACCCTACTAGTTAACTAGTTGGCGTTTTGGGGCCCACTAGTTAACTAGTGAGCATATCTGCACTTTACAAGTTAACCAGTGATGCTTTTTTGCACCTTACTAGTTAACTAGTGGGTGCTTTAGGGCACACTAGTTAACTAGTGAGCAAATCTGCACCTCACTAGTTAACTAGTGAGCAAATCCGCACATCACTAGTTAACTAGTGAGCATATCTGTGCCTCACTAGTTAACTAGTGAGCAAATCCGCACCCTACTAGTTAACTTGTTGACATTTTGGGGCCCACTAGTTAACTAGTGAGCATATCTGCACTTTACAAGTTAACTAGTGATGCTTTTTTGCACATTACTAGTTAACTAGTGGGCGCTTTAGGGCGCACTAGTTAACTAGTGAGCAAATCTGCACCTCACTAGTTAACTAGTGAGCATATCCGCACCTTACTAGTTAACTTGTGGGCGATTTGGGGCCCACTAGTGAACTAGTGACACTTATTTTGCACCTCACTAGTTAACTAGTGGACATTTGTACCCTCTCTAGTTAACTAGTGAGCAGTTCTGCCTTCACAAGTTTACATGTAAGTGTCACACTGAAGCCACTACTAGTTCACTAGCTGAGGTTCCTCTGGCCAGCATGTTAACTTGTGTGCCGCATGCAAATGTTTGGGGTGGGATTT
The DNA here is from genome assembly GCF_043380555.1 of Nothobranchius furzeri. Classification (NCBI taxonomy): domain Eukaryota; kingdom Metazoa; phylum Chordata; class Actinopteri; order Cyprinodontiformes; family Nothobranchiidae; genus Nothobranchius; species Nothobranchius furzeri. The sequence goes on from NC_091749.1 coordinate 20,455,187, forward strand.
TACGAAATTCCGCACTGTGATTGGTTGTCATATTTTATTTTGACACAGGGAGCCAATAGAGAGTCTTAATTTGAGAAATTCTCCGCCTCCTAATTAGAATTCTGCGCAACTAGCTAGCTAGTGTGAATTTAGACTTGAACTAGTTTACTAGTATACATTTATGTCCTCACTAGTTAACTAGTTTGGACAATGGATGCATCAACTAGGTAACTAGTGAGCCTGCTGCCATCAACTAGCTAGCTAGTGAGCCATTAATGGTTCACTAGTTAACTAGTGGCACTGACCTACTCCAACTAGTTAACTAGTTAGGAGTTAAGCCTTCACTAGTTAACTAGTGTGCACATTTTGGCCATCAATAGTTAACTAGTGAGACACAAAAAACCTTCAACTAGCTGACTGGTATGCACTTTGGCCTTTACTAGTTAACTAGTGAGCCATTTATGTGACAACTAGTTAACTAGTGAAGCCAAAATGTGTTCACTAGTTAACTAGTGCACATTTATGTCTACCACAAGTTAACTAGTGTGCACATTTTGGCCATCACTAGTTAACTAGTGAGACACAAAAACCTTCAACTAGCTGACTGGTATGCATTTTGGTCTTTACTAGTTAACTAGTGAGCCATTTATGTGTCAACTAGTTAACTAGTGAAGCCAAAATATGTTCACTAGTTAACTGGTGCGCATTTATGTCTACCACAAGTTAACTAGTGTGCACATTTTGACCCTCACTAGTTAACTAGTGAGACAAATACCTTCAAGTAGCTGATTGCTATGCATTTCTGCTTTTACTAGTTAACTAGTGAGCAGTTTTTGTGTCAACTAGTTAACTACTGAAGCCTAAATGTGTTCACTAGTTAACTAGTGCGCATTTCTGCTGTCACTAGTTAACTAGTGGGCACATTTTCACCCTCGATATTTAACTAGTTGACACAAACATGTCTAACTAGTTAACTAGTGGACAGAAATGGCTTACATGTTCATGACAATTCTGGCTGATATCCTGATATCAGAATAAATGCTCATTTGGCTTGCCATACAAACAGTTTCTTTCTGATATCATGTTGAAACAAACAGTGTCTTTCTGATATCATGTTGAAACAAACAGTTTCTTTCTGATATCATGTTGAAACAAACAGTTTCTTTCTGATATCATGTAGAAACAAACAGTTTCTTTCTGAAATCATGTAGAAACAAACAGTTTCTTTCTGATATCATGTTGTAACAATCAGTGTCTTTCTGATATCATGTTGAAACAAACAGTTTCTTTCTTATAACATGTTGAAACAAACAGTTTCTTTCTGATATCATGCAGAAACAAACAGTCTGTTTCTAATATCATGTAGAAACAAACAGTTCTCTTTCTTAACATTCGTTTCGATGTCTCACTATGGGATACGCCCCTCCGCCGATTCCTCAGAAGCACTTATCTCAATACGCCAATCCTGATTGGCCAGTGACCGTGACGTACGCGTCCCCCTGCTACTATAAGTAGCAAGCGTCCCAACGTACGCACTATTCAATCACCTCTTCTCGCTTCGGTGGTCGCTTATCTCTGAGGTAAGTTAGCTCAACTGTTCACAGACGGAGCCTTCTAATATTCTCTCCGTCGCCGAACGTTAACTTACCGTCCTTCTGTCCTGACCTTCACCATAGGCTCGGGGCATAACGAGCAGCTTCACACTCCAGTGCATCTGTTCGTTCTATGCTAACACACCAGTTAGCCAACATGGAAGCCGCTCCTCCCACCAGAGGAGTCGACGGTGCAGGAGCTCGCCTCTGTACCTGTGGGAACAAAATCTCAAGCAAAGACCCGCACAGGGTCTGCTCGAGCTGCCTCGGGCTGGAACACGCCCAGCTGGCATTGGAAGTCCCCGGGTCATGTGAGAGCTGCGCTTGCTTCACCCTGAAGAGCCTTCGCCGGCAGCTAGCGCGCCAAGCTAGCCTGTCGGGGAAGGACCCTTGCCTGCCGGCCCCTGGGCCACCGCCTGGGGACGCCAGCGAACATGTCCTCCCGGAGCCGGAACCGTGTGCCGAACTCAGCTGGGGCTCACAGCTCGAACTGGCCGGTCCGAGCCACCCCGCCGAGGATGTGTTGGAGTTGGACTACGGAGACGACGAGGACACCTCGGAACTCCTCATTTCAGAGGAGGACGAGGAGGACGACGTCTTTCTCCCCATCGCTCAGGCCTCCATGCCTAGCTTTCCGTCCTCTCCCAGGGATGGAGCGGTTTCTCCGACCGCCCACCTGGACATGCAGTCAGTCTGCCGACGCGCTGCGACCAGGCTCAACATCCCTTGGCCCACCGTGGTCACTGAGGCTGTCAGATCCCGCTACGAGGGAAAGAAGCTGCCTCAGGCCACGAGGGCGGCAAAGCCCCTCCTCCCCGCCTTCCCGGAGCTACTCCAAGAAGTGGGGTCCTCCTGGGACAAACACCCGTTCAGCTCCAGGTCTCCTGTCCAAGGAGCCTCCTCGCTGGACTTCGAAGGGATGGAGACGGCTGGCATGCTTCGCATGCCGCCGATGGAACCGCTGGTTGCAGCCCACCTGCACCCACGGCTCTCGGCGACTTCCTCCAGGCCTCCCGCTCTCCCTGCGAAGGCGGACCGCTTCCAGTCGGCGCTGAACGAGAGAGCGTACAAGGCTGCCGCCATCTCGGTCCGAGCTTTGAATGTCTCCTCCATGCTCTCGGCGTACCAAGCCGAGCTCTGTGAGGACATGAATACGAAGCCGGACCCGGAGGTGCGGGAGGAAATCACCGTACTGACCGACATCTGCCTGCGTGTGCAGCGCTGCGCGGTCCATGCTACGGCTAAAGCTATGGGCATGATGGTGCTTCAAGAACGTGCACGATGGCTGAACCTCACCAACCTCTCTGAGAGAGAGAAGGAGGACATTTTGGACATGCCAATCGTGCCTGAAGGCATTTTCGGCTCTGCCCTGGCATCAATGCAGCAACGGTGTGCGGCTAAAAAGAAAGAGGATGAAGCCCTTCATCTCTGCCTTCCCCGTAAACCCTCACCGGCGCTGCCGGCTCGGCCGAACCTGCCTCAGGCAGCTGCCCGAGCCCAGCCTCAGTTCCGGATCCCAAAGCGCCCGAAGCCTCAAGCTGTCCAACCAGCTCCTTCGGGCTCAGAGCCTCGACCAGTTTGGCCTCAGGGATCCGGCAACCAAGCTGCTCCGCCACCGGGACAATCCACCAGACACAGCGGTCAGCAGGTGAGGAGGAAGAAGTGGGCAGCCTGTCGGAGTTCTTCCCTCCCGACGCTGCAGCTGGCGGTTCCCCGTTCGCCAGCTCCTCCTGTTGGATGTTGCCATGGTGCTTTCTCCCCCCCCTCACGGAACCCCTCCGGCAGAGTTCCCGAGCGGTCCAGGGTGGGGCCAGGACGTGCAGCCGGCGGTGCCAGCTCAAAGCACACGTCACAAGCACTCACATTGTTTTTCACAAACATGTCACGCTCAAGGAGCATTAAAAGGTTCGCTGTCGCATCCAGACAAGATGTCAAGGGCGCAGCAAAAATCAATATAAATGTCACCCATGAGCGGTTCCAGGCGGGGGCGGCGCCACGGGTCGTCCCCGTAAGCCTGGGCCGTCAAAGCACAAAGCCCCCGCGCATGCGCAGTGGCTGCCACGAGCACCGCTGCCCCACAACCTCTGGAGGGAGCTGGTGCTCCGTGTGTCACGGCTGTGTCACCGCTCTCCACTCACAGGGAGGAATGGACAGCGGTTTCTGCTTCACGTTGGGTGCTGAGAACAATTTCGAGGGGTTACAGGCTCCAATTCGCTTCTGTTCCTCCTCGATTCTCCGGCGTAGTGTTCTCCCACGCCCAGGGGTCGTCAGCTCACATCCTTCAGGGAGAAATCTCCTCCCTGCTGGAGAAGGGAGCGATATGCATTGTGCCTCCCGATCGGTCTCAGAGCGGTTTCTACTCCAGGTACTTCCTGGTCCCGAAGCGGGGAGGGACCGGGATTCGCCCGATCCTGGATCTGAGGGCCCTGAACCGATGCCTCAGAAAGTACAGATTCAAAATGCTCACGCTCTCATCCCTTTTGCGTCTGATTCACCAGAGCAACTGGCTCACCTCAATCGACCCGAGGGACGCATACTTTCATGTTCCCGTGTACCCTCCACACAGGACATTTCTGAGGTTTGCCTTTCAGGGAGTGTGTTACGAATACACCGTGCTCCCATTCGGCCTCTCGCTGAGCCCGAGGGTGTTTGTCAGGTGTACGGAGGCGGCGATCGCCCCTCTGAGAGGGAGGGGCATTCGGCTGGCCACGTATTTAGACGACTGGCTCCTGCTGGCACGGTCCAGAGAGGAGACAGCGTCAAACACGCTGGTTGTGATCCCTCCCTTGTGTGGTCTGGGTTTCAGAATAAACTGGCAGAAAAGCGCTTTGCTCCCCTCCCAGAAAATAACCTTTCTAGGTCTAAATCTGGACTCAGGGGCGTTCACGGCCCGTCTCTCGGCACCGCGCGTGAACGCGCTCTCGTTCTGCCTGGCGCGCTTCCGCCTACACAGTTCGGTGCGGTTTGCGTTATGCCTCAGGCTTTTGGGTCTCATGGCGTCGGCTATTTCAGTGGTACCACTCGGCCGTCTACACATGAGAGATTCTCAACGCTGGGTGGCTTCTCTGGGTCTCTCTCCAGTACGCCACAGAGCGCGCAGGGTGACGGTCTCTGCAGCGTGCGTCACGGCGCTCCGCTGTTGGCGTCACCCCTCCCTCTTGGCACAGGGGGTGCCTTTGGGGTTGGTTCTCGTGAGGAGAGTGGTCACGACAGATGCGAGCCTGTCAGGTTGGGGGGGGCCCCTGGAGGGTCGCTCTGTCAGGGGTGTGTGGAGCAGAGAGCTCTGGGGGACACACATAAATTATCTGGAACTCCTCACGGTCTTTCTAGCCCTGAGGCGCTTCCTGCCTTTTCTCTCCGGCCATCATGTCCTAGTGAGAACAGACAACACCTTGGCTGTGGCTTATATAAACCACCAGGGGGGGCTGCGCTCCGTGCGGTTACACACGCTGGCACGCAGACTGATCCTATGGTGCAGCAGGCATCTCCTCTCAATCAGAGCCACCCATGTCCCGGGTGTTCTGAATCGGGGGGCGTATCTGTTGTCCAGAGGGACACCCCTGTACGGGGATTGGAGCCTGCATCTAGCAGTGTTGGAACAGATTTGGATCCGGTTCGGCACAGCCGTAGTGGATCTTTTTGCCTCCAAGGAGAATGCTCACTGTCCTCTGCGCGACCGAGACGCTCCACTCGGCGTGGACGCGCTGGCGCACGACTGGCCACGGGGACTGCTTTACGCTTTTCCCCCCAGTGGCCCTGATACCACCCACCTTGCTGAGGGTACGAACCCAGCTCCACACTCTCATTCTGGTGGCCCCATACTGGCCAGCTATGCATTGGGTGGCGGACATTTTCCAGCTCCTGGAGGGCCAACCTTGGAAACTTCCGCTTCGCAGGGACCTGGTGTCCCAAGCGGGAGGCTCGATCTTCCACCTTCATCCAGAACGGCTGGCCCTGTGGGCCTGGCCCCTGAGGGGTGCGGGCTAGTGTCAGCAGAGCTGCCCCAGGCGGTCATTCGAACCATTCAGAATGCTAGGGCCCCCTCCACTAGGTCCCTATATGACTGTAAATGGAGGGTGTTTGAAGCCTGGTGTCAGGGCAGGGAGGTCTCACCCTTCCAATGCCCGGTGAACGTCATTCTGTCTTTCCTGCAAGACTTGTTGGATGGGAAGAAGGCTTTCTCCACCATTAAAGTGTACCTAGCAGCCATTTCCTCCCGACACTTGGGTTTTGGGAAGAAACTGGCAGGTCAACACCCCCTGGTGTGTAGCTTCATGAGGGGCGCGCGCAGGCTTCTCCCTGTGTCTCGACCCCTGGTGCCCTCATGGGATCTGTCCTTGGTGCTGTCGGCCCTCTCCGGGCCTCCATTTGAACCTATGGACGGCCTGGACCTTAAGATCCTGTCTCTTAAGGTGGTGCTACTCCTGGCTTTGGTATCTGCAAAGCGAGTTAGTGACTTACAGGCTCTCTCTGTGCACCCATCCTGCACCCAGTTTGCACCCGGTGACATGAAGGTGTCCCTGAAGCCCAACCCTGCCTTTGTGCCTAAGGTGGTGGGCTCCTTTTCTCCTATTATCCTCACAGCTTTCTACCCGCCACCCTTCTCCTCTCCTGAGGAGGAGCGGTGGCACAAGCTGTGTCCGATTCGCGCGCTCAAGGAGTATGTGAATCGGACGGAGAACCTTCGCAGGGGGGACCAGCTTTTTGTGTCATGGGGTGGGCCTCGTAAGGGGAAACCCGTCACAAAGCAGAGGCTTTCCCACTGGATTGTGGAGGCTATTTCTATGGCTTACTCCTGTCAGGGCATTCAGGCTCCTGTTGGGCTCAGGGCCCATTCTACTAGGGGCCTGTCTGCTTCTTGGGCCCTTTTTCGGGGGCTGTCAATCCAGGAGATTTGTGCTGCAGCAAGTTGGGCTTCTCCACTTGCATTTGCACGCTTCTATAAGCTTGATGTTTCGGTCCCTGCAATGACTCACACGATTCTGAGTGTGGGGTCTTTGGCGGGCCAAGACGTATCCCTGTAGGTTGGTGATCGCTGGATAAGCTGTCTGGCAATACGGGAGTCTCCATATCCCATAGTGAGACATCGAAACGAATGTTAAGAAAGAGAACTTTAGGTTACTGTCGTAACCCCGGTTCTCTGAGTAACATGAGTGAGATGTCTCACCAGACAACCCTTCTTGCTGGGCGAAGCGAGAAGAGGTGTTTATCTTGAATAGTGCGTACGTTGGGACGCTTGCTACTTATAGTAGCAGGGGGACGCGTACGTCACGGTCACTGGCCAATCAGGATTGGCGTATTGAGATAAGTGCTTCTGAGGAATCCGCGGAGGGGCGTATCCCATAGTGAGACATCTCACTCATGTTACTCAGAGAACCGGGGTTACGACAGTAACCTAAAGTTTCTTTCAGATATCATGTAGAAACAAACAGTGTCTTTCTGATATCATGTTGAAACAAACAGTGTCTTTCTGAAATCATGTTGAAACAAACAGTTTCTTTCTTATAACATGTTGAAACAAACAGTTTCTTTCTGATATCATGCAGAAACAAACAGTCTGTTTCTAATATCATGTAGAAACAAACAGTTTCTTTCTGATATCATGTAGAAACAAACAGTCTGTTTCTAATATCATGTTGAAACAGTCTGTTTCTAATATGTTGAAACAAACAGTGTCTTTCTGATATCATGTTGAAACAAACAGTTTCTTTCTGATATCATGTTGAAACAAACAGTGTCTTTCTGATATCATGTAGAAACAAACAGTCTGTTTCTAATATGTTGAAACAAACAGTTTCTTTCTGATATCATGTAGAAACAAACAGTCTGTTTCTAATATGTTGAAACAAACAGTGTCTTTCTGATATCATGTTGAAACAAACAGTGTCTTTCTGATATCATGTAGAAACAAACAGTCTGTTTCTAATATGTTGAAACAAACAGTTTCTTTCTGATATCATGTTGAAACAAACAGTTTCTTTCTGATATCATGTTGAAACAAACAGTTTCTTTCTGATATCATGTTGAAACAAACAGTGTCTTTCTGATATCATGTTGAAACAAACAGTCTGTTTCTAATATGTTGAAACAAACAGTTTCTTTCTGATATCATGTTGAAACAAACAGTTTCTTTCTGATATCATGTTGAAACAAACAGTGTCTTTCTGATATCATGTAGAAACAAACAGTCTGTTTCTAATATGTTGAAACAAACAGTTTCTTTCTGATATCATGTAGAAACAAACAGTCTGTTTCTAATATGTTGAAACAAACAGTGTCTTTCTGATATCATGTTGAAACAAACAGTGTCTTTCTGATATCATGTAGAAACAAACAGTCTGTTTCTAATATGTTGAAACAAACAGTTTCTTTCTGATATCATGTTGAAACAAACAGTTTCTTTCTGATATCATGTTGAAACAAACAGTTTCTTTCTGATATCATGTTGAAACAAACAGTGTCTTTCTGATATCATGTAGAAACAAACAGTCTGTTTCTAATATGTTGAAACAAACAGTTTCTTTCTGATATCATGTTGAAACAAACAGTTTCTTTCTTATATCATGTAGAAACAAACAGTGTCTTTCTGATATCATGTAGAAACAAACAGTCTGTTTCTAATATGTGGAAACAAACTGTTTCTTTCTGATATCATGTAGAAACAAACAGTGTCTTTCTGATATCATGTTGAAACAAACAGTCTGTTTCTAATATCATGTAGAAACAAACAGTTTCTTTCTTATATCATGTTGAAACAAACAGTTTCTTTCTTATATCATGTTGAAACAAACAGTCTGTTTCTAATATCATGTAGAAACAAACAGTGTCTTTCTTATATCATGTTGAAAAAAACAGTTTCTTTCTGATATCCTGTTGAAACAAACAGTTTCTTTCTGATATCATGTTGAAACAAACAGTCTGTTTCTAATATCATGTAGAAACAAACAGTTTCTTTCTTATATCATGCAGAAACAAACAGTTTCTTTCTGATATCATGTTGAAACAAACAGTTTCTTTCTGATATCATGTTGAAACAAACAGTCTGTTTCTAATATGTTGAAACAAACAGTTTCTTTCTGATATCATGTAGAAACAAACAGTTTCTTTCTGATATCATGTTGAAACAAACAGTTTCTTTCTGATATCATGTTGAAACAAACAGTTTCTTTCTGATATTATGTTGAAACAAACAGTCTGTTTCTAATATCATGTAGAAACAAACAGTTTCTTTCTGATATCATGTTGAAACAAACAGTTTCTTTCTGATATCATGTTGAAACAAACAGTCTGTTTCTAATATGTTGAAACAAACAGTTTCTTTCTGATATCATGTAGAAACAAACAGTTTCTTTCTGATATCATGTTGAAACAAACAGTTTCTTTCTGATATCATGTTGAAACAAACAGTTTCTTTCTAATATCATGTAGAAACAAACAGTTTCTTTCTGATATCATGTTGAAACAAACAGTTTCTTTCTGATATCATGTTGAAACAAACAGTCTGTTTCTAATATGTTGAAACAAACAGTTTCTTTCTGATATCATGTAGAAACAAACAGTTTCTTTCTGATATCATGTTGAAACAAACAGTTTCTTTCTGATATCATGTTGAAACAAACAGTTTCTTTCTGATATTATGTTGAAACAAACAGTCTGTTTCTAATATCATGTAGAAACAAACAGTTTCTTTCTGATATCATGTTGAAACAAACAGTTTCTTTCTGATATCATGTTGAAACAAACAGTTTCTTTCTGATATCATGTTGAAACAAACAGTCTGTTTCTAATATGTTGAAACAAACAGTTTCTTTCTGATATCATGTAGAAACAAACAGTTTCTTTCTGATATCATGTTGAAACAAACAGTTTCTTTCTGATATCATGTTGAAACAAACAGTTTCTTTCTGATATTATGTTGAAACAAACAGTCTGTTTCTAATATCATGTAGAAACAAACAGTTTCTTTCTGATATCATGTTGAAACAAACAGTTTCTTTCTGATATCATGTTGAAACAAACAGTTTCTTTCTGATATCATGTTGAAACAAACAGTCTGTTTCTAATATGTTGAAACAAACAGTTTCTTTCTGATATCATGTTGAAACAAACAGTGTCTTTCTGATATCATGTTGAAACAAACAGTTTCTTTCTGATATCATGTTGAAACAAACAGTTTCTTTCTGATATCATGTTGAAACAAACAGTTTCTTTCTGATATCATGCAGAAACAAACAGTGTCTTTCTGATATTATGTTGAAACAAACAGTCTGTTTCTAATATCATGTAGAAACAAACAGTTTCTTTCTGATATCATGCAGAAACAAACAGTGTCTTTCTGATATCATGTTGAAACAAACAGTCTGTTTCTAATATCATGTAGAAACAAACAGTTTCTTTCTTATATCATGCAGAAACAAACAGTGTCTTTCTGATATTATGTTGAAACAAACAGTCTGTTTGTAATATCATGTAGAAACAAACAGTGTCTTTCTGATATCATGTTGAAACAAACAGTGTCTTTCTGAAATCATGTTGAAACAAACAGTTTCTTTCTTATAACATGTTGAAACAAACAGTTTCTTTCTGATATCATGTAGAAACAAACAGTCTGTTTCTAATATCATGTTGAAACAGTCTGTTTCTAATATGTTGAAACAAACAGTGTCTTTCTGATATCATGTTGAAACAAACAGTTTCTTTCTGATATCATGTTGAAACAAACAGTGTCTTTCTGATATCATGTTGAAACAAACAGTCTGTTTCTAATATGTTGAAACAAACAGTTTCTTTCTGATATCATGTTGAAACAAACAGTTTCTTTCTTATATCATGTAGAAACAAACAGTGTCTTTCTGATATCATGTAGAAACAAACAGTCTGTTTCTAATATGTGGAAACAAACTGTTTCTTTCTGATATCATGTAGAAACAAACAGTGTCTTTCTGATATCATGTTGAAACAAACAGTCTGTTTCTAATATCATGTAGAAACAAACAGTTTCTTTCTTATATCATGTTGAAACAAACAGTTTCTTTCTTATATCATGTTGAAACAAACAGTCTGTTTCTAATATCATGTAGAAACAAACAGTGTCTTTCTTATATCATGTTGAAACAAACAGTTTCTTTCTGATATCATGTTGAAACAAACAGTTTCTTTCTGATATCATGTTGAAACAAACAGTCTGTTTCTAATATGTTGAAACAAACAGTTTCTTTCTGATATGTTGAAACAAACAGTGTCTTTCTGATATCATGTTGAAACAAACAGTGTCTTTCTGATATCATGTTGAAAAAAACAGTTTCTTTCTGATATCATGTTGAAACAAACAGTCTGTTTCTAATATGTTGAAACAAACAGTTTCTTTCTGATATGTTGAAACAAACAGTGTCTTTCTGATATCATGCAGAAACAAACAGTTTCTTTCTGATATCATGTTGAAACAAACAGTTTCTTTCTGATATCATGTAGAAACAAACAGTTTCTTTCTTATATCATGCAGAAACAAACAGTTTCTTTCTGATATCATGTTGAAACAAACAGTCTGTTTCTAATATCATGTAGAAACAAACAGTTTCTTTCTTATATCATGCAGAAACAAACAGTTTCTTTCTGATATCATGTTGAAACAAACAGTTTCTTTCTGATATCATGTAGAAACAAACAGTTTCTTTCTGATATCATGTTGAAACAAACAGTTTCTTTCTGATATCATGTTGAAACAAACAGTTTCTTTCTGATATCATGTTGAAACAAACAGTCTGTTTCTAATATGTTGAAACAAACAGTTTCTTTCTGATATCATGTAGAAACAAACAGTTTCTTTCTGATATCATGTTGAAACAAACAGTTTCTTTCTGATATCATGTTGAAACAAACAGTTTCTTTCTGATATTATGTTGAAACAAACAGTCTGTTTCTAATATGTTGAAACAAACAGTTTCTTTCTGATATCATGTAGAAACAAACAGTTTCTTTCTGATATCATGTTGAAACAAACAGTTTCTTTCTGATATCATGTTGAAACAGTCTGTTTCTAATATGTTGAAACAAACAGTTTCTTTCTGATATCATGTTGAAACAAACAGTCTGTTTCTAATATCATGTAGAAACAAACAGTGTCTTTCTTATATCATGTTGAAACAAACAGTTTCTTTCTGATATCATGTTGAAACAAACAGTTTCTTTCTGATATCATGTTGAAACAAACAGTCTGTTTCTAATATGTTGAAACAAACAGTTTCTTTCTGATATCATGTTGAAACAAACAGTGTCTTTCTGATATCATGTTGAAACAAACAGTTTCTTTCTGATATCATGTTGAAACAAACAGTTTCTTTCTGATATCATGTTGAAACAAACAGTTTCTTTCTGATATCATGCAGAAACAAACAGTGTCTTTCTGATATTATGTTGAAACAAACAGTCTGTTTCTAATATCATGTAGAAACAAACAGTTTCTTTCTGATATCATGCAGAAACAAACAGTGTCTTTCTGATATCATGTTGAAACAAACAGTCTGTTTCTAATATCATGTAGAAACAAACAGTTTCTTTCTTATATCATGCAGAAACAAACAGTGTCTTTCTGATATTATGTTGAAACAAACAGTCTGTTTCTAATATCATGTAGAAACAAACAGTTTCTTTCTGATATCATGTTGAAACAAACAGTTTCTTTCTGATATCATGTTGAAACAAACAGTCTGTTTCTAATATGTTGAAACAAACAGTTTCTATCTGATATCATGTTGAAACAAACAGTTTCTTAAGGCAAGCCAAATGAGCATTTATTCTGATATCAGAATATCAGCCAGAATTGTCATGAACATGTAAGCCATTTCTGTCCACTAGTTAACTAGTTAGCCATGTTTGTGTCAACTAGTTAAATAGTGACAGCCTAAATGTCAACTAGTTAACTAGTAAGGCCTAAATTCTCTCTAGTTAACTAGTTAAAATGTTTCATATCTTACTAGTTAACTAGTATTGCTCAGTGTGTTCACTAGTTAACTAGTGGACAGATCAATGTCCACTAGTTAACTAGTTAAAACACATTTAGTTTTTACTAGTCAACTAGTAAGGTACAAAAACTCGTACTAGCTGACTACTGAATGTAAAAATCCCACTTGTTAACTTTGCCCAATTTGGCCAGCCGCTTGAGCATTAATTCTGATATCTTGTCAACAGGTCAACTAGTTAACTAGTGAGGGTCAAACTGTACACGCTAGTTAACTAGTGAACACATTTTGACCTTCACTAGTTAACTAGTTGACACAAAAATGGCTCATTAGTTAACTAGTAAAGGCCAAAATGCATACCAGTCAGCTAGTTGAAGGTATTTGTGTCTCACTAGTTAACTAGTCAGGGTCAAAATGAGCCCACCAGTTAACTAGTGGGAGACGGAATTGTTCACTAGTTAACTAGTGAACACATTTTGGCTTCACTAGTTAACTAGGTGACACAAAATGGCTCACTAGTTAACTAGTAAAGGCCAAAATGCATACCAGTCAGCTAGTTGAAGGTTTTTGTGTCTCACTAGTTAACTAGTGATGGCCAAAATGTGCACACCAGTTAACTAGTGACAGAAGAAATGCCCACTAGTTGACTAGTGAACACATTTTGGCTTCCTAGTTAACTAGGTGACACAAAAATGGCTCACTAGTTAACTAGTAAGGGCTAAAATGCATACCAGTCAGCTAGTTGAAGGTTTTTGTGTCTCACTAGTTAACTAGTGACAGTTCAAAGTGTCCACATGTTCACTAGTGAAGGCAAAACTCCTAACTAGTTAAGTAGTTGGAGTAGGGCAGTGCCACTAGTTAACTAGTGAACCATTAATGACTCACTAGCTAGCTAGTTGATTGTAGCAGGCTCACTAGTTACCTAGTTGATGCATCCATTGTCCAAACTAGTTAACTAGTGAGGACATAAATGTATACTAGTAAACTAGTTCAAGCCTACATTCACACTAGCTAGCTAGTTGCACAGAATTCTAATTACGAGGCAGAGAATTTCTCAAATTGAGGCTTTCTATTGGCTCACTATGTTAAAATAAAATATGACAACCAATCACAGTGCGGAATTTTGCAAAATCCCACCCCAAACATTTGCATGCGGCACACAAGTTAACATGCTGGCCAGAGGAACCTCAGCTAGTAAACTAGTAGTGGCTTCAGTGTGACACTTACATGTAAACTTGTGAAGGCGGAACTGCTCACTAGTTAACTAGAGAGGGTACAAATGTCCACTAGTTAACTAGTGAGGTGCAAAATAAGTGTCACTAGTTCACTAGTGGGCCCCAAAACGCCCACAAGTTAACTAGTAAGGTGTGGATATGCTCACTAGTTAACTAGTGAGGTGCAGATTTGCTCACTAGTTAACTAGTGCACCCTTAAGCACCCACTAGTTAACTAGTAAGGTGCAAAAAAGCATCACTAGTTAACTAGTAAGGTGCAGATATGCTCACTAGTTAACTAGTGGGCCCCAAAACGCCAACTAGTTAACTAGTAGGGTGCGGATTTGCTCACTAGTTAACTAGTGAGGCGCAGATATGCTCACTAGTTAACTAGTGACGTGCGGATTTGCTTACTAGTTAACTAGTGAGGCGCGGATATGCTCACTAGTTAACTAGTGAGGTGCGGATTTGCTCACTAGTTAACTAGTGAGGTGCGGATTTGCTCACTAGTTAACTAGTGAGGTGCAGATTTGCTCACTAGTTAACTAGTGAGGTGCGGATTTGCTCACTAGTTAACTAGTGAGGTGCAGATTTGCTCACTAGTTAACTAGTGAGGTGCAGATATGCTCACTAGTTAACTAGTGAGCATATCTGCACCTCACTAGTTAACTAGTGAGCATATCTGCACCTCACTAGTTAACTAGTGAGGTGCGGATTTGCTCACTAGTTAACTAGTTGCATCTAAAAACACATACAAGCTGACCATTTTTGTCCACTAGTTAACTAGTGGAACAATAGAAATTTCACCAGTTTACATGTGTGGCAGTGCAGCAGCTCACTAGTTAACTAGTGCCTGAAACACAAATTATGCATATTCTAATGAGAAGGCGGGCAGAAGACTCCTGTTGGGTATAAGAATCCCACCCAGTCTAAAACGTATGTGCTGTGGCCTCACAATCACATACTGATGGGTGTCCCTGAGCGCCAAGGCTTGCACTCATTAGTCATGGTTTGACACCTACTGGTTGGTCGTTGCGGCGGGTTCGAATCCCGCAGATGGCATTCCGCAATTGCTGTAACATTATTTATTTTCTCTTTGTGTTGTAATGTTCAAAGTTTTATTGTTTTACTGCTTTTATTCCCCCCTCCCAAATCAAGTAAAGCACCTCGTTTGGTGTCGTGTAAGGGAGATCAGTTGGCGAGTTCAAGTCCCATTGAGGAGAATTGGAATTTAGTGTGCCAGTAATTTTATTGTAGTTCATTTTTGTTTGGTATTGAAAGTTTGGTATTGAAAAAGGCTATATTAAAAATAATTATTGATATATATATATATATATATATATATATATATATATCTCCATCCATCCATCCATCCATCTTCCCAAGAAATAGATCAAATGACACTGAGGGAAAAAAACTGTGGTTATTTTGGAGAGGGTGCTGGCTGCAAAACCACAAAGGCGGAGCTGCACCCCGCCCATTCACGCAAACTCAGCCTAGCCCACTGACTTCCGTTTTTGTTTTCAACTTTATCGCAAACTGACCTGACCCACATGAATTACGGCTGTTACTAGTTTACAGTCGTTAATGCTATGTTCTATACTCCAATTAAACAAGATAAATATAACTTGCTACATGACAAAGACTGAATATATCTCGAAATGAAAAGGTTTCTTTTAGCGAATATCTGCCTACAGCTGGTCTAATAAAAGTGGTTTACAACAGCACTTCAATCTATTGAACGGCCTCTGGTAGTCTAGTGGTAAAATCGTCTGAGTTTGTTTTTGCTTTCCCCTCAGCTGATGCTGGTTCGATTCTCGGTGGGGTCATCAGCAGTCTATTTAGCCACATTCAATTTGTTTATATTTTAGTTGTAATGTTTCTTTTCAGCAAAATATTTATGTCGCTAAAAGTTCTTTGAATTTGGTCGTTCCTAAACAGCATTTTAGTTGAAACTCTGCTCACAAATGGACTCACACTGGCTAAATAAACGAATAAATAAATAAATAAACACATTATATGTTAAACGGTATACCAGTAAATTGTTGTAAACATAGTACTGGCAAGTGTAGCTAGAAATGAAGAAAAGAGGTTGTAAACTACCTTAAACTTACACTACTGGGAGGCGAAACAGCATGTCAACCTGACTCCATAACCACTACACCACCACATCTGTTATAAATCAAGTGGCGTTACATGTAATTGTGCTGCCCAGTGTGTCTCTGAGATGGGATGTATGGTTTATTGGCGGTGTCTCAGTAGAAGTCATTTCAGAAATAATTTGTCAGAAAATTCACAGAATATCCAGATTTGAGAACCAAGACCAGACCCGCTTCGGGGGAGGAGACCAAATTGAAGCTGAGATGGGAGGAAAATGCATGAATGAGGCTAAAAATGGCTTTGGCGTGTTTCTTATGAGGAAATGACAATATAACATGATTAAAAGTTCCAAAAGTTAGATTTTTAATTATATGGAACCTTTACAAAAACTGTTCAATTAACTTCTCAACTCCGTCCTCAATCTCGCATTTTTTAGCTACAACACCCTCTTTGGTTCCAGAATGCTATCAAGTCTGACAACTGGAAGGAATTAGACTGACTCTAATGGAATGGGCGGGGCTGATTCTGGAATGGGCGGGGCTGACTCTGGTGCAGCTCCACCTTCTGGTGCAGCTCCGCCTTTGTGGTTCTGCAGCAAGCACCACTTGTTATTTTGAGCTAGTACCAGAAGACAGTGTAACCTTTTTTAGTTCTCTCCAGTCAAAACAAAACTTTAGACTTTTTTCTTTTTTAAATTTAACAGGGAACAGCAATCAATTGAACAGGGAACTGCAACCAGTAGTCACACAACAAAATAAAATCACACAAACAAAATAAAGTTACTCTCCTTTTTTCTTGGTGTCTGAAAAGGGCAGGGAAAACCATCAGACTCCAGTCACCCATCGAATGGACTCTTCACCCTCCTGCCCTCTGGGAAGCGCTACAGGAGCCTATGGACTAAGACTACCAGGTCCCGAAACAGTTTCTTCCCCACAGCTGTCAGACTCCTAAACTCTGCCTGCTGACATAACACCCCAAACCAGCAGCACCCTACATAAACTCTGTAGAAACAAGAAAGCCCTGGAAATTGATGCAGAGCGTCGCGGGATATGCCTGACTGGTCATATATATTACCTCTCATGACACTGACCTCTGACCCTATGAACTTGTGTATGTGATGAGTTTATTTACCTTTGATAGGGAGTTATGACCTCTGATTTTGTCAAAATCCTTCAACCCGTTCAGGAGATATTGCACACAAAAGCCAAATTTTCATATATACGGCCTCACACAACCTTGACCTTTGACCCTATGAGGTTTTGTACCTCATGAGTTTATTTACCTTAGATAGGGAGTTCTCACCTGCGATTTGGTCAAAGTATTTCAACCTGTTCAGAAGATATTGCACACAAAAACCAATTTTTCATATATACGGCCTCACACGACCTTTACCTTTGACCCTATGAGGTTGTGACCTGATCAGTTTATCTACCTTTGATAGGGAGCTATCACCTCTGATTTGGTCAAAATCATTCAACCCGTTCAGGCAATTTTTGATATATATATGACCTCACACAACCTTGACCTTTGACCCTATGACATTGTGTTCCTAATCAGTTCATGTACCCTTCATAGTAATAAAATACACAGGCGAGGGTCCGACTCTCTGGAGGACGCCATGTTGGATTCTATGTTTATTTAGCTGTATTTATGGTTTTGCTGGTGGTTTTTGACTCCTTTGAAAACTGTGCAACAACACTCTTCTTCTTCTTTTTCTCGTGTGTTATTTGGCGGATGGCACTCAACATAAAAAGATGCATTTCTCAAACAATTAATGTATTGGAGCGTGAACCTGAGTCATTAATCTCATATCCTAATTTGAGAGTTACAGCTAGAGTCCAGAGGGTTTTGTTGGCTTTATGAGCATTAGTTAGTAAGGTCCTCACTTGAACAAAAAATACAGCTTGTTTGCAGTGACTTTGGTATTTACTACCCCCTATTGCCAGAAATCTACACACTTTCCCTTTAAGCGCGTTGTCTCTTTAAGACTGGTCCTGGGTGACATTGGAGTTTACAGCGAGGCCGTAGAAATTCTCTGTCTGGATATTTATTGTGGAGATTAATGGACTAAAATGGGTTGCTGCACCGTGACTGTCTTCTCCTTTTTTTGGAGAGTAAAAACTATATTTTGGTTTTTAAATGCTGCCGCTGCACCGTGTTAAGAAATCATATTACTGGTTGGTTCGAAATGGGTTGAAATGTTCACATTTCTTCTTTGCTTTACATGCTGATCACTAAAGCGTGCTTTAATTAATATTGCGTTTTCGTAAAACGTAAGAGCAAACAAGGGGGATTTTAATTGACAAAAATAATAAAATCAGCACATTTCCAAGCCAACTGCGGTTAACATTGGCACGTCGGCTTGAAAAATATCTCCTTTTTGCCGTAAATAACACACATTTCATAGCTGTTGTGGGTTATGTATGTGTTCATCAGTGCTTGAGAACTGTAACTTTGGGGAGCGGGTCGTAATTGTGGGCTTTTAATGCGGTGCTGTCTGTGGCGAGGTGTTGGTAGGGTCTGATCGGAGCTGCAGCCAGAGCGTTTCTCCCGACCAGCGGCTGCTGGGAGCTGGTCCACGGTGAAGCAGCCCACGCAGCCGAACGAGGGCTTCCCGGCTAAGAGCTGACCGCAGCGGCCCCGACGACCGCGGGCCAGCGACCCGAGAAATAACATGGGGAGTCCTGCTGCTGCCTGCTGTTATTTGTTTTCCGTAGTAAATACCTGAATATGCAGAGACTCAACAGGTCATTCAGTTGTGTGGTATCATTCAGATGATCAAATGAAATGTTGCAACATTAATATCAGTTTACCTGATCTTGATCAATAATCACATTGATGAATTGGTGCATGAATAACTACAGACCCTGCTTCCTGCAGCAGCTTTTTCTGCTCTAGATTTATGATCTGCTATTTGTATATTTCAACGAAAAAGACGGAAATGGCATTAATTATTTAGATTTATTTGTGGATTTTTTGGTCGATGTTAACCCTGTTGTGTCTCAGTTCATGAAGCTGTTTTCAATGTTTCCCGCGATGCGAGCAGCTGATTGTGCAGCAGATGGCCGCGGACATGATCAATTTCGAAGTGCTAGTTCTGGATCAAGAGAAAGCCTGCTGTGCTGTGCCGATGATTTTATTTTGCGAGGATGGATTGAGGAAGGGGGACACACATGCTTAAATATCGACTGTCGGCAATAATCAGATTCATACTCATAAAATACTTGTTTACATGTTTGTGTGTGTGAGTGTGTGTGTGTGTGTGTGTGTGTGTGTGTGTGTGTGTGTGTGTGTGTGTGTGACTCTGCCCACTAATCCGTTACGTATTTTGTTTCTTGTTGACATAAATACAAAAATTATGCAAAAGAAAAGAAGTGAAATAATGTACAAAACTAAAGTGTATGATCGAGTATCGAACCCGCGACCTTCACCATTGCTGGCTGACGCGTTAGTCACTAGACCACCAACACTAGGTGCTACATCTCCTCGCAAATGTATACCTTTAAAACACTATGAGTGCTGGCAGGCTTTACAGCAACGTATGTAAAATAGAGCCTTTTTTATTATTATAAACTTGTCGCTTCCGTACAAATGTGAAACAATATATCTGACGGAGATTTCTGCGGAGTTTCTGCACTTTCCTGTCAACAGAAACAGACATGCTGTCTGCCGCTGCCTTCCGCCTCCAGGCTTTTTCAGACTAATAACTGAAAACTAAAGACTGCACACGTTAACTGAACAAAGATTACAGCAATACACCACAACTTTCTCGCTACAAATATCGTCAAAACATATTTATGTGCTCAAACGATCTTAGTTTATCAAATTTTCTCTTAGAACAGCCTGAACAGAGTCCGCCATACTTTCTCTGTTTCTCAGTCCTACATGGACCAATCACATTGCTGTTCTGCATTTCTTCATTTGCATGTAAAGGCCGGATTTGCTCACTAGCTAACTAGTGAGCAGTACAGCGGTCGAACTAGTTAACATGTTACACAGAATGCCAGCCAAGTGTGTATTTATTCAAATTCCACAAATTTACTAGTTTTAGGGGCATTTTTCTGCAGCTAGTTAACTAGTGACAGTGTTTTGTGTTCACTACTTAACATGTAAGGCTCAGTTTGCCCTCTATAAGCTAGTGAGAAAAAATTATAATGCAGATATGCTCACTAGTTAACTAGTGAGTGCTTCCTGTCCCATTACAAGTGAACTAGAAAGGCTATGGCAAGCCAAATGAGCATTTATTCTGATATCAGGATATCAGCCAGAATTGTCATGAACATGTAAGCCATTTCTGTCCACTAGTTAACTAGTTAGCCATGTTTGTGTCAACTAGTTAAATAGTGACAGCCTAAATGTCAACTAGTTAACTAGTAAGGCCTAAATTCTCTCTAGTTAACTAGTTAAAATGTTTCATATCTTACTAGTTAACTAGTATTGCTCAGTGTGTTCACTAGTTAACTAGTGGACAGATCAATGTCCACTAGTTAACTAGTTAAAACACATTTAGTTTTTACTAGTCAACTAGTAAGGTACAAAAGCTCGTACTAGCTGACTACTGAATGTAAAAATCCCACTTGTTAACTTTGCCCAATTTGGCCAGCCGCTTGAGCATTAATTCTGATATCTTGTCAACAGGTCAACTAGTTAACTAGTGAGGGTCAAACTGTACATGCTAGTTAACTAGTGAACACATTTTGACCTTCACTAGTTAACTAGTTGACACAAAAATGGCTCATTAGTTAACTAGTAAAGGCCAAAATGCATACCAGTCAGCTAGTTGAAGGTATTTGTGTCTCACTAGTTAACTAGTCAGGGTCAAAATGAGCCCACCAGTTAACTAGTGGGAGACGGAAATGTTCACTAGTTAACTAGTGAACACATTTTGGCTTCACTAGTTAACTAGGTGACACAAAATGGCTCACTAGTTAACTAGTAAAGGCCAAAATGCATACCAGTCAGCTAGTTGAAGGTTTTTGTGTCTCACTAGTTAACTAGTGATGGCCAAAATGTGCACACCAGTTAACTAGTGACAGAAGAAATGCCCACTAGTTGACTAGTGAACACATTTTGGCTTCCTAGTTAACTAGGTGACACAAAAATGGCTCACTAGTTAACTAGTAAGGGCTAAAATGCATACCAGTCAGCTAGTTGAAGGTTTTTGTGTCTCACTAGTTAACTAGTGACAGTTCAAAGTGTCCACATGTTCACTAGTGAAGGCAAAACTCCTAACTAGTTAAGTAGTTGGAGTAGGGCAGTGCCACTAGTTAACTAGTGAACCATTAATGACTCACTAGCTAGCTAGTTGATTGTAGCAGGCTCACTAGTTACCTAGTTGATGCATCCATTGTCCAAACTAGTTAACTAGTGAGGACATAAATGTATACTAGTAAACTAGTTCAAGCCTACATTCACACTAGCTAGCTAGTTGCACAGAATTCTAATTAGGAGGCAGAGAATTTCTCAAATTGAGGCTTTCTATTGGCTCACTATGTTAAAATAAAATATGAAAACCAATCAAAGTGCGGAATTTTGCAAAATCCCACCCCAAACATTTGCATGCGGCACACAAGTTAACATGCTGGCCAGAGGAACCTCAGCTAGTAAACTAGTAGTGGCTTCAGTGTGACACTTACATGTAAACTTGTGAAGGCGGAACTGCTCACTAGTTAACTAGAGAGGGTACAAATGTCCACTAGTTAACTAGTGAGGTGCAAAATAAGTGTCACTAGTTCACTAGTGGGCCCCAAAACGCCCACAAGTTAACTAGTAAGGTGTGGATATGCTCACTAGTTAACTAGTGAGGTGCAGATTTGCTCACTAGTTAACTAGTGCGCCCTAAAGCGCCCACTAGTTAACTAGTAAGGTGCAAAAAAGCATCACTAGTTAACTTGTAAAGTGCAGATATGCTCACTAGTTAACTAGTGGGCCCCAAAATGTCAACATGTTAACTAGTAGGGTGCGGATTTGCTCACTAGTTAACTAGTGAGGCACAGATATGCTCACTAGTTAACTAGTGATGTGCGGATTTGCTCACTAGTTAACTAATGAGGTGCAGATTTGCTCACTAGTTAACTAGTGTGCCCTAAAGCACCCACTAGTTAACTAGTAAGGTGCAAAAAAGCATCACTAGTTAACTTGTAAAGTGCAGATATGCTCACTAGTTAACTAGTGGGCCCCAAAACGCCAACTAGTTAACTAGTAGGGTGCGGATTTGCTCACTAGTTAACTAGTGAGGCACAGATATGCTCACTAGTTAACTAGTGAAGTGCGGATTTGCTTACTAGCTAACTAGTGAGGCGCGGATTTGCTCACTAGTTAACTAGTGAAGTGCGGATTTGCTCACTAGTTAACTAGTGAGGTGCGGATTTGCTCACTAGTTAACTAGTGAGGTGCGGATTTGCTCACTAGTTAACTAGTGAGGTGCGGATTTGCTCACTAGTTAACTAGTGAGGTGCAGATATGCTCACTAGTTAACTAGTGAGGTGCAGATATGCTCACTAGTTAACTAGTGCGCACAAGACGCACACTAGTTGCTGTTTTTGGAGCAATCTAGTTTACTTGTTATGTAAAAATGTGTTCTTACTAGTTAACTAGTGACAAATTTACCTTCACTAGTTAACTAGTTGACATATTTGGCCTTTCTAGTTCACTTGTAATGGGACAGGAAGCACTCACTAGTTAACTAGTGAGCATATCTGCATTATAATTTTTTCTCACTAGCTTATAGAGGGCAAACTGAGCCTTACATGTTAAGTAGTGAACACAAAACACTGTCACTAGTTAACTAGCTGCAGAAAAATGCCCCTAAAACTAGTAAATTTGTGGAATTTGAATAAATACACACTTGGCTGGCATTCTGTGTAACATGTTAACTAGTTCGACCGCTGTACTGCTCACTAGTTAGCTAGTGAGCAAATCCGGCCTTTACATGCAAATGAAGAAATGCAGAACAGCTATGTGATTGGTCCATGTAGGACTGAGAAACAGAGAAAGTATGGCGGACTCTGTTCAGGCTGTTCTAAGAGAAAATTTGATAAACTAAGATCGTTTGAGCACATAAATATGTTTTGACGATATTTGTAGCGAGAAAGTTGTGGTGTATTGCTGTAATCTTTGTTCAGTTAACGTGTGCAGTCTTTAGTTTTCAGTTATTAGTCTGAAAAAGCCTGGAGGCGGAAGGCAGCGGCAGACAGCATGTCTGTTTCTGTTGACAGGAAAGTGCAGAAACTCCGCAGAAATCTCCGTCAGATATATTGTTTCACATTTGTACGGAAGCGACAAGTTTATAATAATAAAAAAGGCTCTATTTTACATACGTTGCTGTAAAGCCTCCAGCACTCATAGTGTTTTAAAGGTATGAATTTGCGAGGAGATGTAGCACCTAGTGCCGGTGGTCTAGTGACTAACGCGTTCGCCTGCAATGGTGAAGGTCGCGGGTTCGATACTGGATCATACACTTTAGTTGTGTACATTATTTCACTTCTTTTCTTTTGCATAATTTTTGTATTTATGTCAACAAGAAACAAAATACGTAACGGATTAGTGGGCAGAGTTACACACACACACACACACACACACACACACACACACACACACACACACACACACACACACAAAACATGTTAACAAGTATTTTATGAGTATGAATCTGATTATTGCCGACAGTCGATATTTAAGCATGTGTGTCCCCCTTCCTCAATCCATCCTCGCAAAATAAAATCATCGGCACAGCACAGCAGGCTTTCTCTTGATCCAGAACTAGCACTTCGAAATTGATCATGTCCGCGGCCATCTGCTGCACAATCAGCTGCTCGCATCGCGGGAAACATTGAAAACAGCTTCATGAACTGAGACACAACAGGGTTAACATCGACAAAAAAATCCACAAATAAATCTAAATAATTAATGCCATTTCCGTCTTTTTCGTTGAAATATACAAATAGCAGATCATAAATCTAGAGCAGAAAAAGCTGCTGCAGGAAGCAGGGTTTGTAGTTATTCATGCACCAATTCATCAATGTGATTATTGATCAAGATCAGGTAAACTGATATTAATGTTGCAACATTTCATTTGATCATCTGAATGATACCACACAACTGAATGACCTGTTGAGTCTCTGCATATTCAGGTATTTACTACGGAAAACAAACAACAGCAGGCAGCAGCAGGACTCCCCATGTTATTTCTCGGGTCGCTGGCCCGCGGTCGTCGGGGCCGCTGCGGTCAGCTCTTAGCCGGGAAGCCCTCGTTCGGCTGCGTGGGCTGCTTCACCGTGGACCAGCTCCCAGCAGCCGCTGGTCGGGCAAAACGCTCTGGCTGCAGCTCCGATCAGACCCTACCAACACCTCGCCACAGACAGCACCGCATTAAAAGCCCACAATTACGACCCGCTCCCCAAAGTTACAGTTCTCAAGCACTGATGAACACATAAATAACCCACAACAGCTATGAAATGTGTGTTATTTACGGCAAAAAGGAGATATTTTTCAAGCCGACGTGCCAATGTTAACCGCAGTTGGCTTGGAAATGTGCTGATTTTATTATTTTTGTCAATTAAAATCCCCCTTGTTTGCTCTTACGTTTTACGAAAACGCAATATTAATTAAAGCACGCTTTAGTGATCAGCATGTAAAGCAAAGAAGAAATGTGAACATTTCAACCCATTTCGAACCAACCAGTAATATCATTTCTTAATACGGTGCAGCGGCAGCATTTAAAAACCAAAATATAGTTTTTACTCTCCAAAAAAAGGAGAAGACAGTCACGGTGCAGCAACCCATTTTAGTCCATTAATCTCCACAATAAATATCCAGACAGAGAATTTCTACGGCCTCGCTGTAAACTCCAATGTCACCCAGGACCAGTCTTAAAGAGACAACGCGCTTAAAGGGAAAGTGTGTAGATTTCTGGCAATAGGGGGTAGTAAATACCAAAGTCACTGCAAACAAGCTGTATTTTTTGTTCAAGTGAGGACCTTACTAACTAATGCTCATAAAGCCAACAAAACTCTCTGGACTCTAGCTGTAACTCTCAAATTAGGATATGAGATTAATGACTCAGGTTCACGCTCCAATACATTAATTGTTTGAGAAATGCATCTTTTTATGTTGAGTGCCATCCGCCAAATAACACACGAGAAAAGGAAGAAGAAGAGTGTTGTTGCAGAGTTTTCAAAGGAGTCAAAAACCACCAGCAAAACCATAAATACAGCTAAATAAACATAGAATCCAACATGGCGTCCTCCAGAGAGTCGGACCCTCGCCTGTGTATTTTATTACTATGAAGGGTACATGAACTGATTAGGAACACAATGTAATAGGGTCAAAGGTCAAGGTTGTGTGAGGTCATATATATATCAAAAATTGCCTGAACGGGTTGAATGATTTTGACCAAATCAGAGGTGATAGCTCCCTATCAAAGGTAGATAAACTGATCAGGTCACAACCTCATAGGGTCAAAGGTAAAGGTCGTGTGAGGCCGTATATATGAAAAATTGGTTTTTGTGTGCAATATCTTTTGAACAGGTTGAAATACTTTGACCAAATCGCAGGTGAGAACTCCCTATCTAAGGTAAATAAACTCATGAGGTACAAAACCTCATAGGGTCAAAGGTCAAGGTTGTGTGAGGCCGTATATATGAAAATTTGGCTTTTGTGTGCAATATCTCCTGAACGGGTTGAAGGATTTTGACAAAATCAGAGGTCATAACTCCCTATCAAAGGTAAATAAACTCATCACATACACAAGTTCATAGGGTCAGAGGTCAGTGTCATGAGAGGTAATATATATGACCAGTCAGGCATATCCCGCGACGCTCTGCATCGATTTCCAGGGCTTTCTTGTTTCTACAGAGTTTATGTAGGGTGCTGCTGGTTTGGGGTGTTATGTCAGCAGGCAGAGTTTAGGAGTCTGACAGCTGTGGGGAAGAAACTGTTTTGGGACCTGGTAGTCTTAGTCCATAGGCTCCTGTAGCGCTTCCCAGAGGGCAGGAGGGTGAAGAGTCCATTCGATGGGTGACTGGAGTCTGATGGTTTTCCCTGCCCTTTTCAGACACCAAGAAAAAAGGAGAGTAACTTTATTTTGTTTGTGTGATTTTATTTTGTTGTGTGACTACTGGTTGCAGTTCCCTGTTCAATTGATTGCTGTTCCCTGTTAAATTTAAAAAAGAAAAAAGTCTAAAGTTTTGTTTTGACTGGAGAGAACTAAAAAAGGTTACACTGTCTTCTGGTACTAGCTCAAAATAACAAGTGGTGCTTGCTGCAGAACCACAAAGGCGGAGCTGCACCAGAAGGTGGAGCTGCACCAGAGTCAGCGCCGCCCATTCCAGAATCAGCCCCGCCCATTCCATTAGAGTCAGTCTAATTCCTTCCAGTTGTCAGACTTGATAGCATTCTGGAACCAAAGAGGGTGTTGTAGCTAAAAAATGCGAGATTGAGGACGGAGTTGAGAAGTTAATTGAACAGTTTTTGTAAAGGTTCCATATAATTAAAAATCTAACTTTTGGAACTTTTAATCATGTTATATTGTCATTTCCTCATAAGAAACACGCCAAAGCCATTTTTAGCCTCATTCATGCATTTTCCTCCCATCTCAGCTTCAATTTGGTCTCCTCCCCCGAAGCGGGTCTGGTCTTGGTTCTCAAATCTGGATATTCTGTGAATTTTCTGACAAATTATTTCTGAAATGACTTCTACTGAGACACCGCCAATAAACCATACATCCCATCTCAGAGACACACTGGGCAGCACAATTACATGTAACGCCACTTGATTTATAACAGATGTGGTGGTGTAGTGGTTATGGAGTCAGGTTGACATGCTGTTTCGCCTCCCAGTAGTGTAAGTTTTAGGTAGTTTACAACCTCTTTTCTTCATTTCTAGCTACACTTGCCAGTACTATGTTTACAACAATTTACTGGTATACCGTTTAACATATAATGTGTTTATTTATTTATTTATTCGTTTATTTAGCCAGTGTGAGTCCATTTGTGAGCAGAGTTTCAACTAAAATGCTGTTTAGGAACGACCAAATTCAAAGAACTTTTAGCGACATAAATATTTTGCTGAAAAGAAACATTACAACTAAAATATAAACAAATTGAATGTGGCTAAATAGACTGCTGATGACCCCACCGAGAATCGAACCAGCATCAGCTGAGGGGAAAGCAAAAACCAACTTAGACGATTTTACCACTAGACTACCAGAGGCCATTCAATAGACTGAAGTGCTGTTGTACACCACTTTTATTAGACCAGCTGTAGGCAGATATTCGTTAAAAGAAACCTTTTCATTTCGAGATATATTCAGTCTTTGTCATGTAGCAAGTTATATTTATCTTGTTTAATTGGAGTATAGAACATAGCATTAACGACTGTAAACTAGTAACAGCCGTAATTCATGTGGGTCAGGTCAGTTTGCGATAAAGTTGAAAACAAAAACGGAAGTCAGTGGGCTAGGCTGAGTTTGCGTGAATGGGCGGGGTGCAGCTCCGCCTTTGTGGTTTTGCAGCCAGCACCCTCTCCAAAATAACCACAGTTTTTTCCCTCAGTGTCATTTGATCTATTTCTTGGGAAGATGGATGGATGGATGGATGGAGATATATATATATATATATCAATAATTATTTTTAATATAGCCTTTTTCAATACCAAACTTTCAATACCAAACAAAATGAACTACAATAAAATTACTGGCACACTAAATTCCAATTCTCCTCAATGGGACTTGAACTCGCCAACTGATCTCCCTTACACGACACCAAACGAGGTGCTTTACTTGATTTGGGAGGGGGGAATAAAAGCAGTAAAACAATAAAACTTTGAACATTACAACACAAAGAGAAAATAAATAATGTTACAGCAATTGCGGAATGCCATCTGCGGGATTCGAACCCGCCGCAACGACCAACCAGTAGGTGTCAAACCATGACTAATGAGTGCAAGCCTTGGCGCTCAGGGACACCCATCAGATTGTGAGGCCACAGCACATACGTTTTAGACTGGGTGGGATTCTTATACCCAACAGGAGTCTTCTGCCCGCCTTCTCATTAGAATATGCATAATTTGTGTTTCAGGCACTAGTTAACTAGTGAGCTGCTGCACTCCCACACATGTAAACTGGTGAAATTTCAATTGTTCCACTAGTTAACTAGTGGACAAAAATGGTCAGCTTGTATGTGTTTTTAGATGCAACTAGTTAACTAGTGAGCAAATCCGCACCTCACTAGTTAACTAGTGAGGTGCAGATATGCTCACTAGTTAACTAGTGAGGTACTAGTGAGGTGCAGATATGCTCACTAGTTAACTAGTGAGCATATCTGCACCTCACTAGTTAACTAGTGAGCAAATCCGCACCTCACTAGTTAACTAGTGAGCATATCTGCACCTCACTAGTTAACTAGTGAGCAAATCCGCACCTCACTAGTTAACTAGTGAGCAAATCCGCGCCTCACTAGTTAACTAGTGAGCAAATCCGCACCTCACTAGTTAACTAGTGAGCATATCTGCGCCTCACTAGTTAACTAGTAAGCAAATCCGCACGTCACTAGTTAACTAGTGAGCATATCTGCGCCTCACTAGTTAACTAGTGAGCAAATCCGCACCCTACTAGTTAACTAGTTGGCGTTTTGGGGCCCACTAGTTAACTAGTGAGCATATCTGCACCTTACTAGTTAACTAGTGATGCTTTTTTGCACCTTACTAGTTAACTAGTGGGCGCTTAATGGTGCACTAGTTAACTAGTGAGCAAATCTGCACCTCACTAGTTAACTAGTGAGCATATCCACACCTTACTAGTTAACTTGTGGGCGTTTTGGGGCCCACTAGTGAACTAGTGACACTTATTTTGCACCTCACTAGTTAACTAGTGGACATTTGTACCCTCTCTAGTTAACTAGTGAGCAGTTCCGCCTTCACAAGTTTACATGTAAGTGTCACACTGAAGCCACTACTAGTTTACTAGCTGAGGTTCCTCTGGCCAGCATGTTAACTTGTGTGCCGCATGCAAATGTTTGGGGTGGGATTTTGCAAAATTCCGCACTGTGATTGGTTGTCATATTTTATTTTAACATAGTGAGCCAATAGAAAGCCTCAATTTGAGAAATTCTCTGCCTCCTAATTAGAATTCTGTGCAACTAGCTAGCTAGTGTGAATGTAGGCTTGAACTAGTTTACTAGTATACATTTATGTCCTCACTAGTTAACTAGTTTGGACAATGGATGCATCAACTAGGTAACTAGTGAGCCTGCTACAATCAACTAGCTAGCTAGTGAGTCATTAATGGTTCACTAGTTAACTAGTGGCACTGCCCTACTCCAACTACTTAACTAGTTAGGAGTTTTGCCTTCACTAGTGAACATGTGGACACTTTGAACTGTCACTAGTTAACTAGTGAGACACAAAAACCTTCAACTAGCTGACTGGTATGCATTTTAGCCCTTACTAGTTAACTAGTGAGCCATTTTTGTGTCACCTAGTTAACTAGGAAGCCAAAATGTGTTCACTAGTCAACTAGTGGGCATTTCTTCTGTCACTAGTTAACTGGTGTGCACATTTTGGCCATCACTAGTTAACTAGTGAGACACAAAAACCTTCAACTAGCTGACTGGTATGCATTTTGGCCTTTACTAGTTAACTAGTGAGCCATTTTGTGTCACCTAGTTAACTAGTGAAGCCAAAATGTGTTCACTAGTTAACTAGTGAACATTTCCGTCTCCCACTAGTTAACTGGTGGGCTCATTTTGACCCTGACTAGTTAACTAGTGAGACACAAATACCTTCAACTAGCTGACTGGTATGCATTTTGGCCTTTACTAGTTAACTAATGAGCCATTTTTGTGTCAACTAGTTAACTAGTGAAGGTCAAAATGTGTTCACTAGTTAACTAGCGTGTACAGTTTGACCCTCACTAGTTAACTAGTTGACCTGTTGACAAGATATCAGAATTAATGCTCAAGCGGCTGGCCAAATTGGGCAAAGTTAACAAGTGGGATTTTTACATTCAGTAGTCAGCTAGTACGAGTTTTTGTACCTTACTAGTTGACTAGTAAAAACTAAATGTGTTTTAACTAGTTAACTAGTGGACATTGATCTGTCCACTAGTTAACTAGTGAACACACTGAGCAATACTAGTTAACTAGTAAGATATGAAACATTTTAACTAGTTAACTAGAGAGAATTTAGGCCTTACTAGTTAACTAGTTGACATTTAGGCTGTCACTATTTAACTAGTTGACACAAACATGGCTAACTAGTTAACTAGTGGACAGAAATGGCTTACATGTTCATGACAATTCTGGCTGATATCCTGATATCAGAATAAATGCTCATTTGGCTTGCCATATGTTTCTAATATCATGTAGAAACAAACAGTTTCTTTCTGATATAATGTAGAAACAAACAGTTTCTTTCTGATATCATGTTGAAACAAACAGTCTGTTTCTAATATCATGTAGAAACAAACAGTTTCTTTCTTATATCATGCAGAAACAAACAGTCTGTTTCTGATATCATGTTGAAACAAACAGTTTCTTTCTGATATCATGTTGAAACAAACAGTCTGTTTCTAATATCATGTTGAAACAAACAGTCTGTTTCTAATATGTTGAAACAAACAGTGTCTTTCTGATATCATGTTGAAACAAACAGTCTGTTTCTAATATGTTGAAACAAACAGTTTCTTTCTTATATCATGCAGAAACAAACAGTCTGTTTCTAATATCATGTAGAAACAAACAGTTTCTTTCTGATATCATGCAGAAACAAACAGTCTGTTTCTAATATCATGTAGAAACAAACAGTTTCTTTATGATATCATGTTGAAACAAACAGTCTGTTTCTAATATCATGTAGAAACAAACAGTGTCTTTCTGATATCATGTTGAAACAAACAGTCTGTTTCTAATATCATGTAGAAACAAACAGTTTCTTTCTGATATCATGTTGAAACAAACAGTTTCTTTCTTATATCATGTTGAAACAAACAGTGTCTTTCTGATATCATGTTGAAACAAACAGTTTCTTTCTTATAACATGTTGAAACAAACAGTTTCTTTCTGATATCATGTAGAAACAAACAGTTTCTTTCTGATATCATGTTGAAACAAACAGTCTGTTTCTAATATCATGTAGAAACAAACAGTTTCTTTCTGATATCATGTAGAAACAAACAGTTTCTTTCTTATATCATGCAGAAACAAACAGTGTCTTTCTGATATCATGTTGAAACAAACAGTCTGTTTCTAATATCATGTTGAAACAAACAGTTTCTTTCTTATATCATGCAGAAACAAACAGTTTCTTTCTGATATCATGTTGAAACAAACAGTCTGTTTCTAATATCATGTTGAAACAAACAGTTTCTTTCTGATATCATGTTGAAACAAACAGTCTGTTTCTGATATCATGTAGAAACAAACAGTGTCTTTCTGATATCATGTTGAAACAAACAGTTTCTTTCTGATATCATGTTGAAACAAACAGTTTCTTTCTGATATCATGTTGAAACAAACAGTTTCTTTCTGATATCATGTTGAAACAAACAGTCTGTTTCTAATATGTTGAAACAAACAGTTTCTTTCTGATATCATGTAGAAACAAACAGTGTCTTTCTGATATCATGTTGAAACAAACAGTTTCTTTCTGATATCATGTTGAAACAAACAGTTTCTTTCTGATATCATGTTGAAACAAACAGTCTGTTTCTAATATCATGTAGAAACAAACAGTCTCTTTCTAATATGTTGAAACAAACAGTTTCTTTCTGATATCATGTTGACACAAACAGTTTCTTTCTGATATCATGTTGAAACAAACAGTTTCTTTCTGATATCATGTTGAAACAAACAGTCTGTTTCTAATATCATGTAGAAACAAACAGTCTGTTTCTGATATCATGTTGAAACAAACAGTTTCTTTCTGATATCATGTTGAAACAAACAGTCTGTTTCTTATATCATGTTGAAACAAACAGTTTCTTTCTGATATCATGTTGAAACAAACAGTGTCTTACTGATATTATGTTGAAACAGTCTGTTTCTAATATCATGTAGAAACAAACAGTTTCTTTCTGATATCATGTTGAAACAAACAGTTTATTTTTGATATCATGTTGAAACAAACAGTGTCTTTCTGATATCATGTTGAAACAAACAGTTTCTTTCTGATATCATGTTGAAACAAACAGTTTCTTTCTGATATCATGTTGAAACAAACAGTCTGTTTCTAATATCATGTAGACACAAACAGTTTCTTTCTGATATCATGCAGAAACAAACAGTGTCTTTCTGATATCATGTTGAAACAAACAGTCTGTTTCTGATATCATGTAGAAACAAACAGTGTCTTTCTGATATCATGTTGAAACAAACAGTCTGTTTCTACTATGTTGAAACAAACAGTTTCTTTCTGATATCATGTTGAAACAAACAGTCTGTTTCTAATATGTTGAAACAAACAGTTTCTATCTGATATCATGTTGAAACAAACAGTTTCTTTCTGATATCATGTTGAAACAAACAGTCTGTTTCTAATATGTTGAAACAAACAGTTTCTATCTGATATCATGTTGAAACAAACAGTTTCTTTCTGATATCATGTTGAAACAAACAGTCTGTTTCTGATATCATGTAGAAACAAACAGTCTGTTTCTAATATGTTGAAACAAACAGTTTCTATCTGATATCATGTTGAAACAAACAGTTTCTTTCTGATATCATGTTGAAACAAACAGTCTGTTTCTAATATGTTGAAACAAACAGTTTCTATCTGATATCATGTTGAAACAAACAGTGTCTTTCTGATATCATGTTGAAACAAACAGTTTCTATCTGATATCATGTTGAAACAAACAGTGTCTTTCTGATATCATGTTGAAACAAACAGTCTGTTTCTGATATCATGTAGAAACAAACAGTCTGTTTCTAATATGTTGAAACAAACAGTTTCTATCTGATATCATGTTGAAACAAACAGTGTCTTTCTGATATCATGTTGAAACAAACAGTCTGTTTCTAATATGTTGAAACAAACAGTTTCTATCTGATATCATGTTGAAACAAACAGTTTCTTTCTGATATCATGTTGAAACAAACAGTCTGTTTCTGATATCATGTAGAAACAAACAGTGTCTTTCTGATATCATGTTGAAACAAACAGTTTCTTTCTGATATTATGTTGAAACAAACAGTTTCTTTCTGATATCATGTTGAAACAAACAGTCTGTTTCTAATATCATGTAGAAACAAACAGTTTCTTTCTTATATCATGTTGAAACAAACAGTCTCTTTCTAATATGTTGAAACAAACAGTTTCTTTCTGATATCATGTTGAAACAGTTTCTTTCTGATATCATGTTGAAACAAACAGTTTCTTTCTGATATCATGTTGAAACAAACAGTTTCTTTCTAATATCATGTAGAAACAAACAGTTTCTTTCTGATATCATGTTGAAACAAACAGTCTGTTTCTAATATCATGTAGAAAAAAACAGTGTCTTTCTGATATCATGTTGAAACAAACAGTCTGTTTCTAATATCATGTAGAAACAAACAGTTTCTTTCTGATATCATGTTGAAACAAACAGTTTCTTTCTTATAACATGTTGAAACAAACAGTGTCTTTCTGATATCATGTTGAAACAAACAGTTTCTTTCTGATATCATGTAGAAACAAACAGTTTCTTTCTGATATCATGTTGAAACAAACAGTCTGTTTCTGATATCATGTAGAAACAAACAGTGTCTTTCTGATATCATGTTGAAACAAACAGTCTGTTTCTACTATGTTGAAACAAACAGTTTCTTTCTGATATCATGTTGAAACAAACAGTCTGTTTCTGATATCATGTAGAAACAAACAGTTTCTTTCTGATATCATGTTGAAACAAACAGTTTCTTTCTGATATCATGTTGAAACAAACAGTCTGTTTCTAATATGTTGAAACAAACAGTTTCTATCTGATATCATGTTGAAACAAACAGTTTCTTTCTGATATCATGTTGAAACAAACAGTCTGTTTCTGATATCATGTAGAAACAAACAGTTTCTATCTGATATCATGTTGAAACAAACAGTTTCTTTCTGATATCATGTTGAAACAAACAGTTTCTTTCTGATATTATGTTGAAACAAACAGTTTCTTTCTGATATCATGTTGAAACAAACAGTCTGTTTCTAATATCATGTAGAAACAAACAGTTTCTTTCTTATATCATGTTGAAACAAACAGTCTCTTTCTAATATGTTGAAACAAACAGTTTCTTTCTGATATCATGTTGAAACAAACAGTTTCTTTCTGATATCATGTTGAAACAAACAGTTTCTTTCTGATATCATGTTGAAACAAACAGTTTCTTTCTAATATCATGTAGAAACAAACAGTTTCTTTCTGATATCATGTTGAAACAAACAGTCTGTTTCTAATATCATGTAGAAACAAACAGTGTCTTTCTGATATCATGTTGAAACAAACAGTCTGTTTCTAATATCATGTAGAAACAAACAGTTTCTTTCTGATATCATGTTGAAACAAACAGTTTCTTTCTTATAACATGTTGAAACAAACAGTTTCTTTCTGATATCATGTAGAAACAAACAGTTTCTTTCTGATATCATGTTGAAACAAACAGTTTCTTTCTGATATCATGTTGAAACAAACAGTTTCTTTCTGATATCATGTAGAAACAAACAGTCTGTTTCTAATATCATGTAGAAACAAACAGTTTCTTTCTGATATCATGTTGAAACAAACAGTCTGTTTCTAATATCATGTAGAAACAAACAGTTTCTTTCTGATATCATGTTGAAACAAACAGTTTCTTTCTTATAACATGTTGAAACAAACAGTGTCTTTCTGATATCATGTTGAAACAAACAGTTTCTTTCTTATAACATGTTGAAACAAACAGTTTCTTTCTGATATCATGTAGAAACAAACAGTCTGTTTCTAATATCATGTAGAAACAAACAGTTTCTTTCTGATATCATGTAGAAACAAACAGTTTCTTTCTGATATCATGTTGAAACAAACAGTCTGTTTCTAATATCATGTAGAAACAAACAGTTTCTTTCTTATATCATGCAGAAACAAACAGTCTGTTTCTGATATCATGTTGAAACAAACAGTTTCTTTCTGATATCATGTTGAAACAAACAGTCTGTTTCTAATATCATGTTGAAACAAACAGTCTGTTTCTAATATGTTGAAACAAACAGTGTCTTTCTGATATCATGTTGAAACAAACAGTCTGTTTCTAATATGTTGAAACAAACAGTTTCTTTCTTATATCATGCAGAAACAAACAGTCTGTTTCTAATATCATGTAGAAACAAACAGTTTCTTTCTGATATCATGTTGAAACAAACAGTCTGTTTCTAATATCATGTAGAAACAAACAGTTTCTTTCTGATATCATGTTGAAACAAACAGTTTCTTTCTGATATCATGTTGAAACAAACAGTGTCTTTCTGATATCATGTTGAAACAAACAGTTTCTTTCTTATAACATGTTGAAACAAACAGTTTCTTTCTGATATCATGTAGAAACAAACAGTTTCTTTCTGATATCATGTTGAAACAAACAGTCTGTTTCTAATATCATGTAGAAACAAACAGTTTCTTTCTGATATCATGCAGAAACATACAGTTTCTTTCTGATATCATGTTGAAACAAACAGTCTGTTTCTAATATCATGTTGAAACAAACAGTCTGTTTCTAATATGTTGAAACAAACAGTGTCTTTCTGATATCATGTTGAAACAAACAGTCTGTTTCTAATATGTTGAAACAAACAGTTTCTTTCTTATATCATGCAGAAACAAACAGTCTGTTTCTAATATCATGTAGAAACAAACAGTTTCTTTCTGATATCATGTTGAAACAAACAGTCTGTTTCTAATATCATGTAGAAACAAACAGTTTCTTTCTGATATCATGTTGAAACAAACAGTTTCTTTCTGATATCATGTTGAAACAAACAGTGTCTTTCTGATATCATGTTGAAACAAACAGTCTGTTTCTAATATCATGTTGAAACAAACAGTTTCTTTCTTATATCATGCAGAAACAAACAGTTTCTTTCTGATATCATGTTGAAACAAACAGTCTGTTTCTAATATCATGTTGAAACAAACAGTTTCTTTCTGATATCATGTTGAAACAAACAGTTTCTTTCTGATATCATGTTGAAACAAACAGTCTCTTTCTAATATGTTGAAACAAACAGTTTCTTTCTGATATCATGTTGACACAAACAGTTTAATTCTGATATCATGTTGAAACAAACAGTTTCTTTCTGATATCATGTTGAAACAAACAGTCTGTTTCTAATATCATGTTGAAACAAACAGTTTCTTTCTGATATCATGTTGAAACAAACAGTCTCTTTCTAATATGTTGAAACAAACAGTTTCTTTCTGATATCATGTTGACACAGTTTCTTTCTGATATCATGTAGAAACAAACAGTTTCTTTCTGATATCATGTTGAAACAAACAGTTTCTTTCTGATATCATGTTGAAACAAACAGTCTGTTTCTAATATGTTGAAACAAACAGTTTCTATTTGATATCATGTTGAAACAAACAGTTTCTTTCTGATATCATGTAGAAACAAACAGTGTCTTTCTGATATCATGTTGAAACAAACAGTCTGTTTCTAATATGTTGAAACAAACAGTTTCTATTTGATATCATGTTGAAACAAACAGTTTCTTTCTGATATCATGTTGAAACAAACAGTCTGTTTCTAATATGTTGAAACAAACAGTTTCTATTTGATATCATGTTGAAACAAACAGTTTCTTTCTGATATCATGTAGAAACAAACAGTTTCTTTCTTATATCATGTTGAAACAAACAGTTTCTTTCTGATATCATGTAGAAACAAACAGTGTCTTTCTGATATCATGTAGAAACAAACAGTTTCTTTCTGATATCATGTTGAAACAAACAGTTTCTTTCTGATATCATGTTGAAACAAACAGTCTGTTTCTAATATGTTGAAACAAACAGTTTCTATTTGATATCATGTTGAAACAAACAGTTTCTTTCTGATATCATGTAGAAACAAACAGTTTCTTTCTTATATCATGTTGAAACAAACAGTTTCTTTCTGATATCATGTTGAAACAAACAGTCTCTTTCTAATATGTTGAAACAAACAGTTTCTTTCTGATATCATGTTGACACAAACAGTTTCTTTCTGATATCATGTTGAAACAAACAGTTTCTTTCTGATATCATGTTGAAACAAACAGTCTGTTTCTAATATCATGTAGAAACAAACAGTTTAATTCTGATATCATGTTGAAACAAACAGTTTCTTTCTGATATCATGTTGAAACAAACAGTCTGTTTCTAATATCATGTTGAAACAAACAGTTTCTTTCTGATATCATGTTGAAACAAACAGTCTCTTTCTAATATGTTGAAACAAACAGTTTCTTTCTGATATCATGTTGACACAAACAGTTTCTTTCTGATATCATGTTGAAACAAACAGTTTCTTTCTGATATCATGTTGAAACAAACAGTCTGTTTCTAATATCATGTAGAAACAAACAGTCTGTTTCTGATATCATGTTGAAACAAACAGTTTCTTTCTGATATCATGTTGAAACAAACAGTCTGTTTCTAATATGTTGAAACAAACAGTTTCTTTCTGATATCATGTTGAAACAAACAGTCTGTTTCTAATATCATGTTGAAACAAACAGTTTAATTCTGATATCATGTTGAAACAAACAGTTTCTTTCTGATATCATGTTGAAACAAACAGTCTGTTTCTAATATCATGTTGAAACAAACAGTTTCTTTCTGATATCATGTTGAAACAAACAGTCTCTTTCTAATATGTTGAAACAAACAGTTTCTTTCTGATATCATGTTGACACAAACAGTTTCTTTCTGATATCATGTTGAAACAAACAGTTTCTTTCTGATATCATGTTGAAACAAACAGTCTGTTTCTAATATCATGTAGAAACAAACAGTCTGTTTCTGATATCATGTTGAAACAAACAGTTTCTTTCTGATATCATGTTGAAACAAACAGTCTGTTTCTAATATGTTGAAACAAACAGTTTCTTTCTGATATCATGTTGAAACAAACAGTTTCTTTCTTATATCATGTTGAAACAAACAGTTTCTTTCTTATATCATGTTGAAACAAACAGTTTCTTTCTTATATCATGTTGAAACAAACAGTTTCTTTCTGATATCATGTTGAAACAAACAGTTTCTATCTGATATCATGTTGAAACAAACAGTTTCTTTCTGATATCATGTTGAAACAAACAGTCTGTTTCTAATATGTTGAAACAAACAGTTTCTATCTGATATCATGTTGAAACAAACAGTTTCTTTCTGATATCATGTTGAAACAAACAGTCTGTTTCTGATATCATGTAGAAACAAACAGTCTGTTTCTAATATGTTGAAACAAACAGTTTCTATCTGATATCATGTTGAAACAAACAGTTTCTTTCTGATATCATGTTGAAACAAACAGTCTGTTTCTAATATGTTGAAACAAACAGTTTCTATCTGATATCATGTTGAAACAAACAGTGTCTTTCTGATATCATGTTGAAACAAACAGTTTCTATCTGATATCATGTTGAAACAAACAGTGTCTTTCTGATATCATGTTGAAACAAACAGTCTGTTTCTGATATCATGTAGAAACAAACAGTCTGTTTCTAATATGTTGAAACAAACAGTTTCTATCTGATATCATGTTGAAACAAACAGTGTCTTTCTGATATCATGTTGAAACAAACAGTCTGTTTCTAATATGTTGAAACAAACAGTTTCTATCTGATATCATGTTGAAACAAACAGTTTCTTTCTGATATCATGTTGAAACAAACAGTCTGTTTCTGATATCATGTAGAAACAAACAGTGTCTTTCTGATATCATGTTGAAACAAACAGTTTCTTTCTGATATTATGTTGAAACAAACAGTTTCTTTCTGATATCATGTTGAAACAAACAGTCTGTTTCTAATATCATGTAGAAACAAACAGTTTCTTTCTTATATCATGTTGAAACAAACAGTCTCTTTCTAATATGTTGAAACAAACAGTTTCTTTCTGATATCATGTTGAAACAGTTTCTTTCTGATATCATGTTGAAACAAACAGTTTCTTTCTGATATCATGTTGAAACAAACAGTTTCTTTCTAATATCATGTAGAAACAAACAGTTTCTTTCTGATATCATGTTGAAACAAACAGTCTGTTTCTAATATCATGTAGAAAAAAACAGTGTCTTTCTGATATCATGTTGAAACAAACAGTCTGTTTCTAATATCATGTAGAAACAAACAGTTTCTTTCTGATATCATGTTGAAACAAACAGTTTCTTTCTTATAACATGTTGAAACAAACAGTGTCTTTCTGATATCATGTTGAAACAAACAGTTTCTTTCTTATAACATGTTGAAACAAACAGTTTCTTTCTGATATCATGTAGAAACAAACAGTTTCTTTCTGATATCATGTTGAAACAAACAGTCTGTTTCTGATATCATGTAGAAACAAACAGTGTCTTTCTGATATCATGTTGAAACAAACAGTCTGTTTCTACTATGTTGAAACAAACAGTTTCTTTCTGATATCATGTTGAAACAAACAGTCTGTTTCTGATATCATGTAGAAACAAACAGTTTCTTTCTGATATCATGTTGAAACAAACAGTTTCTTTCTGATATCATGTTGAAACAAACAGTCTGTTTCTAATATGTTGAAACAAACAGTTTCTATCTGATATCATGTTGAAACAAACAGTTTCTTTCTGATATCATGTTGAAACAAACAGTCTGTTTCTGATATCATGTAGAAACAAACAGTTTCTATCTGATATCATGTTGAAACAAACAGTTTCTTTCTGATATCATGTTGAAACAAACAGTTTCTTTCTGATATTATGTTGAAACAAACAGTTTCTTTCTGATATCATGTTGAAACAAACAGTCTGTTTCTAATATCATGTAGAAACAAACAGTTTCTTTCTTATATCATGTTGAAACAAACAGTCTCTTTCTAATATGTTGAAACAAACAGTTTCTTTCTGATATCATGTTGAAACAAACAGTTTCTTTCTGATATCATGTTGAAACAAACAGTTTCTTTCTGATATCATGTTGAAACAAACAGTTTCTTTCTAATATCATGTAGAAACAAACAGTTTCTTTCTGATATCATGTTGAAACAAACAGTCTGTTTCTAATATCATGTAGAAACAAACAGTGTCTTTCTGATATCATGTTGAAACAAACAGTCTGTTTCTAATATCATGTAGAAACAAACAGTTTCTTTCTGATATCATGTTGAAACAAACAGTTTCTTTCTTATAACATGTTGAAACAAACAGTTTCTTTCTGATATCATGTAGAAACAAACAGTTTCTTTCTGATATCATGTAGAAACAAACAGTCTGTTTCTAATATCATGTAGAAACAAACAGTTTCTTTCTGATATCATGTTGAAACAAACAGTCTGTTTCTAATATCATGTAGAAACAAACAGTTTCTTTCTGATATCATGTTGAAACAAACAGTTTCTTTCTTATAACATGTTGAAACAAACAGTGTCTTTCTGATATCATGTTGAAACAAACAGTTTCTTTCTTATAACATGTTGAAACAAACAGTTTCTTTCTGATATCATGTAGAAACAAACAGTCTGTTTCTAATATCATGTAGAAACAAACAGTTTCTTTCTGATATCATGTAGAAACAAACAGTTTCTTTCTTATATCATGCAGAAACAAACAGTCTGTTTCTGATATCATGTTGAAACAAACAGTCTGTTTCTAATATCATGTTGAAACAAACAGTCTGTTTCTAATATGTTGAAACAAACAGTGTCTTTCTGATATCATGTTGAAACAAACAGTCTGTTTCTAATATGTTGAAACAAACAGTTTCTTTCTTATATCATGCAGAAACAAACAGTCTGTTTCTAATATCATGTAGAAACAAACAGTTTCTTTCTGATATCATGTTGAAACAAACAGTCTGTTTCTAATATCATGTAGAAACAAACAGTTTCTTTCTGATATCATGTTGAAACAAACAGTTTCTTTCTTATAACATGTTGAAACAAACAGTGTCTTTCTGATATCATGTTGAAACAAACAGTTTCTTTCTTATAACATGTTGAAACAAACAGTTTCTTTCTGATATCATGTAGAAACAAACAGTTTCTTTCTGATATCATGTTGAAACAAACAGTCTGTTTCTAATATCATGTAGAAACAAACAGTTTCTTTCTGATATCATGCAGAAACATACAGTTTCTTTCTGATATCATGTTGAAACAAACAGTCTGTTTCTAATATCATGTTGAAACAAACAGTCTGTTTCTAATATGTTGAAACAAACAGTGTCTTTCTGATATCATGTTGAAACAAACAGTCTGTTTCTAATATGTTGAAACAAACAGTTTCTTTCTTATATCATGTTGAAACAAACAGTCTGTTTCTAATATCATGTAGAAACAAACAGTTTCTTTCTGATATCATGTTGAAACAAACAGTCTGTTTCTAATATCATGTAGAAACAAACAGTTTCTTTCTGATATCATGTTGAAACAAACAGTTTCTTTCTGATATCATGTTGAAACAAACAGTGTCTTTCTGATATCATGTTGAAACAAACAGTTTCTTTCTGATATCATGTTGAAACAAACAGTCTGTTTCTAATATGTTGAAACAAACAGTTTCTTTCTGATATCATGTTGACACAAACAGTTTAATTCTGATATCATGTTGAAACAAACAGTTTCTTTCTGATATCATGTTGAAACAAACAGTCTGTTTCTAATATCATGTTGAAACAAACAGTTTCTTTCTGATATCATGTTGAAACAAACAGTTTCTTTCTTATATCATGCAGAAACAAACAGTTTCTTTCTGATATCATGTTGAAACAAACAGTCTGTTTCTAATATCATGTTGAAACAAACAGTTTCTTTCTGATATCATGTTGAAACAAACAGTTTCTTTCTGATATCATGTTGAAACAAACAGTCTCTTTCTAATATGTTGAAACAAACAGTTTCTTTCTGATATCATGTTGAAACAAACAGTTTCTTTCTGATATCATGTTGAAACAAACAGTCTGTTTCTAATATCATGTTGAAACAAACAGTTTCTTTCTGATATCATGTTGAAACAAACAGTCTCTTTCTGATATCATGTTGACACAAACAGTTTCTTTCTGATATCATGTAGAAACAAACAGTTTCTTTCTGATATCATGTTGAAACAAACAGTTTCTTTCTGATATCATGTTGAAACAAACAGTCTGTTTCTAATATGTTGAAACAAACAGTTTCTATTTGATATCATGTTGAAACAAACAGTTTCTTTCTGATATCATGTAGAAACAAACAGTGTCTTTCTGATATCATGTTGAAACAAACAGTCTGTTTCTAATATGTTGAAACAAACAGTTTCTATTTGATATCATGTTGAAACAAACAGTTTCTTTCTGATATCATGTAGAAACAAACAGTGTCTTTCTGATATCATGTAGAAACAAACAGTTTCTTTCTGATATCATGTTGAAACAAACAGTTTCTTTCTGATATCATGTTGAAACAAACAGTCTGTTTCTAATATGTTGAAACAAACAGTTTCTATTTGATATCATGTTGAAACAAACAGTTTCTTTCTGATATCATGTAGAAACAAACAGTTTCTTTCTTATATCATGTTGAAACAAACAGTTTCTTTCTGATATCATGTTGAAACAAACAGTCTCTTTCTAATATGTTGAAACAAACAGTTTCTTTCTGATATCATGTTGACACAAACAGTTTCTTTCTGATATCATGTTGAAACAAACAGTTTCTTTCTGATATCATGTTGAAACAAACAGTCTGTTTCTAATATCATGTAGAAACAAACAGTTTCTTTCTGATATCATGTTGAAACAAACAGTCTCTTTCTAATATGTTGAAACAAACAGTTTCTTTCTGATATCATGTTGACACAAACAGTTTAATTCTGATATCATGTTGAAACAAACAGTTTCTTTCTGATATCATGTTGAAACAAACAGTCTGTTTCTAATATCATGTTGAAACAAACAGTTTCTTTCTGATATCATGTTGAAACAAACAGTCTCTTTCTAATATGTTGAAACAAACAGTTTCTTTCTGATATCATGTTGACACAAACAGTTTCTTTCTGATATCATGTTGAAACAAACAGTTTCTTTCTGATATCATGTTGAAACAAACAGTCTGTTTCTAATATCATGTAGAAACAAACAGTCTGTTTCTGATATCATGTTGAAACAAACAGTTTCTTTCTGATATCATGTTGAAACAAACAGTCTGTTTCTAATATGTTGAAACAAACAGTTTCTTTCTGATATCATGTTGAAACAAACAGTTTCTTTCTGATATCATGTTGAAACAAACAGTTTCTTTCTTATATCATGTTGAAACAAACAGTTTCTTTCTTATATCATGTTGAAACAAACAGTTTCTTTCTGATATCATGTTGAAACAAACAGTTTCTTTCTGATATCATGTTGAAACAAACAGTGTCTTACTGATATTATGTTGAAACAGTCTGTTTCTAATATCATGTAGAAACAAACAGTTTCTTTCTGATATCATGTTGAAACAAACAGTCTGTTTCTAATATCATGTTGAAACAAACAGTTTCTTTCTGATATCATGTTGAAACA
Source organism: Nothobranchius furzeri (assembly GCF_043380555.1). Classification (NCBI taxonomy): domain Eukaryota; kingdom Metazoa; phylum Chordata; class Actinopteri; order Cyprinodontiformes; family Nothobranchiidae; genus Nothobranchius; species Nothobranchius furzeri. Next base: position 20,498,738 of record NC_091749.1, read on the forward strand.
AACAGTTTCTTTCTTATATCATGCAGAAACAAACAGTGTCTTTCTGATATCATGTTGAAACAAACAGTTTCTTTCTGATATCATGTTGAAACAAACTGTTTCTTTCTGATATCATGTTGAAACAAACAGTCTGTTTCTAATATCATGTTGAAACAAACAGTTTATTTTTGATATCATGTTGAAACAAACAGTTTCTTTCTTATATCATGCAGAAACAAACAGTGTCTTTCTGATATCATGTTGAAACAAACAGTTTCTTTCTGATATCATGTTGAAACAAACTGTTTCTTTCTGATATCATGTTGAAACAAACAGTCTGTTTCTAATATCATGTAGAAACAAACAGTTTCTTTCTGATATCATGCAGAAACAAACAGTGTCTTTCTGATATCATGTTGAAACAAACAGTTTCTTTCTTATATCATGCAGAAACAAACAGTCTGTTTCTGATATCATGTAGAAACAAACAGTGTCTTTCTGATATCATGTTGAAACAAACAGTCTGTTTCTACTATGTTGAAACAAACAGTTTCTTTCTGATATCATGTTGAAACAAACAGTTTCTTTCTGATATCATGTTGAAACAAACAGTCTGTTTCTAATATCATGTAGAAACAAACAGTGTCTTTCTGATATCATGTTGAAACAAACAGTCTGTTTCTAATATGTTGAAACAAACAGTTTCTATCTGATATCATGTTGAAACAAACAGTTTCTTTCTGATATCATGTTGAAACAAACAGTCTGTTTCTGATATCATGTAGAAACAAACAGTGTCTTTCTGATATCATGTTGAAACAAACAGTTTCTTTCTGATATCATGTTGAAACAAACAGTCTGTTTCTAATATCATGTAGAAACAAACAGTTTCTTTCTTATATCATGTTGAAACAAACAGTCTCTTTCTAATATGTTGAAACAAACAGTTTCTTTCTGATATCATGTTGAAACAAACAGTTTCTTTCTGATATCATGTTGAAACAAACAGTTTCTTTCTGATATCATGTTGAAACAAACAGTTTCTTTCTGATATCATGTAGAAACAAACAGTCTGTTTCTGATATCATGTTGAAACAAACAGTCTGTTTCTTATGGCAAGCCAAATGAGCATTTATTCTGATATCAGGATATCAGCCAGCATTGTCATGAACATGTAAGCCATTTCTGTCCACTAGTTAACTAGTTAGACATGTTTGTGTCAACTAGTTAAATAGTGACAGCCTAAATGTCAACTAGTTAACTAGTAAGGCCTAAATTCTCTCTAGTTAACTAGTTAAAATGTTTCATATCTTACTAGTTAACTAGTATTGCTCAGTGTGTTCACTAGTTAACTAGTGGACAGATCAATGTCCACTAGTTAACTAGTTAAAACACATTTAGTTTTTACTAGTCAACTAGTAAGGTACAAAAACTTGTACTAGCTGACTACTGAATGTAAAAATCCCACTTGTTAACTTTGCCCAATTTGGCCAGCCGCTTGAGCATTAATTCTGATATCTTGTCAACAGGTCAACTAGTTAACTAGTGAGGGTCAAACTGTACACGCTAGTTAACTAGTGAACACATTTTGACCTTCACTAGTTAACTAGTTGACACAAAAATGGCTCACTAGTTAACTAGTAAAGGCCAAAATGCATACCAGTCAGCTAGTTGAAGGTTTTTGTGTCTCACTAGTTAACTAGTGATGGCCAAAATGTGCACACCAGTTAACTAGTGACAGAAGAAATGCCCACTAGTTGACAAGTGAACACATTTTGGCTTCCTAGTTAACTAGGTGACACAAAAATGGCTCACTAGTTAACTAGTAAGGGCTAAAATGCATACCAGTCAGCTAGTTGAAGGTTTTTGTGTCTCACTAGTTAACTAGTGACAGTTCAAAGTGTCCACATGTTCACTAGTGAGGGCAAAACTCCTAACTAGTTAAGTAGTTGGAGTAGGTCAGTGCCACTAGTTAACTAGTGAACCATTAAAAACTCACTAGCTAGCTAGTTGATTGTAGCAGGCTCACTAGTTACCTAGTTGATGCATCCATTGTCCAAACTAGTTAAGTAGTGAGGACATAAATGTATACTAGTAAACTAGTTCAAGCCTACATTCACACTAGCTAGCTAGTTGCACAGAATTCTAATTAGGAGGCAGAGAATTTCTCAAATTGAGGCTTTCTATTGGCTCACTATGTTAAAATAAAATATGACAACCAATCACAGTGTGGAATTTTGCAAAATCCCACCCCAAACATTTGCATGCGGCACACAAGTTAACATGCTGGCCAGAGGAACCTCAGCTAGTGAACTAGTATTGGCTTCAGTGTGACACTTACATGTAAACTTGTGAAGGCGGAACTGCCAACTAGTTAACTAGAGAGGGTACAAATGTCCACTAGTTAACTAGTGAGGTGCAAAATAAGTGTCACTAGTTCACTAGTGATCCCCAAAACGCCCACAAGTTAACTAGTAAGGTGCGGATATGCTCACTAGTTAACTAGTGAGGTGCAGATTTGCTCACTAGTTAACTAGTGCACCCTTAAGCGCCCACTAGTTAACTAGTAAGGTGCAAAAAAGCATCACTAGTTAACTTGTAAAGTGCAGATATGCTCACTAGTTAACTAGTGGGCCCCAAAAAACCAACTAGTTAACTAGTAGGGTGCGGATTTGCTCACTAGTTAACTAGTGAGGCGCAGATATGCTCACTAGTTAACTAGTGACGTGCGGATTTGCTTACTAGTTAACTAGTGAGGCGCAGATATGCTCACTGGTTAACTAGTGAGGTGCGGATTTGCTCACTAGTTAACTAGTGAGGTGCAGATTTGCTCACTAGTTAACTAGTGAGGTGCAGATTTGCTCACTAGTTAACTAGTGAGGTGCGGATTTGCTCACTAGTTAACTAGTGAGGTGCAGATATGCTCACTAGTTAACTAGTGAGCATATCTGCACCTCACTAGTACCTCACTAGTTAACTAGTGAGCATATTTGCTCACTAGTTAACTAGTTACATCTAAAAACACATACAAGCTGACCATTTTTGTCCACTAGTTAACTAGTGGAACAATTGAAATTTCACCACTTTACATGTGTGGCAGTGCAGCAGCTCACTAGTTAACTAGTGCCTGAAACACAAATTATGCATATTCTAATGAGAAGGCGGGCAGAAGACTCCTGTTGGGTATAAGAATCCCACCCAGTCTAAAACGTATGTAATGTGGCCTCACAATCACATACTGATGGGTGTCCCTGAGCGCCATTGAGGAGAATTGGAATTTAGTGTGCCAGCAATTTTATTGTAGTTCATTTTATTGTAGTTCATTTTTGTTTGGTATTGAAAGTTTGGTATTGAAAAAGGCTGTATTAAAAATAATTATATATATATATATATATATATATATATATATATATATATATATATATATATATATATATATATATATATATATATATATATCCATCCATCCATCCACCCATCTTCCCAAGAAATAGATCAAATGACACTGAGGGAAAAAACTGTGGTTATTTTGGAGAGGGTGCTCGCTGCAAAACCACAAAGGCGGAGCTGCACCCCGCCCATTCACGCAAACTCAGCCTAGCCCACTGACTTCCGTTTTTGTTTTCAACTTTATCGCAAACTGACCTGACCCACATGAATTACGGCTGTTACTAGTTTACAGTCGTTAATGCTATGTTCTATGCTCCAATTAAACAAGATAAATATAACTTGCTACATGACAAAGACTGAATATATCTCGAAATGAAAAGGTTTCTTTTAGCGAATATCTGCCTACAGCTGGTCTAATAAAAGTGGTGTACAACAGCACTTCAGTCTATTGAATGGGTTCTGCTGGTCTAGTGGTAAAATCGTCTGAGTTGGTTTTTGCTTTCCCCTCAGCTGTTGCTGGTTCGATTCTCGGTGGGGTCGTCAGCAGTCTATTTAGCCAGCTGATACATTCAATTTGTTTATATTTTAGTTGTAATGTTTATTTTCAGCAAAATATTTATGTCGCTAAAAGTTCTTTGAATTTGGTCGTTCCTAAACAGCATTTTAGTTGAAACTCTGCTCACAAATGGACTCACACTGGCTAAATAAACGAATAAACAAATAAAAAAACACATTATATGTTAAACGGTATACCAGTAAATTGTTGTAAACATAGTACTGGCAAGTGTAGCTAGAAATGAAGAAAAGAGGTTGTAAACTACCTAAAACTTACACTACTGGGAGGCGAAACAGCATGTCAACCTGACTCCATAACCACTACACCACCACATCTGTTATAAATCAAGTGGCATTACATGTAATTGTGCTTCCCAGTGTGTCTCTGAGATGGGATGTATGGTTTATTGGCGGTGTCTCAGTAGAAGTCATTTCAGAAATAATTTGTCAGAAAATTCACAGAATATCCAGATTTGAGAACCAAGACCAGACCCGCTTCGGGGGAGGAGACCAAATTGAAGCTGAGATGGGAGGAAAATGCATGAATGAGGCTAAAAATGGCTTTGGCGTGTTTCTTATGAGGAAATGACAATATAACATGATTAAAAGTCCCAAAAGTTAGATTTTTAATTATATGGAACCTTTACAAAAACTGTTCAATTAACTTCTCAACTCCGTCCTCAATCTCGCATTTTTTAGCTACAACACCCTCTTTGGTTCCAGAATGCTATCAAGTCTGACAACTGGAAGGAATTAGATTGACTCTGATGGAATGGGCGGGGCTGATTCTGGAATGGGCGGGGCTGACTCTGGTGCAGCTCCACCTTCTGGTGCAGCTCCGCCTTTGTGGTTCTGCAGCGAGCACCACTTGTTATTTTGAGCTAGTACCAGAAGACAGTGTAACCTTTTTTAGTTCTCTCCAGTCAAAACAAAACTTTAGACTTTTTTCTTTTTTTAATTTAACAGGGAACAGCAATCAATTGAACAGGGAACTGCAACCAGTAGTCACACAACAAAATAAAATCACACAAACAAAATAAAGTTACTCTCCTCTTTTCTTGGTGTCTGAAAAGGGCAGGGAAAACCATCAGACTCCAGTCACCCATCGAATGGACTCTTCACCCTCCTGCCCTCTGGGAAGCGCTACAGGAGCCTATGGACTAAGACTACCAGGTCCCGAAACAGTTTCTTCCCCACAGCTGTCAGACTCCTAAACTCTGCCTGCTGACATAACACCCCAAACCAGCAGCACCCTACATAAACTCTGTAGAAACAAGAAAGCCCTGCAAATCGATGCAGAGCGTCGCGGGATATGCCTGACTGGTCATATATATTACCTCTCATGACACTGACCTCTGACCCTATGAGCTTGTGTATGTGATGAGTTTATTTACCTTTGATAGGGAGTTATGACCTCTGATTTTGTCAAAATCCTTCAACCCGTTCAGGAGATATTGCACACAAAAGCCAAATTTTCATATATACGGCCTCACACAACCTTGACCTTTGACCCTATGAGGTTTTGTACCTCATGAGTTTATTTACCTTAGATAGGGAGTTCTCACCTGCAATTTGGTCAAAGTATTTCAACCTGTTCAGAAGATAGTGCACACAAAAAACAATTTTTCATATATACGGCCTCACACGACCTTTACCTTTGACCCTATGAGGTTGTGACCTGATCAGTTTATCTACCTTTGATAGGGAGCTATCACCTCTGATTTGGTCAAAATCATTCAACCCGTTCAGGCAATTTTTGATATATATATATATGACCTCACACGACCTTGACCTTTGACCCTATGACCTTGTGTTCCTAATCAGTTCATGTACCCTTCATAGTAATAAAATACACAGGCGAGGGTCCGACTCTCTGGAGGACGCCATGTTGGATTCTATGTTTATTTAGCTGTATTTATGGTTTTGCTGGTGGTTTTTGACTCCTTTGAAAACTGTGCAACAACACTCTTCTTCTTCCTTTTCTTGTGTGTTATTTGGCGGATGGCACTCAACATAAAAAGATCCATTTCTCAAACAATTAATGTATTGGAGCGTGAACCTGAGTCATTAATCTCATATCCTAATTTGAGAGTTACAGCTAGAGTCCAGAGGGTTTTGTTGGCTTTATAAGCATTAGTTAGTAAGGTCCTCACTTGAACAAAAAGTACAGCTTGTTTGCAGTGACTTTGGTATTTACTACCCCCTATTGCCAGAAATCTACACACTTTCCCTTTAAGCACGTTGTCTCTTTAAGACCGGTCCTGGGTGACATTGGAGTTTACAGGGAGGCCGTAGAAATTCTCTGTCTGGATATTTATTGTGGAGATTAATGGACTAAAATGGGTTGCTGCACCGTGACTGTCTTCTCCTTTTTTTGGAGAGTAAAAACTATATTTTGGTTTTTAAATGCTGCCGCTGCACCGTGTTAAGAAATCATATTACTGGTTGTTTCGAAATGGGTTGAAATGTTCACATTTCTTCTTTGCTTTACATGCTGATCACTAAAGCGTGCTTTAATTAATATTGCGTTTTCGTAAAACGTAAGAGCAAACAAGGGGGATTTTAATTGACAAAAATAATAAAATCTGCACATTTCCAAGCCAACTGCGGTTAACAGTGGCACGTCGGCTTGAAAAATATCTCCTTTTTGCCGTAAATAACACACATTTCATAGCTGTTGTGGGTTATGTATGTGTTCATCAGTGCTTGAGAATTGTAACTTTGGGGAGCGGGTCGTAATTGTGGGCTTTTAATGCGGTGCTGTCTGTGGCGAGGTGTTGGTAGGGTCTGATCGGAGCTGCAGCCAGAGCGTTTCTCCCGACCAGCGGCTGCTGGGAGCTGGTCCACGGTGAAGCAGCCCACGCAGCCGAACGAGGGCTTCCCGGCTCTACCTAAGAGCTGACCGCAGTGGCCCCGACGACCGCGGGCCAGCGACCCGAGAAATAACATGGGGAGTCCTGCTGCTGCCTGCTGTTGTTTGTTTTCCGTAGTAAATACCTGAATATGCAGAGACTCAACAGGTCATTCAGTTGTGTGGTATCATTCAGATGATCAAATGAAATGTTGCAACATTAATATCAGTTTACCTGATCTTGATCAATAATCACATTGATGAATTGGTGCATGAATAACTACAAACCCTGCTTCCTGCAGCAGCTTTTTCTGCTCTAGATTTATGATCTGCTATTTGTATATTTCAACGAATAAGACGGAAATGGCATTAATTATTTAGATTTATTTGTGGATTTTTTTGTCGATGTTAACCCTGTTGTGTCTCAGTTCATGAAGCTGTTTTCAATGTTTCCCGCTTTGCGAGCAGCTGATTGTGCAGCAGATGGCCGCGGACATGATCAATTTCGAAGTGCTAGTTCTGGATCAAGAGAAAGCCTGCTGTGCTGTGCCGATGATTTTATTTTGCGAGGATGGATTGAGGAAGGGGGACACACATGCTTAAATATCGACTGCCGGCAATAATCAGATTCATACTCATAAAATACTTGTTTACATGTTTTGTGTGTGTGTGTGTGTGTGTGTGTGTGTGTGTGTGTGTAACTCTGCCCACTAATCCGTTACGTATTTTGTTTCTTGTTGACATAAATACAAAAATTATGCAAAAGAAAAGAAGTGAAATAATGTACAAAACTAAAGTATATTAACCAGGATCGAACCCACGACCTTCGCCATTGCAGGCAAACGCATTAGTCACTAGACCAACAGTGCTATGTGCTAAATCTCTTCGCAAATTTATCCCTTCAAAACATCATGAGTGCTGGCAGGCTTTACAGCAACGTATGTAAAATAGAGCCTTTTTTATTATTATAAACTTGTCGCTTCCGTACAAATGTGAAACAATATATCTGACGGAGATTTCTGCGGAGTTTCTGCACTTTCCTGTCAACAGAAACAGACATGCTGTCTGCCGCTGCCTTCCGCCTCCAGGCTTTTTCAGACTAATAACTGAAAACTAAAGACTGTACACGTTAACTGAACAAAGATTACAGCAATACACCACAACTTTCTCGCTACAAATGTCGTCAAAACATATTTATATGCTCAAACAATCTAAGTTTATCAAATTTTCTCTTAGAACAGCCTGAACAGAGTCCGCCATACTTTCTCTGTTTCTCAGTCCTAAATGGACCAATCACATTGCTGTTCTGCATTTCTTCATTTGCATGTAAAGGCCGGATTTGCTCACTAGCTAACTAGTGAGCAGTACAGCGGTCGAACTAGTTAACATGTTACACAGAATGCCAGCCAAGTGTGTATTTATTCAAATTCCACAAATTTACTAGTTTTAGGGGCATTTTTCTGCAGCTAGTTAACTAGTGACAGTGTTTTGTGTTCACTACTTAACATGTAAGGCTCAGTTTGCCCTCTATAAGCTACTGAGAAAAAATTATAATGCAGATATGCTCACTAGTTAACTAGTGAGTGCTTCCTGTCCCATTACAAGTGAACTAGAAAGGCCAAATATGTCAACTAGTTAACTAGTGAAGGTAAATTTGTCACTAGTTAACTAGTAAGAACACATTTTTACATAACAAGTAAACTAGATTGCTCCAAAAACAGCAACTAGTGTGCGTCTTGTGCGCACTAGTTAACTAGTGAGCATATCTGCACCTCACTAGTTAACTAGTGAGCATATCCGCACCTCACTAGTTAACTAGTGAGCAAATCCGCACCTCACTAGTTAACTAGTGAGCAAATCTGCACCTCACTAGTTAACTAGTGACCAAATCCGCACCTCACTAGTTAACTAGTGAGCAAATCCGCACTTCACTAGTTAACTAGTGAGCAAATCCGCGCCTCACTAGTTAACTAGTAAGCAAATCCGCACTTCACTAGTTAACTAGTGAGCATATACGCGCCTCACTAGTTAACTAGTGAGCAAATCCGCACCCTACTAGTTAACTAGTTGGCGTTTTGGGGCCCACTAGTTAACTAGTGAGCATATCTGCACTTTACAAGTTAACTAGTGATGCTTTTTTGCACCTTACTAGTTAACTAGTGGGCGCTTTAGGGCGCACTAGTTAACTAGTGAGCAAATCTGCACCTCACTAGTTAACTAGTGAGCAAATCCGCACATCACTAGTTAACTAGTGAGCATATCTGTGCCTCACTAGTTAACTAGTGAGCAAATCCGCACCCTACTAGTTAACTTGTTGACATTTTGGGGCCCACTAGTTAACTAGTGAGCATATCTGCACTTTACAAGTTCACTAGTGATGCTTTTTTGCACCTTACTAGTTAACTAGTGGGCACTTTAGGGCGCACTAGTTAACTAGTGAGCAAATCTGCACCTCACTAGTTAACTAGTGAGCATATCCGCACCTTACTAGTTAACTTGTGGGCGATTTGGGGCCCACTAGTGAACTAGTGACACTTATTTTGCACCTCACTAGTTAACTAGTGGACATTTGTACCCTCTCTAGTTAACTAGTGAGCAGTTCCGCCTTCACAAGTTTACATGTAAGTGTCACACTGAAGCCACTACTAGTTCACTAGCTGAGGTTCCTCTGGCCAGCATGTTAACTTGTGTGCCGCATGCAAATGTTTGGGGTGGGATTTTACGAAATTCCGCACTGTGATTGGTTGTCATATTTTATTTTGACACAGGGAGCCAATAGAGAGTCTTAATTTGAGAAATTCTCCGCCTCCTAATTAGAATTCTGCGCAACTAGCTAGCTAGTGTGAATGTAGACTTGAACTAGTTTACTAGTATACATTTATGTCCTCACTAGTTAACTAGTTTGGACAATGGATGCATCAACTAGGTAACTAGTGAGCCTGCTGCCATCAACTAGCTAGCTAGTGAGTCATTAATGGTTCACTAGTTAACTAGTGGCACTGACCTACTCCAACTAGTTAACTAGTTAGGAGTTAAGCATTCACTAGTTAACTAGTTTGCACATTTTGGCCATCAATAGTTAACTAGTGAGACACAAAAAACCTTCAACTAGCTGACTGGTATGCACTTTGGCCTTTACTAGTTAACTAGTGAGCCATTTATGTGTCAACTAGTTAACTAGTGAAGCCAAAATGTGTTCACTAGTTAACTAGTGCACATTTATGTCTACCACAAGTTAACTAGTGTGCACATTTTGGCCATCACTAGTTAACTAGTGAGACACAAAAACCTTCAACTAGCTGACTGGTGTGCATTTTGGTCTTTACTAGTTAACTAGTGAGCCATTTATGTGTCAACTAGTTAACTAGTGAAGCCAAAATATGTTCACTAGTTAACTAGTGCACATTTATGTCTACCACAAGTTAACTAGTGTGCACATTTTGACCCTCACTAGTTAACTAGTGAGACAAATACCTTCAACTAGCTGACTGGTATACATTTCTGCTTTTACTAGTTAACTAGTGAGCAGTTTTTGTGTCAACTAGTTAACTACTGAAGCCTAAATGTGTTCACTAGTTAACTAGTGCGCATTTCTGCTGCCACTAGTTAACTAGTGGGCACATTTTCACCCTCGATATTTAACTAGTTGACACAAACATGCCTAACTAGTTAACTAGTGGACAGAAATGGCTTACATGTTCATGACAATTCTGGCTGATATCCTGATATCAGAATAAATGCTCATTTGGCTTGCCATACAAACAGTCTCTCTCTAATATCATGTTGAAACAAACAGTTTCTTTCTGATATCATGTTGAAACAAACAGTCTGTTTCTAATATCATGTAGAAACAAACAGTCTCTCTCTAATATCATGTTGAAATAAACAGTGTCTTTCTGATATCATGTAGAAACAAACAGTCTGTTTCTAATATCATGTAGAAACAAACAGTATGTTTCTAATATCATGTAGAAACAAACAGTTTCTTTCTTATATCATGTTGAAACAAACAGTCTGTTTCTAATATCATGTAGAAACAAACAGTCTCTCTCTAATATCATGTTGAAATAAACAGTTTCTTTCTGATATCATGTTGAAACAAACAGTGTCTTTCTGATATCATGCAGAAACAAACAGTTTCTTTCTTATATCATGTTGAAACAAACAGTGTCTTTCTGAAATCATGTAGAAACAAACAGTCTGTTTCTAATATCATGTTGAAACAAACAGTCTGTTTCTGATATCATGTAGAAACAAACAGTGTCTTTCTGATATCATGCAGAAACAAACAGTCTGTTTCTAATATCATGTTGAAACAAACAGTCTGTTTCTAATATCATGTAGAAACAAACAGTCTCTCTCTAATATCATGTTGAAACAAACAGTTTCTTTCTGAAATCATGTAGAAACAAACAGTCTGTTTCTAATATCATGTTGAAACAAACAGTCTGTTTCTAATATCATGTAGAAACAAACAGTCTCTATCTAATATCATGTTGAAACAAACAGTTTCTTTCTGAAATCATGTAGAAACAAACAGTCTGTTTCTAATATCATGTAGAAACAAACAGTCTGTTTCTAATATCATGTTGAAACAAACAGTGTCTTTCTGATATCATGCAGAAACAAACAGTTTCTTTCTGATATGTAGAAACAAAAAGTCTCTCTCTAATATCATGTTGAAATAAACAGTGTCTTTCTGATATCATGTAGAAACAAACAGTCTCTTTCTGATATCATGCAGAAACAAACAGTCTGTTTCTAATATCATGTTGAAACAAACAGTTTCTTTCTGATATCATGTAGAAACAAACAGTCTCTCTCTAATATCATGTTGAAATAAACAGTGTCTTTCTGATATCATGTAGAAACGAACAGTCTCTTTCTGATATCATGTTGAAACAAACAGTGTCTTTCTGATATCATGCAGAAACAAACAGTTTCTTTCTGATATCATGTAGAAACAAACAGTCTCTCTCTAATATCATGTTGAAACAAACAGTCTCTTTCTGATATCATGTTGAAACAAACATCTCTTCTTAAATACTTAATGAGGTTCTGTTTCCATTCGGACGTAAGGTTGTGTTATGAGTTTACACGTTTTGACCGGTGTACTTCATCAGAACTCGCAGCCATGGAGACGACTGAGCATGTCGGCAGGAGTCATCTACCTACGGGTTTTTATTCTGCCAGCAGTGACGGGAACTCCGGCTCTTTCAGCTCTCAAACGGCTCCTCGTATTTCTTTGTTTTTTAAGTTTATTTAGCCACAGAAAATGATGTCAAATGTGTGAACTTACTGACCGATCTACAAACTTACATTAAACCAGCGTTTTATTTAAAGGGACAGTTTGGGCTTGTTTTTAGCACCTCTGGTGTCTGTTTAGTAGAACCAAACACAAAACGTATCTCCTCGCAGTGAGAAATGTCTCTCCAGCCGTCGTTAGCGTCTGCAGAAGGGATTCGTGACTAAATCAAACAAACCAGAAGATCTAAAACATGCTGTTGGAAGCAGAGTCCTAACTATCCGACACAAAACAAAGCAACAAAACGTATTCCTTGCAAAACAATGATATGATAAACCTTTAGAGGTGGGAAGGAATACGAGGACATTTTACTTAATGGAATAGATTTTCTTACAGTATGGGATTGACGAGAATGGATTTTTAGAATGTCAAATTAAATCTATAGTATAAATACATACATATAATAAATAACTAGCAGAGTTACAAACACAAACGAGTGTTAGAGTCCCCTTCCCATTAAATATGTAGGAGACTGTCCAAAATAGATGATTCAACACCCCATCCTATAAGAAAGTGGGTCAGCTTTGACGTGTTTAAAATATTTACAACCAGTAACTCCAATTACCAATTAATTCAATCCTAAATCCTCCATAGAGTACATTTTACGGGTCCGATACGTGCACAGACAACACACGAGACAAAGCTACAATTCCACTGAACCAACACTGATAGAAAACAGGTGATTGGAGTGTTTTTAGACATTACAGAATAAAATGGCATCGCAAAAGGATGTAACAGGTGAGGTTTTCTTAAGTTAAATACATAAATTTGCATGTATGAATGACACTTCTGTTAAATTTGGTGACTTGCCCTGTAGGTTCAGAACTCCAAAAAGCCAATTCATTTGCTCTTTTTCTGGTTTGTCACAACAGATTACAATGACGAACCCTTATTGTGTTTACTGGGATGTAAAAAGATAAAAAAGAAACAACAAGTTCTAAAATTAATAGTTTTAAACTGGGCTTTGCACACGCTGATAAAGTTTCCCCCCACAAACTTTGGAACAGAAAAGTTAGAGAAATGACTGATTCCTGCTGGCAGCTTTAAAAAAACGTTTTTATTCTGTGTGGCCGGCGGGAAAACAAATGAATACACAGATTATCATTCAATAGATAACAAGCAACACATCTGAAAAGGAAGTCATGGCACAGCAAAATCACACAATGTAAACTTGGATGTAACTTGTTTTACTTGATAAAAAATGAAACAATGAAAAAGAAAACTGTGACATTGGCCGTTTGTTTTAACAAGTTAACAAGAAACGGGTAAAGAGCTGAATGAACCAGTTTAAGCTGGTTTCAGTAGGACTACAGTGCCGCCCTGCCTAAAAGCTTTAGTACGTCTTGATGTCGGTTTTCGAACGCTTCAGCTGCACCTTCAATCTTTTCAACCCAATTTGGAAACCATTCATGGACTGGATGGCTGCTTGTGAAGACACTGGGTTGTCGTAGCTCACAAAGCCTGGGGAAAAATACAAACATCAAAAATATGTTACATTGAAATAATCCCAAAATATACTACAGATTCCCAACCCTCACATTTATAAAATCCAAACGCATTTAGCCTCTTGTCCTCTTTACACTGCTGACCACCCAACACCTGCCACTGAACATGGATGGTGCTGTTGTGAAGAGGGTGCTCTGCACCAAATTCTAGGGGGTGCACAGTAGTGAGGACCTCTGCTGGACCCACCAACACTGCATCACTGGCATGGCAAAGAGAGCCAGCAGCGCCTCTACTTCCTACACAAACTCAAGCAGGCTAGGTCTTCATCATCCATGATGACCACATTCTACAGAGGAACTGTTGAGAACATCCTCTCCGGCTGCATCACTGTGTGGGGTGGGAGCTTCACTGCAGCACACTATCAACACAGCTGAGAGGACCATTGCACCACTTCCCTCTCTGAAAGACACATACATCACCCGCCTCACCAAGACAGCCATCACAATCGTGAGTGATGCTAGCCACCCTGAACACAATCTGTTCTGCCTCCTTCCCTCTGGTAGGAGGTACAGGAGCCTCCGCTACCAGACTCATCAACAGCCTCATCTACCAGGCTGTCAAATACTTACATCACTTTCATACCTGTATGCACTTCGGGGATTTATGGTAATGACCCCAAATCTTGGTTCTTATTGTAGTTCATCAGAATACTATTTTCATTTTCATCACCCAGGTGATGATAATTGTAGTTATTTTCAGTAATGTTCACTCACCAAAACATTTGCTGAGGTTTGTCTGTTTGTCAATGAAGACTTTTGCAGACACCACATTTCCAAAAGGTAAAAACATCTGCAGCAGATCCTGGTCTCCAAACTCCTGTGGTAGGTGGTAAATGAACAGGTTTGCACCCTCTGGACCTGCCAAACAATTAATGTGTATTAGTAATTAAAATTAACCAATTTAACAGAGTGATACTTTGATTTGACTATTTATAAAACCATTTTAGCTCATCAAACACCAGTAATTGAGTTCCTATCTTCTGAGAACTTGGAAAACTTCATTTAAAGCAGGGGGCAAAGCAAGATTCAGGACAGCATGGGCTAACGTGTCACAAGGCATCAGGCTAGGAGTCATTACTCCAAGGATAGCCACTTGCAGAGACACTGAATCTATGGTAATGGATTCAAATGATGCCCACACTACATCTACAAATGCTCCAGTGCTCTGCTTAAAGAACTAAAACACATTCTTTACTTTGAGGCGGATAACAGCATTAGTGCAAATGACCTCAGGGCTTCCAACTCTCACAATCAGCATCAGGCACATGCATCTGACCCTCTTCACATGTCCTGGCACCACATTTACAATTTCTCCCTCTCAGGAATCCCCCCCACTCCCCACTCTCACAAACAGATGGAGGCGAAGATGCTCGTGAGCATGATGTAATAGCTGCTGGGCTCTAAACCAGATGCAGAATAAATGCCAGGGTCCCTTCTGCTCTTCCTAATTGTTGGGCCTGGTGTATTGCATCTTCCTCTTCACAATACTCCATAGATTTTCTATGGGGCTAGGATCAGGCGAGTTCGCTGTCCAATCAAGAACAGGGATACTGGTCCTTAAACCAGGTAGCGGTAGCTTTGGACCACTCAACAGCAGCCCAGTCCTTTGTGTCTTTAGCTCAAGCGAGATGCTTCTGATGCTGTCTCTTGTTCAACTTGAAACAAGGACTGCGACAGCTGAAACCATGTCTTCCATACGTCCGAGCGTGGTGGCTCGTCAAGCACTGACTCCAGCTGCAGTTCACTCTTTGTGAATCTCCCCCTCATTTATGAATGGGTTTTGTTTCACAATCCTCTCCAGGGTGTGGTTATGCCTGTTGCTTGTATGCCTTTTTCTACCACATCTTATCTTTCCCCGCACCATTCTATAGAGAGCCCAAGTCTCTTTTCTTTCTAGTCGGCTCATGGGTCCCCAGAAGACTGAAAAACTAAATGCAAGTTGACGGAGCTAAAAGAGCTATTTTCTAATCTGCTTTGCCGTACGCCCTGGATCATACATATGTTGTACTTCAATTCAAATAAAAAGTAGTGATGAGTGTTTCGATCGTGCCTGTCATGTACTCGTTCACAATTAGCATGATTATATCAGACATCGGTAATGTGACGTCATCACAGAATCTTCTTTCCCCCACCATAGCTGCTACTTACCACATGACCAGATTTATGGTGGTTTTTCCCCCTGAAGGAAGGATTTGAAGTTTGCTGAACTTACAGCCGTTTTCTGGTTTTCTCCATGTCTGGTTCGATGACGTCACCTATGCAATACGCATTTGTAGTTCTGGACTTATTTTCACACAAAACCTAAAATAACATTTCCCACTGTTCATAACTAAGCGTGCTCTTGGTATCAAAATGTGTCTTTAAAATTCACGGACATCCATGGCACAAAACAAGTGGAATTAGAAAATAGCGTATTTAGCCCCCGTTGACTTGCATTCTTTTTTTCGTTCTTCCGGGGACCCGTGGTCCAGAAGTAGTTGGGCTTAGGCTCCCTATTAATGTGCTTGGACACAGAGCTCTGTGAACAGCCCTCCTCATTAGTAATGACCGTTTGTGTGTCGCCCTCCTTGTGCACGGTGTCAGTGGTCATCTTTTGGACAACTGTCAAGTCAGCGGTCTTACCAGCAATTGTGTAGCCTACAGAACTAGCCTGAGAGGCCATTTGAAGGACACATATCATGAAAAATCTTTTATTTTAGCCCTTAAATACAGTGTGTTGTACATTTTAAATCTCTAGGTATGTTAAAAAAACAAGGACAGGGATAAATGTGATGTGTTTATACTGATAATCTAATTGGATGGATGGATATTTCACCACGGATGATGCGCAGTACCGTCCGCTGTAGTGAAATGCAAGATGATTTTTTTGCAATAATGTTGATCCAGTGTAGGATTATGAGTGTTAAATGACGTTATTAACTTAGTATGATGAGTGTCGCCGTTATGAAATATCTTGACTCATCTTAGCATGAGTAGCATCTGAGCACAGTGACCCCGCCAGCGGAAAAAACTAGTTGGACTTTTAAAAAAAAATTAATCGACTCCAGTGTAAAGTGAAATGTTTTTTATCACACTGTGTTAAAAATCCATTCACGTGAATTCTGGCAATGTTGGTAACTTGCTTTACTTCATGAGGAAAACAGGGACAGGGACAAATGTAATTTGTTTATATTGATAATCCAAATGGGTGGATGGATACTTCACCACGGACGGCACGCGGTACTGTCCGCTGTAGTGAAATGCAAGATAAATATTTACAATATTATTGCTCCAATTCATGATTATGTGTGTAAAAATGACGTTTTTTGTTTAGTACGAGCATCACCATTCAGCGAGATCTTGTCTCATCCCAGTGTGAGAGCAGCAACTGAACCTGGTGACACTGCAGCAACAAAAACTGGCAGGGATCCGGACTTTTCTTTAAATCAGCTTTGGTGTAAAGTGAAACGCTGTTTATAACATAATGTTATAAAGCCAGAGGGGTGAATTTTGCCAAAGTCTGCAACTTGTTTACATCAGAGAACAGCTGCAGAGAGAACTAACGTTTGTAAGCTAGTTAATAACACTTAACTTTTGCAAATACCCCTCTCAATGATCCCCACCTAGGTGCGCCACTTCTGATAACTGACCCGGGCTTAAACTAGTAGAAGGAATGCTAAAAATCGCAAAAAATACCAAAAACAATTTCAGGCTCTACTTTTCCCTTTGTTTAGTGTCATTCACTGTTAACATGATTCTGCCAACCAATATGGTAGACACACGGGATTAGGTGATGTTGGTGCAAAGGGTCATTACATGTCCTCTGTCCGCCTCTGCGCTGCTGCCATGCTGCAGACAGGGACAGGCTGCCTGTCCATCGAGGCCTTTGGCTCATGGAGGAGTCTTTGCCTGTCTGAATATGGCAGCAACGGACACAGCAGCAAAGTGGTAAGCTTCATTTATCTCAAAAATGTAGTCATGGGTAGATGAGGCCTCGTGAAGCGTTTCGCAACATTACCCAAACTATCGATTCTGTGTCAACACTGTATCACTGACTCCTGCTGGATCCTAGACATCATTGCAGGCAGACATAATGGAGAAGCTCTACTGACATTAAGTCCCGCTGTGCCGTTTACCCAATGCAGTGGTGCAAAAAGTGGGTATGCAGTGTGCGACGCATGGGGCGCCAGGCTGGAGGGGGCGCCAAAGCAATGATGCAAAAATGTTTTAGTCTGCATTTCCTGTGTTTAACTCATTTACTGCCATTGACGACTAAAGTCGTCATTTTAGATCCAACCGTTCACTGCCAATGACGACTAAAGTCGTCATTTGCATTTTTTTTACTGTTTGAGCATCGGAACGAGCCCCCGCGCTGAGAGAACAAACATCTCAGTCCTGAAGCCGATCTTCATCCGCATACGTCACAGATCACATGATCAGGAAGCAACACATCCATGTGTTTGGAGATCGTTTTGGGCCGTTCCTGTAAAAAAAGTGAGGCGCAAACCGGAAAAGCGTCTGCCGATCACAATTCGACAACGGATTATGAAAGAACGGATAACGCTCGAAACACGCGGCTTCTTCCTGATGTAAGAGGTAAGTCTTCTCTTTGTTTTGGTTGTTTTGGCATCGACATCATGCTAGCACGCAACGTTCTGTGACTCTTAAAAAAACAGTAAAAACGGTGAGAAATGCTGGCAGCGAAGGCCGTTAGTGATCAGGAAACCTCTGGCAGTGAATGAGTTAATAACTGCTGTGTTTTTGTCCATTTGTAAGTCTGCAAATTATATAATTAATGACAGAGAAGCATGTGTGATTAGGCACGCTTCAACGTCTTAACGGAGAAGTTCAACCGAACTCAGATCCCGCTAGCTGGATATCACTACCTGAGGTGCAGACATGTTTTAGACCGTTTGACTCTGAAGAACCGTGACCCAATTTGAACATCGAGGTGGATTCTGTTCATCTTAAGAACCAAAATCGGTACAGTTTGTTTACTTTTATATTTTATTTTTCATTTCTGTGTTCCACTGGGAGCTCTACACTGGTGAGTTCTCAGCTGGTCTTAGCTCCATCATGTGTCCCAATATAATTCAGTAATCTACAGATAAATAAAACAATGTGCTGCCAGTTTTACAGCTGCGTGTGTGTTGATATAACTCTAGTAAATATTTAACAGATAATTTACAGAATAAATCTTCCTGATGCTGGAGTAACGCCTTAGTTTGACTCGTTTGCACTAATCCAGGATGGCACGGAGGTTCTACCGGTCCCAGGAGGATCTATAGAGCTCCGGGAGATGACGACACTTATCCCGGCATGCAACAGTTCAAATTGAAACGGCGCCATCTTGGCAGGCAGAAGCCCACAGCTGGGCTATTTGTTATTGTCAGAAAACTCAATCAAACAGGAAATATGGTAGATTCTTGATGTGCCCCAGGATGCCAGAACAGACGTGGACAAGATTAGGGAAGAGCCTTCTACAGGATTCCCCAAAATCCGGAACGCCGCAAACGTTGGATCAACGCAATGAAACGCGCTAGCGACCGGGCTAAAACGAAGCTGTGGGATCCCGAGAGTAAAGGTTTTCGCTTATGCAGCGACCACTTCATATCAGATACTTAACCCTCTGGAGTCCATGGACGCGTATACTCGTCTTTTGAACAGGTCTGATTTGGGACGCTGTAGCAGCAAGACTCTGCCTCCCTGAGTTTCACTTTCACTTCAGCTTTAAAAAGGAGATTATAAACTACACCCCAGTTTTTAAATTTTGTTAATAGGCAACGTAAAAGCGGAGTTATACTAAACTAAAAAACAACCTATTTTTAGACAATCTGACAACTTGTCAAAACAGCAGTTTAGTAATCCGTGAGAGGGAATGTGCTTGTGAACATTAAAAAAACTCACAAAAACATGAGATCCTTTTGCTGTTGGTGGACGTTTCACATATTCAATTGATAAAAAGCATCATTATGTAACTGAGAGAGAGAGGAAGACTGCACGAGTAACGAGATATGCGCAAAAAGGAGCCGCTTGGCTGGGAAAGGAGTGGCGCGAACGGAGTAACAACAAACAATTAGACAGATATTGACGGTAAACTTCATAATTTGGAGCGACACGGACAGATATATTGTCGCTGCTGTTTAGTAGGCTTTTATTGGGCTTATATAAAGGGTGATGAGAAGGATAAATGTCCGCCAGGCAGTTCAGATAGTACGGCTGTTTTTTGAACTGGAAGCAGAGAATGTGGACGGAGACTCACAGCCGGAGTCTGAGGCAAATAGCGAGGATGTTGATGACGATGTGGCAGATCCATCCTTCCTCGTAAAAGAGTTGGGTCATGATGAGGTAGAGGATGAAGGCAAACACGCAGCTCCTCGGAGATCCAACAAGAGGAGTGGGCGGGGCGGCGCCACGCAGCTGTCAGATCTCGGCGTGAGACAGAGCCACTCCCCACTCCAAAATGCATGTCCATTATTGCCAAATTAATAAAATAAGTATAAATTCAGATAGTCCAGGTTGTCCTGAAAAAAAAGGACACCCCATAAGGCAATATTTATTGTTTTTATTAGAAAATACAAAAGAAAAACCTAAATGAGTCAAAAACGGTGATTTACACCCTGGACCCCAGAGGGCTAATTTTTTATTTTATTTGTTATTTGCTATATTTATTCATATTTTTTATAAATGTACAGTCTAGATTACCATTCTAAATGATAAAAAACATTCATCATAAATGTTTGTTGGTTTCACAGTAAAATAAACAACTTTTTTCCAATACGGATTTTATGTTTTTGAGTGATTTGAGGTCTAATATGCAACCCCTTTATGTCATAATATAAAAAATAAGTATAAATTCATAAAGTCCAGGTTGTGCTGAAAAGATTGATACCACATAAGGCAGTGGTTATGGTTTTTATTTTGGAAATACAAAGGAAAACTCTAAATTAGTCAAAAACAGCAAAATACACCCTGGACCCCCGAGGGTTAAACCAACGTTTCCTCAACTGTGTATGGTATTTATTTTAAATGCTTTTATTCTTAGTGGGCTTCCTAAACTTATTTTGGCGTGGCTTTTTCTGTCTTATTACTCATAGCAACAAGTAAACGTCACGTAAAACGTTGCCTCGTGATTTCTGCGTGCTGCCGTTTACGTGTTTTATAATCACAGCAATCAGATCACGCATAAAAAGCACTTTGGATTGCTATTATCAGTCTCACTGAGACAGATCTCAGACAGATCCTGAGACGCTCCTGCCTGACATATTTATTTTATTCACGGAAAAAAATCAAACTAGTGATTTATACCGACAACAAACCCTGATTGAGTTCATTTGTATCCCTCCAGGCTTTTATATGCTCTTAGCAATGCTCCGGAGTAGGACGAGGGAAAATTAATAAGGAAATTATAAATGTCAGGGTAACTCAAATCCGGTAAGAGGTCTGCTCCGACAGCTTCTGGCATTTTTAAAAAGTATCCCAGGGGAATGTAAGGGTCGGAAATGTTGAGTCTATTTAATTTCTGACTATATAAAACGATTTCTTCAGTTTTAAAGTGCGAAGTAAACGCTGATGGAGTAAAATCCAAGTCGATCCAGTTCGTTTTGTTTACCTTTTTTGCCTGCCAACATGGCATCTACTCTCAGAGAGCCACGTGATGTCCGGAGCTCTATTGTTGAAATATGGAGATAATCTTTTAGATCATATCTCTCTCTCTTTCTCTCTCTCTCTCTCTCTCTCTCTCTCTCTCTCTCTCTCTCTCTCTCTCTCTCTCTCTCTCTCTCTCTCTCTCTCTCTGTGTGTGTTTGTGTGTGTGTGTGTGTGTGTGTGTGTGTCGTAGCTTTCCCAAATGACTTGTTTTTCCTTACCGGAGCTAACACGGTTAGCAGTGTTGCTGCAGTCGTGCTAACGGGACTCTGGAGTCCAGAAGTACCGGTGTGGTTCCAGATGGATTTATAGATTATTATTTTAGATCAGACCTGTTATTTAAAAAAGAGTGTAGAACATGGACATATGGCTCAGACCTTTTGCTGCAGCTGCAAACGCAATTTTCCATTAACATATTAAGAGTACGGAAGTAAACAAAATACTGTCATTCACAATACTAGCAACAGCAGCTAGCTTGTTGTACGTGTTGGAGTGATGTGTGCGGAACACAGTTCTTCACTGTCTGGAGGAGAGGATTTGGATGTTCTGTAATGATTATGACAAAGGTCCTTAACATGAAAAACTGAACCCAGTTCCTATTTATCATCTCATCTCGTCTTCTTCCGCCTATCCGGGTCCGGGTCGCGGGGGCAGCATCCCAACTAGGGAGCTCCAGACCGTCCTCTCCCCGGCCACCTCCACCACCAGCTCCTCCGGCAGGACCCCAAGGCGTTCCTGGGCCAGTTCAGAGATATACTTTCTCCAACGTGTCCTGGGTCGACCAGGGGGCCTCCTGCTGGCAGGACATGCCTGAAAAACCTCCCTGGGGAGGCGTCCAGGAGGCATCCTAACAAGATGCCCAAACCACCTCAACTGACTCCTCTCGATATGGAGGAGCAGCGGCTCTACTCCGAGTCTCTCCCGAGTGTCCGAGCTCCTCACCCTATCTCTAAGGCTGAGCCCATTTCGGCCGTTTGTATCTGCAATCTTGTTCTTTTGGTCATTACCCAAAGCTCATGACCATTGGTGAGGACTGGGCGGTAGATTGACTGGTAAATTGAGAGCCTTCATATTTATATAGGTGGTTAAGTGTAGTTATACTGAATTGCTACAATTTTAATGCGGAGTCTGGCTCACACCTTTAATATTTGCAGCTCGCCTCTCGCTGTCCCTGGCGCTGACAATAGCTACCTATAGAAATGCAGAGCTCACTTTGCTTTACTCCCTTCTTTTCACTGCAGTTGTGGATCATAGTTAGCCATCCAGGTAAAAGTCTATGTCCTCTTAGAGTCTGTTTCTGTTTATCACTAAAACAGAAGAGATTAGTTTGCAGATTGTTTGAGTGATACTGGACCAATGCAGAAACTCCAATGGTCTTTTTCGTAGCTGTAAAGATTGTGGGCACAAAATTAAGATAAGTACTGAAGTACTTACTACTCGTTTTTTATACTATGAACGTTTTCTTGTTAACAGTGACTAAACATCATTAATCTGCACTTTGAAAAGTACCACGTCCCAACTGATTTTCTCTTCACTAACCCTTCTAACAGAACTCACCTTCCTTTTGGCTTCCAGCAGCTGATGAATTTTGCTGAGACAATAAGCACTGGTTGTACAGGTTGGGGAAGGCAGCAGCATACTGCTGCATACCTGAGTAGGCCTGGCTCAATGCCTCCATTGAATTAGCTGAGCCATTAGAAAGACCTCCAGCTGCAAGGCTGCTGTTCAGTCCTGCCATACCTGTGTTAATGACATGAAAACAAAGTTCCCTATTTGACAAAACAAGTTTTTGTTTAACACACCCTCATTAAAAAATACATAACAAAACATAAAAAGAGCAATGTTTTCTCTATGCATGAGTGGGTTATCTCCAAGTACTCCGGTTTCCTCTCACAGACCTAATGTTAGCTTTAATGGCTACCCCAAACTGTTCTTGGGTATGAATCAGAGTATGAATAGTTGTTTGGGTCTGTGTGTGTCTGTGATGGACTTGTCCAGGGTGTAACCCACCTTTTGTGTAGTGACCTCCTCGAGACGCTACTGAGAATGAAGTAGCACAGATGGATGGTAATATTAAAACAAACCCTTAATTAGGAGTGCTACAAAGTTCTCCACCACTGTTGCACAGCTGATCTCTACAGGCATCATTTAAAGTGCACAACATGGTGAAGTCTCACAGGCCCATAAAAGAGACAAGAATAGAATAGAATAGCCTTTATTGTCGTTGTATAGAGTACAGCAACACTGGAGTGCCACTCCTCTTGATGCAAAATGTATAATAATACAAATAATAATATTAATAATGCAGAAATAATATAAATGTACAGTATTGTGAATTAAGTATCTTCTTGTTCACCATCACAACCCCTGAGAAGGAGAGCACTCCTGATGATATCCTGACTTTAATTTCCCTCTGGGATTAATAACGTATCTTTGAATTTGAAAATGTCCTTCAATTCCCACAGTACTCTCCACAACTCCTCCTGCTGTTGAGGCTCTAAGCCCGGGGTAATCAATTAAAAACCAATTGGTCCAGTCCTTAAAATTTATTTCATAACGAGGTCCAAACCTCACGTGTACCACGTGTCTTGTCTCGGCAAGACATTTTAACAAGAGCAGATACCAATTATCAGTGTCATGTTGTGAGGGTGGAGATGGTGGACCAAGTGTGGTGGGGGGGTTCAGGAGGCAGAAGAGCAGGCATGGGTAAAGTAAAAATGGGTTTAATAACAAAGGGAGCGACAGGACAAAATGAGACATGCACATACAAACAATGATCCGACACAGGACATACGAGACGGGAGGTATAAATACACTGGGGAAAGTCAGGAACACATGGGCATGTTAACAAGGGCAGGTGAAACCAATAAACAACTAATCAGGGCAGGAGAGGAACACAGTCAGGAAGGCAGGGGCAGATCGTGACAATCAGTAGTCAGCCAATTCATCAATATCCAGGATCCTCCAGTCAATTCTTTGGATTTCAGGAAGTTGCTGAGCACTCGAACACGGTCGTGGATCAAAGTCCAGTTGTCACGTGAGGAGGGGACGTGAGTGCAACAATGCTCACCAATTTTTGCGCAGAGTCCTCCTTCGGTTACGAAAAGGGTGTCCAGGGCTAGTTGGTGTTGCATCAGCATGGTTCTCATTACTTGCTTTTAAGGATTGTCTGCCAGAAATTAGGTCATGTCAGAGAGGACAGTGGTGATGTTTTCCAGAGACCACCACACTTCATTCATACGTTGCATCAGACTTGCAGTCCCCAACTGGGGAAAGATGGTGTAGAGGACTCCTTTGGGGTCATCGTAGAGAGGGGTGCGGCTTTCGTCGTTGGAAAAGGCCATAACAGGCTTAAACTTTCTTTTCTTTTTCTTCAGCTCTGGTGTCCTCGTAAGAACGGTCCCTTCCTCTGTAACCACATATGAGGAGGGGTGCAGTCGAGCCAGACTGCAAATTCCACACCATCACAGTAAATATTAGTTAACTTGTCATGTTTTTAATTGTTTTGAAAATAAATTCTTACTTTTTATAAACCTGGCTCTTTCCTTGAATCAAAACAAAGTGTTCCACAATCCCTGTATAAACAAAAAATCCTAGAATCTTCTGATTAAACATCCAAAGACCAAGCAGGGTGATATTCTATATTTATATAGAGTATCACAGCTTATTGGTCATAAGTAAAGGTAATAAATAAAGCTTAAAAGCACTACATTTACCACTCTGCACTGGTCATGATTTGGCGCTAGACAAATAAACTGAATTGAATTGAATGACTCAGGCAATATAGGAGGAGGGCCCACTGGCATCCAGCAAGCCTAATGAACCACATTTTTGCCCCAAGAAAATAATATTGCTCTCATTAGTGCCACTGCAAAAGCAAATATAGATGAATCAGCACTTAGACCAACCTGAAGGAGCAAGGACAGCACAGCGTGCACTTGTGACCTCGCGCTGTAATGGGTCTTGATGTAGCCTTAGCCAATCAGACAGCTCAGATTTCCCACCTGTTTTTAGAATAGAGAGGAGGAGACACAGTAAAAACCAGGCATCTAAAGAGAGAGCCAGAGACAGGCTAATAACATGTCATTTCAGCATTTATACAAGGCATGTCCGCCATGTTTACAAGCAAAAACACATTCAGATCACTAATATATGCATTTCTTCTTGCTCCAGATGATACTACTTTATTTCTTATGGTGGGTTTTAGTGGGCTGGTGCATGTACAATACTTTTACATCATTACATATAATTAACCCTCAGACGTCACTTCATTTTACTCTTGTGGCCTTAGAGGACAAAAATGTTGTAAAAATTGTTATAAAATATTAATGCATTCATATTTTTCTTGCTTTTTCATAGATCTGTTAAAGGAGACAAATCATCATTTTAAATTCTTCCTTTTTCCATCAAAATCATTCAGTTGGGGTCTAAATACAGTGGAACTGCAGTTCTTTGATCTGATTTCCTCGTTATTGTTGCTCTACAGACCTCATCTACCCCTGTTCTGAGGAGGCTTGAGAACGAGCCGTTTTTGGGTACTGTCTCTTTAAATCTGGAGAAGGAGCTGCAAACTCCACCCCCTTCCACGGAGCAGACCACACACATTCCCAGTCGGACATTTTAGTAGTTCTATAGAGAAATCCTTATTTAGCGTAGCAGAAACGCCATATTAGCATTTATAATACGTGGGGAGAGTCGTCCATCAAGTTGTTTCAGGGCTGTTAACTCTCTCATGCATTTGTCTGTAGTTACACACACACACACACACACACACACACACACACACACACACACACACACACACACACACACACAAGGAATGCTGTTGATTATTTATTTTTATTCAAAATTGTTTTAGAAAATAAAACAACTCACTAAAACACCAATAAAATAATGTATTTTATTAAGATCTCTCTCTCTCTCTCTCTCTCTCTCTCTCTCTCTCTCTGTGTATATACTATATATATATATATATATATATATATATAATTTTATAAGTAGTCTTATTTTATATTGGTTCTTTTTAAAACCCAGGAAAGGTTTTTCTTTACCTTGCTGACAGTTTCATTCACGGCTGCGAACTTCCTCAGAGCTGACGCTGATGGTGGCGTCACTTCCTAATCCGTTTATCTCTGGGCAGCAGAGGGCGTTGTCGCCCTCTACTGCCCCCTCTCCGACGATGCAGTCCCATGCACGATCCAACGAGTAAACTCCATCGTCTCTGTTCATGGTCCCACATCCACGTCTCCTTATCTCGATTGCTTCTTGTTTTACAGAGGGATGACACTCATGAGACCCCTAAAAGTCTATTCAGCAGTTCTGGAGGAGGGTCTGTCATCCGTTTTTGTCCTGGCTGTGAAACACTGGACCAGGGGCCTCATTTATCAAGCTTGCTTACGCACAAAACGGGATTAGAAAACTGCGTAAGCAACTTTCCACGCAAACTTTGGGATTTATAAAAGAAAACTTAACAGAAAAATGTGTGCAACTTTAATTCAATTCAATTCAACAATACTTTTGTTTACTGTAAGGTGACTAAGGACCTGGCTTACTCACATTTTGGACATGGAGAGCATCTGCAGTGCTGCAGCTGAGAAGGATAATGTTATGAAATCCTGCAGCATTATCACTTGTACTGCTTTGTTTTCACACAGAACAAGCCCTTTCATTTCTCCAGGACGAGACGTGATCCAGAAACCCCTGAGAACATTTCTAGGTAGTCTCTGATTTATGAAGCGGAGTTTGCGTGCAGCTGTGCGTACTCCATGTTTGATAGATCACAAACCTACTTGGTGTAAGTCCATTTTTTTTGCTGAGCTTAAGTACGGTTTAGTAAGGATTCTACGCAATGTTTGATAAATGAGAACCCAGCTCAGTACCCATAGGAGGGTCCTCGAGGGTGTTTGGGGATTTGCCCAACCAATCGACACATGTTTTGTGGATTTCGAGAAGGAGTTTTACTGCATTCCTCGGGGTGTGTGTGTGTGTGTGTGTGTGTGGGGGGGGGGGGGGGGGGTTTCACCAATTTTGTTCATAACTTCAATGAGCTGACTTTCTAGGTGAAGCCAGGGTGTTAAAATTAATTTTCTCCACAGGGAGGCAGGACCCTTAAGGATAGGGTGAGAAGCTTGGTTATCCGGGAGTGGCTCAGAGTAGAGCCGCTGCTCTTCTCTGCTTAGGCTGCTGTCCTCGCGACCCAACTCCGGGTAAGCGGAGGAAAATAGACGGATGGATGGACTTACAGTGTTTTAATTAGAAATATCTGACCCAGACGCCAAAGGCCTGCTGTAATGGAAGAAGATTTGTGTAAATTTAAATGTGACTCCTCTCCACTAGTACTGACCGTCTATACTTACTGCTATGTTTGTTTTTGTAAATTTTGTTGTGTTTATAAATGACAGGCAACCACTATTAAAGCAGTGTTTGTCAGTATCGTCATTTTAAATGTCTTTTGGTTTTGTACGACATTTGTAGATGTCAGAAGTGTTTTACCTGAGCCTGTTAATGCACTGAGTGAACTAGTAGATGTCATCATGTTGCTGGAATTTGAAGAAGTTCCTTGTGCACCTGTTGCTGCCGCTGCTAGAGCAGCCAGATGTTGCACAGTGATAAGACCTGACAGAAACACACAATTAGGCTCAGGACACACGTTATATGTTAACATACATTTGACTGGAGTTAGCTGGCTCTGTAGACCTGAGGTCGGACCAAGAGCAAGGCACATCATTTAATGAAAACGACTGATCTACAGACGTCTAAATCAAAGTCACCAAGAATGTGACACCAAAACGCCGATGCAGTAGGTGGTCCAGTAAGCCAAAATGACATTTCAGCAACACACTCTAGTTGTTAGTAGACTGTTAGAGTTTGTCTTTGTGTGTGCTCCTGTACCTGAAACTGGGTGCAGACTGCTGAGTGCATTCCCTGTGAAGGTCGCCTGCTGTAGTAACTGCAAGTAAAGCTAAAGCCAGCAGCATGATAGTTTGATTAGATGACTTGTTGCATTTTTTTGGGTCAACTATTGCATTTTGTACAAATACATAAATTTGCTATGAAACACAAACTCACTGCTAGGCATTGTGGCCCTATGCTGTTGATGCCACACAAGCTTCCCCACATGGATGATGCACAAAGCTGCTGCATCTGCTGCTGGAGCTGCTGAGCCAGGCGTTTCTGCTCCTTGTCTTTCTGAGTGTCAGCAAACTTCACCACAATGGGAGATGAACAGCCCTGAAGCACACAAGACACTGTAAAAGCAACATTTTTAAAGGGGAAGTAAATACGTAGGCTACTTTGTTTCTGTAGCAGTAATCACTGATAATCGATCAAACAAGACCGGCCTGAGGATTATTGAGGAAAGAATACAGACGACTAAAAACAACTACTTGAAGGGATTTTAGGTCAAATAAAGTTTGAATCAGAAAGTCTTCACCCAGCTTCTCTAACAACAAACGCCAACAGATACTGACGGTGTGTTCAATGCACCTAGAAAAACAAGGACGTAGCAGATAAACTATGAAGTCATGGATGTAATCCTGTTTTTTTACTGACAAGTGACCTGCTTGGAAAAATACATTGTGCATCAGTTGTGTTTAAGCACACTGAAGCTACCGGTGCAGTTGCATCCCTAACACAATATACTCATTATAACGAGCTGGAATAATCAATGATGAGGAAAAAAAGCTTGAAGAACAGCCTCGTGTCCATCTGAAGTTAATCATCAATGAACTACATCAACTTCATCATGCTGCCATATTTAATCAGTGAAAACAATCTATTTAACCATTTTTCGATATTTAATATCATGTAAGATCACTATACGGTGAGTGTGCATGTCACCTCCATGGTCTGACTCTGATGCATGGACTTGATGGCTGACTGGGCCATCTGTCGAGCTGTGAATGTTACAAACGCACATCCTGAAATGAGAGAAACACAACCTTATATCAGCATTCTTCGGTCTTCAGTTCTATAGGGACTGGATTCAGACATGCTGATATACAAGTTATTATCACTGTTTTTACATCCAGTGCAAGAAAATTGTTTCATGAATAATAAAATCCTTAAAAAAATTTGCATATCCTGTAGTTTTCTTTTTTAAACAAAGAGCTCCAACATTTCATCTGAAGGGTGCCAGTCTAGCAGTTTGAGTTTGTCATAACTGCATGACTTTAATTTAATTTAACTTATGTTTTAGGAGGATAAATAAATGCTAAACATCTCGTTTCTGAGCGGGTACTCCTGCCATGCAACTAATAGAGAGTCCATAGGCAGCATACAAAAGGAAAGTGAAGGAAAATAATACTGCTGCAGCTCATCACAAATAAACACAAGCGTGCAAGTCTTTATAAGTCTACACATACACTCTCAGTATGTACATACATGCACACACATAGAATTTTAGTCCGCTGAAGCAAAGCAATTACAGGTCGGCAACACAAACTCATCGACAGAGTTTCTAAATAAACAAAACAATATGGTTGACCGTAAACTCATGCTAACTTGTTCCAGTCTTGTGGTGCTTTAAAAGAAATGGCACATCTCCTCATCTCCTTGGTAAACCACGTAATAACAAATGAAACTTGGTCAGTTAGAAATTAAATCAAATTAAAATGAAAATTGATATATTTGAAAATAAATAACAACCAAGGATGAGTGTTGGTAAAAGTTCTCTTCCCAATAAGAAAGTTTTGGCAAAATCACTGAAATGCAACTGATGTTTTCAGCTTCCAGAAACCGTGTACAATATGGAGCCGTGCGTCATCATGCCGTTAAATGAAGCCATGATTGTGGCTGAATGACAACAGTGGGCCTCAGCATCTTGTCATAGTGTCTCTGTACATTTAGAAGGCCCCCAATACAATGCACCTGTGTGCTTTGTCCATAGCATTCACCTGCCCATACCCTCACCCCACTGCCACCATGGGCCACAGCACTGATGTCAGCAAAGCGCTCACCCACACCATGCCACACACTCTGTCTACCAACAGAGCACCTCTCCAACATGCCAATCGCCATTGAATGTGATTGTTTCCCCACTCAAGTGGGTTACGACCATGAACTGCACTCAGGTCCAGATGAGTATTCAGATGAGTTTCCCTGTGAATGACAGTTTTTGCAGAAATTCTTTGGTGATACAAACCACAGCTGTCTAGGTGGATGGTCTCAGATGATCATGAAGGTGAACATGCGGAGGTCCTGGGCTGGTGTGGCTACACGTGGTCTGCAGTTGTGAGGCCGGTTGGGTGTCCAACATCTCCTGATATGTCCTACTGTCTTTAGCTCTTTTTAGAAGAACCACTTTGCCGGCAAATCAGCGTAATACTGCCATCTTTGTCTGTCTTATGAACGTGCTGTGGCAGCATGGTAATACAGGACTTTTGCTGTATTTGTGCGGCCACACTTGGTAGTAATACAGGTGCTGGCCAGTAAATTAGAATATCATCAAAAGGTTGAAAATATTTCAGTAATTCCATTCAAAACGTGAAACTTGTACATTATATTCATGCAATGCACACAGACCAATGTATTTCCAATGTTCATTACATTTAAATTAGATATTCATAAGTGACAACTAATGAAAACTCCAAATTTGGTATCTCAAAAAATTAGAATATTCTGAAAAGGCTGAATATAGAAGACACCTGCTGCCACTCTAATCAGCTGATTTACTCAAAACACCTGCAAAGGCCTTTAAAAGGTCCCTCAGTCTTGTTTTGAAGGCACCACAATCATGGGGAAGACTTCTGACTTAACAGCTGTCCAAAAGACAATCATTGACACCTTGCACAAGGAGGGCAAGACACAAAAGGTGATTGCTAAAGAAGCTGGCTGTTCGCAGAGCTCTGTGTCCAAGCACATTAACAGACAGGCGAAGGGACGGATAAAATGTGGTAGAAAAAAGTGTACAAGCTCTAGGGATAACCGCACCCTGCAGAGAATTGTGACGACAAACCCATTCAAAAATGTGGGGGAGATCCACAAAGAGTGGACTGCAGCTGGAGTCAGCGCTTCAAGAACCACCACGAGGAGACTCATGAAAGACATGGGATTCAGGTGTCGCATTCCGTGTGTCAAGTCACTCTTGAACAAGAAACAGCGCAAGAAGCGTCTCGCCTGGGCCAAGGACAAAAAGGACTGGACTGATGCTGAGTGGTCCAAAGTTATGTTTTCTGATGAAAGCAAGTTCTGCATTTCCTTTGGAAATCAAGGACCCAGAGTCTGGAGGAAGAGCGGAGAAGCACAGAATCCACGTTGCATGAGGTCCAGTGTAAAGTTTCCACCGTCAGTGATGGTGTGGGGTGCCATGTCATCTGCCGGTGTTGGCCCACTCTGTTTCCTGAGGTCCAGGGTCAATGCAGCCATCTACCAGGAAGTTTTAGAGCACTTCATGCTTCCTGCTGCTGACCAACTTTATGGGGATGCAGACTTCACCTTTCAACAGGACTTGGCACCTGCACACAGTGCCAAAACCACCAGCACCTGGTTCAAGGACCATGGTATCCCTGTCCTTGATTGGCCAGCAAACTCGCCTGACCTTAACCCCATAGAAAATCTATGGGGTATTGTGAAGCGGAGGATGCAATACGCTAGACCCAACAATGCAGAGGAGCTGAAGACGACTATCAGAGCAACCTGGGCTCTCATAACACCTGAGCAGTGCCACAGACTGATCGAGTCCATGCCACGCCGCATTACTGCAGTTATTGAGGCAAAAGGAGCCCCGACTAAGTATTGAGTGCTATACATGCACATTCTTTTCATGTTCATTCTTTTCAGTTGGCCAACATTAGAGAAACAAACATTTTTTCATTGGCCTTTAGAATATTCTAATTTTCTGAGATACCAGATTTGATGTTTTCATTGGTTGTCACCTATAAATATCAAAATTAAACGTAATAAACATCGGAAATACATTGGTCTGTGTGCATTGCATGAATATAATGTACAAGTTTCACGTTTTGAATGGAATTACTGAAATATTTTCAACCTTTTGATGATATTCTAATTTACTGGCCAGCACCTGTATTACTGCAACGCCGGACATGTGAATGCCTTGGTGCAACAGAGGGAGGTGTCATGATCACAGAAGAGGAAGAAACGATCTTTTATATAGAGCCCCTCAAGATAAAAATCCCGAAGAGCGTCACAAGAACAAAAAAAGAAGCAAAATAACCTAGGGATGCTTGATTTTTGCTTTTTTACCAATATCCGATATTGTCTAACTCATGATTTCCAACACCAATATAAACCGATACAAATACATGTGGAGCCCCCCAATGAAGAGAAAAAGAAAAAAAATCATTTAGGTGTCCAACATCACATATCTCCTATCATAAAAGCTTAATCTTTAATAATTATCCATGCAAAACTGCAACTACTTCAACCTAAGTCAGAAATAGAAAAAAAAGGTATTGTTTAATTTGTCTCCAACAGCAGATGAAGGAAACTCTCCTTGAGATAATCCTGAATGATGCACTGTGACACCTTCAGGCCAAACACAATTATTAAGTTCATGATGGGAAGAGGTTTGATAAAATTTTTTATAAATAATTAGGAGTGGGAATTGATAAAACTTCATCTAATTAATTAGAGGCTTTGCGATTAATTAATCCTCAATTATTTGCATTTTAATCATTCTGGTAAATGTGCACTCAAAGCAATTTTTAAAATGAAAAATAATGAGAGAATCACACATTAGACATGTATATTATTACTTTAAACTAAAGCTTGTTAATAAAAAAAATGCACTTTCATTATTCAAATGTGACTGTGTGAAATTAAACAAGACCCAAATATGGTAAAATAATCTCTTTCTCATCGCATAAGAAAAAAAACAGAAAACAAATGTGTTCAGGAGTTAGAAGAAATCATTAAGTCTTTAGAGGCATCCACAGAAGAAGAGTTAATGAGCAAATTACGTAAAGCTAAATTAGAACTTCATGGAATTATCGACAGAAAGAAACATTTTTTAGCACAAAGACTATGAATAGAAAACTGTGAACATAGTAATAAATCAGGTAAATTTTTAGTTAGCCAATTAAAAATAAGTAAAGAGAAAACTACCATATCTGCTGTTAAAGGGGCATTATGGAAGTTTGACAGCAAAAACATGTATAGAAATAATAAATTTCTTCTTCATACGTTCTCCTGCAATGCCCTGGTCCTGTAGAATGAGCCCTGGCATTTTTACTGTGATTGCCTGTTTTTCTGTAAAATCACAGAAAAAGAGAGATGCTCGGGTCGAGCAGGCTGCTTCATGCGCATTCACGCTCAGGCATAGCCCGTAGCGTTTGCTATCCGTAGCTTTAGCAGCAGAGAGAGAGTGCCAACTCGGCGACTTTGTCGCTGTTCCTAACGCCTTGTGACAAAGCTAGCTACATTTCTGAGGACCCTTAGCTACTTTCTGTAGACCTTTCTTCCAGACATTTCCTGCAAATTAGCAACAAAATATCCATTTTCGCTCCGAACCGTTCTTTGGTTTGACGTTGTTTCAGGTGTTATTAAGGATATAAAAGTTACAGATACTGTGAATGTTATGGTGTGTAGCTCACCTTGTAAGATGTCTGACTCTCATGCAGAAGACCTGGGTTTGATTCTGAGTGGGAACATAGTTCATTTAGAGTTTCTTTTTTACATCAATGGTATATTTTTTTACAGTATGATGCCCAAATTTTTATTTGAGACTCGCCGAACGGCATTGAATTCACAGATAAAAAAGATGTGGGTTCAACTTTCATTTTGGAACAATTTTTCAAGCAAGGGAATGGAATGATCTGAGCATGCAGGAGCACTGACCCATCATAAACCTTTGTCGGCAGTGCTGAAGAGAAAGGTACAGCACCGAATTATTTACTTAATAAGCTGCGCGTTTGTGACGACCTCTGCCCTGGTAAGCCTAATGCAGCTGACGTACTCTCCTGGAGTCCTGAGAACCGCCACAAGAGGACAGAAGAGAGACTGATGGACAGCTGACTCCAATCACATCATCATCAACACCTGGATCCTATATTAAGCTTCCAATTTTCATCAGGCAGGGGAGACACAGTAACAGAGAGGTTAGAGCGTTAAAGCTTGTACTCTGTCGTTTGAGCACTGTGATCTCCCCTCCTTGTTAAGCCACCGGGTCCTTTTAACACCCTGTGTAAAGTAGGTCACTCCAGTCCTCATATTTTTGGTGGCCCCTTTTAATGGGACTTGTTGAGGTTCTCCCTGGTTCACACCTGCAAGAACTTGTTAAATTGGTTACGGTGGCTGGCACACTCCCTATTTATAGCAAGGGGGATTTTCTTTAGGTTAATTTCTGATGTCTTGTTATAAAACTGTAAACCCCGTGTGTGTCACAAGCGTGCCTGGCGAGTGGAGCGGAGGTAGGATCCAAACGCGGGGAGGAAGAAGGCGAACAGGTAAGTCCGTTTGACATGAGTTTATTGGAGACATGCTGGACACTGAAACAATGACACGACATGGAACACAGAACAGAAGGGGTTTAAATACACGAGGAGCGGGAGCTATGGTGACTGGGAAACAAGAGGCAGGTGGGAGCAATTAACGGAGACACAGACTACAACCTAGGAGAAGACAGGACAGGGTGTGACAGTACACCCCCCCCCCCCCCCCAAAGGGCGGATCCCAGACGCACACAGGAACCAGGAGCAGGGGGGGAGGAGGGGGACCCGGAGGGAGGGCCCAGAGGACGATGGAGAGGTGGCAGGGATCAACAGAGTCTGGGGGCCTGCGGCAGAGGAGGAGGCGACGGGCCCTTGGAGGCCGGCGCCTGCGGCAGATGAGGAGGCGACGGGCCCTTGGAGGCCGGCGCCTGCGACAGATGAGGAGGCGACGGGCCCTTGGAGGCCGGCGCCTGCGGCAGATGAGGAGGCGACGGGCCCTTGGAGGCCGGCGCCTGCGACACATGAGGAGGCGACGGGCCCTTGGAGGCCGGCGCCTGCGGCAGATGAGGAGGCGATGGGCCCTTGGAGGCCGGCGCCTGAGGCAGATGAGGAGGCGACGGGCCCTGGGAGGCCAGCGCCTACGACAGAGGAGCTCTGCAGGCTGGGCCGGTGACGAAGTCTCTGCAGGCTGGGCCGGTGACAATGTCTCTGCAGGCCGGGCCGGTGAAAACGTCTCTGCAGGCCGGGCCGGTGACAACGTCTCTGCAGGCTGGGCCGGAGCAACCTTCAGAACCACCATCGGAACCGGAGACGGTGGAGACGTTGGACTGGAAGGAGCGTCGACACCTGGAGTGAAGAGAGCGTCGACCTCTGGAGTGCAGAGAGCATCCTCAGACGAGGCGACATCAGAGGAGGCAACGTCATCAGACGAGCCGACTTCAGAGGAGGCGTCGACTTCAGAGGAGGCGACATCAGACGAGGCGACATCAGAGGAGGCGACATCAGACGAACCGACTTCAGAGGAGGTAACATTAGACGAGACGACTTCAGAGAAGGCGACATCAGATGAGCCGACTTCAGAGGAGGTGACATCAGACGAGCCGACTTCAGAGGAGGTGACATCAGACGAGCCGACTTCAGAGGAGGCGTCACCAGACGAGCCGACTTCAGAGGACGTGTCATCGGATGAGCCGACTTCAGAGGAGGCATCATCAGACGAGCCGACTTCAGAGGAGGCATCATCAGACGAGCCGACTTCAGAGGAGGCGAGTCAGACGAGCCGACTTCAGACGAGGCGACATCAGACGAGCCGACTTCAGACGAGGCGACATCAGACGAGCCGACTTCAGACGAGGCGACATCAGACGAGCCGACTTCAGAGCAGGCGACATCAGAAGAGCCGACTTCAGCCACGTTGACTTGGGAGCCGACTTCAGCCACGTCGACTTGGGAGCCGACTTCAGACACGTCGACTTGGGAGACGACTTCAGACACGTCGACTTGGGAGACGACTTCAGACACGTCGACTTGGGAGATGACTTCAGAGGAGACGACTTCGGACACGTCGACTTCAGAACAGGAAAGGGCGTCGACTTCAGAACAGGAAGGGGCGTCGACTTCAGAACAGGAAGGGGCGTCGACTTCAGAAATGGAAGGGGAGTCGACTTCAGAACGGGAAGGGGCGTCGACTTCAGAACAGGAAGGGGCGTCGACCTCAGAACAGGAAGGGGCGTCGACCTCAGAACCGGACCGGGCGTCGACCACCATCGACTTCTGGTCCGGGGGCGTCGGCTTCGGGTCCGGGGGCGTCGACTTCTGGTCCGGGGGAGTCGGCTTCTGGTCCCTCGACTTCTGGACCGCCGACTTTTGGACCGGATCCAGTACCGTCTGCTTCCGGGCCGGTACCCTCTGCCTCTGGGCCCGCTCCGTCGGCTTATGGGCCGGTACCGTCTGCTTCTGGACCCGATCCGTCAGCTTCTGGGCCTGTGGCAGAGCTGCTGCTGGGAGAGCTGGGAACGATGAGGACAGGAGGGAGGTCAGATCGTCCAGCTGTAGCTCCCTGAGGCTGAGCGTCTGACGGAGCTTGACCAGCTCAGCCCGCTGACCGGCGACCTCCGCTGGATGAACCCCGGGCTCGCTCCTCTGGCCCTGAGACGAGGAGGATAGAGCGTTCAGGTGAGACTCCTGGATGCGCTGGCGGAACCAGCCAAGCTCTGCCTGGAGCTCTACCAGCCGGGCTGCGATTGCTGCTCCTCCCCCTGCAGACGACGGAGGCGCCGGTTCGGCAGGAGACGGGACTGGTGGTCTGGCCGGGGGCGTGTCCGAACAGCCGCGCCGGGCAGGGGCAGAAGCGAGCTCACAGCTCCGTCTGGAGACCCCGGATGTTGGTGGAGTCCGGCGTCTTTCCCCGTGGACTGACTCCGGGGGAGCAGATGGCCAGCCTCGTGCCCTCATAGCTGGAGCGATCGATCCTGGAGCGTCTCCTGGTCCACACTCCCATTCGGTTCCGGGAGGGCGGCGAGGATAGCCGAGGGTGCAGGTCGGTGCCGGCGGCGGCGGCGAGGCGGATCTGGAGCAGAAGGAGATGAAGAAGCTGGCCGGTGGTCGGACGTGAGCCACTGGAGAAGGCAACTCCACGGGAGAATCTCCCCGCTGGATCCATTACTGGGTCGTGTCATTCTGTCACGAGCGTGCCTGGCGAGTGGAGCGGAGGTAGGATCCAAACGCTGGGAGGAAGAAGGCGAACAGGTAAGTCCGTTTGACATGAGTTCATTGGAGACACGCTGGACACTGAAACAATGACACGACATGGAACACAGAACAGAAGGGGTTTAAATACACGAGGGGCGGGAGCTATGGTGACTGGGAAACAAGAGACAGGTGGGAGCAATGAACGGAGACACAGACTACAACCTAGGAGAAGACAGGACAGGGTGTGGCAGTGTGTTAATAAACCTTTTACTTAACCATTGTTGGAAAACACTCCTCTCCCGACACTCAGTTGCTTCTCCTCATTTACCTTAAAGACTTCCTTAATTCAAATATACTGTGTTCACCCCCTTACCTACTCCTAGAAGGAAAGAGGGGATGTAACAGCGTTCTCTTGTCCTCTGTCCTCTGGGCCACACACACACACACAGACACACAGACACACACACACACACGGGACTGTCTCAGCTGTTATTTTCGTTACGGAGTGTGTACGTACAGCATGAGGGCCTCATGCACGAGCCTACTATTGGAGCTGCCGTTATACTTTTGGCCTGAGGGGGCAATTGCAAGCATAAAAATTCAAAAGTCTGTAAAGTCCCTTTAAAGACTCAACCGGGAATATAGTTTATGGCCCTGAAAGCATAAATAACACTTTCCGAGACTTTTACCAAACGTTGTACTCACCACAGATAAAACCATCAGATAACGAGATCAATGAGTTCCTTGAGAGGACAACACTTCCTAAATTATCAGACAGCCAAGCTAAAGTCCTGGACTCGCCACTAACATCAGCTGACTGTCGGGCGTGCTGGTGAGTGAAGCGGAGGTGAGGATCCGATTGCAGGGGAGGAAGCAGGCAGGCAGGCAGACAGGAACATTTAAAACGAGGATTTTAATGAGGAACACGCAGGACAATGAAACAATGAACCAACAAGAGACAGAACTAAAGGGGTTTAAATACATGAGGGCTAGGAGCTTGGGTGATTGGAAAACGAGAGGCAGGTGGGAGCAATTAACAGAGACACATGACTGAACAGAATGGGGAGACCAGACAGGGTGTGACAGTACCCCCCCCCCCCCCCAAAAGGGCGGATCCCAGACACCCACAGGAACACAGAGCAGGGCGGGAGGAGGGGGACCAGGAAGGAGGGCCAAGAGGAACCGAGGGACCGGTGGAGAGGAGGCAGGGACCAGTAGAGTCCGGAGACCTGCGTCTGGGGCAGAGGAGACGACGACGGGTTCTTGAGGGCCTGCGTCTGGGGCAGAGGAGGAGACGACGACGGGCTCTGGGAGGCTGTGACCGGAGGCAGAGATGCTAGAGGAGACGTCCTTGACTTCTGGACTGGAGACGGCGGCGTCAACCTCTGGACTGGAGACGGCGGCGTCGACCTCTCGACAGGAGGTGACGGTAGGGCTGCTGCTATCGAATATTTTTGTAATCGAGTACCCTATTGAATCTTTTATCGATTAATCGAGTACTCTAATAAATTACTCTTTTGCGTTTTTAAACCATTATATCAAATAGCATGTTATAAAATATGAAAGACCTCTTGAAATGAGAAGCAATTGCCAGTTATTCTTCAAGTTTTATTCAAAATTAGTTTTCAAAACTTCAGCACTTCAACTTTACTTCACAGTAAACAAATGTGAGTGGCTGCGGCCCAAATAGCACCAGAACCGCTCATGGCGCATGCGCAAACATGGCTCGCCAGCTTTTTCCCTATTAACACACGTCCGTTTTAATTTCTACACTTTTTTTTGTCTCACACTAACAAGGATTGTCGAAAGCATGTTTGCCATGGTTATGTCAAATTACACTGATCACAAAACATTTATTTACTTTCTTTCATTTTCCTCCGCCACTCATAAATACCTGTGTCCTCCTGCAGCAATCCTGAGGGACAACGGACATCAATAACAACACAGTAAAAAGTCGACTTGTTGTAAAAACTGCTATTTTTAGCACATTTTAAGTCCGACGTGTTGCTACCAGACGTACGGTGTAAGCTGAAACTGAGTGCTACAAATGAAGAAGTCGCACAGTGTCCGCAGAATATATATAAATACAGGCTAAAATGCATTATCTTGTAGAGGCTCCGAGTCCGCCTGCAGAAGTGACATTAACACGTGGATGTTTCCTGGTCAGGTTGCATCATCGATGAATATGGTGTGGTAGGCTAAATCCATTTTACAGCATTTACACTGGAGTACGTTTTCCACCTTACAACGTGAAAAATGGTCCCACACCTTTGACATTTTGTGTAGTTTTCGCACTCCCCCGGGGACACATTGTCCGCCATGGCTTAAAAGAAAGTTAAGTTGCGTTCGCTACTCACATGTTGATTCAGTGCAGTGTATATGTGCGTCCGGGGGAATCGTTTCAGCCCTAGGCTGCGGCGTCGACCTCTTGACTGGCAGCGGCAGCGGCGTTGACCTCTGGACTGGAAGCGGCATCGACCTCTGGACTGGAGGCGTCGTCGTCGACCACTGGACTGGAGGAGGAGACGTCGATCACTGGGCTGGAGGAGGAGACGTCGGCCTCTGTGCTGGAGGGGGAGACGTCGAACTGGAGGGGACGTCGACCTCTGGAGTGGAGGGGGCGTCGACCTCTGGAGTGGAGGGGGCGTCGACCTCTGGAGTGGAGGGGGCGTCAACCTCTGGAGTGGAGGAGGCGTCGACCTCTGGAGTGGAGGAGGCCTGGACTTCAGGGCACGAGGAGGCGTCGACTTCAGGACATGAGGAGGCGTCGACTTCAGGACACGAGGAGGCGTCGACTTCAGGGCCGTAGGCATCAAACTCAGGGTTGGAAGAGGCGTCAACCTCAGGGTTGGAAGAGGCGTCAACCTCAGGGTTGGAAGAGGCGTCGACCTCAGGGCTGGAAGAGGCGTCGACCTCAGGGCTGGAAGAGGCGTCGACCTCAGGGCTGGAAGAGGCGTCGACCTCAGGGCTGGAAGAGGGGTCGACTTCTGGTCCGGAGGCGTCGATTTCTGGTCCGGGGGCGTCGACTTATGGTCTGGGGGCGTCGACTTCTGGTCCGCCGACTTCTGGACCGCCGACTTCTGGATCGTCGACTTCTGGACCGTCGACTTCTGGACCGTCGACTTCTGGACCATCGACTTCTGGGTGCTGACTGAACTGGTGACGCCGGTAACTGGGAAAGCAGGGAAGAGAGATTGTCCAGCTGGAGCTCCTGGAGACTGAGGCTCTGATGGAGTTGGGCCAGCTCAGCTCGGAGACCGGCGAGCTCTGCTGGGTGGACTGCGGGCTCGATCCTTTGGCCTAGAGACAAGGGAGCTTCTGACTAGACCAAAACCTTCTCCTGGTGATTCGGGGAGGATAGGGTGTCCAGCTGGAACTCCTGGAGGCTGACGAGCTGACGGATCTGGCCAAGCTCCGCTTGGAGGCCGGCAAGCTCTGTCTCTGGGCTGTAGGCGTGGTCCCTCCACCTGCAGATGACGGAGGCGCTGACCGGACCGGAGACGGGACCGCTGATCCGACTGGGGACGGGTCCAAGCTGGCGCGCCGAGCCGGGGCAGCGGCGAGCTCGCTGCTCCGTCCTGGGACAAGGGGTGACGGTGGAGCCCGGCATCCTTCCCAACGCCGTGGGCCAACTCCGGGGAGCACACAGCCAGTCTGGTGCCCACGTAGCAGGAGCGGTCTAGCTGCATCTCCCAGTCTAACCTCTCATCTGGCTCCGGGAGGGTGGAGGGTACCGCCATGGCTTGGGTTCGGCGGCGGCAGCTGCGGCGAGACGACGCCGGAGGAGGAGAAGCCGGCCGGTGATCCGAGGTTAAGAACTGGAGCAACTACTCCCAAGGGAGAAACTCCCCGCTGGATCCGGGTCGGTTCATTCTGTCAGGCGTGCTGGTGAGTGATGCGGAGGTGAGGATCCGATTGCAGGGGAGGAAGCAGGCAGGCAGGCAGACAGGAACATTTAAAACGAGGATTTTAATGAGGAACACGCAGGACAATGAAACAATGAACCGACAAGAGACACATAACTGAAGGGGTTTAAATACATGAGGGCTGGGAGCTTGGGTGATTGGAAAATGAGAGGCAGGTGGGAGCAATTAACAGAGACACATGACTAAACAGAATGGGGAGACCAGACAGGGTGTGACACTGAGCTCCAGGAAGCCCTTAAAACCATGACTAATAGGAAAGCTCCAGGTCCAGACGGCTTCCAGCAGAGTTCTACAAAGAATTCTGGATCATTCTGGCTCCGACATTCTTCAGAATGGTGAGGGAAATCAAAGAGAGCAGCAGATTACAGCCAAACATAAATTCAGCCAATATTAGTCTTTTGTTAAAACCAGGCAAAGACCCTGCATTTCCTACCAGCTGTCGCCCAATTTCCCTTATTAATGTTGATCTCAAAATAATTTGTAAAGCCCTGGCAAAAAGATTAGAGAAGGTAACCCCCTTCATAATACACCCTGACCAAACTGGTTTCATTAAGGGTAGACAGTCATCCACTTATTCACGTAGATTACTTAATTCTTACATTAGAAACATAGAAACTAGTATATTATCTCTAGATACAGAAAAGGCATTTGATAGATTTAACTGGAAGTTCTTATTTGCAACTTTACATAAATTTGGTTTTGGGAACGTCTTCAAAAATTGGCTACAAACATTATACAGTTCACCAACAGCACGTGTCAGGACAAACGACCAAATATCAGCTAGCTTCTGTCTTCAGAGGGGGACCAGGCAGGGATGCCCACTCTCCCCCTCACTGTTTCCTATCTTTATCAAACCACTAGCAGCAGCAATTAGGCAAACAACAGGTATTGAAGGGATAAAGTGTAAGAAAATAGAACATAAGATCAATCTTTATGCAGATGATGTTTTACTCTTTCTCCAGAATTCTCAATCCTCTCTCTCCCATTCAATAGAACTGATAAACTCTTTCAAAAGTTTCAGATTATAAACTGGTTAAAATCCACAGTTCTACCAATTAATTTCTCTTTTGTCAATTTGCTTAATACACAATTGGAGTCAGGGAATATCACATACCTGGGAATTAATGTCTCTCCCAAGTTGGCAGATCTAACAAAACGTAACTACATCCCACTTTTAAGGAAAGTGGAAGATGATCTTGCAAGATGGAAATCCTTACCGATATCACTCATGGGGAGGGTTGCTACAATTAAAATGATGGTCTTACCCAGAATAAATTACTTATTTTAAATTATCCCAAACGAGCCACCAGCTGACTGGTTTAGATCTCTGGACTCCTCAATTACCAAATTCCTTTGGCAGGATAAACCTCCACGAATTAGCTTTAAAATGCTTCAGAAGACCAAAGACAGAGGAGGACTGGATTTACTCAACTTTTATCATTATTTCTTAGCCAACAGGCTGCAATATATACCAAGATGGTTGCAAGATAACCCACTAGATGAGTCCTGGTTAGATATAGAACAGACACTTTGCAATACAATAGAGCTTTCAGACTTACCATTTATTAGCTCAAGCATAAGAAAACATGAAAGCTTCAAAATTATTAATATCAGCACCTCTCTGGCAGCATGGTGGGAGTATCTAAAAATGACAGAGTCTTCACTAATACCATGCAGACGCACATCTATCTGGAATAATCCTGATATTTTGCAAAAAAACAAAACATAAGGATGAACCTTCCGGACTGGAAAAGTAAAGGAATCCTATACCTGGAACACATATATGAAGGATTGGACTTCATCCCATTTAACAGCCCACCAGATGAATAAAGGGCCCTGATTGGCCCACAAAGTGGATTAAGCTCTGTGATTGGTTCACAAAGCAAATAGATTGCTATGATTGGCCCACCTTAATGGCCCAATCACAGCTCTCTATGTGTTTATAACCCCTACAGAGAGCTGTGATTTGCCAGCCAGGCT
Source organism: Nothobranchius furzeri (assembly GCF_043380555.1). NCBI lineage: Eukaryota > Metazoa > Chordata > Actinopteri > Cyprinodontiformes > Nothobranchiidae > Nothobranchius > Nothobranchius furzeri. Next base: position 20,541,937 of record NC_091749.1, read on the forward strand.
GCAGAGGTTCCAGTGGAGTGTTCCTCGACCAAACTTTGCAAAGCAAGAATTTGGTCTAGTTTACTAGGCTACTAATCAACAGCAATCTCTGACAAATAGCGGTAGACAAGTTGGGGCCACTTGGTGTCCAGTACTGGCAAGTTTCAAAAAAGGGCAAGGCTTTGGAACCATGGCGAAATTCGACATCACACCATGGAAATATGTTTGCCTCTCATTTCCTCAATTCTCATATTGCCACGAAATTTTTGGTGAACGTTCTTAGTCTGACCGCCCAATAGAAATTTACTTCATAATCTGGTGGGCGTGACCTATTGTTTTTAATAGCGCCCTCTATGACTATTAAAACTGTCAGCCCCAAGCCATGCTTTCACTGAGGAATATGAAATTTGGTACACTTATTAAGTGTCTCAGGACCTACAAAAATGTCTCGAAGCCATGCTCGCACAGGAAGTCGGAAAGAAAAATTTTAGTCACATGACTGCATTTTCTGTTTCATGCACATATTCTGACGGTAACGCCCGCTGGACCTTTGACCAATTTCTACTGTACCATTAAGACTATGGGCAAAAAAATTCAACCTACAGATTTTTCAAAAGTTGAACAATGTGGGCGTGGCTAACCCTCAAACATTGACCTTTCACCGTTACATTCCTTGGTGTAATAGCTTCCGTGCGCATGGTCAGATCTATTTTAAACTTTGTCACTGTTATCACTGATCACATCTCAAGACAATGACAATGTAGACAGCTGACATCACCTAAGCTCTGCCCCCTGACAACAGGAAGTCTATTGTTTTATGTTGAAATTACCATATTTGTTCCCCTCTAATTTAGTCAACATGACACTAAGGTCATGCACTGACTTGTAATGGCCAATCAGTTCTGACACCTTTCCAGAAAGGGAGGGGCTTTGATGCCATGGCAAATTCTGGCATGACGCTGTGACCTTACGTTTGACTGTAACTTCCACAAACACCCTCCTATCTGCATGAGACTGAACATGGCGATCCAACACCACAGCACCCCTACATACCTTTAAAATTGTAATAACTCCTAAAGACGAGGTTGCAGCTGCACCAAACTTGCTTTGTGTCATCACACAAAGGCACCCAGAACATAATGCTGTGGTCATTGGTTGATATCACTTTAGCTCCGTCCCCTGAAAGATAGAAAGCCTGAAATAACACATGCATGATGCAGTTCACACCAAACTACACACAAATGATTGTTGTCAACCTACAAACTGTTCCATGAGATTTTTTTTCCAGACAGTGCCCCCTAGATACAATAAAACATCAATAACTTCTACAAAAAAGCTCCAAACTATATCAAACATGATGAGAGTCATCATGCAACTGCAATCAACACGTATGTGCTCACTGGTTCAAATCACTTTAACTCCACCCACTTACAGCCCTTTGGCTCTAGATAACACACTCAACATCTGATTGATGCCAAAATAACACAAAACCATCATTTTCAACCTAAGATCACCTAGATGCAGTGGAACGCTGGCAACAAAGCTCTGTCTGATCAACACTATCCAAGTCAGTCATTTGTTATTCTCCCAATCAATAACTAGCCAAAACCTCAAAGTCAAAACACGACCTCCAGCAAGGGTTTACCTGGTGATCCAGTCCTTAGCACCAATTCAGCGACTTTGTCGCTGTTCCTAACGACTTTTTGACCCCCTCAACGACTTTTTTTTTCCAAAAAGCGCCTAGCGGCAAACCTAGCAACATTTCTCAGGGCCGTTGCTACTTTCTGTAGAACTTCCTTGTAGATAATCCCTACAGATTAGCAACAAAGAAACCATTTGCACTCATAACCATTCTTCTGGTTCTGCAGCCGTCAGACACCTTGGCATTTCCTGCACTTGGCAAATAAAGTCAACGGGAGTTTCAACTACCGTCCCTGTTTACACACGCAGCTCTGTGGCTCATCTGAATTTCCTTCAGTGACACAGGGATGGTTATACTATGAGACACCCGCTCCCTTTTGCTCGGTGCGCCTTTATTATCACGATGGAGAGAATACACAACATAGAAGTTGAGAAACTATGAGGTGTAAAAAAAACGCTTTTTAGAAAAATGTCTGTGAGAATGAGGAGAGCAGGAGGTCCGAGTTATATCCTACAACAGAACTGTTTGGATCACCACACCATATCTGTCTTAATGTCACTTCACTGATACTTTTGGAATTTACATATCAAAGCAATTTAGGCCGTTTTAATCATACTAATTAATAACTTTAACACATAAAATAGTTTTTATTTTCCTCCATTTTAGTCCTAAAAAGACCATATATTGTAGTGATCTGTAGTTTGTATATTTATACACTGTAATTAGATCTGAATATTATAATCAGAAGTGGTTGTTTTTATCATCAGGGAGTTTACTTAAACACTCTGTATTGACTGAGAGACAAGAAAAGAGAGAGTTGGGATTGTTTAAGAATCTTTAATTTCTACAATTATAAATTCTTACAATCTACCAGGACTAACTCCGTGATGGATGCATATGGATTTGGATGTTTCGTGTTGGTGTGTGTGTGTGGGTGTGTGTTCAGAATCTCTAGGCTGACGTAGCGAATCTGGTTGTTATGACTAGGCTACCCCGAGGCTTCAGAAGCTGATGACATGAGCAGCCATTTTGTGCCTTGACTACGTACCCATGGAGTCTCCCGTGTTAGATCAGTAAATGCCAGGTCCTCGGACCTTTAGATGTACTGGAGCTGGTAGAACAGCGGTCACAGCACTACAAAGCCCGTCTGCGGATCGACTCCCAGTAATAGCGGCAGGCGTCAGCGAGTTCAGCTCTTATTTTGAAGGGACGTCGTCTTGTTGTTCAAACGACGGAAATCTCCAGCTTGACAGTTCTCAGCTTAAAGTAGAAAGTGCATCTGGCCAGGCTGCACCTCTCTTTTGCGGTGATGGATCGAGAGCTGGTTGAAAACTACGTTGAGAGTATGATGTAACTCCTTTGGAGCTCAGGTCGAACAGAGCTGAGGTTAAAATGGAACTGAGTATAAAATGGCGTTGCCTTGTTTTATATCCCCTAGTTGTTTACAAATCTTAGTAAACCGGATTGGACAACTTCATTAAACAACCCAGATTCTGCCCTACCACAGACGAAAGTTCTGATTGGTTGAGAACAATGTGTCATGCGTTTCCATGTCAATGTAGATCAGTCTGTCTGGTGCAGTCCAGTGTTAATTTTGACAGGAAATTTTAATTTTATTTTAGTCTTAGTCTTTTGGCTAAAAATTAATTTTAGTCTTAGTCCAATTTTAGTCATTGGATTTATTTTAGTTTTAGTCCCATTTTAGTCGACGAAAATAACAAGTAATTTTAGTCGATAAAAATAAGCAATTTTAGTCAACAAAATGCATATATTTTTTCTAATGAAGTAATTTCCTACTTTTGTATAGAGCACGGAAAAACTAGTGTAATTTCATACACAGGGTCCAAACTCTTAACCACCACTGATCAGTTATAGCACACACAGCTAAGAACATAGAATATTTGAATAAAAAAACCACTTCACATGTTTAACACTTACGTGTTTAATAAAAAACAAAAAGCACACTGGAAATTACAACGGTGCTCTTTTTAGCACCTTTGTCTAGTAGACAGTCTTTTCTTAAATGTAGCTTTTTTTGTTTTCATAATGTTTTTCAATTAGATTACTTATCTTGGTTTTCTTTGGCACAGTAAACTTCTTATCCAAACTTTCTATCTTCAGAATAAAATCCTCATCTTCTACTGTTGTGACCGGCAATCCTGTACATCCAATCCATGTAGCGATAGCCTCTTCTTTCATTTGTTGTTCTTTGGCATCACTCTTGTACTTTGTAGTACTTGTAAATGCGTCCTCAATGTTCTGGTTGGACATTTTTGCCTTTTTGGTAGCTGGTTGGCCACCATCAGCAATGGTTTTCTGCAACTGCAAAAAAATTAAAATACACAATTAAAACATTGACTTTCTAACAATGATTTACCTGTTGCTTTTTGAGATTTCACACATTATATATATATATATATATATATATATATATATATATATATATATCGTTATAAAACGAACCAGTAAAACATCTGTGCGGGCTCGGGACTCGGATCATATCAGTGCAAACCAGACATTGTGAAAATTATTAACAGCCAACAGCATGCTTCACTTTACTGGTCTAGTCCTGGTTTAGAGCGCACGTACAGCGAGCGGCTGCGACCCAAAAAGTACCAGAACCGCTCACGGTGCATGCGCAATCATGCATCAACACTGCTCACCCGCTATTTCCCTAATAACACACGTTATAGTCATGAAAATACGGTACGTCCGAATTTTTATCCCAACATGACAGTGTTGATACAGTTTTATTTGCCTATATATTACTTTTCGGGTCGTCACGTGTACAACATTTAAGTGGATTTACCTCGGAGAAAATGGCGAAGTGGCCATTCTGTAGATGCCTCTTCAGATTCGTTGTTCTTTCCTCGGAACGACAGTCCACACTCTCGGCATGTAGTTTTGGTAGCAATGTTATCATAAGAAAATTTGACTCCACACATCTTCTCTTCTTTTTCGCCCAGCAGTTAACATTTTCCTCTACTCCTTCTTCTTATGCCGTCGATATATTCAGTGAGCTATGTTTAGCATACCGCGCATACCTGCCCCTTTATACTATTCAGGGTCTGTCTTCTCTCACGTCGTCCCGCATGTTCACGGCACGCCACGCCCCTTGTCTTCTACTACGTTCGCATCTCAAAACAACACAATAGTCGCACCGCACCATAGAGCGCCATGTAGAAGAGCGTCATCGTAGATTTTCGTCTCGTCTTTCATTCGTTGACTAAAAGTTTCAATCAATTTAATTATCGTCTTCATCTTTTTCCAAGCTTTTATTTTGAATTTTTGTTTCATTTTCGTCTGTAAATATATTTTCGTGACGAAAAAAAAGACGAAAACATTTTGTCAACAAAATTAACACTGGTGCAGTCCTGTTTATTCGTTAAACACATAACTCATGACATCTTTATTTCACAGATCATTCACCTGATTATTAATGATCAACATATGCTCTGATTAGCTTTATCACGAATAAAGTACTTTGATTAATTAATGGAAAGCGTTCTTCTTCTCTTCTTCTGTCTCTTCTCCTGGAATGTAAACATACTGAAACCAGCATCCGACCTTGGCGATTCCTACACGTTGTTACTGTGTGAAGGGGCAGCTGTTAAGGGCAGACAATAGGATCTTAATAACGCCACACTGTGTATATATATATATGTGTGTGTGTTATTTTTTAGATACTACGGGGAAAATGAACGCCACTGTGGCGTGATGACGTCATCAATATGCAAATTAGCATTTGACGTTATCTGACGACATCTGGGTGACTTTCTGGGTCAACTTAAGCTACTTTCTATCAGGGGGAGTTAGCAACACAGGTCCTTAGTTACATTCGCCGCGCTAAGTAACGAATAACAACCCTATTTAAATCCCAGAAAAAATGCTCCAGCACATTCCTGATTTTGGCAAACTGACTAACTCATTATCACACGTGCTCATTACGACAATAATAGAGTTACCACGCGTTACCTAACCCTTTGGGCGCCAGAGTTTTTACAAGAAAATATAACATTTTGACATGAGTATTTCAAAAGGTTGTAGCTTGGAAATGGTTAGAGATAAAGCTAAACTATCAAAGAGAAAAATCTTCAGTAGGACCCAAAGTTTGTGTTGGGAGCAAATTCCCTCATCTAATTTGCGCATTATGATGTCATCAGGCTGCTGTATTTGAAAGCATCATTTTTACAGATGTTACTCCTTATTTTTATGTTATTTTGAAATTTTCATCATATTTGGAAAATTTTAATTTCTATATAGCTCTTTTTAAATTTTATAGTTTATTTTTATGATTATGTGGCACACTTTGACTTCCATATTTAACGCATCGGTATCTGCCCCTTTTCTGTTCCGTTGACCTGGTTATCCAGTTTGAGCTCCATATCCAACTTCACCCCCAGCTTGGTAACTACTCTCTTATCAAAGAGCGCTAATTAAGAACAGTTGACCCCTTGACTCCGTGACTGCTTGTCGAGGCAAAAATGATAAACTCACTTTTACTTTGGTTGAAACACAGACACTTAGTTTTGAGACATCCATAGTTTGACCACCTCCAAAGCAGCCCAAATAGTGGTTGAAGGGAGCCAGTGTTATTGGGTCTTAATGGGAGATAGACTTGACAATCATCCGTAGATGAAACTTGACATTGTGCTTACGGAAGATGTTGCCCAGTGGCAGCAGATAGATGGAGTAGTAGAGGGGGGCCAGGATGGAACCCTGGGGTACTCCCCACTCTAACTACAGTATATTCCTAACCCTAAACTTAACTAAAACTTCATTCACACCGTACATCTAAAACTAACGAGTAGAGCTCTGTAGCATTGTACCAAAATGACGACCAGCAAAATGTCCGGGCACACACACACACACACACACACACACACACACACACACGATACAAGCTTGTTCTGGCTGATTTCTGCCTAAAATGTAATTTAAAAAACAAATATACAGATGGAAAATGTCTATAAACGGAACCGCTTCAAGCTTTTTAGTCTTCTACTGCTGTTTTTAAACAAACTTATGTTAAAAACTTCACTGCTCTCCTGTTTCTCTTCCGGTTCCAAAACGGGGACCAACTTGTGCTTCGTGGTTCTTCTTCAAACAAAATGCTCTACAGGCAGAGTAACTTCTGGTTCCAAAGACGACCAGCACAGTCGTCCAATCAGTGATGTCTCCTGTTGCCGACTGGTAACTACCTTTTCCTAGCCTGGCAAGCCAGACTAAATAAATGTATTATAAGCCCCCTTCAGACAGGCCATGAAAAACGGAAATGTTCCGGACTCTGTCCGTAAGACCTTTGTGTCTGAATACAAACATCCGGATAACGTGTTTCGGAATTTATTCGGACGAAGCCCCTAGTAACAGGTCCGGACTTGTTACGGACAGGGTGGCTGCTTCAGACTGGGGAGGTAGAGTTCCGGACAAGGGGGAGGGGGAGGAGGAGGGGACCGGGGGACGCTGTGCGCACCTAGATAGCCTGCTGCTGTAGCATGCGGCGAACCACGGCAGCTCGCCTCCTACGGTACCACCTAGATGCGCGACGGAGCGCTTCACACCGCTTCAGTGATTCCTTTAACTATTGAGCTTCATCATCCAGGTCTCTTATGCGTCTTCGTGTGCGCAGAATTATGCTTAAGCGCCTCGTGATTTTTATCTTGAGGGGCGCTATAGAAATGATATTTTCTTCTTCTTCTTAACATAAGTCCGATTCTCTCCCCCCCACCCCCGCCGCCGTCAGACATCTGGAACTTTTCCCTGCTGTGTGAATGCAGCCGAAAGGACAAGTTCCGGTACAAAAGGGTGTGTCTGAAAGCACAGTTCCGGTTAAAAACCGGATTGAATTGTCCACAAATGTTCCAGAATGTCTATCTGAAAAGGGCTTTAGTGTGGCCACACTCCATTGACGGCTCTCGGTTGTGGGGCGGGTTCTACCGTTGTCTTTCAAATGATCTCTGCATTCCACTGGACAATGAATGTAACATACTCTTGTTTCACTCTGTTGCATCATCCCACCCACCAGGCATATAGAGTGCCCTGATTGACCCACAAAGCGGATAAAGCGCTGTGATTTGTTCACAGATGGAGCACTATGATTGGCCCACCATTATGGACCAATCACAGCTCTTTATGTGTTTGAAACCCCTCTGGAGAGCTGTGATTGGCTAGCCAGAGTCCTAGTAGGAGCTGTGGAGGTTCCAATGGAGCGTGCCTAGACCAAACTTTGCAAAGCAAGAATTTGGTCTAGTTCACTAGGCTAACCTTTTCCGGTTTCTTATTGTAATTGTATTTCTCAATTTGTTGTTGTGTTTAGTGATTTGTTGGTTTGGTTTGTACTTCAGGGCCACCGTACGTATCGGAACAGCAGTCAGTATTGGAAGATAATCAAAAATCAAACAACTTGGACTCAAATCAGAGATAAAAAATGTGTTTGTAACATCTCTAGATGTAAGGCAGCTTTATAAAACAACTTTACATTCAATAATGACACAAAAATGAAATAATTTTACTTGTTTATATTATGTTGTTTGAACCCTAGGGCCGCATTATCTGAGATTTTAAACTTGTTGGATCGTGGACCTGTTTAAAAATGTTGCTCTATATGTGGCCCTTTTTTAATTTTGAGCACCTGCCCCTTCACAGGTCTCTGCATGGCCCTGCTAAACAGCTACTGTATTATAAGATGGTGGATGACCATGGAGCATCGTCAACAGTTCATGTATTTAAAAATGTAGCGTTTCAAGCTGAGAGGAGTATTTAGAATTGATGTTGGTGAGAAATATTAATGAAAAAGGACAAGTTTGTGAACTGGAAACACAGGATTTGATAGTACTACACCCTATTGCCGTTTGTTTCCGACGTGTCGGAAGGCGACAAGCTGTACCAGAGCGTCACTTTCCAATAGAGCTCCGGACCCCACGTGACTCTCAGTTAGTGGACGCCATTTTGGCATGCAAAAAAGGTAAACAAACACGGATGTAACCATGAACATGAACGGGATCCGCTTGGATTTTACTTCGTCGGAGTTTACTTCACGCTTTAAAACAGAAGAAATCGTTTTATATAGTCAGAAATTAAATAGACTAAACATCTCCGACCCTTACCGTGCCCCTGGGATACTTTGTAAAAACGCCAGAAGCTGTCAGAGCGGACTTCTTACCGGCACAACACCGGACCTGACCGGGGAACCCCTTGGGACTTACCCGGAGGAGCTGGCTCCGGCGGCTGGGGAAAGGGAAGTCACGCTACTGCCCCCGCAACCCGACTCCGGATACGCGGATGAAAATGGATGGATGGACGGACAAATAACAGATTTACACGTAAGTAGTCTCGGTGAGACAGATAATAGCAATCCAAAGTGCTTTTTATGTGTGATCTGACAATTGATCAACCATTGCTTAAAAATTAAATACAGCTTAGCCGGTTAATTGCTGTGATCATAAAACACGTAAACGGCAGCACGCAGAACTCACGAGGCAATGTTTTAGGTGATGTTTACTTGCTACTATGAGTAATAAGACAGAAAAAGCCACGCCAAAATAAGTTTAGGAAGCCCACTAAGAATCGTAATAAAAGCATTTAAAATAAATACCATACACAGTTGAGGAAACGTTGGTTTAAGTACCTATGAAGTGGTCGCTGCATAAGTGAAATCGTTTACTCTCGGGGTCCCACAGCTTCATTTTAGCCCGGTCACTAGTGCGTTTTATTACAATGATCCAACGTTTGCGGCGCTCCGGATCTTGGGGAATCCTGTAGATGGCTCATTCTTTATGTCGTCCGTGTCTGTTCTGCATCCTGGGGCACAACAGGAATCTACCATATTTCCCGTTTGATTGAGTTTTCTGACAATAACAAATAGTCCAGCTGCCGGCTTCTGCATGCCAATATGGCGCCGTTCCGATTTGAACTGTTGCATGCTGGGAGAAGTGGCGTCATCTCTCGGAGCTCTATGCCCGCGGTAAAACGAAGATTTCACCAACATTTAACCTCTAGCAACTTAACCTTCCCCTCACCCCTATCCTAACCTTAACCCAGTTTCTCTTTCTAAATTTCCTGTTAACCGTGTTTTAGAGGAACAATACAACTACAGTAGAATCAAGGAATCAGGAGTTAAGAACAGCTGTCCAGCAGAGGGATCAGTCACAAATCAATTTGTCCTCCTTCAAAGTGGAATCAAATGGACATTCAACCCTCCTGATAGTTCCCATCATGGATCCTAGCTACACGTTGAACCTGTAACTAGGGTGACCAGATGTCCCGCTTTGTGCAGGACAGTCCCGCATTTTCATCACTTTTTACAAGTCCCACAGATTGAGACCAATGTCCCGCATTATTCTGACAGTTTCCTGTTTCAAGTTTCAATCTTATAGAAGAAACTGTGGAGAAATCTGCCTGTTGCTGTCAATCAGACGGAGGCGGGACTTTATCGCAGATACGGAGCGTGCGTGGAGCGCGCCCGAACCACCAAAACAAGCGTGAGCGAGCACGGAGGAGAAAATGCTGTAAACTTGTGAATTAAACGTGTTCAGAGATACTCAACAGAGTCTTTGTTGTTTCTGAGTCGTTCTTCATGTCTCGTGCGGAGTCTAATATGAAGAGGCCAAAAGCAGGTTTTCCAGTAATTAGACAGGTCCATGATAAACACAATGGAGGCTCTAACACAGACAAGGTGCTGCGGTTTCAGATACCTGCTACATGCTGAGCCCTTAAAGCACTGTGAAGAAATAATGAGAGTAAATGAAAGCTTTCATCACTTATTCTCAGACATTTGAGGCAAAAAGTGACTCTAAGAAACTATTATCTGAAATGTTTAGAGATTAGAATCTGATGTTTATTCTCTCACCTATAATCTAGAAGAGATTTGTTGCCATGTTAAAAAAAACTTTTGATTCTGAATTATGAAAAAATAGCTAAAAAGTATGGATCTTTTTTCTATGAGATGCTGATTTTAGTGGAAATTTCGTTAAAAACAAACATAAATAGATCTAAAAAATATTACTGGTACTTTACTGTCATTCTGTTGTGGAAAACATTCAATGAAAACTCTGCAAAGCTGCTTAAACCTGCATGTGTTCATTATTGTGGGCCTATCTGCATTATTAAAATGATCAGAGCCACTACTGTTGTGGTAACGTGAGAGGAACTGTGCTTTTGCTGTATGCCTCTTCATGTTGAATTCAAATAAAGTATATATATATATATATATATATATATATATATATATATATATATATATATATATATATATATATATATATATAAGAAATATATGATGATAATAATAATTGTATGTATATGTAACAGTGATGTAGGGCTAAAAGGCAGAACATACCTTTTGTTTGTTTGTTTTCATATTCCATGCTACTAGCATCAGCGTCTGCAGCGTTACCTCCTCTGCCTCGGACAAACTGAAACCACTCCCCATACTCAGCGCCGAGTTTACTCAGCAATTAGCCGACTTTGAAGCCCAGAAATGGATTTTAACAGCTCATTAATGTTTGCTGCTGACATAGAAAGCACACAGACCAACTACCAGACCGAGATGATTTAACTCCAGTTTAGCGACACCCCCAAGTCAGTATGACTCTGTGGCTGCTGCGGCTTTGATCCCCCTCCCCGACACAACTGCGTGGTCCAGATGCTCTCCATGTCCAGCAGCACAAACCTGTGTGAGCAGCTGTTTCTCACTGATGAACTCCTTCCTCAGCTTAGAGCCCAACCCCACAGGTGCAGGTCTGGCTGGAACAGGTGAGCATCACAGGAAACCAGAGTGGAGAAAACTGGGATTGAATTGTTTTGTTTTTATGAACATTTGCTGCTCCAAAGCATGAAAGTTAATAGGTGAGATTTTGCATTTTCATTTAAGAGAATTACTATTTTTCATTTATGTTGTTGGCCTGTGAAAAAAGATTAAACCTACTTGAAAACAGGACAGACTACAGATAGAAGAATAGAAATAAAATAGAAAATCCCTTAATTGTCCCTCAGTGGGGAAAGCTTGGTGTCACAGCAGCAATAACATTCATTACAGGAGCAACAAAGGAGAGTAAATAATAACAATAAACAAGAAAACATAAAATAGAAACACTTAAAAGAATCAAAATATTAAAAAATTTCAAGAAATAATGATTATTTACACATTTTAAGGTATAAAAATATTTTTTAAAACTGAGACATGACAAATACCACTGATGTGTGCTTTATTTAAAATGGACTTGCTCGTGTGTAATGTGGTTGTTCCACATTCAGTGTTACTGCAAAACAAGTTTGTTTCCAATTACCATTCATATCTGTAGATAAAGGAAAATGTGCACATTTACCGTCACTTTTAAAAAATATTGAGTGTGGCCCGCGACTTCGTCCCAGTTTTTCATTTTGGCCCAGTGTGAATTTGAGTTCGACACCCCTGGTCCATAATTAGCTTGTTGGGAAATTTATTATGACTTTTAGATCAATTATTGACAAAAATGTTTACGATGTAGTCTAAGGTACAGATCATTAGAGTAAGGCAAGATAATTTATAATAGTACAGGTCTGAGTTATTTTAAATGTTTCAACAAAAGATCTCACTGCTAAATTGAACTGGAGGGATTATCTCGCATCACACCTGTAAACCATTGCTCATTTAATTTTTGAAGAAAATGGTCATTTTTGCTGCTTACCACGGCTGAGTCCATCAGGGCCTCGTAGAATCCGACACTCCTCTATCTGTCCATATGGAGAGAATTTCAGTCGGATGTCATTTTCATTACATTTTTTGGAGATCATTCCAATGAAGAGCTTCCTGTCCTCCACTGCTGCATACAACACAACACAATAACAAACTTCTTCACTGTTATTCATATAATGAATTAATCACTCAAATTATTTATTAATCAGACAACATTAATACAAAGTAAAATAAATAGTACATATTAAGCGTAACTGTATCACAGTTTCAGGCGAAGTCAACTGGTACATCCAACAAATGTACATCCACTTAGAAAGTGATCTTCACCATTATGTACAAAGTGGTTGTCATGTTGTAAAATTAATGTTTTCAAGTAAAAAAGCAGAAACCTTAATGCACAAATTACAGGTAATTTTTTCATATAAAATTCTGTTCAAAAAATACTATTTGAAAAGTTTATTGTGGTATTTGGTTTTAAAATACATAACAGCAGTTTTCTAGTAAAAAATGACCTTTCTCAGCAAAGCTTCTAATAAGGCTCTTGTTTCTAAATCTGAACCTCTGACCGTAACCAAAGGGAGTTAGAAGCTAGGCACTGCCTCAGCTCAGTGTGGAGAGTGGCTAGTTTTAGGGTAGAGAGGTCATGTGATCTGGTCAGTGTGTGTGTGTTTAGTAGTGTTGGGTTGTGCTCATGTTGATACTAGAGTTGTGAAGGCTGTACCAACTCCAGCCTGTCTGGACATTGAGTCCACGGGTTTCCAGACAAGAGAAACAACGCCTCTATCTCTGTGTCTGCAGGCGTTTCTGCAGCTGAAAAGATGGACTTCTGTAGCCCACATCGGTTGGTACCGGGACAGGGAGGTCCGCGCTGGGATCTGGACACCCGAGGCGGGGTTTAAAAAATTAATGTGGATTTCTGGAGCTCTGATTACCATCAGAACCATGTCAGAACCCACCACCAGAAGACGCGTGGCTCAGCGGGCCAGTCGACCGAGCTTTCTGAGTCGGAACCAGATCAGAACCGCCGCCTGGACCACCAGGAGAGGATCATATGCAGCTTTTAAAAATACCAGCTGGACTGGCTCGCTGGTCTCTAGGTCAGATCCAGCTCACAGAAGCCCGCATGAGCTCCAGAACTGGATGACAGAACCCTCTCTCTAAGTGTTAAACTGCGTTACATGAACAGATATGAAAGAGTATGATCGTTAGTATTAGTCATCAGTATTAATAATATATTAACTGACCATCCATCCATCCATTTTCTTCTGCTTATCCGGATTCGGGTCGCGGGGGCAGTAGCCTAAGTCGAGAGGCCCAGACTTCCCTCTCCCCAGCCACTTGGGCCAGCTCTTTCGGGGGAATCCCAAAGCGCTCCCTGGCCAGGTGAGAGACACATTCCTTTCAACATGTCCTGGGTCTCCCTTTAGGCCTCTTCCCAGTTGGACGTGCCTGGAAAACCTCACCAGGGAGGCGTCCAGGAGGCATCCTGACCAGAGCTCTCACCCTGGATTCTCATGTCAGTTCTCTTGTTCGCTCTTTCTTCTTCCATCTCAGGAACATTGCTAAGCTGAGTCCCATTCTGTCCCGCTCTGAACTTGAGACAGTTCTCCACACCTTCATCTCCTCACACTTAGACTACTGTAACTCTCTTTTCACGTGTCTGAGCAGAACCTCCCTGAACCGTCTGCAGGTGGTTCAGAATGCCTTACATGGACAAGCACCATTATACATTGGTGATCTTCTCAGTCCCTACACCCCCAGCAGGTCCTTGAGGTCCAGTGACCAAAGCCTACTGGACGTGTAGCACCAGGCTAAAGGTCAAAGGAATTATTTGACCTTTAGCCTGGTGATAGTTGTGGCCCTCAGAGTCTGGAGGCCACATCTGCTGCTGTGGCCCCCAGAATCTGGAACTCTCTCCCCCTGAGCATATAACTGACTCTAGAAGCCTGAATAATTTATGTATGTATAAAAAATGTTTAAAACAAGTTTCTATTATATTTCTCTAAACATTGGTTCATGGGAGTCTCTAACTTGCAATTTGCTTTTTAATGAAATAAGTCAAGTAAAGAAACACATACTCAACTAAAATTTCAAACTGCATTTTACGCTGCAGTGGCAGCAGCCTAAGCATAGAGACATTCCAAAGGTGTTCCCTGGCCAGCAGAGAGACAGTCCCTTCAGCGTGACCTGGGTCTTCCCTTGAGTCTCCTCCTACGTGTCCGGTAAACCTCGCCTATGAGGCATCAAGATGTTTATGTTTATGTATTTAGCAGACACTTTTGTCCAAAGCGACTTACAAGTGATAATCAGCATGTTGCCCTTGAGGCTAACAACAACAATAACAACAACAACTTGACATCAATCATGGAGAGGAGGGAACAAAGGACTGGACGGTAGAGAGGGGGGACGGGTGCAGGGAAGGTGCTAGTTAAGAAGATGCTCTCTGAAGAGCAGGGTCTTCAGGAGTTTTTTTGAAAATTGAAAAGGAAACCCCTGTTCTGGTAGTGCTTGGAAGGTCATTCCACATTTGTGGAACGATGCATGAGAAGAGTCTGGATTGTCCTGAGCATGGTGTAGGCACTGCTAGACGACGATTCTGTGATGACCGGAGCGGCCGGGCCGAGACGTAAGCCTTTGCAAGAGGATTCAGGTAGATGGGAGCCGTACCATCTCGGACTTTGTATGCTAATGTTAGCAATTTGAATTTGATGCGTGCTGCTAGCGGTAGCCAGTGGAGCTCAATGACCAGAGGGGTGACGTGTGCTCTTTTTGGCTGATTGATGACCAGATGCGCCGCTGCGTTCTGGACCATTTGAAGAGGTCTCACAGTACAGCCTGGAAGACCAGTTAGAAGGGCATTGCAGTAATTGAGGCGGGAGATGACTAGATTGCACCAGGAGCTGGGTGGCATGTTGTGTTAGGTATGGTCTGATCTTTCGTATGTTATACAGCGCAAAGCGGCATGAACTAGCAACAGAGGCAACATGATCTTTAAAGGTCAGGTGTTCATCAATCACAACACCCAGATTTCGAACTGCTTTTGAAGGAGCCAGAGATAGGAAGTCATTTTGGATTGAGATATTGTGCTGTATGGATAGTTTTTCTGGGATGACAAGTAATCTTTTAAATCAACTGTTCCATCTTTACTGTCCTCAGCATCTCAGAGGCATGTAGCAGAGGGCAATATTTTCAGTTCTAGCCCCTCACAAATGGATGCCTTAGTTCATCATGTTAATTCCTCTTTACGTGTGGCATTAGATGTTTTTGCCAAGGTAATTAGGGACAGGAAGTTGGCTTCCTGGTTTAATTCTCATTTACGAGCCTTAAAACAAAAATTGGAGAGAATATGGCGCTCTACGCACCATGAGGAGGCCTACCTATCCTGGAAAAATAGTCTTGTGCTTTATAAAATATGCTTCGACAAACTAGAACGGCTTATTTCTCAGCATTAATTGAGGAGAATAAGCATAATCCTAAATTTCTTTTCAGTACAGTTGCTAAACTTACACAGAATCATAGCTCTGAGCCATCTATTCCCTTAGCCCTCAGCAGCAATGACTTTATGGGATTTTTTACAAGTAAAATTAATTATATTAGAAACAAAATCATTAGCATCCTCCCTAATGCGATTTCTTCTTCCTCAGTAAGTGAGGCAGCATCAGAGGTGACTGTAGACCCTAATCTGTGCTTGAACCGTTTTGATGCAGTTGAGCTTTCAGAGTTATCAAAAATATTAGCTTCATCTAAACCTTCAACTTGCATTTTGGATCCAATCCCAACCAAATTATTTAAAGAAGCATTTCCTTTGGTTACTTCCACCATTCTAGATATAATCAATCTATCCTTAGTAAATGGATATGTACCACAAGATTTTAAGGTTGCTGTAATCAAACCTTCACTTAAGAAGCCTTCTCTGGATCCAGATGACCCAATGAATTATAGACCAATATCTAACCTTCCATTTTTATCCAAAGTCCTTGTTGAGGGTCTGACCTCATGAGGAAATTACTATGCAGTGATTTTCTCCAAAATGACTGTGCTTAAATTGCTCTGAAAAGCAAATAATCACATCAGCGCCAAGAAACTTCATTTCCCATGATGCTTTGCACACGGAAGCATTGGGTGATGTCACCGCCTAGTACCAGAAACACGTTCTGCGCATGTGCGGGAAGCCGTGGAGCTTTTCCCGCGAACTAAGACCATAAATCTTCAGCAGAGACAAAGAAACCTCGTTCTTTTGCCCAGGATACCTGGCGGTAAGGACACGCTTGTCGAACGCTCCAACAACTTGAGCACGCGGAAGCTCTAAGTGCCAAGTTGAGCCCACGCAACCGCTGGAAACTACACTCAACTCCATCGGGACCTGACTGGGAACGAGCGGAGCTCCATTCAGCTCTCAGAGACGCTGTAAGTTGTCAAACTCAGCACAAAAGAAACTTCGTTCTCTTTGTGTCCAGCCCGTGGAGAAACACACGTGGAGCCAAACAACGGAGAAAGCATCAAACCGACGGATGACGCTGAAAACTGCGGAGAAAAACGGAGAACCGTCAAATCATAACAGCGGGGACGCCTTGCTGCTCATCTGGTGATCAGAAAACTCTTTTTTTTTCTCTCCTTTTCTTCTCCCGTTTCCTCTATAGTCCAGAATAAGCAATAAAACCGCGCTATTGCTTAAAAAGTAGCTTCGTGTTTTCCTCTTTCGTTCCCAAAACACGTCCGCCGGGTCATTTTGAAAGAATAAACTGCTTATTGATCATCGCTAATATCTTTAGTCGTCAGCTCTGGCCAGGCTGCCGACTCCTTTTAGATTAAATAATTTACAAGTGACCCTTTTGTTGTTTGTTAACTTTTGAAGTGTTTGAGTTAAGTTTTACTGTGATTCTAAGCCACTAAGTGTTCGGGAAAGTAGAAAACTTTACACATCCAGGTCTCCTGTTGAATGCGAGGGGAGGGGAAGAGCCCCACACACACTCACAGCTCACTCCCCCCACCTACTCTGGGGAAACAAAGACCCATTCATCTCACACACACACACACACACTCACACACACCACACAAACACCTTGAACATTATTTTGAATATACATCCTTTTATTATATCACATGGTTATTATTCATTTATGCCACTGTTTATTCATTTGACAAATTGTTAATTAAACGTTATAAAATTCAGATTTTCGTCTCCAGTAGCTTTGTTGTGTCGAAGAGAAGTCTCTGCTCCAAGGATTCTACGAACTTCAAGAAAGACTGATAAGAGTTTTGGATTCAATTTTTCCCCGGTTAAAGGGGAATGGTGCCCCGTATATCTAAGAATATCTTAATTAATTAATAAATCAGTAAATATTTACATATTTACAAAATTTATTGAAGAATCCAAAAGTAAGTTGAAGCTTACTAATTGTTCGCTCCTAATAACCCCAACATTAATTGGTGCCCCGTGTGAGGCTTGGATACACAGAGATTTCTATCCGGCACAAACAAACAAATAAATCCAAAGAGCTTGAATTAAAAATAATCCGTTGTTCAGCCTTGAACCAGCAACAGAATGGTGCTGATTTCGCTGAGCAGGAAGCTGCATCGAACTCTCACCAGTAACTCAGTGCTTCTTTAAAGGTGCAACGTGTAAATTAATTTTGGTTGACCTTTTAGGTTAAAATTCAGTTTTCCTTAAAGGTGCAACGTGTAATTAATTCTGGCTAACCTTTTAGGTTAAAATTCAGCTTTTCCTTAAAGGTGCAACGTGTAATTAATTCTGGCTAACCTTTTAGGTTAAAATTCAGTTTTTCCTTAAAGGTGCAACGTGTAATTAATTCTGGCCAACCTTTTAGGTTAAAATTCAGTTCCTCATTAAAGGTGCAGCGTGTAAGTAATTCTGACTAACCCTTTTAGGCTAAAGTTGACTGCTAATTTAGCGACTTTAACTCACAGTGGCTATTATAACTAACTGAAACCTTCACTCAAAGACTGATAACACCCTGTTTGCTAATATTCTGAAGGAATAACTAGCATATTTAACACTGCAAGTGTTGTAAGACGTTGCTACGGCAACGCACCAGCTTTTGCTAAAATACTGAAAGGAATAGTATTTTAAGCGTCAGTCACGGCTTTCCGTGCAATCTTAAAACGCTAAAACCTGTGCGCACAAAGGTTAATTTAGTGTTTTTCTGCTACAAAGCTAGCAGTTGCTGCCAAAGGTGCAGCCTTGAGCTATCTGCAGAAGCTCTACTAGGCTATTTTGTTTCGGTTGTTAAAAATGGAGGGACAGAGTAGTGAACTGACCAACTCCCAGCAACCAGGTGGCGCTGCGGCCCACAAATGTGAACCTGGCCTACTTTCTGGACAAATATTGTCCAAACTGGTCGCGGTTGCTCGAGAACCCGACTACCCTTCTAGGGATTTCACTGAAGAACAGCGTAGCGACGAGCTAGAAGCTGTAATTGATCAAATAGAAAACCCGGATGGTACAAAACCAATCCAGGTTCACTTAGCTAAGTTAGCCCTGATCCTCTATCAGAGAGGACTCCAACGTGGTCAGAAGATCATGAACCTCCAGAGTATGCTAGCTGAAAAACAGTGAAATGGAAGGCTGATCGAGGAAGACAACACCAGCACCGATTCTGGGGAAGATGGGGAGAAGACCCCGCCCCCTTCTGCTGATGACAACAGACAGTGGGAAGGGGGGAAACACCAGGACTCTCTGGACGGACGCACGCCGCAGGGGAGAGATGAAGCTTATCTGTCCCAACCTTCGGCCCCGTTCCCTACACACACTCTAGGGCATTCAGGACCACCTAGGGGCCGAGGGCAGTTCGCCCTCGAACCCCAGGTTGGACCACCACCCTCATCCTCACGGCCTTCTCAATCAGTGAGAAGCCGACCAGCCGAGCGGCACCTCTATTTAGACCGCTCCCCCAGTCCACGAAGGGTGCAAGGTGCCGGCTGGGGTTATGCACAAGACCAACCTGCACCTCCACCATCCACCCATCCTAGCTACTCCGGTATTTGGCATGCTGATAACCAGCTGCAGGACAAAGCATCATACGCCAGTCCGTACCCGGACAGAGCGTATTACGCAGATGCCCCAGTTGAAAGACGCAGGCTGCACTACGCAGACGTGCCCCGGGAGGAGGACCTCCCAAGACACCCACGTGACGTGCCAGCAGCCCGCCACAACATGCCGGACCCCGATTTGGGCCCCAGGAGTCAACATTGGGAGCCCAGAGCACACCAGCGATATCCAGCACCCTCTGAGACAGACCGTGGGTCAGAGTCAGAGGATGACGCGCCGTACCGCGAGTCAGGGCTCCGTGTACGTCAAATTGAATCGCTAGCTAAAGACATAGAACGCTTTGATCCTAACACCAATGAATCCAATGTTGACGATTATCTCAGGGAGATAGAACGTTGTCTGCTTGATCTTCCAGCACCCTCTTCAAGGGAAAAGCTCAAGCTAATTTGGAAAACCACATCTAGAACGGTGCACGGTTTCATGGAAACTCTACCACCTGACATTCGTGATCGGTACTCCTCGCTCTGCCGAGCGCTGAGAGATGAATACGCCACGTATGCAGACTCTGCGTCTGCTACAATGGGGGCCTTCTCCATCAAACACGGGAGGAACGAACCCCCCAGAGAGTATTATCGCAGACTCAAAAGTGCTTATTTCCAAGGTCGAAACGGCCCTGGGCTCGAGGAAGACCCTGCCTTCAGATCCCTGTTCATTCACAACCTGCACGAGTGTGTTCGATCCGAAGTCTCAATGTATTGTCGGATGAAAAAACTGACAACTCAGGAGATTAGGAGATACGCTCAACAGGCTTGGGAAGCCGGCGGAAAGCCCCAAAAGCCTGACGCACATCACCGCGTCATGCACCTAGCTCCCGACACCGAGCCGCGTTTGGAGCTCGAAGGCACAGAAGCTCCACCCACTAAGCCAAAATCTGCTAAACCTAGACCTGCTAAACCGCGAGAGCAGTCCCAATCTCCTCAACAGGGGAAGGGGGGTGCTGATTGGCCACCTAGGTCTGGACAATCAGACAGGAAGTGGCCCAACCAAAACCAACGGCAGGCAGGTTGGAACAGTGGAAGGTTTAAGGAGCGCCGCCAACAGGTAAGTCCTGAACGCAAGTCCGCAGGTGAGTACTTGACCAAAGCCGACCTCCAGGAGATGTTTCAGCAGTTCCTAGCTAAACAGAAGGAACAGCTGAGATCTGCAGAAGAGACCCCTGCACCAAAGTCTTCTTCTAAGAAGCCAGACCCAGAGCCAACGTCCGCATGACTAGGCGTGGCTCAAACCCCCAGCGTGACCAGGACCTACCTGATCAGCTGGGGAAACACTACTGGTAGATCACAGGAGTCTCCTGAAATCTACCCCCCAGAGAAACCTGATACTAAATTTCTGAAGTTCCTTGGTGACTTAACAAACCATGATCATGCTCGCCGTTTGTACTGTAGCACCAAGGTGGGTGGATGCATACAGGTTGATGCTCTGCTGGATACCGGCTCAGAAATCACCCTGATGTGCTCCACACTGTTCCATCGCGTGTCTGACACCATGCGGTCGCTCGGGAAACCAGTCCAGGTAGAATCCTGTGACCTGAAAATCACCAGCTACACCCAGACCCGGGAGTGTATCACTCACCGGGCGTGGCTGGACATCACCTTCCAAGACATGACTCTGGTTCACCCGTTTTATGTCTGCCAGCTAGACACTGAACCACTTCTCGTTGGTCAGGACCTGCTTGAACGTCTAGCTCCCCTCATCGACTGCCAGAAGGGTCAACTGTGGGCCCAGGTGGACACACCTAAGCCCTGGAACCCAGATAGCAGCCGACCATCCTCCATTCTTGAAGTCAGCATAAGTGAGCCGCAAAACCCTTGTTCCAAGGTCATGCCCCTCCCTACGGCTCCCACAGACGATGTCCGCCTGCAAAGGCACGAAACCGCTCCTGGAACTCTGCTCTGCACACATTCATCTTTTCTCTGCTCGCTGAAGAACGTCAGCCTGCAGCCATATGCACCACACATAGTTGGTGGTCTTACCATCAACTGCACCCACATCTCAGATGCTCGCCTTGCTCTTTGGTCTGAAAAGTCAGCCATCAGCCAGCAGACGTTTGAACACCTGCGTCAGAAGGACCCCCTTCTGGTCAGTGTGACACGTAGCCATCGGCTCTTGTCACCTACTTGGCCGCAGAGGCTCCTGAAAGCGCCAGAGGTCTGCTCCCTGACTATCCAGCTTGGAGCAAGACAGCTCACACATACATTCAGCATCATACCACAGCTTGATCCACCTGCACTCATCGGAGCAGATCTGCTGGTTCGACTCGGTGCCCAGCTGGACACTTGCAATCAAGTCCTTTGGGCCCGAGCCACACCATCCTCTGAGCCTCGCTCAGAAGGCCCTGAACACTTGCTGTCTGGTCAGACCATTCCACAGGCCTGCCGTGCAGTGGTTGAGGCCAGCACGGTTCTGCCCCCACTGGTCAAAGGAGTGCCTGTTCGTCTGACCCTGATGAAGCATCAGAAGCTGCCAGGCACACAGGCCTTCTTCCAGCCATCACCACACTTCTTGGAGCTCAACTTAGCCGTCTGTGGCACGCCACTCTTGGAGCTGAACAATCGTTCTGCTTACTTGTTGGTCGAAAATCCGACCCAGAGTCCTATCCACCTGCCGGCAGGAAAGCCCTTGGGCATGCTGATAGATAGCTCATTCCATGACTTCGAACTTTCAGTCCCCGTGATCGGACAACTTCCGTTGTTCTTGAACGACAGACAGGTTGGTGTAGACACATTCAGTACTTTCCCCTCACAAATGATTACCATCAAGCGGCATGAAGCCCTTCCTGAGGAACCCATTTGCAGTGCAACCTTAGATACTGACAACGGTCAATGTCTAACGGTTTTTGCAATAAATACTCAACCCTCTGAGTCACCGGTTGAAAGCCCGGAACACCAGAGACCCTCCTCCTCTGAACCTTATGACGGCTTCGAGGCCGAAGTCAGCCAGCAACTTGACAAAGCGGATGCGCTGGAGTCAGAGGAGCAGAGAGCAGAGCTTAGAAGCCTGTTCTATGAGTTTCAGTCCGTCTTATCCAGGGACTCCCTGGACTGTGGACTCACAAACCTGCATACGGTTCGCATTCCAACGAACCCGAATGCCCCTCCTACTTATGTACGTCAGTACAAGATTCCCCTCGCTGCTTATGAGTCGATCCAGGAGATCCTCGATCAGCTGAAGGAGAAAAACATCATCAGAGAGTGTAACTCCACTTACAACTCTCCCATCTGGCCGGTTCTGAAACCGACTGGGAAATGGCGTCTCACCATAGACTATCGTGCATTGAACAAACGAGTGCCTCTCTCCAGGTGGCCTATGATCCATTTAGATCAAGAGCTAGCCAGAGTCAGAGATGCTCGTTTCTTCTCTACGGTTGATGTAGCCAACGGCTTCTGGACCATGAAGGTTGAGCCGGCGGACCAGTATAAACTGGCTTTCTCCTTTGGAAATCGCCAATATACTTGGAACCGCTGCCCCTTTGGCTACTCTAACTCACCTGCTGAGTTCAACATCTTCCTCCACAAAGCCATGTCAGATGCTGCTTCCAGAGGGAACCTCATATATGTCGATGACATCTTGATGAGGAGTCGAACCTTCGAGGAGCACCTGGCTGAGCTCCGTCATGTGCTGCAACAGCTTGCTGACGCCGGAGCTAAATTGGCGATTCTCAAGGGACAGTGGTGTCGAACCAAAGTGGAGTATGTTGGACTGCTGGTTGGCCCTAATGGAGTCGAGCCCCAAGCGGGACGCATTAGAGCCATTCAGGACATCAAAGCCCCAGCTAATCTGACTGAACTCAGGAGCTTCCTCGGAGTCTGCAACTACTCCAGACAGTTCATTGAGGAGTACGCTGAAACAGCGAGGCCCCTCACTGAGCTGCTTCGGAACGACACACCTTTCGTGTGGGACAGACCCCAAGAACTCTCCTTCCAGTTCCTAAAACAGAAGTTGGCGTCCGCACCCTGTCTGGCTTACCCAGACAAGGATAAAGAGTTCTACATAGAGGCTACTTTCTCCTCTCACTGCCTGAGCGCTGCTTTGAAGCAGAAACACGATCAGGACATGAGAGTTGTGGCATACGCCAGCAAGCCTCTGAGCAAGGTGGAACTCCAGTTCTCAGACTGCGAGAGAGCTCTCCTCTCTACTGTCTGGGCCGTCGAACACTTTTGTAGTTACATCGGTGGACAGAAAGTGATCATTGAAACGTGTCATCAGCCCGTCACCTTCCTAAACAGCCAGCGTCTGCGCGAAGGAAGAGTGTCAAACAGCCGCATTGCGACGTGGATGATGGTGCTCCAAGGATATAACATTGAGGTCAAGTATGGTCAGAACACCAAGCTAGCGCTAGGACAAGGGCTAGCAGGCTGCCAGTACTGTGACTCTGACTCCGTCAGGGGCCCCCTGGACACACCTGCCGCAGTCTACCCAACCGCATCCAATCATCGCTACTTTGATGAGAATGTTTGCCAAGGGCTTCCGAAAGTTTACACTGACGGATGCGCCTACCTTCACGAAGGCCAGCTCCGTGCCGGGGTTGGAGTCGTTTGGGTGGACTGTGACACTAAGCAACCCAATCACTACCGGTTGGGCCAAAAGTCTAGTCAGTACGCCGAAATTGCTGCAGTGTTGATAACCCTCCAGCAGGCGGCAGCCTTGGACATCACTCAAATCGTCCTTTGCTCAGATTCAAACTACGCTAGACACAGCTTCATTTCTCACTTCCCCATGTGGAAGGAGAACCACGTGAAAAACGCCAGGAACAGAGACGCGAAACACTCTGAGTTATTCCTAGCGTGTGATCTGCTCACCACTGAGAAAGGCATAATGGTCTACTGGAAAAAGGTCAAAGGTCACTCCAGGACCCTAGGTCCGGAGAAAGATGGTAATGACGAAGCTGACCGCCTTGCTAAGCTCGGTGCTGACCAGGGAACCTGCTGGGAATTCAAAGACGAGTGGCTTCCACCCAAGGCCATTCACGAGGTCTGCGCGATTACTCGTCGACATGCTAAACAGGCAGACGAACCTCGGACCGTTGGGGTACCCGTGTTTCTAGGCAGACAACCACATGACGCGGACCTAGTCACCATGCAGGAACAAGATCCTGACCTGAAGCTCATCCGCAAGCTTCTCCAAAAGGGCCCGATGCCTGAACAACCATCACCACCTACTGGCGCAAGCCGAGATTTGGTAAACCTGCATCGTCAAGTCACGCACCTGAAACTACAAAACGATTTGTTAGTTTACATACGTGACGATCACAGCCCGCCGCGCTGGGTTGTTCCACTCGACCACAGAGGAGTGATGCTTGCCTACGCCCATGACACTCCGGTTGGAGGTCACCGCGGAGCAAAAGCTACCCTCGCGTCACTGACAGAAGTAGCATATTGGCCGTCGATGTCCAAGGACGTACACAGCTATGTCCAAGGCTGCCTCATCTGTGCCCAGTTTCAACCCTCCCAGCCGCTTGCTAGAGCACCACTGCAACGCAGGGGAATAACCTTCCCTTGGTCCCACCTGCAGATCGACTGGGTTGGACCGGTTCCCAAATCGGCAAGAGGAAACAAATATATGCTAACTGTAACTTGCAGTTTCACAAAGTGGGTGGAATGCCTTCCAGCGCCAAACGATACAGCTGTCACAACCGCTGTACTGCTGATTAACCACGTTTTTAGTCGATGGGGACTTCCACTCTGCATTGACTCTGACCGAGGAACTCATTTCACATCCAGTGTAATGACGTCCCTGTTTGAAATTCTGGGAGTGGAAGTGAGATTCCACCTTCCCTATCACCCACAGTCATCCGGACAGGTCGAAAGGATGAACCGCACGGTCGTCTCCATGCTCAAAAAGTACATCTGCTCCACTGGGAAGGACTGGGACGTCAAGCTCCCTCTGGTCCTGATGGCCATACGGTCCACTCCACAGCGATCCACTGGGGTTACGCCCTTTGAGATGATGACCGGCAGACTGATGACTCTACCACTGCACCTCCTGTATCACCCAGAGGATGTCAGTGTTGCCACTGCCTATACCGCCCATCAGTATGTGGCAGACTTGAAAACACACCTCAGAGCTACGTTCGCGCACGCTCAGAAGAAACTGGAGACCAACGTAGAAGGTGCTAAAGCCTACTACGACCAAAAGACAACCAGCCGCGAATACGAGGTGGGTGACAAAGTATTCTACTTTCGGTTCGCCCAACCGGCACGCAAAGCTAAGAAGTTCCTGCCCTGCTGGTCAGGACCATTTGAGATCGTGGCAAAACTCTCTCCAGTTGCATACAGGTTACGCATCACCAAAGCGAGACAGGAGCCTGTCTACAAATGGGTGCATGCAAACCAAATCAAACCCTACGTCAAACCATCCCCGCGGGTACAGAGACCAGACTCCCCGCAGGAGGTAGACGTAGTCTCGACATAGTTCTATGCATGGAAATGGAAAAGGGGGGAAAGTGCACGTTTAACCCACTAACATGTACTAACCGACAAAGAACCAGCCCCCCCCCCCCCCCCCCCCCCGCCGTCACTTTCACTAACCAAGAGAAACTCCTTCCTAGACCGTTAACAGGATGTACCTACTAAAACCTTACAGGGTACTCTGGTACCTACACTAGGCTCTGATTAATGGATCTCTACGTGCAATCAAGACTTTGTCTGAAACCATACCTCAGGATATTGTGTACACACGAGTGGTGAGAGATTTGATGTAGGACCTGCTCAGGGAAGTAAGTTCCACGCTGGACAGCTTGGTTGAAAGTCGTATTTCCCCGTACTTGGTACCACTGGACCTGCTCAAAGATAGCTTGACAGCTGCTACCCCTCTACTGTGCACCTTTCCAAAATCCACCTAGCGTACAGCCTAAGTAGTGCAATGCCCATTCACGTTGAAAAAAAATTAGAACTCGGTTTCCTGTTAAACGTTCCCATAATTGTGACACCTCACATCTATAGGTTTAGGTCGATGCTGAACATTGGTATTTGAAAGGACGGTAGGCATTTCCACTTTGAACTAGAAACCTGACACTCCATCACCTCAACCTCGAACAGCATGACTCAGAGATTGAGATCATGGACGCTTTCCTGGGTTATAACTTTGCCTTCGATTTAGAAATTGACCAACAATTACTGATTGAAGGAACCAAATTTGTTAAGTTCACACAAAACCCGCGTGAACTTACTTTGACGCCCAAGACGCTACATTGACACAGATTATACGACTTTAATCTGCACATTGGTTGCCCTGGGGATGGGATGGCTCATCACGGCCGTGATTGCTTATTCCGCCTACAGGCGTGTTAAGAAACTCCAAGATAAGATGCACTTGCTCACCTACGGTGTGTCTCGTGACCGCGTTCGGGGAGACTCCAAGCGTGAATGTACCACACCTGTCTAAAGGGGGTGAGCAACATTTTCTTTGTTATTTTGTAACCCTAAGAGTAGTTCTCACTTTAGTCTACCTCACATTTTTTTCTGAGTGTTGCATTATGTCACATTCTTTATAAGCTACACACTGAATGTATGACCTAAGAATGTATTTTATGAGACCTCAAGGTTGCTATGAATTTTCTTGGATGTTTATTGTTATTTTTTTTTTGGGTTTTCTGTATTTTTGTTTCTTACTTGGTCACATATTAACTAGTGGTTATGTGCCGGCCCAGCTCAGTCTGTCAATGACTCTGTCTGACACACCAGCACATTGTAGTACCTCTTAGTTTTATGGTCCTTGTTTTAGCCCAAAGACTGTCCTGATCCACCCTTTGGACCAAAAAGGGGGGAATCTTGGGACCACATAGGTCAATGCGCGTTTGCGAACTATGGACCTCGTACATCACCGCGTGCTCCATAAACTGAACTGTATGGCCGGCGGTGAGATGCCTTTGTGTCCACTCGTGGAGTTAACCGCCCACCGACCTTCCTCCTTCTACACTACTACCTCTCGCATGGACGACATCATCATTGCGTACCACCTGCGTGAGTGTCTTCTTCTCGTTATGCGCGTTGGGGACTATCCCGTTTCCTATCCTCTTTGTGCCTGACAAAGACAAAGACCAAAGGCGCCAGGATCCAAGACAAAGACCAAAGACAAAGGCGTCCAAGGAGACCAACGTCCTAAGGGACAAACCCACCTGTGCTTCCGAAAATCAAGTCGACCTACGTTCATGAGGAACAAACCCATCTGTGCTTCCGACGATCGAGCTTTGGGCGCGATCCCCGAAACCAAAAGGGGGAATGTTGAGGGTCTGACCTCATGAGGAAATTACTATGCAGTGATTTTCTCCAAAATGACTGTGCTTAAATTGCTCTGAAAAGCAAATAATCACATCAGCGCCAAGAAACTTCATTTCCCATGATGCTTTGCACACGGAAGCATTGGGTGATGTCACCGCCTAGTACCAGAAACACGTTCTGCGCATGTGCGGGAAGCCGTGGAGCTTTTCCCGCGAACTAAGACCATAAATCTTCAGCAGAGACAAAGAAACCTCGTTCTTTTGCACAGGATACCTGGCGGTAAGGACACGCTTGTCGAACGCTCCGACAACTTGAGCACGCGGAAGCTCTAAGTGCCAAGTTGAGCCCACGCAACCGCTGGAAACTACACTCAACTCCATCGGGACCTGACTGGGAACGAGCGGAGCTCCATTCAGCTCTCAGAGACGCTGTAAGTTGTCAAACTCAGCACAAAAGAAACTTCGTTCTCTTTGTGTCCAGCCCGTGGAGAAACACACGTGGAGCCAAACAACGGAGAAAGCATCAAACCGACGGATGACGCTGAAAACTGCGGAGAAAAACGGAGAACCGTCAAATCATAACAGCGGGGACGCCTTGCTGCTCATCTGGTGATCAGAAAACTCATTTTTTTTCTCTCCTTTTCTTCTCCCGTTTCCTCTATAGTCCAGAATAAGCAATAAAACCGCGCTATTGCTTAAAAAGTAGCTTCGTGTTTTCCTCTTTCGTTCCCAAAACACGTCCGCCGGGTCATTTTGAAAGAATAAACTGCTTATTGATCATCGCTAATATCTTTAGTCGTCAGCTCTGGCCAGGCTGCCGACTCCTTTTAGATTAAATAATTTACAAGTGACCCTTTTGTTGTTTGTTAACTTTTGAAGTGTTTGAGTTAAGTTTTACTGTGATTCTAAGCCACTAAGTGTTCGGGAAAGTAGAAAACTTTACACATCCAGGTCTCCTGTTGAATGCGAGGGGAGGGGAAGAGCCCCACACACACTCACAGCTCACTCCCCCCACCTACTCTGGGGAAACAAAGACCCATTCATCTCACACACACACACACACTCACTCACACACACCACACAAACACCTTGAACATTATTTTGAATATACATCCTTTTATTATATCACATGGTTATTATTCATTTATGCCACTGTTTATTCATTTGACAAATTGTTAATTAAACGTTATAAAATTCAGATTTTCGTCTCCAGTAGCTTTGTTGTGTCGAAGAGAAGTCTCTGCTCCAAGGATTCTACGAACTTCAAGAAAGACTGATAAGAGTTTTGGATTCAATTTTTCCCCGGTTAAAGGGGAATGGTGCCCCGTATATCTAAGAATATCTTAATTAATTAATAAATCAGTAAATATTTACATATTTACAGAATTTATTGAAGAATCCAAAAGTAAGTTGAAGCTTACTAATTGTTCGCTCCTAATAACCCCAACAGTCCTGGAGAAAATAGTGACCATCCAAGTATGTGAGCATTTAAACACTAATGCTCTGTTTGAGGAATTTCAGTCTGGTTTTAGAGAGTATCACAGCACTGAAACTGCGTTAGAGAGAGTTACAAATGATATTCTCATGGCCTCAGATAAGAATCCTGTGTTTGTTCTAGTCTTGTTAGATCTCAGTGCTGCCTTTGACACAGTTGATCACAATGTTCTTTTAGAAAGACTTGAACATGTTGTAGGGATCAAAGGAACAGCGTTAGGCTGGTTTAAATCCTACCTGTCTGACAGATTTCATTTTGTAAATGTACATGAAAAATTGTCTTCATACTCCAGGGTTACTTGTGGAGTAGCACAGGGTTCAGTGCTTGGACCAATTCTATTTACTATATATATGCTCCCAATTGTTAAAATCATTAGACAGCATGGGATAAACTTCCACTGTTATGCTGACTATACTCAGTTATATCTACCCATTAACCCTGATTAACCTAATCGGTTGGGTAGATTACAGGCTTGTCTTGAGGACATAAAAAATTGGATGACTCTAAACTTTTTGCTTTTAAATCAAGACAAGACGGAAGTTCTCATCTTTGGACCAGAAATCCAGAAAAGGAAATTGCTTAGCCAATCGCCTGACCTTAATGGCATTACATTAATCTCCGCGAACAAAGCAAGGAACCTTGGTGTTATCTTTGACCAGGACATGTCATTCAAATCCCAGGTTTCACAAGTTTGTAGGATTTCCTTTTTCCACCTTCGGAATATTGCTAAGATTAGAAGCATACTTTCCAGGAGTGATGCTGAAAAACTAGTTCATGCATTTATTACATCAAGACTGGATTACTGTAATTCATTACTCTCAGGAAGTCCACAGAATGTAGTTAAAAGTCTTCAGCTTGTCCAAAATGCTGCAGCTAGAGTTCTGATGAGAATTAAAAAGAGAGATCATATCTCTCCTGTCTTAGCTTCCCTACATTGGCTACCTGTTAAATTCAGAATAGATTTTAAGATCCTTCTTCTCACATATAAAGCTCTTAATAATCAAGCTCCATCATACATCAGTGATCTGATTGTTCCATACGTTCCTAACCGAGCACTTCACTCTCAGACTGCAGGTTTACTGGTGGTTCCCAGAATATCTAAAATTAGGATGGGAGGCAGATATTTTAGTTATCAGGCTCCTCTCCTGTGGAACCAGCTCCCAGCTTCAGTCCATGAGGCAGACACCTTGTCTACTTTTAAGACTAGGCTTAAAACATTTTTATTTGATAGGGCCTATGGTTAAAATCTGATGTTAGCCTAAATGTGGACAAGTGGGGAAGTAGAGGGAGGTGGAGTGTACAGTCGGTAAAGACGGCTCTCCCTTGCCCTGCCTCCAACATGCCTTCATCTAAATAGGATAGATTATCCAGAGTTATCTCTGTAGTTATGCTGCTATAGACTTTGAGTGCTGGAGGATGCACTGACCACTTTTCACACTCGACTACTTTCTTCTACAATCTGCTCTTTAACTGTATTATTTTCTGCAATTTCAGCTGTTAACTTTATTTTTTCTCTTAAGTGTTTTTCTCCCCAGAAGAAGCTACAACGATGTTCTGCTGAGCTGTGGTGGCCTCATGGAGGGGGCCATCGTCTAGCACAGTGGTTCCCAACCTTTTTCCCAAGGGACCCCGTTTTTTACCAGTAAAATTTTTGACGACCCCCTCCCATTCTCTCTTCCAGTACAAACATTATTAAGAAATGATAAAATTGTTCAAGTACATTTTAATATGCTTTGATTCAATAGATAACAGTAATAGTAGACTCCAGTACAGAACAAAGTCATTAACAAAACCAAACAGAGCATAATGTGGTTGACAGTTTGTATTACTTTTCTGAGCACATTGTTTCTTGTAAACACTGATAAATCAATCATTCCTTTCAATAAATCTTTGACACATAAAAAATACACTGAGCAAAATGTACTTAAATGTGTATATTACTATTTATACTAGATTATTTACTGTAAAGGCTGTGATTAATCAACCAGTCCTATCTTTAATGAACTTTTGACACTTGAAAATAAAACAGTGAGCTGAGCAAAATGTTCTTAAAAGTGTGTTACTTTTTCTGTACTAATTATTAGGGATGAGCGAGTACACCACTATCTGTATCTGTATCTGTTCAACCAACTAAATTATCTGTATCTGTATCTGTACTCGGAATGGGTGTTGCATAACCCGGAAGTGGGCGTGGTTTAACCGGAAGTGGACATGGTTTACATCAATGTATTATTTTAAGTCTGAAATTGATATGAAATGATCAGAAGTTGCTATGTGTATTGTTTATTTGAAAACTATTTACAGAGCAGCCTCAGAATTGAGATTAAATATTTTTGATCACAATAGTAAAGGAACTATTACAGAACAAGTTTTTCAATAAAATCAGAACATTAATATTTGAGTGCATGGATTAATACATCTGAACTCATGCAGTAGGAACTAGTAAATATGAAATGCTAGAACCAGACACAATTTTATGTATATTTTATTTTAATTTGATTAAACTGATTTTTTTCTTAACGTTCTTGGCATTTTCCCACACAAAGTTAAACAAAACAATGTTGATTAATGTGTGTGTGTGTGTGTGTGTGTGTGTGTGTGTGTGTGTGAGAGAGAGAGAGAGAGAGAGAGAGAGAGAGAGAGAGAGAGAGAGATAGAGAGGGAGAGGGGAGAGAGGGAGATCAAAAAAATAAAAAACCCGACCATTTGAAGAGGTCTCACAGTACAGCCTGGAAGACCAGTTAGAAGGGCATTGCAGTAATTGAGGTGGGAGATGACAGTAGATTGCACCAGGAGCTGGGTGGCATGTTGTGTTAGGTATGGTCTGATCTTTAGTATGTTATACAGCGCAAAGCGGCATGAACGAGCAAACATGATCTTTAAAGGTCAGGTGTTCATCAATCACAACACCCAGATTTCGAACTGCTTTTGAAAGAGCCAGAGACAGGAAGTCATTTTGGATTGAGATATTGTGCTGTATGGTTGGTTTTGCTGGGATGACAAGTAATTCAGTTAGATACCCGAGCCACCGCGTCATAATATGTAGCAGTGACGATCAGCTACATTTATGACCAATAAGATGTGATATTCCATATAAATATTAATTATCAACCTGATTTAATTTCATATTAATCTAGGTTCTTTGACTTTTCAGGGAACACACACTTCACATTATTTCAGACAGAGTCAAGTAAGTAGTTATAAACATGAATTTAATTCTATTTTTTTTTTACTAACGGGACAAAGAATGAATGAAATGATTGTTGGGGTTATTAGGAGCGAACAATTCGTAAGCTTTAACTTACTTTTGGATTCTTCAATAAATTCTGTAAATATGGGAATATTTACTGATTTATTAATTAATTAAGATATTCTTAGATATACGGGGCACCATTCCCCTTTAACCGGGGAAAAATTGAATCCAAACTCTTATCAGTCTTTCTTGAAGTTCGTAGAATCCTTGGAGCAGAGACTTCTCTTCGACACAACAAAGCTACTGGAGACGAAAATCTGAATTTTATAACGTTTAATTAACAATTTGTCAAATGAATAAACAGTGGCATAAATGAATAATAACCATGTGATATAATAAAAGGATGTATATTCAAAATAATGTTCAAGGTGTTTTGTGTGTATGTATGTGTGTGTGTGTTTCTAAAATGGAGTCTGTATGCAAGATGGCTGACCCCTTTGTCTGGCTAAAGTGTGAGTGGCAACTTGCACTTTAACTTCCAAGGCACTTAGAATCATCAGTAACTTTACCTTAAATTCACTCAAAACATTTCAAAGGATCATGAAACAACACAAAGGATTAATCACGAATAATATCTTTTAGTTTCACCACGTGGCCAAGCAGAAAACATTTAAAGATACCAAACAATGATCAATAAGCAGTTTATTTATTCAAAATGACCCGGCGGACGTGTTTTGGGAACGAAAGAGGAAAACACGAAGCTACTTTTTAAGCAATAGCGCGGTTTTATTGCTTATTCTGGACTATAGAGGAAACGGGAGAAGAAAAGGAGAGAGAGAAATGAGTTTTCTGATCACCAGAACAGTGAAGCGTCCCTCACTGTTTTGATTTGACGGTTCTCCGTGTTTCTCCGCAGTTTGGCGTCATCCGTCGGTTTGATGCTTTCTCCGTTGTTTACCTCCACGAGTGTTTCTCCACGGGCTGGACACAAAGAGAACGAAGTTTCTTTTGTGCTGAGTTTGACAACTTACAGCGTCTCTGAGAGCTGGATGGAGCTCCGCTCGTTCCCAGTCAGGTCCTGATGGAGTTCGAGTGGCTTTGTAGCGGTTTCGTGGCTCAACTTGGGCACTTAGAGCTTCCGCGTGCTCAAGTTGTCGGAGCATTCGACAAGCGTGTCCTTACCGCCAGGTATCCTGGGCAAAAGAACGAGGTTTCTTTGTCTCTGCTGAAGATTTATGGTCTTAGTTTGCGGGAAAAGCTCCACGGCCTCCCGCACATGCGCAGAACGTGTTTCTGGTATTAGGCGGTGACATCATCCCAATGCTTCCGTGTGCAAAGCATCATGGGAAATGAAGTTTCTTGGCGCTGATGTGGTTATTTGCTTTTCAGAGCAATTTAAGCACAGTCATTTTGGAGAAAATCACTGCATAGTAATTTCCTCATGAGGTCAGACCCTCAACATGATGGAACGTAAGATAGATGTTTATAGCAAAACCCGGCCCTGCTTCCCAGTCCTATTTAACACAGAGTTCAACAGCTGGATAGTTACGCCACTTCGAGTGCTTGAATGAGAAAATTTAAAAAATATGACCTAGCTAACCCTTTAAAACTCGATTATTTCTGCTCACAAAGGTGAGTTTTTTGAAGAAATATTATGTCTGCTTGATTTGTTTGTAAATAGACCAACATGTTTTGCCTTTTAATTGGGTTTCCACACCCATTCCAAGATATTTCTATATATTTTCCAGTTATTACAGGCAATAAATTATAATATAATTTAGACCTGTTACCATACATTTAATCCATTCTTGTCCCCCAAAAGAGAACCTATTATGCGATTGCATCCAGCAAAAATAAAAAAATCTAATAAAATGAAATGAAAACATTTCAATCATGTAAACAATTACAGACAATTCTGGCAGGAAGTCAAACCTAGACATTGTTTCTGGCTCCCCTGGATGTGTAGGTCTTACTGTGAGACCGGGTTGACGGGTCACGCTTGTGCGTAATCATAGGCGCTTCCTGAGCTGAAGAGGATATGAGATTCTGGGCTTCTCCTCAGACGTCTCCTGGATGTGTTGCCACATTGGAGACAGGAACAAGTGCTATTCAGCCAAAGTTTCATAATCAGGGAACATTTTCTAAGTGACAAGTCTCTCTGAGAGACAGGGTTTGGAAAACACTCGCTTCAGTGGGAGGAACCTTCCCGCATGCGCTTTGGTTCTGCGACGCGCTCCAAGCCAATCTCCACAACTTCAGCTCGCTGTGCACATATGCGCTGAGAGCGAGCTGCGCTGAGCAGTGTCCAGCTCAGATGTTCAGATGGGAATCTTTTCTTGGGTGATTTAGCTACATCTGCGATGTGCGTAGAATAAAATGTCAGTTCGTCTGCATGCGTCGGGGTAATTCTGGCTGTGTCTCAATTAAGGGTCTGCATCCTTCGAAGGACCCAGCCTACTCGGCCGACGTGGGCTGGGTCCTCCGTCGGCCGGGTAGACCGGATGTTAACGGCTGTGAATTTGGACAGGCCTAGCCTTCATGAATTCCCGCCTCTCCCTCGGCGAACGTTCCGTCGCCTAGCAACCGTGGAACCGCTGAGCAGAAGGGAGAAGGAACTTTAAACGATGGAGCTCGAAGTTTTATTTAGATCTTTAATCATTTCCTTGACTGTTGGAGAGCTAATTCGGAGAGAATACTTTCGACAAGCTGAGCCTGAGCAAAGATGTGATAATAGTTTTTAATACTTTCTAAGGGTCTTAATTTGACCAAAACCCATTTATCACCTTTTAAGACTTTAAGACCCAGCGGATACCCTCTAGTAAACAATTCTCATTTGTAAACCAAAATGAAATTCAAGAGTTTAATGCAGAACTGATTTTATTTAGATATTTCTTTTATATGTACATGTTTAATCTTTATTAACCATTTATTTCTAGCAAAGTAAAAAGCTGTCAAAGTTCTCCCTTCTCTCCTGTGCCCTCTGCAGCTCTGCCTCCCTCTGCAGCCTCTTGTCCTCCCTGATCAGCTCCAGAAGCTGGTCATCGCTGTCACCTTCCCCTGGATGCCCATTTTCTCCAGAGTAGTCTTAACAAACATGTAAGAAAAGAAACAGGAAGGGAAAAGAGGACAACGGTTTATTCCTTTCATGTTTTCGCAGAAAAAAATAAACTCAAACGAGTTTTTAAAATATGAGATGTTATTGTACCTCCATGCCACAGCCGCTGAATACTTTGCTCCAGTGATCATGTGGTCCATCTCTGCCCTAAGCTTAATAAATTCCCTGGTTTTCTCTTGTACCTAAAATACAAACTTCTATTAAAATCAGGGGGGAAACGTAGCGGGAGAAGTACGACACCGAGCGGCCGAGCATACGAGCCGAGACCGCAATACAAGCACATTTACTGTAACATTTCTAACTAAAATAACGTTCATGTATCACAAAATGTCCTTAAGCTAACAGTTTTCAAGTTTATACTGACATGTATATGCGCAATCCTCTCCGACAGCTCCCGCTTCACTGTCCGCCGTTTTTCTGCCGGCCGGCCCGCAAGGCATCTTGGGAAATGCTACCCATTGAAGGATACACCGGACCCATCCTTCATTCAGGCGAAAAGAAGGTCGCATTCGTTGACCGCATTTGAAGGAGTCTTCGAATTGGGACAGGCCTAGTCGCTGCGCTGTGACGTAACCGGCCGACGAATCCGGCCGACGTAGGATGCAGACCCTGAATTGAGACACAGCTTCTTTCTATTCTTTCTCCATCAAAATAAACGGTCAAATACGGGAACTATCCGGTCAACACAACACAAGCCCTGCTTTTGACTGTTTTGTTTTCTTGTGAAAATTGTTGGAAAGAGATCAAATTTAACTTGATTACCAGCAGAGCCAGTGCGCCGTTATCTCCGTGATGGTAAATGAGGGAAAAACAAATTGATCGGATCCTGCACGTCTTTTAACACATTGGTCAGGATTGACGCACTTTGTTTTCATTTAGTTGGTTAAAAAAAAGTCGGGCTCGGGTCGGGCCAGAGAATCCTGAAAACCTTTTCAGACCGGGTCGGGCTGGGGCTCCACCCCCTCGGGCGGGCCGGACACGGGCTCAGATTTTAGGCCCGTGCAGGGCTCTAGTTTGATGCGGCTCTTACCTCTGTTCTAAATGACTTGAGCCCCCTTCAGACAGGCCATGAAAAACGGAAATGTTCCGGACTCTGTCCGTAAGACCTTTGTGTCTGAACACAAACATCCGGATAACGTGTTCCGGAATTTTACCGGACGAAGCCCCTAGTAAAAGGTCCGGACTTGTTACGGACAGGGTGGCTGCTTCAGACTGGTGAGGTAAAGTTCCGGACAATGGGGAGGGGGAGGGGACCGGGGGACGCTGTGCGCAGCCCGCTGCTGTAGCATGCGGCGAACCACGGCAGCTCGCCTCCTACGGTACCGCCTCGACGCGCAGCAGAGCGCTTCACACCGCTTCAGTGATTCCTTTAACCATTGAGCTTCATCATCCAGGTCTCTTATGCGTCTTCGTGTGCGCAGAATTATGCTTAAGCGCCTCGTGATTTTTATCTTGAGAGGCGCTATAGAAACGATATTTTCTTCTTCTTCTTCTTAACATAAGTCCGATTGTCCCCCACCCCCCGCCGCCGTCAGACATCTGGAACTTTTCCCTGCTGTGTGAACGCAGCCGAAAGGACAAGTTCCGGTACAAAAGTGGTGTGTCTGAAAACACAGTTCCGGTTAAAAACCGGATTGAATTGTCCGCAAATGTTCCAGAATGTCTATCTGAAAAGGGCTTCTGAAATGTCTTTAAAACCACAAGTACAAGCACTAAAACCCTCTCTTCAAAAGAAAACTGTTTGCACTGTTGCCAGACGCCATTTTGGTTACGGCGTCACGCAGTACAGTCGGCATATTCACCTTTTTTCTGATTGGTTATTTTTGAGCTGGCTAGTCCTGCCCCTCATGTGCCTGTCTGCCTGTGAGTTATCAGACTAGTTCTCTTTGTAGAATTAAACAGAGGACGAATCTGGCAAGCCAGGCTAGCTTTAACACAACATCAGTTATTACTTCCTGCTAATTCAGCTGTTAACTCTATTTTTCCTCTCTGTTTTTCTCCCCAGAAGAAGCTACAATGATGTTCTGCTGAGCTGTGGTGGCCTCATGGAGGGGGCCATCGGCTTGAACACTGCTGCTAACCACTTAATCATTCTCCCTCTCCTGATAACAATATTTTACTTTCTTTGACATTGAATGTGCTACTGCTAGTTTACCCGTTTAATTGTAGATTCACTAGAATAAATACAATAAATTTTATCTCTCACCAAATACAATATTTACTAAGAAATCACAATGTAACCATAGAAACACTACTTGGTATGTGTGTGTGTGTGTGTGTGTGTGTGTGTGTGTGTGTGTGTGTGTGTGTGTGTGTGTGTGTGTGCGTGTCTGCTCTGTCTTCTCGATCCCCAGTGTGCATGCCCATGCACACTAGCCATGTGTAAACAAACATGGAGGAAGATCATAGCGGACAAGGTTCAGCAGTGTCAAGTAAGCACTCATAACAAACTCCAGACACAGATGCTGCAAGAGGTGTTTACCTGTGGCACACCATAAAACCACAGCGCCTGCAGTTGGAAGGAGATCACTACCGCAGTTGCCAAGCACACCTGCAAAAGTATGGTTCCAATCTACACGGCCGAGAAACATGGATTATGTAAGTTGGCGCAAACACTTGATCCAAGATAGGAATTATGAATTGGATTAAAAGAAATAATGCTATACGATTATGTATATCGTTTTCATGATGTAAAATGAGTTATATCAGGTTATGAAAATGTTGCCATATCACCTAGTCTCATTAGACATAGGTACTGGATGTAGCAATGGCCGTTGTCGTCGTAGTCGTCTTCCTCCGCTTATCCGGGGTCCGGGTCGCGGGGGCAGCATCCCAACTAGGGAGCTCCAGACCGTCCTCTCCCCGGCATTCTCCACCAGCTCCTCCGGCAGGACCCCAAGGCGTTCCGGGATCAGATTTGAGATGTAGCCTCTCCAACGTGTCCTGGGTCGACCCGGGGGCCTCCTGCTGGCAGGACATGCCTGAAACACCTCCCCGGGGAGGCGTCCAAGAGGCATCCTGACCAGATGCCCAAACCACCACAACTGGCTCCTTTCGATCCGGAGGAGCAGCGGTTCTACTCCGAGTCCCTCCCGAATGTCCGAGCTCCTCACCCTACCGCTAAGGCTGAGCCCGGCCACCCTACGGAGGAAAATCATTTTGGCCGCTTGTTTCCACGATCTCGTTCTTTCGGTCATTACCCAAAGCTTGTGACCATAGGTGAGGATTGGGACGTAGATCGACCGGTAAATCGAGAGCCTGGCTTTCTGGCTCAGCTCCCTCTTCACCACGGCAGATCGGCTCAGCGTCCGCATCACTGCAGACGCCGAACCAATCCGCCTGTCGATCTCCTGATCCCTCCTACCCTCACTCGTGAACAAGACCCCGAGATACTTAAACTCCTCCACTTGAGGTGGGACCTCTCCCCCGACCCGGAGTTGGCAAGCCACCCTTTTCCGGTAAAGGGATTGAATGGCCCTAAACAGAAAGCCACCCACTCCATATTCCTGGAGCGTCCCCAACAGAGTGCCCCTGGGGACACGGTCATAAGCCTTCTCCAAATCCACAAAACACATGTGGATTGGTTGGGCAAACTCCCATGCCCCCTCCATCACCCTTGCAAGGGTATAGAGCTGGTCCACAGTTCCACAGCCAGGACGAAAACCACATTGCTCCTCCTCAATCTGAGATTCAACTATCGATCGGACCCTCCTCTCCAGTACCTTGGAGTAGACCTTTCCAGGGAGGCTGAGGAGAGTAATCCCCCTATAGTTGGAACACACTCTCAGGTCACCCTTCTTAAAGATGGGGACCACCACCCCGGTCTTCC
The DNA here is from genome assembly GCF_043380555.1 of Nothobranchius furzeri. Lineage (NCBI taxonomy): Eukaryota > Metazoa > Chordata > Actinopteri > Cyprinodontiformes > Nothobranchiidae > Nothobranchius > Nothobranchius furzeri. Next base: position 20,581,152 of record NC_091749.1, read on the forward strand.
ACTCCACAGGAACTGCCCCCGATGACCACGCAATGTTGCAGAGACGTGTCAACCATGACAGCCCTACAACATCCATAGCCTTGAGATACCCAGGACGAACCTCATCCGCCCCCGGGGATCCATCGCTGTGTAGTTGTTTGACTACCTCAGCAACTTCTGCCCCAGAGATTGGACAGTCCATCCCCAGGTCTCCCGGCTCTGGTTCCTCCTCGGAATGTGCATAGGTGGGATTGAGGAGCTCCTCAAATTATTCCTTCCACCGTCCGACTATAGCCCCAGTTGACGTCAGCAGCTCCCCATCCCCACTGTAAACAGTGTGAGCGAGTTGCTGCCTTCCTCTCCTGAGGCGCCGGACAGTTTGCCAAAACCTCTTTGGAGCTGATCGATAGTCTTTCTCCATGGCCTCACCAAACTCCTCCCACGCCTAAGATTTTGCCTAACTGCCACTGCTGCACCCCGCTTGGCTATCCGGTACCGGTCTGCTGCCTCCGGAGACCCACAGACCAGCCACGCCCTGTAGGCCTCCTTCTTCAGCCTGACGGCTACCCGAACCTCTGGTGTCCACCAGCGGGTATGGGGGTTGCCACCACGACTGGCACCGGCCACCTTGAAACCACAGCTAGCAACAGCCGCCTCAACAATTGCAGAGTGGAACAAGGCCCACTCGGAGTCAATGTCCCCCACTGCTCTCAGGACGCAGTCAAATCTCTGCTGGAGGTGGGAGTTGAAGACCGTCTTAACAGGTTCTTCTGCCAGGCGTTCCCAGCAGACCCTCACTATGCGTTTGGGTCTGCCAGGTCTACGCGGCATCTTCCCCTGCCATCTGATCCAACTCACCACCAGGTGGTGATCAGTTGACAGCTCCGCTCCTCTCTTCACTCGGGTGTCCAAAACATACGGTCGCAGGTCAGATGATACGACTACGAAGTCTATCATCGACCTGCGACCTAGGCTGCCCTGGTACCAAGTGTACCAATGGGCATCCTTATGTTCGAACATGGTGTTCATTATGGCCAAACTGCGGCTTGCACAGAGGTCCATTAACGAAACACCACTCAAGTTCAGATCAGGCGCGCCGTTCCTCCCAATCACACCCCTCCAGGTCATGCTGTCATTGCCCACGTGAGCACTGAAGTCCCCCAGCAGGACAATGGAGTCCCCTGATGGAGCACTATCTAGCACTCTTCCCAGGGACTCCAGAAAGGGTGGGTACTCTGAACTGATATTTGGCCCATAAGCACAAACAGCAGTCAGGACCCGTTCCCCGACCCAAAGGCGCAGGGAAGCTACCCTCTCGTCCCCCGGGGTAAACTCCAACACACAGGCAGAGAGTCTTGGGGCTAACAAAAAGCCAACCCCAGCCCTCCGCCTCTCACCCGGAGCAACTCTAACAAAGGAGAGTGTCGAACCCCTCTCAAGGACTTGGGTTCCAGAGTCATTGCTATGTGTCGAGGTGAGTCCGACTATATCTAGCCGGTACCGCTCAACCTCTGCCACAAGCTCCTCTTCCTTCCCCACCAGCGAGGTGACATTCCATGTCCCAAAAAACAGTTTTCTTGTCCAGGGATCGGACCGCCAAGACTCCCGCCTTGGTCTGCCACCCAATCCGCTTTGCACCGGACCCTTCATGTTCCTCCTGCGGGTGGTGGGTCCACAGTTGGATGAGCCCATGTATCTGGTTCAGGCTGGGCCCGGCCGGGCCCCATGGGCAAAAGCCCGGCCACCAGGCGCTCGCTCACAGGCCCCAACCCCAGGCCTGGCTCCAGGGTGGGACCCCGGTAACCCTCCAGGCCGGGTACTCCGACTCTTTGTTTTAACGTCCATGAAAGATCCTGTGTAGCAATGGCCATGTCTCTAATTTTCTCTAAATGAATGAAAATGGGTATTTCCCATTGCTGCCATGTCAGCTGTGTCACATGTCTCGTCATGCCCAGACTCCAAACACAGGAAATAAGGTGGAGTTGAGGCTGGGGCTTTGAGGGTGAGAGCAAATGAACCAATGTAGCTACTAGCTAACCCTCAAAACTGGACAGAGCTCCAGGGCAGCCGACCTGCACAGCCGCCTGGCTTCTGTGCAAGGCTGCAATTGTGCTGGTTGCCTGTTGAGCTCTCATAAGGGACAGTTATAATAAAAGCAGATTCTTAGACTTCTGCATTCAGAGCCAGATACTACGGACATTTACGTGAGGTCATGCTTCGCCATGGTCAAAGGTCAGTAGGAGACCAGTTACATGTTAACTTGAAGCTAATGAAGGTTCTCAGGGACTTTTAGCAAAATAACTATATTTTTAGTTTTTAGCAACTCTAAAGTGAAGCAAAATCAGTTGCAGTGTTTCTGTAGACTCCCTCAGAGACCTCCACAGGCGACCAGCACAACTAAAGCCTTGCATGGAAGCCAGGTGGCCACATGCTCCCCTGGAGACAGGAGCATGTGGCCACCTGCGTGAAATAGCTGTTCCTGGCTGAAAAACAGGAGAGGCCAGGCGCCTGTCTTTGCAAGGATGAAGCGGCACATTTGCTTATCTCTGATCGCAGGGTCACCGCTGTTAAAGTAGTACGTCGCTGAAACTCGGCAAACCTCATTCTGCATTCGGCGATCTTGGACCGCGGTGGACCAGCGAAGCTCAAAAGCCTCTGCTAGCTAGCCTTGAACTTCTTGGGTGATCTGTTAGTGCTCTCTTTGTCTAAATAAATCCATGATTAACATATAAACACAAACAAGCATAGGACACAAATAAAGGTCAAAGTCTAAATGGCCGATCTATTAACGTGAGGCCAAGGCTGAGGCCTTCCTTGGAGCTAGCTGCTAGGTTACTGTAATTCATTATTAACAGGAAGCCCACAGAATGTAGTAAAAGTCTTCAGCTTTTCCAAAATGCTGCAGCTAGAGTTCTGATGAGTATTAAAAAGAGAGATCACATCTCTCCTGTTTTAACTTCACTATATTGGCTCCCTGTAAAATTCAGAATAGATTAGAACATTTTTTGCACATATAGAGATCTCAATAATCAAGCTCCATCATACATCAGTAATCGAATTGTTCCATATGTTCCTAACAGAGTACTTTGCTCTCAGAATGCAGGTTTACTGGTGGTTCCTATAATATCTAAAAATATGATGGGAGACAGATCTTTTAGTTTTCAGGCTCTTCTTCTGTGGAACCGGCTCTCAGGTTTATTCCGAGAGATAGACATCTTGTCTACTTCTAAGACTAGGCTTAAAACATTTTTATTTGATAGGACTTATGGGTAAATTCTGATGTTAGCCCAAGTTTGGTTGAGCAATTCACATGTAGCAGCTTGAGGATGGAAGAGTGATGATGGAACATACACATTGGATCATGCAAAGGACTGTGTCATCAACAGTAGAGGGCGACAATGTCCTCTGCTGCCTGCGGCTAAAAGGAAGTGACACCACCATCACCGGCAGTCTCTGAGGATGGCAAAAGCTACTTGCTGAAACATGTAAGGTAAATGAATAATTTTTGCTAAACTGTGTACGAAAATAACAAAAAATATAAATTATGAAAATGGATGGATGATGGATTTTAATTTTTTTACAGTTGTTTCAAAGTTGTATGTTAACAACAAAATATATGGTAAATGTAACTGCTGTTGCTGTTTATTTCTTCATTTATTTATTTTTCCCATTTGTAAGACACTGGGTTGGTTGTGTTTCCTGTAATTTTATTTTGAAAAGCTACATGAGCTGCCCTGCCAGCCACACCCTTAATTGATGAATACAAGCCAGGTGTGAGGAAACCACAGAACCTGGATGAAGTGCTGGCAAGCAGCTAGCTGAGAACGGACTGAGATTCAATTCATTGCCAAAGGAATAACTAATGAAAGGACTAAAAGGAAGACAGATGGATTCCCTTTGTGTTTTAAGCAAAACAGCCAATGAGGTATTTATTTGTCTTTATTTTGTTGCACATTATTGTATATGTTTTAATTGTAATATCCTGTATATTTAGTTTCACGGTTTAAGGGAGGTCTAAGGAAAGGAGGACAGAAGGACGTCCATTAAACCCGTAAAAGAAATCACTTGCGTCTGTGTTGCTTGGAGGGAATCACAGTAAATGTTTGGAAAATACTTACCATTTATTTTCTCACTGTCAGCTGGCTTCATCTGGATTGGGTGGTGCATCTGAACAAGGCAACAAATCATGAATAATAAAACCACATAATTTTTCAAACATAAAGTCTTAAGTACTTAAGCAGAAAAAACAAAACATTAAACTTTGTACTCAGGCAAACAGCTTGGTTTTTGTAAAAAAATATTCCCAGATAATATATTAGTAGCAACAAAGTGCAAATAGATGATGGACAGAATGACAAACATTTTGCTTCTCAGTTTAAGACTGTTGTGCACATTCTTAAGCTTTTATTTTGAACAATTGTTGGATGGGATTACAGGTTAAAGCACTGACTTCTCAGTGTGCTTAGTGTCCAGTCTTCAGCGACTGACAAATGCACCACATCACTGTCAGCTACTGTTAGACAAAAGTAATCCATGATGCAATAGTTGTGCTACGGCAGCTAAGCACAAATGCTCCTTTTGACATATGAAGTTCTTAACTACAAAATTAACAGCTGTAACAAAATGTGATGAGGGAATTAAGAGGTTTTCTACAAAAATAGGATTTTCTTTGTACACAAAACCAATATGAGGTCCCTTACATCTAAAGGACCTCATATTGCAGCAATAGCAAACAGCAAAAGCAATACTTTTTATTTAGCTTTAAAAATGTATATGCTTTATAGGTATAGAGATCTATTAATTAACATGTATTAAACCATATATAAATGTATCAATAAATCAAACTGTTTTTGATCAAAATAACTATTTGTGCAAGCGAGGCAGTCCAGAGACATTAGTTTGGAGTAATGTGGTACACATGGAAAAGGCCAATTCTCATTCCTTTGTCCCATGTCTCAAACACGAGTGATATCAGAAATGAATCTGAATCTGAATAATATTTGTTGATGTTACTAGAGATGTTTTAACATCAATGATGAAAATCAAAATGACAGACAGTTAATACATCAAAAAGACCACCAAGACTTTTTTTTACCAGTAAAGAAAAAATATTTAGCTATTGTAATTTTTTAGGGAAAAATTGAAAAATTTGCAATTCAGATGGTTGAAATCTGTCTATTTTTTAGTTTAAATTACAGAATATTTTAAGTAAACCAGCTTATAATCACTCTTAAACTATCAGTCAATAAGTGAGATTGTACAGAAGGGAGGCTAATAGATACACCTGAGTGCTGTTAGCATATTTAACATTTTCAATAGTGTTTTAATGATCAGTTTTTTTTCCAACACGTTTTTCAATTTTCTTCAGTAAAAACAGATCAATATTTTGTTTCCTGAAAATAAATCCTAGGAGAAGCAGAAAAAAATAAAAATACCCTAGACCCTACTGGAAATGGTTGGGACATAAAAATTTTAAGGCTTGAGGGATGTAATGAGGCTAAGGTGATATTCTGGACTAAATCCAAATCCTTTTTATATGTCTCAATTCACCTTTGTCATTACAACTCGCATAACAAAATTTGTGTGTGAATGTGTGTGTGAATGGATAAATGATACACTGTAGTGTGAAGCGCTTAGGAGTCCTCTGGCTCTGAAAGGCGCTATACATGTGCGGGTCATTTATCATTTATCAATTTGCTTGTTCTGTGGAGGATACATAAATACCAAAAGGCTTTCAAAATGAAAACCATACTTCTGCATCTCTAAAGTATTCTCACTCAAGCACAAACACCCCCCCCCCACCCACCCACCCACACACACACACACAAAAACACACCCACCCTTAAAAACAACTGAATATTTAAGAAATCGATGGTATTGTCACATACCCCAGGCAAGATCTTCATGTTGTGCAGCGCATTCTGTGCTTCCAGGGCAGATTTGCGGGTGTAAAATGTTATAAAACAGCAGCCTGCCAAAAAGTGACAAAGAAATAAAAGTATTAGGTGTGTTCACATTAGTAGTTTACCTTTATGAGCAGTAAGGGGCTAGAATGTTGGTGCCCTCATTGTAACGGGGTAAAAAGTTTGTACAATTATCAGTTGCAATTATTTAGAAATGTCCACCCATCCATCTATTTTCAGCCGCTTATCCGGAGTTGGGTCTCAGGAGCAGCAGCCTAAGTCAAGAGGCCAAGACTTCCCTCTTCCCAGCCACTTGGGCCAGCTCCGCTGGGGGAATTCCAAGCCAGTCCCTGGGCAGCCGAGAGACATAGTCCCTCTAATGTGTCCTGAGTCTTACTTTGGGTCTCCTCCTGGTTGGATGTGGCCGGAAAACCTCTCTAGGGAGGTATCCTGGAGGCATCCTTACCAGAGAGCCACGTCAACTGGCTCCTCTTGATGTGGAGGAGCAGCTGGTCTATTCCAAGCCCCTCCTAGAGGACAGAGCTTTTTACCCTATCTCTAAGGGAGAGCCCAGCCACCCTGTAGAAAAAACGATTTTTTTTACCGTGTCCTGTCTAGCTGTGACGCAAACAGAATTGATGTCTGAATGCTGGTAACAAGCCTTACAGATTTACTCTCAGGTGGAGCATCAAAGCGTCTGCTTTTAATGTCACGGCTGATACTTAAAACTTTATTGTTATTGTTTTTGAATGCTTTGTAATTCCGACCAGACACGGAGTCAGAGGTGAAAGAGAAAGGAAAAGACAAAAGGTGGGGAGAAAGGGGAGAAAGGGGTGGGGGGTTCCACAAAAATGAACAATAATTAAAGCTGCAAGCAGCGTCGTTTGGCCCTCGCAGCTCCGCGCCACTCCGGCCTGGCCGGCAGCCCAGGGCACCCGGGCACATCCACGGAGCAGAAACGTTGACCACCCCGACACCAGAAACCGCTAACAGTCACCTCGTCCGCACCTCACCCTGACTCAGCATCTCCTCTGAGCCCAATATTAGATTACACATCTCACCACTAGGTGATACTCTATCTTTGCCACAGTGGTGGTGTTGTGACACAGACCAAAGTTAATGCTATACTGACCACGTTTTTTTTAAGTTATCAAATGTAAAAGTTATCTAGGGGGCGTTTTTACCAACTACAGAAAAATCCCATTGTGGTCAGCTTTGGTTAACAAAGATGGTTTTCTGTTATTTTGGCATTAATCAGATGTTTTGTGTGTAATGTAGAGCCAGAGAGCCGAAAGGGGGTGGAACTAAAGAGGTTTGAACCAACAACCACATCAATATGTTTGTTGAAGTCACGTGATGACACAAGCCAAGTATAATGCCATTCTGACCTTGTCTTTAGAAGTTGATAGTTTGAACCCATCTAGGGGGTGCTGTGACCTTCTGCAACTAAATCCCATAGAGGTTATCTTTGGTCATCAAAGATGGTTTTCTGTTCATTTGGCATCAATCAAATATTGCATGGGTCATCTAGAGACAAAAGGCTGTAAGTAGGCGGAGTTAAAGTGATTTGAACAAGTGAGCACATACATGTGTTGATTGTAGTTGTGTGATGACTCCCACAAAGTTTGATGTAGTTTGGAGTTTTTTGCTGAAGATAAAAAAGGTTTTATTCTATCTAGGGGGCGCTGTCCCAAATTTAGGAAATATTCCATGAGGAAGTTTGTAGGGTGATAACAGTCATTTGTGTGCAGTTTGGTGTGAATTGCATCATGCCTGTGTTATTCAGGGCCTAATATCTGTCAGGGGGTGGAGCTAAAGCGATATCAACCAATTACCACAGGATTGAGTTGGTTGCCTTTGTGTGATGACACATAGCAAGTTTGGTGCAGTTACAATCTCGTCTGTACGAGCTATTACAGTTTTAAAGGTATGTAGGGGGCGCTGTGGTGATATTACACAATGTTCACCAACCGTGTGTGCCTCGTTGACTAAAGAGCATGATTGTTGGTTGCCATGTTCAGTCTCGGGCAAATTGGAGGCCGTTTGTGGAAGTTACAGTCAAACGTAAGGTCACGACGTCACGCCAGAATTCGCCATGGCATCAATGCCCCTCCCTTTCTGGAAAGATATCAGATCTGAATGGTCATCAAAGCATCATGAAGACAGTGCATGACCTTAGTGTCATGTTCACTAAATTAAAGGGGACAAATATGGGCATTTCACCCTAAAACAATAGACTTCCTGTAGTCAGGGGGCGGGGCTTAGGTGATGTCAGCTGTCCACACTGTCATTGTCTTGAGATGTGGTCAGTGATCACTCAGACAAAGTTTGATATAGATCTGATCATGCACATGGGAGTTATTAAGTCAAGTAATGTAATGGCGAAAGGTCAAAGTTTGAGGCTTAGCCACGCCCACACCTTTCAACTTTTGAAAAATCTGACGGTTGAATTTTTTCCCCTATGTCTTAAGAGTACATAGCAGAAGTTTGAAGGCAATTGGTGAAAAAGACGACAGGGCATCATTCTCCAAACGTGTGCAAAAACCACTAAATCGAGTACTTGGACCAAAATGGCCGACTTCCTGTACGACTTTGCACTTGGCTCCAAGAGACTTTTTTGTAGGTCCTGAGTAGTGTTGTCAAAAAAATCAAAACCTAGATATAAATAGATGCTAAAAGTGGTATCTAAATTAGATATTCCATCCCTGTGGTATCAATATTATGGACTATTATACACAGCCTTCTTCAAGTACACCGACACACACGACAGCCAGATGCCGTAAAACAGCCTCCGCCTCCCAGACAAACAGAAGAAGAAGACGCCGCATGGCTAAATTGCAATTTCCCACGCGAGTTGTCTTCGATCCAAGTTTTGTCTGCCAAATACATAAACAAAAATGTAAACAGCGAATTTGGGAGGTGCTTCACTGCCCAACTTAATTAGCATACCAAGTCCGACACGTAGTTGTATATTCGCGCATATATGCTTAAAAGAAAACTCCCTTTTATTGCAACCCGGACTTAATTTCTAGCATGCAGTACGTTTTTTTACTCACGCTGACAACTTTGGTGCTACTTGGATTCCACGGGGTATTTAGATCCATCGGCAAATCGCCATCAGTGTATATCCATATAACGGGTGCGGACGGGCACCCATGGTGCAGCCTCGAAATAAGACATTATCTGCACCAAAACATCTCTATGTCGATAGGTTTAGTTAGGAATCATTAACATGATTCCCCTGTTCGTTTGGAGCGAGTCTGGGATTTCTAGGCGTAAGTACGGTAGACTAGCCACGGCTAATCTAACCGGCGCTTTTAATGACGTCACTGCCAATCTGTTTTTATTAAGATTACCGGTAGATGTACCTTTGTCCTACTGTGGAGAAATTTGTTTTCTCCCTTTATTGACCAACAGAGTTGTTCAAAAGTACAGAACAAAACATATGGCATTACATCTTATGACAAAAATGCTACTTAAACAGAGTTTAAGCAGCAAAACATCACTCTGCAAATAGTGTATACTGTATATAGTGAGACAATTCATGATTTAAAGTGTTAACTTTTGCCAGTTTTTGTATGCACTTTTAAAAGAATGCTGATACTTGAAAGGTTTAAGCACTTTACACACTTGATTCTTAACATTTAATTTTTGCAATGTAAATTGAGGAATGTTATTTTTTGAATAAACTTGTTCAATAAATTGGTGTTTTTAAATAGTATCAAAATCGAGTATCGAGTTGGGGTTTTTCTTCCAGTATCGAATCGAGTTTGAAATGTTAGTATCGTGACAACCCTAGTCCTGAGACAGTACATCAGTGTACCAGATTTCGTAATCCTCAGTCAAAGCATGGCTTGGGACTGTTAGTTTTAAAAGTTCTACGGGGTGCTTTAAGAAAATAGGCCAGGCACACAAACTTCAGCTGTCTATTCCTCTTGGGGGTCAGACTAGGATCACTCACCAGAGATTTCGTAGCGATATCACGATAACTGAAGAAATGAGAGGCAAATGTATTTCCTTGGCGTGATGGCGATTTTTGCCATGCTCCCAAAGCCCCGTCTTTTTTCAAAACCTGCCAGTACTGGAGACAAAGTCACCTCAAGTTGTTTACTGCTATTTGCCTGGTGATTGGGTAAAAGGAGTCCAGTAGGGAGCTGTGAAAATAAAGAGTGGCGTGGCGACAGGTCAAAGTTTGAGGCTTAGCCACGTCCACACTTTTCAACTTTTGAAAAATCCAATGGTTGAATTTTTTCCCCTATGTCTTAAGAATATATAGCAGAAGTTTGAAGGAGATTGGTGAAAAGGGTGACTGAGCATCACTCTCCAAACAACGTGTGTGAAAATCACTAAATCGCGTACTTTGACCAAAATTTCCAACTTCCTGTGCGACTTCGCACTTGGCTCCAAGAGACTTTTTTGTAGGTCCTGAGACACCACATTAGTGTACCAAATTTCGTAATCCTCAGTCAAAGCATGGCTTGAGGCTGACAGTTTTAATGGTCCTAGGGGGCGCTATTTCAGAAAATAGGCCACGCCCACCAAATGTTCACATCAGATTTTTTGGGGGGCCGGACTAGGATCATTCACAAGAAGAATCATGACAATATCTTTAGAAATGACGAAATGGGAGGCAAACGTAAGGCCACGGCGGTACGCCTGACTTCGCCTCGCCGCCACAGCCCCGCCATCTGCCGAAAACTCCCATAAAGTGTCGCAAAGCAACCCCCAGTTGTCTTGAGTTACCAGCTGCAAATTTGTGGTGATTAAGTTAAATGGGGCGATTTGGGACTGTAGGAGCCAAAAAGCAGTGTTCTGTGTACGTGCATTTTGACAAGATGTTTATCAGCCCAGCATCCTGTGTACGTGCACTTTCAACATCTTGATTGTCCAGCTGCTGCGTACGTGCAGTTTCAACATCTTGTTTTTTGGTCCAGTTTATGCAACTTCCAGTAAGTCTTGGCTTACTTTGACCATATTGGGTAATAAAACAGCATCCCATCATTTCCCGAAATCACGAGGGTGGGGGCCAGAAGAGTATAACCGATGCTGCGTGTTGTAGGAGACAGGGCTTTGCAGAAGGTTTCCAGCCGAGGCATTTAGATCGAGGCTGAAGGCTGTCCCCATGAAGTGTTGGTGATGTATTGCTGAATTGTACAAATAAAAGCCCCACGCTGAGTTTGGACAAACTGTCTCTCTCTTGTTTTTGATAAGGAAAAAGAACCACATTTGGCTACCATGAAGCGGGGAGTGGAGGTGTGCTCTTCGGATCGTTTCACAGTCCACTGAAACTTGACTCCGGGGCCCCTTATAGGTAAGAACAATTTTTGTTCAATTTTGGAGTTATTTCCGTGGATTGTGAAATGGTCTGGGAGAAAAAACATGCCCTACTCATAATTTAGAATAACAACAAGAGAAGGTGCTTGTCCAGAGCAGCGGTGAAATTATTCACACATGTGTGAAGTCAGCTGAGTCATTTTGATGACGGACAAAGTTTAAAGTGACAAATTAAAAGCGGGGACAGCGAGAATTGGAATAGAATTTGACAGCTGATAAAAAGTCCAGGGAGGACAAGTAAAAAGGTCGACAATTGAGATCCAGTAGGATGCCTCGGTCAAGCCGGGCCAAGACTGGGATCTGAGAAAAAGTGCTGAAGTTGTGACAGATAAGCTTGCCAGTAATTCGGTTGAATCCTCGAGGATTGGTAAATTTCATGTGTTGTTGGCAAAGGCATGTGTTGAACTCATAGGAGCAGCGGAGAGGCTGCACGGGAAACGACAGACCCGGGAGCTCGGGGCGACTGTCTGTTGAGTTTTTTGTGTGTGTGTGTGTGTGTGTGTGTGTGCGCTGAGACAAGCGTGTGTGTGTGTGCGCTGAGACAAGCGTGTGTGTGTGTGAGTGAGACCAGCTGTGTGTGTGAGGCGCCAGAGGTCAGAATGAGGAAAAAGGAAAAAAAGGAGAAGAACTAGGAGAAGCCTTAAAAACAGTGTAAATGGATTAGCAATATTCACTGCAGTGCTAAATTTTGATGTTTAATGTTATACAAATTTCAAAGTCTGTGATCTTGTTCTGATTAGCCTTTGAACAGAAAACCAGAAGTTAAAATAATAATAATAATAAGTTTTTAGAGTGACATATATATAAATAAAAAATATATGCTGAAGTGCACAAGCATGATAACTATTTTTACCAGCTGGGTAATGTGAAATATGAGAAATATAGATTATGATTAATTAATAAATAATAATGTTTATGCGTGTTGCGTGTTTGGTATGAAATGTTGCTTCAGTGTCAAACTGCCTTGAAGTGTGTTTTTCTCATCTTTATGCAAGTGTGAAAGTTCTGCTGTGTGTGTGGTTGTTTAACTCGTGGAAGTGTTTGACAAAACATGGATGGTTTGTGTTAGGCTAGATAAGAAAAAGGTTTGGTGAAAGCTCAAATACTCTGATTTTGTTTTAAACTATTGCTTGGATAAATTAGAAAGAAGCTGATTTTTCTTCTGCTGATTCGGTCTCTATTGTGGTTGACTTTTTCCTGTGTTGTAATGTTATAAAGTTGTATGAGAGTTGCTAAATTCTGAAGGCTAGGTGCGGTTGATGTCACCAGGACTTGTTCGTTTCTCTGTACAGACATCCTTAGCTGTCAGACTCTCAGCTTAGACTGGGCAGAGAATCATAATAGAAGTGTAAGCTCCACCCACCAGCTGTGTGTGCGTTAATTTCCTCACACACACAGACACAGAAGTACAGAGGCGATCCCGCCTCTGACTCCACCTGTGTGTGTGGATTGGTTGGTGAGCCGTAGGCATAGAGAAACCCTACCCTGTGGGCTGAACATTGTTCACACACAGCTCGGACCAAGGATACGGCTATTCTTAGCCTGTCACACAAGCCTGACTCTGCAGGACAGAAGATTTGAGTCAGACTCATCTTGCAGCTTAACTGCTGGGGAAATAAATACATTAGGCATTAAGTTTTCTTTCAACAATAAATAAAGCTTTTGAACTAACTTTCCTTTAGTGTTTAATCAGAAGAGATTTGATTTCAAGGCATTTATAATAAGAAGATAAATTGTTGAACATTTGTGTAAACAAAACAATAGATTACGCAAGACTACAGCATCTTATGTCACCAGTATCTGTTTCAACTTTCAATTTTTGTTCAATTTTCAGGAGATCATAAATAAACAAACTAGTTTACTAATCAGAGGAATAATAAGTGTTACTGAAACTGCAAAATGTCGGTCACGCCAGCAGGAATTTTGGGAGCAAAGAATCCGGCTTTAGCAAAAGAGATAAAGCACATGTCAGAGAAGTGGTCAAAACGGACGAGAAAACTATGCAATCCGTGGCCATCTGAAGGCACTTTTGACGTAGTGGCGTGCGATAATTTGGAGTTGAGAATACAGGATCATAAAGCAGATGGATCCAAGAAAAGACAGCAGAAAAGAGAAAAAGAAATTCAGATCCTGGACTTATTCAGGAATGAAGGAAAGATTTACAGACAGAACTTTAAACATGCCATTCTCAAAATGAAAGACAAATTGGACAAACCCCAGAAGGAAGTGAAGGCCCCAGCAGAAGAGGGCCTGTATCCCCTCTTGGGAACCATTACAATTACGGGAGATTTTGATTTGCGCGACACATTCGACAAAGGTCCTAAGGGTTTAGATGTCGACAATGCAATTTTAAAATTAACAACATCACAGCAATCAGATGAAGCACCTGGCAAAGAAAAGCATGCAAAAGGAAGTGAGGAAAGAGAATTCGAACAAACAACTCCACCTCGTGGAACGCATCCAAAATATTGCAGTACAGAACGTCGAGCGGTAAGTGAAGAAGGACGAAGGGAGATTGATTGTTTTGCAGAACATAAGGATTTTTTGAAAAGGCAACCGAAGGCTAACTCATACTGGATTGACTTTGAGAATAAGGATGTAAATGTACAGGATGAGCTAAACGATGTTGACCAAATTATACAGGACATATCTGAAGGCCTGTGGAAATCCTTAAATCACATCACAGGCACACATTCAGATGAGGTTAGTGAGAACACCACTAGCACAAGCAAGGAGAAAAGTTTCAAGCCTTTTTACAAACCAGGTATTCACTCACCAGAGCGTGGTGATCCAAATACAGGTCTGACTCAAGAGAAGGAAAAACCAGGTCCTAGCAGTTAAAGCCGTGATCTGAGACCCAGACATGACTTAAAACCACCTATTCGATACACTAATGATGGTCAGTACCCAATTTTAATTAAGGGCACAAGAGCTAATTATATTCCCTGGCAGAGCCTCGACCTCACTGGTTTGGTTTCGCGGCTGCCCGAGATACAAGATGGGGCTGGAAAGTGGATTAGGGCCTTCGAACAGGAGACAACTGGGCTAATGCTTGCCCTTGGAGATCTCAAAGCTATTTTGGCTCGAGTTGTTGGGACATCAGCTATGGGAACATTGCTCGCATCCAATGGAGTCCAATGGATGCTGGACCCAATGGCTGACGGCACGGAGGTTAACACACACAAAAATGCACTCTGGAACATACTAAGAGCAGCATATCCCAACAGGATTGACCCCAAAGCCTTGAAAGGTGAGCCACTTTCAGAGACTGAGAGTCCTGCGTCATTTGTTGACAGGCAGCTCAGACGGTGGAAGCTGGAGACGGAGGAGGGTCCTGAGGGGACGCCAATAATGACTTCTCTGTTCCGAACATCCCTGATTTCCACTCTCCCGACTCCTGTGCGAGACAAACTGGAGGATGTGGTGGGACTGGACTCAATGCCACATGCACAGTTCAGAGACCATGTAGTCCACGCAGTGGACCGCTATCGGAAAGACAATAACAAAATGATTGAGCAAGAAAAGTGTGCTCAAAGAAAACTCATGCAGCTGCACATAAATGATCTCCAGAGCAAGGCAAAAACTCAGGCAGCAGTGGAGAAAAGTGACAGCCAAGTCCAAGCATTGCAGACAGCTGTGGCCCCGCCTCAAACTCCATCTCAACCGGTTATCAATGTCTACCCAAACCAGTATGGTAGACAGCAGCCCGGACCACAGAGACGATTTCCAAATCGTTTCCCCAATCGCTACCCAACTCAACAAGGCTGGGTGCAGCAGAATCGACCCCCACTTCCAGGTTCATGTTGGGGGTGTGGCCAGATGGGTCACCTGTATCGAGACTGTCCGAATCCAATTCCAAACCCTGAATGGTCTGGGCGTGGTCGTGGAACACGACCAATCCGGGGAAGAGGAGGTCCAGTTAATCCATGGGCAGCACAACAAGGATTCTAGGGATGTCCGGAGGGCCCTGGGGGGGAGGAGCAACTACCAATTTTAACAGCTAACGCCGATAAAGAACCAGTGATCAATGTTAAAATAGAAGGCAAATCGGTCCCAATGTTAGTTGATACTGGGGAAACCTACTCATGCATAAAATCAAATTATGCAACTCATCTCCCCATGTCTGAGAAAAGCGTAAAGACAACAGGGTTCTCGGGAGCAAAACAAATAAACCCCTTAACAGCTCCAGTAAGACTAGCAGTTGATGACAGTGAAATCGTAATCCCAATTCTGATTTCAGACCAAACTCCAGTTAATCTACTATGAAGAGATGCATTGTGTAAACTAAAAACAAAAATCTGGTGCACACCAGAAGGAATTTATGTAGATAGCTCTGGAATAAACTTTCAAATGACTGCTCAGGCAAAACACGCTAAGGTTTACTGGCTTGGTGACATTAACAAGCCAGTCTCCGAGATGTTTCAACAATGGGAAAAATTTATTGAAGCTCAAATTCCAGAAGCTACTGTACCATTCAGTGACTATCACTGCACAATGACTTATGATCCATCATGCAGTAGAATCTTTGAAGAAAAATGGGACAAAGAAACAAAAGACTTGCACGTTAGGCTAGTGTCACAATACATCGTGATAGGACAGCAAGGTGCAGCTGTGAATGTGGAAGAAAACCCATTTATTGAAAAATGGCACACTGTGCCAGAATCAGCACGACACATTACCTTAATGGTAAACAAAGGCTTTGAGTCAAAAGATCTTGGACCAATGATGTTAACAGCAACTAAAACAGAGTGGCAGAAAACAGATAACCCGCTAATCTACACTACAAAAAATGCAGAAATGATTAAAATTCTCTGCGGTACCACCATGATGTCAAAACCACAGGTTGTAACAGTCGCAAACAAAAAACACATGCAGGGTGTAGCAGAATCAGAAACAGTTCAAAACGAGTTGAAAGCTGACATGCTAAAACAGATTTCAGACCAGCTATGGTCCAAACATGACACGGATGTTGGACTGGTAACATCGGCAACTCCAATTCAAGTGGAATTGAAGCCAAATGCAAGACTGCCTTATCGACCCCAATACCCGCTAAAGCCAGAAGCAGAAGAGGGTATAAATGCAACTATTGAAGGTCTAATTCAAGCAGGAGTACTAAAAGAAACCTATAGCACATGTAACACTCCAATTTTGCCAGTGCTAAAAGCAGACAAGCTCAAGTACAGACTGGTACATGATTTAAGAGCTGTAAATGAAGTGATCACTGACTTTGACGCAGACGTGCCAAATCCAAGCACATTACTGAGTAACATCGATGGGGAAGCTAAATACTTCACGGTAATTGATCTGTGTTCAGCATTTTTTAGCATCCCATTGGCCAAAGAATCACAATATCTTTTTGCTTTCACGTTTCGTGGGAGACAGCTCACGTACAGAAGGCTACCACAAGGGCTAAAACACAGTCCACACATCTTTAATCAAATTTTGAAACAGAGCCTCGAAGGCATCGAGGTGAACAGCACTGTGATTCAGTATGTTGATGACCTACTGATTTGCGCACGAACAATCGATGATTGTCATCGTGACTCCATTAAAGTCCTCCAGAAGTTAGCTCGGGGAGGACACAAAGCCTCCCTGACAAAGCTTCAGTACTGCCAACCACAGGTAGAGTACCTAGGGAGAGTAATCTCCCATGGGACTGTCGCCATCTCACCAGAACACGTGGAAGGTGTGAGCAAAGCTCCACAACCACAAACTGTTGGACAAATGATGACATTTCTGGGAATGACTGGTTTCAACTCCGAGTGGATTGAAAATTATGCTGAAAAAACCGCACCACTTAGGGCACTGATTAAAGATGCTGGAAGTGAGTCTTTAAAATCGACTCTAAAATGGACAAATGACGCTAAGATAGCTTTTGAAACCATCAAACAAGACATGCAAACTGCGCCAAGTTTAGCAACACCTGACTACACAAAACCATTTTTGCTGTACGTCGCAAACAGACATGACATGTATGCCTCTGCAGTGTTAATGCAGGACACATGCAGTGGACGTCGGAAACAACCTATTGCGTACTACAGTGCAAAACTTGACAATGTGGCACAGGGATGGCCCCCTTGTTATCAAGGATTGGCTGCTTTGCATTATGCTTATGAGAAAGCCTCAGTGATAACAATGGGATATCCTGTCACCATCTACACACATCACAAAATATCTGAACTAATCAACCGAGGAAAGTTTGTGTTAAACCAAGCAAGATGCCTGCAGTATATGCCACTACTGACATATCCGGATGTTGTCATAAAGAGGTGTACCACGACAAACCCTGCTAACAGTGTTCCCTTTGAGTTAGAAGGAGAACCACATTGCTGCATAGCTGAGGTATCTAGATACACTAAGCTAAGGCCTGATTTGGAATCTACTCCGTTCGACCAATCTGATGTCACCTATTTTGTTGATGGTTCATATTTTAGAGACTACCTAGGAAACCATGCAGCATTTGCTGTTGTGGAAAAAGTAGATGACAGACTTGAAACAGTAAAAGCTGAAAAGTGTAACCAACCCTGTTCTGCACAGCTAGCGGAACTCAAAGCCCTGACCGAAGCTTGCAAGTTGGCAAGTGGCCAGGTAGCAACTATCTACACTGACTCTGCATACGCACATGGTGTTTGTCACCTGTTTGGAAGTGTGTGGAGGCAAAGAGGTTTTAAGAAGACGGACGGTACACCCATCCTTCATGGAAAGCAGATCAACGAGCTGATCTCAGCAATGATGCTTCCATCGAAACTGGCCATTGTAAAATGCCCTGCACACCGCAAGGGTAACTGCGATGTCATCAGAGGCAACAATGCAGCAGATGAGGCGGCAAAATCTGCCTCCAGGTGTGAAGAAGCCATTTTGACACCTGTAATATCATTAGAGCCTGTAATAACACCAGAAGACATCATTCTGATTCAGGAAAAGGCAGAGAAAAGCGAGCAGCAGTGTTGGAGAAAAAGAGGTGCAACAATGGACTCCAGCGGCTTGTGGAGGTCTCATGAGGGCTTGATCGTTGCACCTGTCTCCCTGCTGACAATGCTAATCTCAGAGAGCCACGGTCCTGATCATTGTGGTCGTACAGAGGTTCTGAAAAGACTTAACAAACAAGGTTACTGGTCACCATACCTAAAAGCCATGGTTGAGGAAGTAATAGATCAGTGTGACATTTGTGCTGAGAACAATGTAAAAAAGGGCATCACAGTCCCAGCGGGACACATTCCAGTGCCCGAAGGTCCTTTCAAACATTTGGTCATTGACTATGTTGACATGATTAAGTCTGTGCATGGGAAGCGGTACATGTTGGTGATCATTGACAGATTCAGTCGGTGGATCGAAGCCGTTCCCTCCAAAGATCTAGGTTCAGAAACAGTGGTAAAGTTTCTAGTCAGAGAAGTGATTCCTCGCTTTGGTATCCCATCGGAAATAAGCTCGGACAATGGTCCTGCTTTTGTTGAAAAAGTCCTTAAAGGTGTGTTGCAACAACTAAGGATAAAGCAACGATTAGGATCAGTTTATCACCCCCAGAGCCAAGGGATGGTCGAGCGAGCGAATCTGACGTTGAAGTCTAAAATCTGCAAAATCTGTGCTTGTACTAACCTTAACTGGGTTGATGCATTGCCGCTTGCCTTAATGAGCTATCGCATGCAAACTAACAGAAGCACGCATCTTTCACCTCATGAGGTCCTAACAGGCAGGCCAATGCCAGCTCCTCAGCTCAGAGGACCCCACAAGGGGCCTTCACTGGAGCAGCTAGAGCTTGAATTCAAAAGCTATATCAAGCAACTAACCAGCATCCATAAAGCCATCTATTTGCAGGAAAAGAGAAAGGAGCTCGTCTCTAGCGCAGGCGCAGACGGGCCAGTAGTTCCTGGAGACCAGGTGTACATCAAAGTTTTCAGGAGGAAGTGGCACGAACCGCGGCGAGAGGGTCCCTACAAAGTGGTTCGAGCAACGCCAACGGCAGTCCAGGTCGAAGGAGGATCGACGTGGCATCATCTGACACACTGCACGAAAGTCAAAGACAAAACTCAGGGCAGTATTGTGTCTGACGTAACAAACCGGCATGATGGCCGAGGAAAAGAAGGGCGTGCTAAGCCTGATAACAGTTCTGTTTTGGATGACACTAGGGGGTCTGATGGTGGTGCTGGAGGAGGTGAAGATGGAGACGATGGCCGAGGAGCAGATCGTCGACCCATCACAAGAGCATACGCCAGACGACTTGGTCAACGACGAGGCAGCACACCGTGATCAAGTTAAGTACAATCCAGCAGGCCGGATGCAACATAGGTCAGCATCCTTGCCTGCATTCGACGTAGCAGTTGTTAAAACTGGTGTTACAACCACGATTCTAAATAATGTTTTGACCACAACTAAGGTAAATAAAATCCCTGACAGTGTGACCACAGTTCCAAATAATGTTTTAACTACTAGCGCTACTACTACTACTACTGTAATCCCTGATGTTTTGACTACCACAGCTCCTGTTGAAGAGGGGAGGTCCGACTGGAGCTCTTCCTCTCACTTACAGCTAGTGACTCCACTGATTTTAAGACCTGAAACAACGCCAGTTAGCAAGTTAAGAAGTGTAACTACTAAGCCACCTGTTAGTACTACAACTCCCACAGGAGATGTAGCTGTGAAATCTGATTTTCCCACAGCAACCTCTGGTAGTAACCATGTTTGTAATCTTACTCAGCAAGGCCAAAATGAACAAGAAGTGACCAATCGCAAAGCTGTGCCTAAGCCACTATTTGGGCCGATTAGACCTAGGCCCGGGAGTAACACAGGACCTATCTCCCCTAGAGCGGGCAGACCATTGCCGATAGAGGATAGGCTTTGGGATGCCGCCATGCAAAATAGTTGGTATAAATGGGCTTTGTATACGACGAGAGAAATGACTCCTAACGACTGCATAGTGTGTGCTCAAGCACCCGGAATGTTACCTGAGGTTGTTCCAGAAAAATATACTTCTAGTGAATGTGCCATTACACAACGACGCACTTGTAAGACTAGAAAGGAAATAGAGATAAATAAAAAGATTCCACCTATTCTTAAGTTGCCATTGTGTGGATTCCAATGCAGATTGCTCCATGGTACACGAGATAAGTGCAAGTATGTTAAAAAATATGCAGAATATAAAATCCTAGAGGAATGTGCTGAATTTGCAATCCAAACAGACCAAAATGGTCCTCCAACGGACTACAAAATTGATTATAGTGCTGATTATGAATGTTTTGCAAGTGGAAGTTTCTCTGACAATGGAGGAGTGGACGTAGGTAATACATCTGTCAACTGTAACGTCACTTGGCTATTATCCTGGTTCCCGCATGCAAATGTGACACCACTTCTCATTGACACCCCTGTTTGGTATGAAAACCCTGTAACTCTTAGTCAGGACTGTGATAACATATCGATGACGATCCCCACTCTGGATCTCATAGGTGAGCAAGACATTCCAGTGGCCGACAGCTACTGGATGTGTGGTGGTGATGTTCTAATGAATGTTTTGCCAAGTTTTTGGGTTGGGTTGTGTACGCTAGTACGTATGAAAGTTCCAGTGACTATCTTACATGAAGGTGTGAGTGAATTACTTCAGTTGGAGACTACCAATAGACGTAGAACAAAGAGGTATGATGTGTTTGATCATAAAGTGCATTTAAACGCCATAGGACTGCCAACAGGAATTCCCATAGAATTTCAAGCAAGAGATGAGGTAGTAGCTGGTTTAGAGTCAATTCTTCCTTGGATAACAATAAATAAGAATGTGAAATGGATCAACTATGTTTATTTTAATCAGCAAAGAATCTTAAATTACACAGTAAATAACCTTGGCCTCTTGGGTGAACAACTTCATGCCACAGTCAAAATGACTTTGCAGCATGACCAGGCTTTGGACTGGTTGCTGGCCGAGAAAGGTGGGCTCTGTAAGTTTCTGAACTCCAGTGGGCAAGAATGTTGCACCTACATTCCAAGTAATATGGCCCCTGATGGTGCATTTACTGAAGGAATGAGGAAATTTAAAGATTTAAAGATAGAGCTCAGGGAGAATGCAGGCAGGGAAAGCTGGTCCTTAGACTCCTTAGCCCTCAAATTGGGTCAGTGGGGAGCTATTTTGGTAAAAGCAGGAATTAGTGCAATAGTAGTACTAATTCTGATTTCTCTATTGGCATGTTGTATCCTACCTGTTGTGAGGAGACTGCGGGAGCGAACTCTGGCTGCCCAAATGAACCTTGCTGCGTCGTCTCAGTACGTGCAAATGGGAATGGCCACAATGGAATCAGCACGACACCCAATGTGCCTGAAGAACGGGACGGCTGATGAGATGGCGGTGGGGTAAGCTTTGCGTCTCATCAGAGATGTTGTTGTGGTTACATGCACTCGACTAAGGAATCGGCCTCGAAGTCCTCTTCCAGCGACAAGACCCCTGCAGCAGTCATCAATAAAACTGAACTTGATTCGTGTGTTTTCTTCACTCCGTTTCTTTTTTTCCAGCTCTGCAACTGAGACTCTGACTCCGTTCTCTATTTCGGTTGAGCAGTTGTGTTGTTACATCTAGTATATTCGTATATTCATTACATTTACTGTTGTGTTTAACTTTTTATAGGTTTAGTCACATCAACATCATCTAGTTGTTCATTCGTATCCACGTCAATCATTTATTTCACATGAGTTTGTATTTTTGATTGCATATTCACGTACAGTTACTGGTTGCAATATTGCTAAGGGTAATTAATGCACGATCGTACTCATGATTTTTTATTCTCTGTTGGAAGGTATCATCACTTCATTTTCCCTTATGTGTGTTCTTTTGTTAATTCAATGTTACCTAATGTCTGCCATATACTTAGGCTAGACTTGTATGCTCACTCTGTGCATTATGTGATCGTCCTGTTTGGGGCAGGAGGTCAAGGGGGAATTTTCCTGTTAAGAACAGCGGACAGGTTTTTCGCCCTCTTACAGTGTGCGCATGCATTTTAATGTATTGCTGGGGTGGTTAAAGACGTCACATTCCATGTTGTGTCTTGCAGCTGATACTTACTTTGCAGTTACTTCGTCGTTACATTTATATCTATATAGTTTGGCTGAAGTCTGCAGTATATTAGTCATTTTGTCATTTAACGCCCATTTACTGGTCTATGTTAACATTCATTTATGTGTTATGTTATTTGTTATGTAGCCAGCTTGTTTATGGGGGTGGACACCCCCATGGGGGGGATCTGTAGGAGCCAAAAAGCAGTGTTCTGTGTACGTGCATTTTGACAAGATGTTTATCAGCCCAGCATCCTGTGTACGTGCACTTTCAACATCTTGATTGTCCAGCTGCTGCGTACGTGCAGTTTCAACATCTTGTTTTTCGGTCCAGTTTATGCAACTTCCAGTAAGTCTTGGCTTACTTTGACCATATTGGGTAATAAAACAGCATCCCATCATTTCCCGAAATCACGAGGGTGGGGGCCAGAAGAGTATAACCGATGCTGCGTGTTGTAGGAGACAGGGCTTTGCAGAAGGTTTCCAGCCGAGGCATTTAGATCGAGGCTGAAGGCTGTCCCCATGAAGTGTTGGTGATGTATTGCTGAATTGTACAAATAAAAGCCCCACGCTGAGTTTGGACAAACTGTCTCTCTCTTGTTTTTGATAAGGAAAAAGAACCACAGGACCTTTCACAGTAAAATGTGACCTTTTTGGACCTGAGGGGACGAGGCTCGTGTGATGTCATCATCCGACCATTCAATTTAATTTTTGGGTGGATGCCGAATGACCACAGAAATATTTGTAACTCTGTTCCATTCAGTTATGAAGTTATAGCAATTTATATTTTTTTGGCGAGTAGTAAAATTTCAAAGCCAGGCCCCGCCCCTTCAGCATATACGAAAACTCAGAATCCTCCTCTCATTTTGTTCGCCCATCCCTTCTGAGCATTTTTCCACAATTTTTGAGACGATCATGCGAGAAATGATCGAGCAATCCAATCAGAAACGGACCTTCAAAATGGCTAAAAATCGCCATTTCAACCCAAAATGGCCGACTTCCTGTTTGATATTGACCATGGTTGCAAGAGGCTTTTCTGGCTTTATGGAGAGGGGTATTTTTCACTTTCTAGGGGGGCGCTGTTCAGCCATTTTCTTTGCGATTTTTTCGGGACCTTTAAAATATCAAATTTTTCACCAGGCCTGACAAGTTTGCAAAATATTGTGAGTTCTGGGGTATGTTAAGGTCCCCAAAAAGCCGTTCAAAGCGGGCTAAGAATAACAAAAAATAAACAGAGGAAAAACAAGAGGCCTTCGCAGCGCTTTCGCTGCTCGGGCCTCATTAACAAGAGTCTGCTTCTAGACCTGCAGAAACAGACAAGAAAAAGAGTAAAAAAAAAACAAACAAAAAAAAAGGGACACAACAACAATACAACAAGATCAAGCTATCACTGCGTCAACTTGATGAGGAAATATATAATCAACATTGTTTAAATGAACAGTCACACAATAATAAATCACAGTACATTAAGTGCCCACCATAGTTTTAAGACCTGTGTTGAACGTACCCAAGCCCATACTTTTGAGAGCACAATGTGAGCACCTGTGTGTGTGTGTGTACACGCGCTTGTTTATGTAAGGTTTATCTATAGGAGTGTCCAATAGAGAGTGTGAGGGACCACAGATCTGCCCCCCAAAGATGCGTAGGAGATGGGGCGAGCTCCAAGTCCAAGAGATCCCGACGCTGCCCCAGAACACTGGAACCCCAAGGAGACTGCAACCAGAAAGGCCCCTGTCCCCCTCGAGAGGCACAGAGGATTGCCCCGGGGGGCCACAACAAGCAGCCGGCAGAGTCCCGGGAGACATCAGCGGCAAGACCTCAGGCCTGCCGGCAGCCTCCCACCCCCTAGCCGGCCGAGCCCGGGACCCAGCGACCCGGGATCCAGGGGCGACCACCCCCGCCGGGGACCCAGCAGAGCCCAGGGACCCAGACCCCACAACGCCGCCAACGGGATTGATCAGGCAGACACCAAAAATCTTAAACCCCCTGACCCGGGAGCCACGAACACTCAGGCAGACCAAGGCACCACACCCCACACCAGGTGTGGCAGGGGGAGGGGAGACGAAGATCTATATCATCAAAAGAAGTCCCAGGAGAGGGGAGGAGTCAAAGGCCCCACCTGACATATACAGTCATACACAAACACAGTCACACACTCCCTCCCTCGTGCTCACACATGCACATACAACCCAAGACTTACAAAAATGCACGCCAGACACTCACTCATGCTCCTCATACACACCCTATTAACTCTGGTCCCGGTACTGCTGCACATTGGGTACAACCATTACCTGTTACCAGAGATTGACCCTTTCTGCTGGGGTGCTGATGAGCAGGCTCCCCCGCCCAACGCTGAGCACAGCAACCCACCACCCCAGACCCCAAACAGACGGCCAGATCTCGCTCCTAGCCTCCAGCCCCAGGAAGCCAAGCAACAACAGAGGTGTGCTAAGACCCCTAGTCTCCCTCCACCTGCTCCAGTATAGTGTTGTGTGTTAATGTGGTGTATTCCATGGCTGTGGTGAGCGGGTAGTGCGGGCATTGTCTGGCCTATGCCAGTTGATGCCACCGCACCACCCCACTTTTACCCACAGCCCTCGGTGTCTAAGTGCAGTTTAAAATTGGAAGTGGGGACCGGCACTCAGGAGGAGGCTGAGAAATCCCCCTGCCTAGTGCAGTTGAATGTGCTCACTCCCAAGGCCCTAACTGTGTGTTTGCGTGGAATGTCATCGGTGGAAGTGTCTAAGGTGCAAATTAAATTGGGGGGCAGGTTGCCACAGGAATGCGGAAATGGGGTCCATACCCGCACTCCCTTACTTGTCTACCCCGCAAGGTCCTATGTGCATGTTTGTGTGATAATGTGAGGGAGCAGGAGGAGAGAAATATGCGGGGATGGGGAGAAATGGCTGGTTGGGAGTAGCCCTCCCAGGAGCCAGCTCCCCCACTGGCCCCAATAGGCACCTCTGTTGTCAAATTGCCGCCCAGGGCATGGAGACCCCAGCCCATCCTGCCAGGGCCCAAAGCAGCAGCATTACAGAGCCTCACGTAGTCCAAGGGCACCAACCCAGCCCCACCCCAGCAGAATATCTATGCCCATCCCTGCATTTGCACAACTTCCAGAATATAAGACATAGGACATCCAGGTAAGGTTGGGTCCTCCCCCTCCTGGACCTCCCCCTCCCCTGTGATGGGACAGCAGAGGAGCCAAGGTCTACCCGAGGCCCCTGAACCCGGGCCAGGCACTGCTGCATGTTCCTGCCTTCTTCCCGGCAGCATATATGTCAGGACCCGACCCCCAAGGCCCCGCCCAGATCCCCACACCGGGCCGGCCACCCCAACACCCCTAGCCCCCAGGCCCCCACCCAGACCCGCCCAGGGTTAATGCAGCTGCCAGGCAGTGACCCATGGCCGCTGCCAAGACCTCCAAGGGGCCCCACTCACAACCGCAAGTAGTCCACCCCCCGAGGTAACCCAAGTACCTCCAGAGGGGGACAACGGCCCCCCAGTCCCAGACATCCCCAGTGAACCCACCCCCAGGGAACATCCGGATACTCCAAACTCAGACCCTCCACCCCCCCCCCCCCCCCCACCCACCCACATCATCCCGCAGGACAACATCAACGGCCCCCCATCATCGCTATGTGATGGAACCGATCAAAGGAGCCCAGAGAGATTGATCTGAAGTGGAAGCAGAGGCTATATCAAGTGTAATATGATCTAACAAAAGATTTCTATACTGGTTAATGCAGAGAGTTTCTCTATTTTTCCAATTCAAGAGGATAGTTTTCTTAGCGATGCATATGGCAATCAGAACCACGTGAACCAAAGATGTTTCAATCTGGACATCGTCCAGGTTTCCCAGTAAACAAAGAGAGGGGGTGGTTGGGATATGACATTTCAGAGACTTTGACAGGTCTTCACATACTCTACCCCAAAATTCCTGGACAGGTGGACAGGACCACAGTGCATGAATGTAATTGTCATGAACGTTGTTTGTGCAGTGTGTACAGGTGTCAGACAACACAAACCCCATCTTGAACATCCGATGACCTGTATAGTGTACTCTGTGTAGAATTTTGTACTGAATTAATTGTAAATTGGGGTGTTTGATCATTTTAAAAGTTTTTAAACAAGTTTGGGACCAGAAGTTCTGGTCAAAGCTGACTGATAGATCCACCTCCCATTATAGGGATTGCTATTCTATCGTCTATTTTGGACAGTGTCTTATATACTTTAGACAGTAGTTTGGGGGGTTTGAGATTATAGAAGTCTAATACCCTTGGTGGTGTTTGTAATTCTATTTTATTGAGCTTAAATTTTTGTTTGACTACAGATTTAATTTGGTGGTATTCTAAAAAACTATTCTTATCTATTCCAAATTGGGAGACTATTCTATTAAATGGGATGAAGTCCAATCCTTCATATATGTGTTCCAGGTATAGGATTCCTTTGTTTTTCCAGTCCGGAAGGTTCATCATTTTATAATTTTGCAAAATATCAGGATTATTCCAGATAGGTGTGCGTCTGCATGGTACTAGTGAAGACTCCGTCATTTTAAGATACTCCCACCATGCTGTCAGAGAGATGCTGATACTAATACTTTTGAAGCCTTCATGTTTTCTTATGCTTGAGCTAATAAGAGTATTTGATTCTTCAAGCGTCTCACCAGTCTGGTTCTCAGCATTTTCTGTCACTCGAGCATGTGATTGGTGCCTAGTGATGAGCCCACTCACAGTAACATCCTCCATTCTTGTACATTGTTATAAATCATCCACCCACCTTTGCAGGATATTAATTATTTTGTCTTTCTCAATGATTTTTGCTTTCAGTTCCTTCACTTCTTTTACTAAGTCCATCAGTACCGTTTGCTGTTTAACTATCTTGGATGTCTCTTCAGTTAGGAAGTTCTGTGAGAGCTTAATCGTCCCCAGCTCCTCACCAGCAGATTGATGTTTTTTGGGAGGCATGAGGGCCAAAGTGGCTAATTTCAGAACAAACAGATAGAAAATGAAGTCATAGGCTTAAGATCTGTTAAATTCTTTATGGAGCATACCCTTTAGTTGTTATCCTGATGCTTTACCAAGATGTACCAGCGGTAGACTCCCAGAGGTCAGTGCACAGCCCGAAGCCCAGGTCTGACCTGGTGGTTGGAGCAGGAGCCGAGCCTGGTGTGGCAGGAGCATAGCCTGGTGTGGTAGATGGAGCAGAGCCTGGTGTGGTAGCTGGAGCATGGCCTGATCTGGTAGCAGGAGCAGAGCCTGGTGTGGTAGATGGAGCAGAGCCTGGTGTGGTAGCTGGAGCAGAGCGGGTTGACGGTAGGTCTCGGGTCGCCAGTTCCTCCTAAATCTTGTCTGAGAGACCATCGTAGAAGATGTCCATAAGGGCTGCATTATGCCAGGGGCTGTCAGCAGAAATGGCATGGAAATCCCTGATGTAGTCAGTCACTCTCCGGGTTCCCTTCTCCAAAGATTACAATTTCATGGAGGATTCACGGCTAGGCAGAATTGGGTTAAAAACCCTTATGAGTTTATCAGCAAAAGTTTGGTACTGGTAGCAGATGTGGGAGTCATTAGCCCAAGTAGCTGTTCCCCACACCATAGCTTGGTATGATAATAATGGACAGCAGTAGTTCAACAGGTTGAGCGGGCTGTCCAGTAATAGGAAGGTTGCAGGTTCGATCCTGGCGCCGAACTGCTGTTGTGTCCTTGGGCAAGACATTAACCCACCTTGCCTGCTGGTGGTGGTCAGACAGACCGGTGGTGCCTGTGCTCGGCAGTCCCGCCTCTGTCAGTGCGCCCCAGGGCAGCTGTGGCTACATCGTAGCTCATCACCATCAGTGTGTGAATGTGTGTGTGAATGGATGAATGATACACTGTAGTGTGAAGCGAGTTGGAGTCCTTACTCTGAGAGGCGCTATACAAGTGTGGGTCATTTATCATATCACATAAGCTACTTTGGATCTTTCTGTAGGAAAAGAGGAAGGTTGGAGTTGGAAGTGCATTTCACATTGTGTGAGGAAGGAACGACATTGTTGGGGATCCCCCTGAAATGCTTCCATTGGAACCAGCCGTGGCTCGTGGACAGGTGAAACCCAGAACTGAACTGGTTGGGCAGAAGCCGCTGGAGTGTGGGTCACGTAGCTCCAGCAGTTTGTTGACTTTGGATTCCAAGCCTGAGATGGATGTCTCAACTTCGCGTCACCATTTCTGAGTCGGCGTCAGGTCCATGTGGGCCACATTATTCTGTTATGAACTTGGAAGAGGACCGTAAGGACACCAGAGCACAGTCGGCAGTAGTAAACAGTTTTTATTAGCCTGGAGCTAAGAGGAGATGTTAACGGAGCAGAGTTCAGGTAAAGGCAAAGTCGAGGACAGGCGTGGGTCAGAACCAGGATGAAATGAAGCAGATTCGAGGAGCAGGCGAGAGACGTGGTCGGCTGTAAGGACACCAGAGCACAGTCGGCAGTAGTAAACAGTTTTTATTAGCCTGGAGCTAAGAGGAGATGTTAACGGAGCAGAGTTCAGGTAAAGGCAAAGTCGAGGACAGGCGTGGGTCAGAACCAGGATGAAATGAAGCAGATTCGAGGAGCAGGCGAGAGACGTGGTCGAGAACAGACGTGGATCGGAACCAGGCTGAGACGAAGAAGATACGAGGAGCAGGCGAGCGACGTGGTCAAAGACAGGCATGGATCAGAACAAGGTAGGTTCGGGACATGGTCGTGGACAGGCGTGGGTCGTGGAGGCAGGCAGAGTTCCTGGTGAGGGTCAGGCGAGGTCGGTAGGCGATGATCAGGCAGGATGAAAAGGCTGGAAGATCTACTGGCAGGAGCTTTCAATAATCGGGCAAAGTCCTGGTGGTTGACTGTGGAATATATAGCTGGTGAGGCAGGTGTGTGGCATGAGCTTGATGAGGGGACCAGGTGTGATGCATGAAGGCTGATGAGGTGGATGATGGTTGCATGGAGGTCAGGACATGGCAGGATTATGACACTTCTGTGGTCGGGTCTGACCCAAGTTAGTAAATGTAAGTCCTCCATCAGATTTGTGCTTCTTCTAGTGTCATTTTAAAGGATTTGTATTTATTTATTTGACCATTACTAGATTAGCAGCAACAGAAATGCTGCTAAAAACACACAATTATGTGAAGCTGGAAAAATTACATTTATTTCTGTAATTTAACTAGACTGAGAGACCATTTAAAGCCTCAGGAACCTTTACAGGTGTTTCTATTTGCAATTATACATTTTAGCTGATTGGGGTCTTGTTAAATATCACACAGTTCCTGATTGTAGTTCCTCCTGTTACGAGCCCATTTATTTCAATTATTCAGTTTCATAAAATCATTTGGACATACATTTTATTATATACCAGCCATTAGTCATTTCTATTTCAGTCATTAGTCATTTATGGTAAATTAAGTTAGTTTAATTAAGACAGGGGTCGGCAACCTGTTCCCATCAAAGAGCCATTATTACCCGTTTCCCACAGTAAAGAAAACACTGGGAGCCACAGCAGCCGCGGCGTTGTGGACAGGGCTTACCCTCAGACAGCAGAGAGCTGCTTTAACCAATCACAACAGGTGACAGCAGCCAGTACCGGTCGCTCATGTACGTCAAAGTTATCTTTCATAAGACGATAATCAATAAAACAATTTATATAAAATGGATCCAGAAGTTGTAGCCCGTCTCTGCCTACAGTATTTTGATAGTTTTCACCCTGTTGATGGTTTTACTGAGCAGGTGCCACTTTTTTTTGTTTTTAAAACATGTTTAGACTGTTCAGAATACAAATCCAGGCTCTGTCACGTTTGATTGTTGTAATTAAACTTTGTAGGTGGGGAAGGTCAGAAAAGGATCCGATCATTTTGTTTTTCCCTCATTTACAGTGACGGAGATAACGTCGCAGTGCACCTGGCTCTGGTGTTAATCAAGTTAAATTATATCTCTTTGCAACAATTTTCACAAGAAAACTGAACAGTTAAAAGCAGGGCTTGTGTTGACCGGACAGTTCCCGTATTTGACCGTTTATTTTGACGGAGAAAGAATAGAAAGAATTACCCAGACGCATGCAGATGAACTGACACTTAATTCGTTTCGCATATCGCAGATGTAGCTAAATCACTCAAGAAAAGATTTCCTTCTGAACATCTGAGCTGGACACTGCTCAGCGCAGCTCACTGTCAGCGCGTACGTAAGGTGCACAGCGAGCTGAAGATGTGGAGAGGGGCTTGGAGCGCGTCGCAGAACCAGAGCGCTTGCGGGAAGATTCCTCCGACTGAAGCGAGTGTTTTCCAAACCCTGTCTCTCAGAGAGACTTGTCACTGGTGGCCATTGGATCTCAGCTTGTCAGGAATTTGGACTTTACTGACATTGTCATATCTCTGGCAGGATGAGTCAGGTGGGGCATAGCAACTCAACACCTCATAGTAGAAACTTCTTTTTTTTGTGATGCGCACAATATAAGTTTAACTGGAGGACCCACAGGGTCAAATTTGCCCACTGTTGATTGCTGCTACTCAAAATCAACGATTTAAAATTAATCAAATGTATCTTCTAAAACCCAGAGTGCCACTTGTCACCCTTGCATAGAGACACCTATAGTGGATGCATATTGGACTGACAGGAGCCACAGCGGCAGTGAGAAGAAGGCTGACCACATGCTATTTTGTTGAGCTGGAAACCTCCACAAACAAAATTTTTTCAGCAAACCAGCAGTTGGTAAAAATTTGTGTTAATCTACTGTACTTTATATTAACTTGCAGAATGCCTAGAAGTATGTTTTATATTGTTTTTGGAGAAATTAGCAGAGGTGGAAAGAGTGCTAAAATTTCCTACTTAAGTTTGAGTACCAATACTTTGATCATTTTTTACTCAAGTACAAGTAAAAGTACTTGCCTAAATTTTTACTCAAGTAAAAGTAAAAAGTATCATAAATAAAATGTACTCAAAGTAAAAGTTACTTAGTTACATTTTTGTCAGCGTAATGATGGCTACATCTAAGTAGTGCAAAATCACAACACCAGGTCACAATTCGCTCGTGTGCATGTGCACACGCACAAACATACACACACACACGCGTGTGCACACACACACACACACACACACAATTTGATGGAGCGATTTCTATCAAGTCAGTGAGAACAGGACGTGCACATTGATTGGACGAGGTTTTTCTAGGATTGTAGGTTTCAATAGTGATTAAAATTATTCTTTATTTTGAGAAAAAAG
Source organism: Nothobranchius furzeri (assembly GCF_043380555.1). Classification (NCBI taxonomy): domain Eukaryota; kingdom Metazoa; phylum Chordata; class Actinopteri; order Cyprinodontiformes; family Nothobranchiidae; genus Nothobranchius; species Nothobranchius furzeri. Next base: position 20,612,622 of record NC_091749.1, read on the forward strand.
TAATTTTTAGATGCCATCAGCATGTGAGGTATCCCAATGTTTTCATGACAAAACTCGAAACTGTGCTCTAACCTGTCACATAACAAGCCAAATGAAATTCAAACAATTCAAATGGACCAAATGGCAGCTGCTAACGATGGCCCTGCCCTACTTTACCTCTACATTACAGTTCCTTTATCCATGTCCATCCTAGAGCTCCTCTCTGATTTTTAACATTAGCAGAGTTCATCCTTGGTAGTGGGTTCACTCAGTCATTTAACCCTTCACCACTGAAATCAGTTTGTTCATTCCAATCCTCCTAAATAATCCTCCAATCATCCAACTGGAATCCTTAAGGGTCCCGTAACGTCCATCCTGTCAGAATAGACCTTGGGAGCCCAGGTGTTACTAGAACTAATGGTGTCTCCTCACCAGTGTGAGCCTCCAAACTGTGAAGGTTGGTCTCCAAACATGAACTTTAAATTCATGCATTTATCTCCTCTTGTAACACTTTAAAATGTTTTAAAATGCTTGTATCATGATATGTTACACCTCCCAGACCAAAGATAAGGTAAAATATTATCATAGACACGATTGAGACGTCACTATTTATGAAATACAAGTTATTTTTGTTCACCATTACTTCAACCAAGAAATAAGATGGATGGATTTGATGAAACCACGCGGTCTCATGCAGTCCAATATGTGTAACACACACACACGCACACACACACACACACACTGCAGCATGTTAGAATCATTTGAATGACTAATTTAACTACATTGAACTGCTTTAGTAATAATTTAATCTCTTATTCTGGAGTAAAATAAAGAAACAAGCTAAATCATCACATATCTGTGGCATCAAGTAGCATTGTGAGTTCAAACACAGGGATGGAGCACAATGTTTACACCTGAACTGTATCAGGATGTTTTAACTCACAGAGGCCTGCAGGTATCCTGTTTTATGAGCAACGCGCTGATAATCTGCTTGTTATGAGCACTAAACGTTATTTTGCCGCTTCCGTGCGGAGCTGTAGGGAAACACATTTCAAACACGGAGTCCGGCTACCGAACCGAGCAGAATTCTGATGATGTAACACCGGTGTGTGAAGGTGCGGGTTCCAACCCATGAGAGGAGGGAGAGGAGGTAAACAGCCAGTGGATCACAGGGACTGAACTGATGTTTTTGAGCAAAACTGCGGTAAAAATGGCTGTTTGTCCTCGTTATCAAGTGTACGGAGAACATCAGGAGACACATGGGGAAAGACGCAGACGCAGACCATGACAGAAGGCATCTGAATCAATTCACTGTAAAACAAGTTTTGGAACAAATTGAAGCTGATGATAGTGACTTTGTCCCTGAATTGGACAGCGAAAGTGATTCTGATTAATTGTTTCAAACGTATGGAAATGATGGTGGTGAATCTTCTGCCCAAGTCTAGTCACTCATCCAGTGATGAAGATGTGCCATTTGCTGATGCTGCTAGAGTCCAGATGGAGCCAAATCGTGCTGCAAAAACGTACACATGGCACCCTTCACTAAAGGAGAAAGAACAAGTTCTTGGAATGTATCTCAGGATGGGATTAGTTCAAACGTGCGTTGATAAATTTGAAATCCAGTTCTAAATGTGCAAAAGATTAAGCAAAAATAAAAATACCACAGTGAAATGTAGTTATGTGTTTGATTTATTTTCCTCTATTTAAAATTGTTTACACTGACAGTATGTGTTATTGTAATTCTTTAAAATGATATGCATAAAGCCCGATGGGTAAAATTTGACTCTAATCCTAAATTAGGTAATAAAGGGTCAAATTTGAAAAAGTGGATAATTTGATGATCAGTGAATTTATAGAATGGGCTGCACAGTGGAGCAGTGGTTAGAGACGTTGCCTTGCAGCGAGAAGGTCCTGGGTTTGCTTCCCGGCCTGAGATCTTTCTGCATGGAGTTTGCATGTTCTCCCTGTGCATGCGTGGGTTCTCTCCGGGTTCTCCGGCTTCCTCCCACAGTCCAAAAACATGACTGTTAGGTTGATTGGTCTATCTAAAATTGCCCTTAGGTGTGAGTGTGTGTGTGTGTGCGTGAGTGTTTGTCGTGTGTGTCTCTGTGTTTATTTATTTATTTATTTTTATTTATTTATTGAGAACCTCATTAGCTCCATCCATAGTGTGGAGCTATTCTTCCTGAGGTCTCTTCCAATTTCATTACAATTATTTTGTTGCCCTGCGATGGACTGGCTCTCTGTCCAGGGTGTACCCCGCCTACTTGCCCGTTGACTGCTGGCGATAGGCACCAGCCCCCACCCCCCACCCGTGACCTTACGTGGACAAGGTGGGTTCAGAAAATGGATGAATTGATGGATGGATGGATGAAGTTATAAGAGTCAGTTAATGCATGGATCATAATTGTCAAAAGAAGACTATGGTTCTTGGGTTCTCCAGTATTGATAGCTATTTTATGCAATTCATTTCATATTGATTGGGGGGGTTAAGCACATTGCACCCAGGGGTCCTTGCAATGATAATCCGGCCCTGAGCTGGGTCATGAGCTGACACTAAAAAGAAGTGTTACCAGCAGTGCTTTATTTTATCTTAAGCTTTCTTTTGATTAGCGGTCTGCTTTTTGGGAGGTGCACTCATGACGTAGCGTGTCCTGCTGTAGCGAGACGTCGTACAGTCTGACTCACAGAAATCTTGCGCTGTACAGTGTGACACCTTTCTGGAGTTCTCACAGTGTGACATGAACAATCCTGTGTGATGGCCAAAAATCGCACAGTCATTTAAGTGTGCTAAGTTTATATAAGTGCAGAGAGCCTATGCAGATCAGCTAGCAGGGGTCTTTACCAACTTCTTTAACATGTTACTCAGTGCAAGATCCCATCTCCCCTAAACACTTCACAATTATCCATGTTCCTCGGTACCAGTACTAAGGGCCTAACTAAATACTGACCAGTCTCATTCCCACTAAAAAGTGCTTTTAGAAGTTTGTAATCACATCACCTTTACCCTTCCACTCATATTTGCTGCTCAACAATTCACCTACAGAGCCAACAGGCCCACAGAAAAGAACTTTTGGCACCCACACAGGATCCCTCAGGATGCCCTCCACCTGTGTGTGTATGTGTTGTTAGTACACACTGACCTTTGCTCTGTGGTGGATTTTGACTCCGGTCTCGTAGGATATTAATCTCATAGATTGCTCCGTAAGGGTTAAAGAGCTCTTGAAGTTGATCCTCAGCCCAAGACCGTGGAATCTGTCCCACAAACATCTTGATGGCATCAATGTCCGGCTGGTCAGGATGGTCCAGAGATCCATGAATCTTCTTTCCACTATAAAGATAAACACACTGTTACTACAGAAAATAAAACAAGACCAAGGACAGTTAGATTCTCCAAGTATTTTAAATGTTATATTCTAAAACATTTCCATTTTTTTACAACAGTTGTTACAGTTGTAACTAAGCCATTTTTATTCAATTTGAAAGTCTCTATCTCCGGAGGAATTTAAAAATTCAGTTTTCTAAAAAGGATTGATTGATGATTGATTGATTAATTGATTGATTGATTGATTGATTGATTGATTGATTGATTGATTGACATTGACTCATTGATCCACACCACCAGGATCTACAGCACTGGTATCGTAATGTCATTCAGACTTGAGAAGTATGGTCGAATGGTGACAAAGAAAGGGAAGGTAGTCCACACAGGAGGGGTCTCATTCCCAGAAAAAACAATAACATATAATGAAGACAGCTTCAACTAGCTTGGTATCCCACAAGCAAATAGCAACCTGAATGTCTCAGACAATAGTACACAGAGGAGGAGGTGCTGAAAATAGCATTGTAGGAAGACAAATCCCTACATGGGATGTACCACCAACAGATAACTGAAGTGGCTCATATCAAGAAATCCTACCAATGGCTGCACAGGAACAGGCCCTGAACACCAGAGCAACAGAGGCCAAGATCTACCACACCAGACAAGACCCATTGGGAGCCTAAGTCACACCCATCTACTTCTGGGCCATGGGTCCCCGGAAGAACGAAAAAGGGAATGTAAGTTAATGGGGCTAAAAACGCTATTTTCTAATTCCACTTGTTATGTGCCATGGGTTTCACATATGATATCCGTGAATTTAAAGACACATTGTGATACCAAGAAAGCACTTTTTTTTTTCAAACAGAGGGAAACATTATTTTAAGTTTTGTGTGAAAATAAGTCCAGGACTAAAAATGCACGGATCCTGTAGTTCCACCCGGAGCCGTTTCTCAGGAACTCCCGGCTCTCCAGAAATTCCGGCTTGCCTCCTCACCGCCTGTTGTCACTTTTGAGGGTGAGTCCTCTGAATGCCAGAGTTTTTTGCTTCAGTGTAATTTAGCGTTGGATGCTCCACCGGACTCTTTTAGTTCAGACACTGCTCGGATTTCGTATGTTATTGGGTTGCTCCGCGGACGAGCTCTCAGGTGGGCTGAGGCTAGGAGCAATGAGGAAGCTTTTTTAACCGGCCCTTTTTCTGAGTTTGTGAAGGAATTTAAATTGACGTTCAGATGTGAGGAATCACCGGGTGACGTGGCACGCAAATTGCTGCACTTGGTTCAAGGACGGAGATCGGTAGCGGATTTCGCCATTGACTTTCGGACCATCGCTACTTCCACGAACTGGAATGAAGAGGCGCAAAAGGGGGTCTTCACCAAAGCCTTATCTGAGAGGATTAAGGACCAACTAGCGTTTTGTGCCAAGCCCGCCACACTTAATGAGTTGATCAAATTGGCGATCTGCATCGACAAAAGGCACCGGGAGAGACATACAGGTACACATTCCTCACACTCTAACCTGTCCCCTCAGCACCCGTCGCTACCTAAGAGCCAAGGCCCAATGGTGGAACTCATGGAACTAGGTCGGACACATCTGGACCCAGAGGAGAAGCAGCTACGCCGCAGGTCAGGTCTTTGTTTATATTGTGGCCTCGCAGGTCATTATGTCTCCAAGTGCCCTTCGTTAAAAAGACAAGGCCCGTCATTAGAAACGAGAGTAATGATGGGCAGTGTAACCAGTGAAACCTCTCGTAGCATCATTCCCTGTACCTTAGTTTCCAGGTTTCACGCACTCGACTGCCATGCTTTGTTAGATTCTGGCTGTGAGCAGTCCCTTATGGATACAGAGCTGGTTAAACAGCCGGGGCTTTCCACCGTTCCCTTGTCTTCTCCTCTAGCTGTCTCTTCGCTAGATGGAAATTCACTCACTACCATAACACATCGCACCACCCCCCTCACTCTCAGAATATCCGGTAATCACTCTGGGGAACTCTCGTTTGTTGTTTTTCCATCCCGAAATGCCCCTATAGACCTTGGGCATTCCTGGCTCTCTGTTCACAACCCCCACATCAACTGGTAGTCTAACCGCATAGAGACCTGGAGCCCCCATTGTTCCGCATCGTGCCTCAGTTCCGCACTTCCTTTCCCCAGTGGTGACCGCTCCCCTCTTTCTGAGCCCCCAGACCTCTCTGGAGTCCCTGAGTGTTATCATGACCTTAAGAATGTTTTCAGTAAGGATCATGCAGCCTCCCTTCCGCCTCACCGACCGTTTGACTGCAGCATAGATTTACTCCCTGGAGCACCTCTCCCTACTAGTCACCTTTACAGCCTCTCCAAACCTGAGAGGGAGAGCATGCAGAAATATATTACTGAGAGCTTGGCTGCTGGATTGATTCGACCCTCGACCTCTCCTTTGGGTGCGGGGTTCTTCTTTGTCCCCAAGAAGGATGGTACCTTGCGACCCTGTATTGACTACCGCGGTCTCAATAACATCTCTGTCAAAAATAAGTATGCTCTGCCTCTCCTCTCATCCACTTTTGAACCCGTACAGGGAGCTACAATCTTCACTAAGCTGGATCTAAGAAACGCTTACCACCTGGTCAGGATAAAAGAGGGTGACGAGTGGAAGACCGCCTTTAAGACCCCCTTGGCCATTACGAGTATTTAGTAATGCAGTTTGGTCTAACTAACGCTCGTGCTGTGTTCCAGACTCTAATCAATTCAGTGCTGGGGGATTTCATTAACCGCTTTGTTTCTGTCTACTTAGATGACCTCCTGATTTTTTCTAAGGACTCTGTGGAACACGAGGAGCATGTGAGGGCAGTACTTCAGCGCCTTCTCCAGAACAGGTTATTTGTCAAAGCAGAGAAGTGCGAGTTTCATGTGCCACCAGTCAAGTTTTTGGGTTTCATCCTGGAGAGCGGGCGGTTAAAAGCGGATCCTGAGAAGACCCAGGCCATTCTGGACTGGGCCACTCCCACCTCCAGAAAACAGTTGCAATGTTTTCTGGGCTTCGCGAACTTTTATCGACGTTTTATCCGAGGCTACAGTCAGGTAGCGGCCCCTCTCACCAGCTTAACTTCCATTTCCAGACCCTTTGTTTGGACTCACCAGGCCCAGGCTGCCTTTGACCAGCTCAAACACCGGTTCACCCAGGCCCCTGTCCTGACCCGACCGGACGACACCCGGCAGTTCACCTTGGAGGTCGACGCCTCAGACGCCGGAGTTGGAGCTGTGCTGTCCCAGGTAAATCCCAACGATAATGCTCTCCACCCCTGTGCTTTCTTTTCCCAACGTTTGTCCCCTGCAGAAAGGAACTACGATGTCGGAGACCGGGAACTCCTCGCTGTTAAGCTCGCTTTGGAGGAGTGGAGGCATTGGCCGGTGGTTATCTGGACGGACCACAAGAATTTGGCTTTATCAAGGATGGCAAGAGACTCAACCCCCGACAGAATTGTTGGTCCCTATTCTTTTCTCATTTTAACTTTATTATTTCCTACAGACCAGGTTCTAAAAACGTCAAACCCGACGCCCTCTCCCGGCAGTTTTCCCCTGACAATGATCTGGAGCCAGCCACCATCATCCCTCCCTCCTGCGTCGTGGGACCCCTAACCTGGGACATCCGAACCAAGGTTCTCCAAGCCCTTAAGACCAACCCAGGCCCAGGTATCACACCTCGTGACCTACTTTTTGTTCCCAGCCAAGTCAGAGGTCCCGTCATCCACTGGGCTCACACTGGGCGTTTTTCTATGCACCCCGGGGTGGGACGTACTGTGGCCCTCATTCGGCGCACGTTCTGGTGGCCATCCCTTTACAGGGACGTCAAGGACTATATAGCTGCCTGCCATGACTGTGCCAGAGGTAAGGGCACCAACCAGCCACCTGCCGGTCTTCTCCAACCTCTTCCCATCCCCTCACGACCTTGGTCCCATATTGCCCTGGATTTTGTTACTGGTCTTCCCCCTTCTCATGGTTTTTCTGTAATTCTGTCTATTGTAGATGGTTTTTCCAAAGCCTGCCACCTTGTTCCCCTGAAGTCACTCCCTTCCTCCTCGGTTACTGCCCAACTGTTGATTAAACATGTGTTCTGCCTTCACGGCATCCCTCAGGACATCCTATCGGACCGGGGTCCCCAGTTCATCTCACAGTTGTGGAAGGAGTTTGCCGCCGACCTGGGGGCCAAGGTCTCGCTCACGTCGGGTTTCCACCCCCAGTCTAATGGGCAATGTGAGTGGCTAAACCAGGAGCTGGAAGCCACCCTGCGTTGTGTTTGTGCCACTAACCCTTCTAGCTGGAGCGCTCAGCTTCCCTGGGTGGAATACGCGCACAACAGTCAAGTCTCCTCATCCTCCGGCAGATCCCCCTTTGAGACGTCACTGGGTTTCCAACCTCCCCTGTTTCCCTCGGACCAAGTAAGTGCCACCTCTTCGGTTCCACATTTTCTCCGTGGGGCCCGGCGTATGTGGACACAGACCGTCGCGGGACGTACGGCCGAGCGCAACAAGAGAGTTGCTGACCGGCACTGACGTCCTGCTCCTCAGTACGTTCCTGGACAACGGGTGTGGCTGTCCACCAGTGACATACGCCTGAGAGCCTCCAATCGGAAGCTCTCTCCTCGTTTCATTGGTCCCTACACCATTGCTGCAGTCCCTAGCCCCTCCACTGTCCGTTTAACCCTTCCTTCCTCCCTTAGGGTCCACCCTGTGTTTCATGTGTCCCTCGTCAAGCCTGTTTTGTCTAGTCCCCTGTGTCCCTCTGCTGTTCCTCCTCCTCCTCCTCGTTCCTTTGAAGGTGGCATGGTTTATCCGGTCCGGCGGCTCCTCGACGTTCGTCCCCGGGGATGGGGACGGCAATACCTCGTTGACTGGGAGGGTTTTGGTCCCGAGGACAGGTCATGGGTCCCTGGGTCTTTCATTACGGACCCTTCTCTCATCGCAGATTTTGAGGCCTCCAGGGCCTCGTCTTCTTCCTCCTCCTCTGCCTCCTCCTCCTCTGCTAGGACGCCAAGGGGCGTCCGTTGAGGGGTGGGGGTGGGGGGTACTGTCAGGATCTGGGGTGAGTCTGCACATTCATCTAATCACCTTAAGTCGTTGCAGGTGGGCGGCTCCGGAGAGCAGCCAGCTGTGGTGATTTCCCTCATCTACTACCTGGGTTTATAAGGAGCTGGAGATCACTTCACCTCACCGGAAGATTACTCACTTTGGGTAGCTCTTGCCACTATAGTAAAACTACAGCTTTAGTCGTGCCTTATATTTATCCGTCGTTGTTGTTTTTGATGACCTCTGCCTTCCCTTCACCAGGAATTCTCACCACGAACCTACTCTACAATAACCTGGTTTTCATCTCCAAGCCTGATCTCCCTCCTCACCCGAACCGACCCGCTCTCCCACCGCTCACCTCCTTTGGATTTTGGATTCTCGCTGACGTTGCTCACCCCAGTCCTGGCTACCCTCCCAAGCTCTGAATTTCAGTCCCCACAGTAAGATCCACTACAAACTGAGTCCTGCAAATTCTATTCCCCGCTGCCAAACCCTGACAGTGTTTGTCTCAACAGAACTAGCCCCGAAGCTGTGCTCAACATCACCGCCACGTCTGGCGGTGCACCTTTAGTTCTCCTTGAAAATAAAACATTTATTTTTTCCTACCTATGTCTTCTAGTGTAAATTCTGCATGTCTTGGGTCAGGAAACTTCCCTCAGTCATGACACTCTTGGTTTTTACATTCTAGGATTTTTGGATTTTCGGTTTTGGCTTCCTGCCTTATGGATTTACTTTTGGACAATCGCTCCTATAATAAAGGATTTTACGTTTATTCCAACTCCTGCCTCGTGTCTCTGGTTCTGCATATTGGGTCCTAACCTCCCTCCCACTCACAGCGTGACATCCGCAAGAGTGTGTTTGTCTTAGTTCATTTTCATCTCTCTAGTCTGTTAAGACACATGCAGTGCTTAATTTGAGGCGAATCTTGCTGGAACAAGATCCGGGAACTGTCTTGTTCATTCCGGCAACTGTTTGCTAGGTTCCGGTAACTCACACGAGCACCTTGTGTTATACGCAGGGTCCAAATTACAGGTGGGCTAAGGGAAGCCAGGCTCACCCCAAAGGGTGGCAGGCTCCCCTGGACGCCCTCAACACACCCAGGGGAGCCTGAAAAAGTTCCTGGTTCTACTTATATTACATTATCTATGTGGACTCTCCGGGGATTACTTTGAGCTGAGAGGCGCAGACCTCTGATCGTTGACACACTCCACACAGATGCATCCTGAGCACGGCCACAGTAACATTATCAAAGTGTCACCACCTCAAAAACAAACTTAACACGGGATTGTTAATGTCAGCTCATATCCTTTTGCGGAGCGGAGCGGAGCGCATCACCTCTTTCATCCTCCGGTGACTTCACTTCCCTGTTGTGGCCGGCGTGGTCTAGTCTCCAGATTTGTTTTACATATGTAACAATTTTCAACCATCATTTTAAATCTACTCTTAATAAATTTGTTGGAAGGATAAATATTCAATTCAATTCAATTCAATTCAAAAATACTTATTTAATCCCAGAGGGAAATTGATTGCTGTTGTAGCTCAGAATAATAATAATAATCAAGTCATGAAAGAATTATTGTATAATACAATGGCTGTTGGCAGGAAGGATCTCCAGTAGCGGTCAGTGTTGCAGCGAAACTGAAGAAGCCTCTGACTGAAGACACTCTTCCGTTGTTGGACAGTCTTGTGAAGAGAATGCTCAGGGTTGTCCATAATTTTCTTGATTCTCTGGAGAATCCTTCTTTGCATTATCTCCTCCAGTGGTTCCACAGTCGTCCCCAGAACAGAACCAGCCTTTTTTATTAGGCTGTTGAGCCTTTTCAGGTCCCTGCTTCTGACGCTGCTACTCCAACAGACGATGGCAAAGAGATTAAACTCTCAACAACAAACTTGTAGAAGATCTGCAGCATCTTGCTACAGACATTGAAGGACCTAAGCGTCCTCAAGAAGTGCAGTCTGCTGTGTCCCTTCTTGTAAACAGCTTGGCTGTTCTTTCTCCAGTCCAGCCTGTTGTCCAGGTGAACTCCAAGGTACTTGTATTCCTCAACCACCTCCACTTCTTCTCCCATGAGGGAAACAGTGTTTGACTCCACCCTGTTTCTTCTGAAGTCTAAAATCATCTCCTTTGTTTTCACGTTCAAGGTTAGATGATTGTTTCCACACCATGCCACAAAGTGCTCCACCAGCTCTCTGTCCTCAGCTTCCTGTCCATCTCTGATACACCCAATGACTGAGGAGTCATCTGAGTATTTCTGTAGATGACAGGTCTCTGATTTGTACTGGAAGTCCGAGGTGTACAGGGTGAAAAAGAATGGTGAGAGTACAGTCCCCTGTGGCGCTCCAATGTTACTGATCGCCTGGTTTGATGTGCAGTTCTTCGGCCTCACAAACTGTGGTCTGCTTGTCAGGTAGTCTTTAATCCAGGCGATAGTTGAGGTCCCCACCTGTGTCTTCTGGAGTTTCTGGCAAAGTACATCAGGCTGGATTGTGTTAAATGCAATGGAGAAATCAAAGAACATGACCCTGACAGTGCGGCCTGCTTTGTCCAGAGGTCAGTGGGTTGGTTGAGGCAGCTGGATGATGGCATCTTCAACTCCAACTCCGTGGCAATAAGCAAACTGCAGTGGGTCCTGATATGTTCTAGTTTGCTTAATCAGGTGGACCAACAGGAGTCTCTCCAGGACCTTCATGATATGGGATGTCAGGGCAACCGGTCTGTAGTCGTCATTGATTGATGAGCGAGTTTTCTTTGGAACTGGAACAAGGCAGGATGTCTTCCACAGGACTGCAACCTTCTCCTGGGCCAGGCTGAGGTTGAAGAGGTGCTGCAGAATCCCACAGAGCTGCTCTGCACAGGCCTTCAGTACCCTGGGGCAGACACCATCTGGACCTGCAGCCTTGTTCCTGTTCAGTCTCTCCAGCTGTCTCTTCACCTGACTTCTAGAGACAGATAGGTGGGAGGGGGAGGTAAATGGGGCAGCAGTATCTCCTGACTTGGTTGAAGACAGATTTGTAGAACCAGAAGAGTCCATGACTGCGTTATAGGACAAAAGAGCTGGCGTGTAGCAGGAAAATGTTGGATCAGAGGAGAATGGGGTGTCTGATTGGCTGGGGACAGGCAAGGAGGATGTTTGGTTTTTTCCTGAACTAAACCTACTGAAGAACTTGCTCAGTTCATTGGCTGTGTCCAGGCTGCGATCTGTGCAATCCCTCTGCTTGAAGCCTGTGATCTTCTTCATCCCTGACCAGACATCTCTGATATTGTTCTTCTGTAGTTTGTTCTCCAGCTTCTTCCTGTATGCCTCCTTGCTGTCTCTGATCTTGATCTTCAGTTGCTTCTGTATACTCCTCAGTAATTCCCTGTCTCCCTCCTTGAAGGCTCTTTTGTCTCATTTAGCAGATTCTTCAGTTCACTGGTGATCCAGGGTTTGTTATTAGCGAAGCATCTCACTGTTCTGGTGGGTATGATATTGTCCACACAGAAGTTTATATAGTCAGTGACACATCCAGTCATGGCATTGATGTCCTCTTCATATCCTTGGCAGAGAGTCATTCAATCTGTGGTCTCAAAACAACCCTGCAGGGTGTCTTCAGCATCCTGTGATCATTTTCTCACAGTTCTTCTTATCACAGGTTGCCTCTGAACACATGGTTTGTATTCTGAGCAGAGAAAAACAAGATTGTGATCTGATTGTCCCAGAGGAGGTCTTGTTTTGGACATGTATGCATTCTTTACATTTGCATAACACAAATCCAATGTCTTGTTTTCTTTGGTGGAGCAGCTGACAAAATGTTGAAATGTTGGAAGTGTAGCAGAGAGCGAGGCATGATTAAAATCACCAGATATAGCCACAAATACATTGGGGTGCTGGGTGTGTAGCTTAGTGAAAACGGAACTGATGGCATCACATGCATTTTCAGCAATGGCTGAAGGTGGAATATAAACGGTTGCCAAGACAACACTGGTGAACTCTCTTGGCAAACAATATGGGCGACAACTTACTGCCAAGAGTTCAACATCTGGGCTGCAGAGACGACATTTCACTGAAACATGACATGGATGGCACCATCTGTTGTTGACAATCACTGCCACTCCGCCTCCTTTTTTTCCCCCCACTCCTCTTCAGATCTCTGTCTGCTCGTACAGTCAGGAATCCTGGCAGAGAAACGCTGGAATCGGGGATATGGTTCAGCAGCCACATCTCAGTGAAATTCAGACCACTGCACTATCAATACTCTGGCTGAGTCCTTGAAAGGGCTTGGAGTTCATCCATCTTGTTGGCCAGTGATCTCACATTGCCCATTATGATCGATGGGAGAGATGGTTTGAATTTCCTCTTTCTCTGTCTCCCTTTTGCTCCCGCTCTGCACCCACGCTTCTTGCGTTGTAGCTCATTTGAGATTTGTGACTTCAGTTAAGGTATTATTTCAGCCTTTCCAATGTTAATCAGCTGCTCACGATTGTAAACCAGCTTGTTGCCATGGTTATGCATCATAACAAATGCTCAAATAGTGAAAAAAGTGCAGTAAAAACCCTCTAAGCTTCAAAGCACTAGAAATAGAAAAGTAAAAGGTAAAAAAAATACAGTTTTTCTTAAGTCGCTAGAAGAAAAAATGTCCAAAAAAGGCAAAACTTACATGTAGTTCACAGAGCTACTCCAACATGCAGCCATCCAGAGCAGCGCGAGAATTGGAACTATGTATAGTTTTAAAATGAACTTCTACATGTTGGGGGATTTGGAAATTTTAAGTAACTCATCCGAATAATGGACATTTCAGCTTAATTATAATCTCTAAAGATTAGTGAGCTCTTTGGAAATAGAGTTCTGACCAAATACTTCCTTAAAATGTGTTAATACATTTCTCATTTACTAGGTCCATATTATCTAATTTAGCTTTATGTAAATTTGGAGTTTGTATGTTTAAATTGTTTTTTATTGATAGGATAAGAACCGTTGGGATATTTTTTGTAAACATCACTAGAGCAGGTCAAATTATATTTAGAATTAAAATCATCCGAATCAAGTATATTGCCCATATCCATCAAACGTACAACAGACCAACTGATTTTGTCATCCACTCTTGTACAAACATTGATTTAGCCCTGCTCACTATCACCCTGTTGGTCCACAGTGGGACAATGTGTGGACTGAAATTATATTTAAACATCATCTGCCAGTTTAAAAGAACTTTTTCTTTAAACTTTGAGAGTTTTATTGGCAATTTAGAAATTTCTAACTCACAAACTAATAAATGGCCAATACCTCCGACTTTATTAAACACAAAAGAAGGTAAGGCAAACCAAATATCCTCACCGTTTTTAAGAAAGACTTCAGCCAATTAATCTTCAACATCCCATTCACAATCTCAGTCAACAGCCCTTATACCCCTATCTTTGTAGTCCTTTAAAATGTCTACATTTCTGATGTAGTGATGTTTATTTCTCCATATGAAACGAAAATTATTTCTATTAATTTCTTTTATAACTCTAGCTGGGATGGGTAGGGAGTATGCTGTCTGGATTATGATTCCATTTTAGTTAACATTTTTCTACCAAATACTGTTAGGTCGCTTCGTAACCAGTTATGTAAAATAATTTTGCCTTTATCAATAGGATCTTGAATATTGTTTTTTCACTAATTTCCACACATTTGGTTATCCAAATTCCTAAATATTTAATCTCACTTTAAACAGGCATACTCTACAGTGAAGAGTCAGAATGGCTGTGGATACTCAGTGAATGGCAGTGGTTAGCACTGTTGCCTCGCAGCACGAAGGTTGCAGGTTCGAAACTTGGCTGCGGCCTTTCTGCGTGGAGTTGCGTGTTCTCCCCATGCATGCGTGGGTTTCCTCCGGGTACTCCGGTTTCCCCCACAGATCACAACATGCCCTATAGGTTAGAAATTATAAGTCGCTTTGGATAAAAGTGTCTGCTAAATGAATAAACATAAACATAAACATACTCATCAGTTCACATTTGTCCAAATTTAAGTGCAAACCAGAAGCTTGTGAGAAAAAAGGCTTAGTTGTATTTAAGGCTAATGGAATTTGTTCTTTATTTTTTAGAAAAAGAGGCGTATCATCAGCTGGCTGACTAATAATTAATTTGTGGTTGTTATGTCTAAATCTTTAATATTTGAATTTAAAACAGTTACAGCTCAGTGGCTATAATGAATAACAAGGGTGAGATGCTGCAGCCCTGTCTGATTCCTCTTTCTACCTGGAATCTGGAGCATGCACCTTCTGGAAGGGAAACACAACTATTAATATTGTGATGTAACATTGCAATCCTATCAACGAAAGGTTTCCCAAACCCAAGATGTTTGAGTGATTCAAAAACAAAGCCATGTTCAATGGAATCAAAGGCTTTGTAGAAGTCCAGAAACATCATATAACCATCATCTTTAATTTGGTAACTGTAATCTATAAGGTCCAGAACCAAGCGGATATTATTATGGATCGGCCTTCCTTTGAGAAATCCTGATTGTGTTGGGCTAATTATTTCTGAGATGCCAGTTTTTAATCTAGTTGCTAAAGCTTTAGTAAAAATCTTATAGTCTGTATTTAGAAGGGTAATAGGTCTCAGATTACTTAATACTCTTTATCTTTCCCAAGGTTTGGAATCAACTTTATTAACCCTTGTTTCATCGTTTTCATCGTCTCCATCAGCTCCTTTTGATTTATGCATTCCAATAATGCTTGGAATACTAGGAGTTTCAATTGTTCCCAAAAATCTTTATAGAGGTTAGTTGTTATGCCGTCAGGTCCTGGTGAGCGGTTAGATGCCATGTTTTCAATAGCACAATCTAATTCCACCAGAGCTAAATCCTTTTCGCAAATTTCTTTAAAACAATCATCTATCGATGGAATAAAATCATTAATTTTATCAAAAAAAAGGCTGTGGTATGTTGTTCTGAATATGATGACTTTATAAACATTGCTGTAAAAATTAAAAACTTCTTTGGAAATGTGTTTAGGATCTGTACTTTCCTCTCCATTTACCACGAGATTACAGACTGAATCTGTGCTTCTCTAACTTAAAAAAATAGGCTGTATTCTTTTCTCCCTCTTCTATCCACTTGGCTCTGGATCTCACATAAGCACCTCTGACTTTGTTCAGATACTTTACATCCAATTTAGACAGCAGGGTGTTAATCTGTGCTTTTTCTTCTTCAGTCCAGTTTAACTTGCTATAAAGATCCAGAAGTTCCCTTACCACAGTTGTTTCTTCTTCTCTTCTTTGCTTATTTAATTTCTTACCAAATGCAATAGATGTTTTTCTAATGCTAAATTTCAGAAACTCCCATTTAGTTATTGCTGTGCTAATGTTATTATTCCTAATTTCCACAATAAGTTTACGAATAGTAGTACAGAATTCTTCATTTTTAGCAGCTGAGAATTAAATGTCCAATAATCTTTAAAACTATTAACTTGGTCTACTTTTCAAACTAAGAGTTGTAGTGCAATGATCACTCTAAGGACTGTTACAAATGACTGTTTCTGTAGCACAACGTAAAAGGGAGTTTGAAACCAGCCAATAATCTATCCGTGATCTAATGTGACCATTAGGTTTGTGCCAGGTAGACAGTCTGCTTTCCCCGTTCAATTCTCTCCAGATATCTACTAATCTGTTATAAACAGTGAAGTCTTGCATAATTGGATTTCTATGTTCGCTTGAGAATTTAGTAGGTCACCTATCCATCCACTCATCCGGGGTAATGTTAAAATCACCTCCCACTATCACATGGTTAGTGTGAAGTTTTGTGTTAAGTTATTTTATAACCGTTGACAGCTGATGCAACAAATTGCTATTTCTTTGATCATCGTTAGAACCATAGATGTTAACCAGAATAATCAGAGTATTATCAATATTCAAGACACATGCAATCCAGATCTGAATCCACTGTTATCCAGAACCTTGCCAGGACATCTGTTAAAAGAAACCACAACACCAGCTGAGTGGTCTGTACCATGACTAAATAGAATAGTATCTCCCCATTTCTGTGACCAAAATCTAGCATCTGACTCATTTTAATGAGTTTCCTGAAGAAAAATACAATTTGCTTCTTGCCCCTTGCCGAATAAAAAAACTGCATTACTCTTAACTGAGTCTTTAATTCCCCTTGTATTAAAAGAAAGAGAAGAATAACCATTGTTTAACTGGAACACTGAACCCATGAAAAAATGATATTAAAAAGGTTTTAAGAAGGTGGAGTAGAAAAAAATATAGGAAAAGTCCCATTTCCACTACTTCCCACTATATCTCCATGACATCTTCTAGTATCTCAGCCTGTACCTGGAGTCTTCTCCATAATGTGCTTGCCTTCTATGAAAGCAAAAGCACCCCTGAAGCCAGAAGCCTTGCCTTCTTTCCTCGCCTGCTCAATTCTTGGCCACATTGCTTGTCTGGATCTCCAGTCCTCTAGAGTCAGGTCTTCAGGAAAGCGGATCTCTTCTTCATTGCACACACGAGAATCCTTCGTTCGTCTCCAAATGTCATCTCTCACTGCTCTTCTCACAAACAGGATGATGATTTGCCTGCATTTGTTCTCCATCACTCTCCCCACTCTGTGGACAACGTCAACCTCCTCATCCATCTTCTCCTTCAGGTCTGGTGCAATTCTCCTTAGAAGCTCCACCACATCTGCTCTAATGTTTTCATTCATCTTCTCGTTTTCTCCTTTAATTCGAAGACACCACTGCCTTTTGTATCTTTCTTGCTGCAGTAGTCGATCTTTCATGTCCTTCTTCTCTAGTGTGAGTGAGCCAACCTGATTCTCTAGTTTTTATTTTCGACTTGCACTCGTCTAGCTCCTCGGAGTTATGCTGCACTGACAGCGATATACGCTAACATGGCACTGTGTTGTTGCATCTTTTGGCTAACTTTACCCATGCGGTCGTCAACACGTTTTCCAAGTGTTTCAATAGCTTGCAGTATGGTATCAGGAGATTTGTTAGAGTCCTCTTCCTGAGACGTACCTTTGGCCTTCTTTTCCATGTGTGTTTTTTCTGGAGTGCCTGCAGGAGTTGCCGACATTCTGTCTCGCTTGTTGCTACTAGCATTAGCCATCTCCATCGGGGTTGAATAGTCATGCTCCGTGGTTGTAGATAGCTAGGGTATTTTTCACTGCAACAGGCTTGGTGCTGTTGCTCTTCCTCATATTTGGCTGAATTTCCAAAAATAAGTAGAGAAAAGTGGAATATTGAACTTCAGAACTAAAACATCGGGACATTATGACGAGCTCAAGAGAAATGTGATCACTCAGTCCGCCATTTTCCCCTCAGCCCTGCCAGAATTGATGTGGCTCGCAAAATAATATATACAGCGAGAAGAAAAGAAAACTATCCTCATGAATTGGAAATATAGAGATACTCTTTGCATTAACCAGTATAGAAATCTTTTGTTAGATCATATGACCTTCAGCTCTTGCTGGCTAGGTTTGCGGCCGAGTGTGAAGTGGCTGGGATGAGGATCAGCACCTCCAACTGAGAGACCATGGTTCTCGACTGGGAAAGGGTGGCTTGCAACCTCCGGGTCGGGAGAGAGGTCTTACCTCAAGTGGAGGAGTTTAAGTATCTCAGGGTCTTGTTCATGAGTGAGGGTAGGAGGGATTGGGAGATCGACAGGCGGATTGGTTCAGCGTCTGCAGTGATGCGGACGCTGAGCCGATCTGTGGTGGTGAAGAGGCAGCTGAGCCGGAAAGCCAGGCTCTCGATTTACCGGTGGATCTACGTCCCAATCCTCACCTATGGTCATGAGCTTTGGCTAATGACCGAAAGAATGAGATCGTGAATACAAGCAGCCGAAATGAGTTTCCTCCGCAGGGTGGCCGGGCTCAGCCTTAGAGATAGAGTGAGGAGCTTGGACAATCGGGAGGGACTCGGAGTAGAACTGCTGCTCCTCCAGATTGAAAGGAGTCAGTTGAGGTGGTTTGGGTATCTGGTCAGGATGCCTCCTGGACACCTCCCTGGGGAGGTGTTTCGGGCATGTCCTGCCGGCAGGAGGCCCCCGGGTCGACCCAGGACACGTTGGAGAGGTTGCATCTCCAATCTGGTCCGGGAACGCCTTGGGGTCCTGCCGGAGAAGCTGGTGGAGGTGGCTGGGGAGAGGACCGTCTGGAGCTCCCTAGTTGGGATGCTGCCTACGCGACCCGGACCCGGATAAGTGGAGGAAGACGACGACAACGATATTACACTTGATACAGTCTCTGCTTCCACTCCAAGTCAATCTCCCTGGGCCATCACATAGCGATGATAGGGGGTCATCGATATTGTCCTGCGGGATGATGTGGGTGATGGGGCGGAGGATCTGAGATTGGAGTATCCGTACACTCCCTGGAGGTGGGTTCATTGGGGGTGTCTGAGGCTGGGGGGCTGCTGCCCCTCTCTGGAGGCGCTTGGGTTGCCTCAGGGGGTGGACTACTGGCGGTTGTGAGCGGGGCCCCTTGGGGGATTTCGGCGGCAGCCATGGGTTGCTTCCTGGTGGCTGCATCACCCCTGAATAGGTCTGGGTGGGGGCTTGTGGTGTGGGGGTGGCTGACCCATGTGGGGATCTGGGCGGGGACTTGGGAATGAGGTCCTGACTCGTAAGCTGCCATGAAGAAGGCAAGAGCAAGGGGCAGTGCATGGCCGAGGCTCAAGGGCCTCAGGTGGACTTTGGCTCCTCTGGAATAATAACAACTCTGTCCCATCACGGGGAGGGCGATGTCCAGGAGGGGGAGGACCCAACCTTACCAGGATGTCTCATGTCTTAAATATTCTGGAAGTTGTGCAAATGCAGGGATGGGAGTAGATATTTTGCTGGGATGGGGCTGGGTTGGTGCCCTCGGACTCCCTGGGGCTCTGAGATGCTGCTGCTTTGGGCCCTGGCAGATGGGCTGGGGTCTCCATGCCCTGGGGGGGGGCATTTTTGGAACGGAGGTGCCTATTGGGGTCAGTGGGGGAGCTGGCTCCCTTGAGGGCTTAGGCCAACCAGCCATTCCTCCCCATCCCCACACAATATTTTCCTGCTGCTCCTTCACATCATCACACAATCATGCACATAGGACCTTGGGGGGTGGGCAAGTCAGGGGTGCGGTTATGGATACCATTTCCGCATTCCTGTGGCTGCCTGCCCCCTAATTTTATTTGCACCTTAAACACTTCCACCAACGACATTCCACGCAAACATACACTTAGGGCCTTGGGAGTGAGCACAATCAACTGCATTTGGAAAGGGGATCTTTCAGCCTCATCCCGCGTGCCGGTGCCCACTTCCAATTTTAAACTGCGCTTAAACACAGAGGGCTGTGGAGGGAGTGGGCTTGTGTGGTTGCATCAGCTGGCGTAGGCCAGACGATACCTGTACTCCCTGCTCACCACAGCCATGGAATACACCTCATCAACACGCACTAACACTGTATTGAAGCAGGCAGAGGAAGCCTAGGGGTCTTAGCACACCTCTGTTGTCGCTTGGCTTCCCGGGGCTGGAGGCTTGGAGGGGGAGCTGGCCGTCATGTTGGGGTCTGGGGTGGTGGGATGCTTTGCTCAGCATTGAGCTGGGGTGCCTGCTCATCATCACCCCCAGCAGAAAGGGGCAAATTCTGGGAACCAGTGATGGTTGTACCCATTGTGCAGCAGTACCGGGACCAGAGTGAATAAGGTGTGTATGGGGATCGTGAGTGGGTGTCTAGCTTTGATTTTTTTAAGTCTTAGGTTGTATGTGTATGTGTGAGCATGTCTGTGCATGGCTGTATATGTCAAGTGGGGTCTTGGACTCCTCTCCTCTCCTCGGACTTCTTGTGCTACTACGCATCTTCGCCTACCCTCCCCCTGCCTCATTTGCCACATTTGTGACGCCTGGATCAGGCGGTTTAAGATTTTTGGAGTCTGCCTGATCGATCCCGGTGGCTGCCTGGTGGGACCTGATTCCCTGGGCTCTGTTGGGTCCCCGGCGAGGCTGGTCGCCCCTGGGTCCCGGGATTCCGGGCTCGGCCGGCTTGGGGGTGGGAGGCTGCGGGCGGGCCTGTGGGCTTGCTGCTGATATCTCCCGGGACTCTGCCAGCTGCGGCTTGTGGCCCCCCGGGGCAATCCTCTGCGCCTTTCAAGAGGGGGCAGGGGCTTTTCTGGTTACAGTCTCCCTGGGGTCCCTATGCTCTGGGACAGCTCCTGGATCTCTGGGACTTGGAGCTCCCTCCCTCTCCTACACATCTTTGGGGGCAGATCTGTGACCTCTCACGCTCTCTATTGGACGGTCCTATAGAGAAACCTTACATAAACAAGCACATGGACACACACAGGTGACACCCCCCCCCCCCCTCCCTTTTTGTCGTTTCCTTTCTCTTTCACCTCTGTCTCCGTCTCTGGTCAGAATTACAAAGTATTCAAAAAACAATCATAATAAAGTTTTAAGTATCAGGCGTGACATTAAAGCAGAAGCTTTGATGCTCCATCTGAGAGTAAATCTGTAAGACTTGTCACCAGCATTCAGACATCAGTTCTGTTTGCTTCACAGCCAGACAGGACACGGGAGAAAAAAATAAAAATAGAGCACACGCCGCAAAGCGTGACGAAGGCTCGCGTTGCGGCGCTTTGCAGCTGACGTGATCGAGGCCGGAGGTTAACAAGGGCGGCGAATAGAAACGCTCATCTTTCCACGTGCTTCAGCCTCTGATGTGATCCAGGGGTAAGTTAGATTGTATCACTTACATTTTGGCAAATTAAACATAAAGTATTACATTGATTGTGAATGAAGTTTCATTAAAGTATGAAATTGCTCTTATTTTCTGAAAGAATTAAAACAGTTACTTTGTTTGCTCAATATCTTTCTTTCCTCTATGGACTCCCACACCACGGCCTACCGGGACCATCCAAACAAAAAAATAGTAGAACATCTGCTGGGTTTTAAATAATTACAGTTTATAAAACAAACGTGCATAAAGTGTATTCGTCATTTCAGAACTCCACAAGATGCTGTTTTGATTTACATTTTATCTCAAAGATAAATAAAATTGAACTTTATTGATCCCATAGGACAATTAATGTCTGGCAGCTCCTCCAGCACTTGTAGAAGATTTAAAATCCTAATGGCTGCAGAAATGAAGGATTTGCTGATATTTCCGTCCTGCATTGGATTGAGGAGCCTAACCCTAACCCTATCTCCAGTGGTCAATGGGCAATAAGGCGGGGTACATCCTGGACAGAGTGCCAGTCCATCACAGGGCTACACAGAGACACACAGGACACAATCATGCACACACACTCACACCTAAGGACAATTTAGACAGAACAACCAACCTAAAAGTCACGTTTTTGGACTGTAGGAGGAAGCCGGAGTACCCAGAGAAAACCCATGCATGCACAGGGAGAACATGCAAACTCCATGCAGAAAGATCCCAGGCTGGGAAGTGAACCCAGGACCCAATGCAACAGCTCTAACTAATCTTGAATCTCCAGTTGGCCTGAATCTGTAGTCGGCCTGAATCTGCAGTCGGATTGAATCTGCAGTCGGCTTGAATCTGCAGTCGGCCTGAATCTGCAGTCGGTTTGAATCTGCAGTCGGCTTGAATCTGCACTCGGCCTGAATCTCCAGTCGGACTGAATCTGCAGTCGACCTGAATCTGCAGTCGGCCTGAATCTGCAGTTGGCCTGAATCTGCAATCGGCTTGAATCTTCAGTCAACTTGAATCTGCAGTCAGCCTGAATCTGCAGTCGCCCTCAATCTGCAGTCGGCTTGAATCTGCACTCGTCTTGAATCTGCACTCGGCTTGAATTTCCAGTTGGCCTGAATCTGCAGTTGGCTTGAATCTGCACTCGGCCTGAATCTCCAGTCGGCCTGAATCTGCAGTTGGCCTGAATCTGCAGTCGGCTTGAATCTGCAGTTGGCTTGAATCTGCACTCGGCCTGAATCTGCAGTCGGCTTGAATCTGCAGTCGGCCTGAATCTGCACTTGGCCTGAATCTGCAGTCGGACTGAATCTGCAGTCAATCTGAATCTGCAGTCAGCATGAATCTGCAGTCAACCTGAATCTGCAGTCGGCTTGAATCTGCAGTTGGTCTGAATCTGCAGTCGGCCTAAATCTGCACTCGGCTTGAATCTTCAGTCAACTTGAATTTGCAGTCGGCCTGAATCTGCAGTCGGCTTGAATCTTCAGTCGGCCTGAAGCTGCTGTTGGCCTGAATCTGCACTCGGCCTGAATCTGCACTTGGCTTGAATCTGCTGTCGGCCTGAATCTGCAGTCGGCTTGAATCTGCAGTCGGCTTGAATCTTCAGTCAGCTTGAATCTGCAGATGGCTTGAATCTCCAGTAGGCCTGAATCTGCAGTCGGCCTGAATCTGCAATTGGCCTGAATCGGCAGTCGGCGTGAATCTGCAGTTGGCCTGAACCTGCACTCAGCTTGAATCTCCAGTCGGCTTGAATCTGCAGTCGGCTTGAATCTGCAGTCAGCCTGAATCTGCAGTCGGACTGAATCTGCAATTGGCCTGAATCTGCAGTCGGCTTGAATCTGCAGTTGGCCTGAATCTGGGGTCTCTGAGTCTGCAGCCATACACTATTGGAAGCCACATGCACGATGCATGCACTTAATTTGTCCTCACAAAAAGCCCTGCAGTTGGTAGCTGTGTCAGCAGTGCTTGGAAAATTAAGGAGGATAGTAACATATTTCTGCAAAAGCGCAAAGCCAACCTCTCAGCATACGTATGAGTGCCGGCAGATTTCCGCCGCAGAGTAAAGAGCAGCCATCCACAGCCCCCCCCCCCC